>NC_071347.1:13992500-15192500 GCF_027744825.2 Synchiropus splendidus
GCATACAAGCCAGTTATTATAAAGCATGACACTGTAAGTGTCTAGCAAAGACTGACTACTCTTGAATAGTCAACAAAAGTTCACTCTAAACATCAGAATTACCAAATATTAACGTTTAAATAGTTTGTTAATAGTTAATATACGTTCCCCAAAAAAGTGTTACCATTATTTTGTAATTTAATTTTAGATTTTTTTGTACAAACAAAAATGACTGTGACTCCAAAAATCTCCCAGCAATTGTTTCATGGCAAAAACGCGTAGATGTAAATCTTATTTTTATTGTCAATATTATTTGTTTCTTTTTTTTTTTCTTGGGGTGAAAATAATGAATGTCATACTGTTGTCAAAGATATTTCAGAGATAATTCAGATTAAATCACAATGTGCTGAATTGTAATAGCAGAAAAATGCAGAAAAATGTTATTGTTATGTTAAATGTTAAAAATGTTAAACGTTATTAAACAGTGCGAAGTTGGATGCATCTTTTTTTATTCAGAAACTGATATTTTAAAGATTTATTATAGCATTTAAGCTTGACTTTAAAGGACGAATATTAAGGCTTGTTGTGGCGAGAATATGCTACTTAAAAGCGACACCAAACACATTTTATTGTTTTTATTTAAATCATTATTTGTTCGGATTGAATCAGACTTTCATTCAAATATTAAGTGGTTTAGGCCTCAGCGGGATTTAGGCATACAAATATATTACTGTACATATGAAGTCCTGCTGCCAAATACCTGGATGTCCTAGTCGGAATGAAACTACAGTGACACAATGATGGAGACGGACAAAAAAGAAACAAAGCGTGAAAATCCTCACAAATGTGTGAGCTTTGTGGTTAGGTTTAAGCGCTTTTGCATCAATATTCTTCGGTTTTATCAAAGTAAAAATGACTAATAATCGGTCTAGAAACATAATAACAATCATAATAACAGCCGCATAAAGAGAGAATAAACAACCAGTTCCAAAATGCTATACGATTGTTGGGTGTCGAAAGGAGTTTAAATGATTTTAAATAGAAAAGTGTATCATTGACATGCTGTTTCTTCTGTACAATATATACAACTTGAAAACATGAAAAGCAACGTTTCTAACCTAATAAGCTGGATATGTTTAAATATAGCTTTAACAAAATGAAGAAATCCACGTTTTTTTAAATCAATTTTTGCAGTAATAGAAGAAGGAGCGATATCATTTGACCTCAGACTGAGAAACAGTGAAACCTGTGCTAAAAGCCGACCTTGTACAGTCCAACACTTGAAAGGCAGCATGTGAACACCCACTGAAAACCCTCATTCAAGGTGGTCTTTCATCTCTGTGAGGGGGGACGGGGCCGTCAGATTCACCGTGTCGGCCACTGCCATCACCGACGGGTATCGTAAGACGAGAACTCTGAGGAATCATTGTGGCGTTATCAGTGTCGGAAAATGTCGTGACTTTCGTCTGGTTTATTTCAAATTGGCCTGGAAATGAATCAGAACAGGATTGTTTACAAATGAAAAGACGGTTGAGGGTCGATTGGATTCAGCGGATTAAAGAAGACGCTGTGCTCCCATTTGTAGACGGACTGATGTAGAATCGAAGAATGTGCTGTACTGTTGAGAGAATCTGACGCCACTGTTGTCATAAATCCATAAAGACTGGCCTAAAACAACCCCGAGTTAAAGTCCGACAGGTTTGGCTCGATGGTCCGGACGGCGAGATGCAGATTTCAGTCACATGACCTGCTAGTTCTGTTTTGACAACATCAAGCTCTTTGTTCACTGTTCTCTGTGGTGTCTCCGGTTCCGGCTCTTCTTCATCTCTTGAATGTGTTTCCACTTCCCGCCACTGAGTCCTCGGCCTCGAGCCTTGGGTGTCTTCTTCTCCAGCCAGAGGGAATCACAGTATTCCTCCAGGGAGTTAAAGGAGGAACTCATGACTCTCAGGTAGTCTTTGTACTGCTGACGGGACTCGTGGCGAGGCTCCAGCCTCGGTTCTTCGCTGGGGTTGGTTTTGGCCTCCGGCGGTCCGTGTGAGACCAGCTGAAGGGTGAGGCGCAGGAGAGTGTGCGTGAAACGGGTGTGCTCCTGAGCAACGCAGAAGTAAACTCCAGCATCAGAGGACAGCAGCGACCGGATCAGGAGGCCGCGATCCGTGTGTATGACACGATCATCCAGTCGGACCTGGGAGGGAAGGAGACATAGACTTTTTACATCATATCACTTTCACATTGCGCAGAACGTAAAAAAAAAACACAGCACTGTTCTGAGAGCTTCAACCGTTGCAATGCATTCTGGGACTTGCATGCAACCATTGGGTTGTAATAATGACTGTATAATTTTAACGTATTATTTCATAATTCAGTCGTAATGATGAAACAGTCCCATTTTAGTCAGGCAGGTCGCTGTATAGTTAGAAAGTTACAGAGGGGATTAATAATAATAGTTTTTTTTATCAGTTCATTTGGATTTAGCAATGTTCTAAAGATTTCCCCATTCATTTCTATTAGTTCTGATGTAACTTTCATGTCTCTGTTGGCCAAATGTGTTGCTCATATCTGTTCACAATCACGAGGTCAAGATATGATAACCTCAGTGAATAAAAACACCTCGTCTGATACCAAAATACATTTGGGCGGAGCAGTTGAGAACAGAATGCACAAAAAAAAATCATGGCCACCAGCAAAAAAGGACACTTTTCTCATGCAAGGGAACAGGAGTGGTGTTGGAGCGACACTAGGGGGTCAACTTGTGTGAATCAGCCACAGACTGATCACAGGTCAGCGTGGGCACAGATCAGTGCCACGTCAGTCCAACACCAAGCATGAAAAACGGACTCTGACGTTCCCTTTACTCTCACTTGTCACCATTCAGCAGGTGTCACGGCTGCTCCCAAAGCCTGAAACAACACAGCTGTGCTGAGAGAGAGCTAGCGTGTCCGCTTCAAAGGAACACCTCCTTCACCTCTGCTCCGGCCACACAGGAAGTCTGACTGATAAGAAGGATCACAGCCAGGTGTTGACGTCCGTCAGTGGACGTTGTTCACTCTCCTTTTCGCTAATGTTCTCCATTACATCACTCATGCAGCCGAAATGTCTCCAAACACCCGGCAGATAAGGGCAAACACTTGCAGACAGATGAAGGAGATCTTTTAAGAGCCTGCTGCTATGGCTCTCCCGATCAATATTCAAGGCATCTGTGACCAAGCTGCGTGGCCAAATACATAAACCTCGCCAGATGTTTCGACTTTATTCGTGAGCCGGCGCGGATGGGTGTAAAATTGGAGGATATTAGCCCGAGTCCTGTGTTTTCACTGGCAGAGAGAATGTTTATGAGAGGTTTTGTGTCATCATTTAATGCTAAACGTAAAAAAGTAGTATATTATTAAGTAAAAGTAATACCTGTAATATCATGATAATAACTGTGCTTAAGTGTGAAAATGCACAATTATTTTTTTTACAGATTTTAAACCTATAAATCTTATCTCCAAGCTCCAATTACGCCTCCACATGTGATACCCTCCTTTAATAGGTGAGGCGTTTCACCACCTCCACCTCTGGGTTCAGTATCAGCACCAGACCTAACCACGCAAAGCTGACATTGTCAGGCTGAATCAAAATTGAGTTTGAAGCACCACAATGCCAGGGATGTGAAGTGAACATGGACGGGACGCTGAGGTAGGTGGCTGAGTGAGTGAGCACCCAGCTAGTTCTGTATGTCACCGCACATCTGTCAGACAATACTGTGTGGGGGAAAAGCGGCAAAATCCCAGGATATAATTCAAATTCTCCACTATAATCTAAAGCCAAATATCCACCAAAAACGTGAAATAATTGTAAGAAAAAATGATGATGCATTGAGTCTGCGAAAAGTTAAGTGCCTCATGGTTAAGTGTCATCATGGAGACCATCAACCGAGACTGAGATCAGAGCATATTTAGACCAAGGCTGTGTCCCATTCCACTATTTCATTCCACTAGCACTTGGTTTTGAGTGCCCTCCACTATGAAGTGCCCTAAGAAATGGGACAACACTTCATGACGTTGCGCGTAAAGACAACGTGTCATTGGCTGCCATGCTGTTTTTTGTTTCCTGGATATTGAGTGTTGGAGACGTTTTGAAAATGACAGCTCCAGCGTTTTTGCAACCTCTTGCATCAGTGCTGATAATCTGACTTGGATTGGTGAACCAGCGGAGAAGACACGGGCGGAGCGGCTATGTTGCGGTGCTAGATCTGTTAAGAGGTATGACGATGTTAACGTTAGCCTGGATGCTAGCCGACACCGTCGCTAACGTGTGATACGTCGGATCAGAGCCGATCCTTCTCACCCTGGATATAGACTGTTTGTTCCTCTTCCCTCTGGCAGGAGGCTACGGTCCATCCAGACCAGAACCTCCCGTCACAGGAACAGCTTCTTCCCCTCGGCCATCAGACTGTTAAATTCGTGAACAGCCTTGTTGTTATGTTATTCTATTTATTTTATTTTATTTGTTTTTTTTGTTGCACTTTATTCCAAGGCACTTTCCTAGTCAGTGGGCTCCCCACTGACCATGGCAATAAATTTGATTCTGATTCTGATTCTGATTCTGATAAAGTACTTTGGTATCCTGGAAATCTATTCACACTTCATATTCCCACCTGGTTTCAAGTCAGCTCTGGAGCGCCCTCGGTTTGAAGGGATCATTTCAAGTGGGACACACTACACTTACACGTGAACGCGCAAAACTGAGTGTCAAAAACGAGTTTTAGGGTGAGAAATGGGACACAGCCCTTCTGTATTCTGTTTGCTCTCGGTATCAGTCTCGGTCTCGACTCAGTTTCGGTAGTCTGGACAACAAAACATGTGAATACTAGGTATATTTAAAAGCACTACTGTGGTTTAAATCAAATAGACTGGCGTGGTGAACAAGCTTCTGAGGTTGTTGTCAGCATAACAATGTTAAACCAGCTCACAGACACGGTTTGCCGGGGCCCAGACTCCCGTCAGAAATAAGTGTATTAGTGAGATTAGGGAGCAGCTCATTGTATCAGACTGAATGGCTTTTTAGTTCAGAGTTTAAACCCGAAGATAATGAGGTTTGAGGTCGCAGCATGTAATGTAATCAAAGCAGAGATCCGTTTTCAGCTCAAACACCAATTTGTGGCCCCTTTTAAAACTCAATTATCTAATGCGAGTTCCAGTATCTCGCCCTCTGAGGAGGCTGTGTCAGTGGAGATACACGACAGGCTGTGCAACGTTATTCAAAGGACGATCACGACTGAAGAGGAGGTTCTTCAAGCGACACCTCGATCAGACTGGTGGAGTGAGAGAAGCGCCAGTGTGTGGTCCCCAACACCTCACTCTGGGGCCATACACACGTAAAAGGTTTAGCAAGTTAGCAACATACCAGGCCGAGCGAGAGCCGAGGGGCCAGCGTTGGTGATTTATGTTCTGCTATTTTAAAGCGTGGAAAAGTGGCTGAGAATGAGTTGTGGATTCAACAGCAACGTTAAAGTCTTTCTCAAGACTTAAAATTACCTTGGACTCTTCGGAGTTATTAAATCAAATTGTTTATTTCATAGGATTAAAAGGAGGCATGTCGGAGTTTCACTAATGCTCATGCACTTTGCGTGTTTCTGTTTTGTTGAATAGTAAACTGATGAAGTATTAATCTGCTTTTTTTGGCTACTTTTCCCTCTGCGAACATGTTTCTTCTAAGGGAATCAGCTTGTAAAGTTGTTGTTCAGACACCTCTTTGAAAGTCAACCATCTGGAGTTTGCGTTCATCATATCCAAACACTTATTCATCGTTCACCCAACATGTTCATGACGTTGAATGGGAAGGTGTCGCAGTCTAAACGATTTTTATCGGAGCGCAACAGACAGCATTCCAGAGGGAGGAAGGACTCCTGCGTTTGGTCCCTCATCACTTTGTCTAGGGTACAAAAGGTCACATATCATAGCATGCTTAGACACACAAACATCCCAAACACCCCATTGTGTCCATTACCCCAAAACACATGGCTGTCCCCGGGGAGTGTGGGGCTGTGATTTCCGCTGCAGGGGCTAATAAAGAAACACGCACTCGCAGACACGCACAAGTACGCACAGGCAGAAGACTTGGGTCAATAAAGACGCATGGGTTTTTTAGTGGCCCCTGCACCTGTCTGTGTGTTTACCTTCACCCCCCTGAGAGCACAAGTGGCTGGGGGAGGTATGGAAGTGTAGGGGATGTGGGGGAGACAGCAGTGAGAGTGAGCTGGGGGAAAGGCAGTACTTTATGTTTTGATGGGCTTCGGGGGGGGGCGCCGTGGTGCTGAGTAAGCAGGTCACAGTTGTCACGTCAAGGTGACAAATGTCATCTTTAGAGTTTATGTTGCCACCTTAAACAAATCCTCACTTTTTATGCTGATACTCTTCTTATTCTATCGACATTTAAATGGTTGCCAGAGAAAGCCAGCTTTCTCCACCTTGACTTGTCACTCCGTCATGTCTCTCCAGGACCATGTGACCTGTCCCTCAGATGCACTCATTTCTGATCATGTCCTTTCCAGTGACTCCTCACCAGAACCCCAGTATCTTCATCACCGTCATTCATAAAGCCTGAGCCTATGTTGTCATGAACATAACATTGTACTGCATTATCTGAGTTTTTATCCTCTTTAAATGATGGCTCTTACAGTATCGCAATATATCATATTGCCACAGCTGTATCTGGCTACGCATCGTATCGTAAGATACCTGCCAATACTGAGCCCTAGTAAATTAGTTGGATTAAAATTTTAAAAAATGCATTTTTCTTGTGCAATTAAACCATCGTAATTCATGTGTTTAAGTGTCATCTTTACAATACAGATTTCCAAAAGATTATACAGTGGGTGTAGAACTATAAAAAATAAATAATAAGTAATGTTATTTTAAGGATGAGAAACTTTGCTCCTAAAAGTAATTTCATCATTCAAACACACCATAAGAAATGATGATCTACCTGAAGGCACCAGAGGGTAAAGAGGATGGTGACTGAAAAATACGTAGAATATATGACAATAATACTAATAATAAACGACAAACCTTTTCGCATGTTTAACAGCCAGCACAAATGAAAGTGTACATCATACGCCGTCACTTGCTGGAATAGAAGTAAAAGATTCCTCGCACTTTAAAGTGGGTCAAGGGTAAAATATAATTATCATTATGCAAGGCTCATTTTTCATCTTATATAGATGGTAGCTCGTCCCCTGGACACTCATCAAATGTCAATAATGAGTTTCTTCAAGGAACTGGTGGGACAGCGATTGCTCCCTCACCGCCTATTAGCAGTCAGACTGATGTGACGTCTGAGTATTCAACCTGCCATATGAGCTGTGAAGATCGCCGCCGCAGTCTCGGCACACTTATTATCGCCGGCCAGTTCCAATGAATAGTGATTTGTGGCCGAAACACTGGTCGACTCAAATGTGAGACCTCAGCACTGATCGGTTTGAAACCGAATAAGAGAGAAGAATGGTGTTTTGTCCGCTGTGACGCACTGACATGAAAACATCTTTATTGGTTTTGTAAGTCCCTGAATAAAGAATGTGATACCAGAAACAGAAGAACTCAGAGGCGAGGAAGAGTGTGTTTGCACGTGTGTTGTGTACTCTCTGACCTCCTCCCTGTGCTCTGATCCACCTCTCTGGAAGTACCAGCGGACTTGGGCCTGCTGAGATTTGGGGATGCATTCAAGGAAGGTGGAGTTGCTCTGAATCCCAAAGAGAATCTTCTCTTCCACCCGTTCGCCAGCGCGACCTGAAACGGCATCAGTAACTGCATGACTCCGGACTCGGCGTCGACTAGCTGAGTCATAAAGAAGGCTACATACTGTCAGTCTCCCAGCACTGACTGGCCGGGTCGCCGTGCTTGATGTCCTGTCGCCTGGCTCTCCTGCGAACAACAGCAGTCACATCCACAATGTTATTTATCCTCCATGTATGTTTTAGCACAAAGCAAACACATAAGAAATGTTGCACAACACACAGAGTGACTGGCAGAAGCCCCCAGCCATGTTTCATCACAAACATTTTAAAGCGTGATTTAAGTCGACCCCTCATCACCAGTAACCTTCACCGCAGGTAAATGTACAGCAGAGACTTCCACGTCGGACTTCTCCGATTATCGATCATCTTCAAAGTGTTTTGGTGCAAGTATTGACTTACATCAGAGTTTGGAGCAGATGTTTTTGCTACTGCGATCTGGTCCAACCCAGATTCCAACAAGGAGCCCCAGAAATAAACAACACCTAGATATGCTCACTCATGCTTTTTGCACTTCAGGGACTAAACTCCGGAGGACAGAGATGACAGGCGCATTAATCAGTAGAAGGATAGCGTCGCTGATCAATTTCTCAAATGGACAAACACGTGGTGTTTGGAAGAAAACGCTGACGAGGAGAGACGGGCCATAAAAAGAACATATTTTTAGCAGGCGGTTAGTTCTTGAAAAGGAAGCCACCAGGACTTTGATAAGGTTAGCAGGTCAGTCCATGACAGCGCTGTCTGTGCTAGCTTCCGCGCTAACCTCTAAATGTGGATTTCAATGTCTTTAAAATGTTACGTTGTTTAAAATAAAGTCACAAATGGGCACTACAGGAATAAAACTCATAGATTTTCCTTAAGTTTTTCTTATTTACCAGCATCATTTGCGGGAATTTGCTCTTGTGAGGAATCAAAACAAAGTAAACATTGCCTCACATAACAGTGTTTAAGCTGTACTGATAGAGGCGTCTGGGCCTCATGTTTCCATGAAAGCAGGAGAATATTTTGCAGCTCCCTATTTCACATTGCGGTTCTGTGTTAGCCTGTTTTACCGCTTACACTCCTGCTTCCTGACAGTGGTGTTCATTGTCAAGTTAGCAAATTAGCAGCTGTCGTTTACGTTGACCTCTACAGCACAAACTCCAGGCCCAGGGGCCAAATCCGGCCCACTGAGCCATTTTATGAGTCACACCAGAGACTGTAAGATGATATGATCTATGGAGACAGTTGCTTCCTCTCCATCAGGCATAGGGGAATCTTGGGTTGGGGTGTCCATGGCACTTTAACATGCTTGGAATTTAACCCTTTATGCTAGGATTTTCCAGCATATGGTGGAGTTTTCTACTGTTTTTGTCAATATGGAGAATGATTCATGGTGACATCAGTTAAAATCCCAAATCACTCCTCATCATGAAGCGTCACCTCTTGGATGCAGGGATGTATCGGGAGCAGGTCTGTCCATCCCAGGCGCAGTACGGGTCTCTGGCCAAACAGCAGTCGGCGCAGCCTTGACCGTAGAGATGACATCTGCTCAGAGGAACCTGCGCCAGTCCCTCGCTGGAGCCTGCATACAGTTGTTGCTAAAGCAAAGAACACATCTGTTACGGTTCATTCCCGACGCCGAGAAACGAGGTCAGCATGTAAACGGTTAAACATGACGAGTGTCTGCGGAGAGTAGTGCAACTTTCCTGCACACTCAGACGCACACACACATCCAGGTCAACTGCAGCTGGAGATTAATGGAAGCTGTGATTAAGACTGAAGTGTGTGCTGACACCCCTGACCTTTAGATAATGAGGCACGAGAGAGAGAGAGAGAGAGAGGAGAGAGATTCAGAGGAGGAGAGAGAATATATGAATGAAAAGAAAAACTCTCAGATAATGTGGATTATTAAAGGAGGCCTCACCTGTTTGGACGATATCTTCATGCTCAGTATAGGACTAGGCGTCTGCAGGCGGCAGAAAGACATGAATAAATAAGAAACGCGCAAGTGTTGATGGATTGGTCCAGCAGTGCTGAACTTTAAACATGACAGTGAGTGATGAATTGAATGCCATTTCACCCAAGGATGGGTGTCTCTACGAACCTTGAACACTTGAAGCTCTTCCAGCTCCACCTCCTCAGTCGACCAGTTGGCTTGAGTGATGCTCACCACCTTCAGAATTGTGCCCACATCTATGACAGTTATCAAGAAAGCAGGTGAAAAGAGGAGACAGCGACAAATCTATGAAGCTGAGTGAGACTGAAGAAACGTCAGATAGGGATATATCGCACCCTGGTGGACCGACGCGCGACCTACCAGTTCCAAGGAACATGACTTCATACTGCCCATCCTCCGCAGACACTCGGTCGACCACGATCTTGGTGAGGGTGTAATCCACTCGGACTCGCGTGAAGACGGGTCGTCCGGTCAGAGGTTGGACAGAACGATGCATCAGCGGATGGAAACGGATAAAACTGACAACCTCATCGGGGAAGTCCTTGGTGGTCTTGATCCGTGGATCGTAGGTTTTACTTGGACACTGTGACAAAGAAAATATAACGGAACTCTTTCACGCTGTAAAACTATACAAAGGTGTGTGCTGTCCTCTGGTGGCGAAACAGGGAAACGCAGCATCTGCATTCAGATGGCAGCATTTTAAACTGAAACTGAACTTAGTTTCAAGTGTTGCCAGTTTTGCTTGTCTGTTCATTCGTTAAAGTCTGATCTGAGCCATGATAGAAGTTTATGCTCTTAAAATCAAACCTATATACTTCTTTAAAAGAAGCTTTACAACCAAGATGAAAGTTAAGTCGACAAATACCTGTGGGAACAAGTCAAAATAACTGGTGTCGGGCTGGAAAATGTGTTAGCTTGATAATAAAAACTGAGGCATCTTTAGCTTCACACAGTTAGAATTAATATTTGGTTTTCCACACTCACCGTTCCAGGACGAGGATACGGTATTCTGCCCTCATACTCAACCCATCTGTGATCCGGCCCTTCCTTGTGAGCGTAAGGGCCGTTAAACACAGCTCTTATGTCTGCCATGCTGTAGACACACACAGCCGACCCCCTGAAAACTGAGCTGCGGGAAGAAAGCATGACAATCTGGTCAAAAGTTCCATGCTTGAACGTGAAAACATGAGTATGAAGAGACCTACCTGGAGGTGGTGAAGACGGCGTACACTTTTGGGTTCTTGTCATCGCGGGTCGGAAGCAGGAAAATATCCTCTGCACAGAAACAAAGGGTGGTTTTCTTTTAGAACAATAAAAGGAGGTAATTATTCATATTAAAATTTTGGGTGAAAATTCTTCAATTCTTCGATCAATTAAATTAATAATTCAATGAATTATTACTCAGTCTTCTGCGATTCTATGGAGGATAGACTTCTTCAGCTGATGCTCCCACAACCAGAGACGTAGTAGAAAATGTTACTTATGTTATTACACTTTGTGCTCAGCAAAAGTAGAAGAGAAGTGCTAATAGTGCTAATAGCCTTAGCTTTTAGTTAAAAGTCACAAAAAACCCTACAAAACACTGCAGACACTTGATATTGACACTAGAAAAATAAAGGGTTTTGTCATAAATAATTACATCACATTTAAATGTATTAAATTTATGATATGGAAAATTATATTTAGTTCATTATTTTTTATTCATTTTGATCATTTTGTTTTTAATGCTATTTATTCCACCTTCACCTTCCAAGAGAAAACTGTGTGAGGGCAGATTGCGTACAAGATCTCTTCTGGAGGGTGATGCAAATCAATGCAACTAAACACTCACACATTTTCAGTGTTCTTTGGCTCTGTTAAGTTTTTCTTTTTTTTTCCTTTTCAGTAGGGGAGAGGAATGTCTAGAGAGACTTACGCAGCTCATCAAAGTGTGTGTCCACTCCATCTGGTCCCGGGATGGAGCACACGAGTCTGGCTTTGAGGAATGTGGTCCATTTGTTGGTTAAACTCCTGATCCCGCCAACGTCGTTCTGGAACGCAATCGCAAATACTGTAACTCAGCGCAGCCAGCTGGCAACCTCACTTAATAAAAACCCCACGGTCGCTGTATCTGTGCGATCTGACGAGAAAACACGCGGCTCTGCATCCCATTTCCTGCGCTGATTAACTCAAATAAACGGCAATTGACTTGATTATTTAAAGCGCACGAAGATGCCGTGCTGAATATAGGGGGAGGTCTGTGCACGACGGAGATGGCAATGACAGGGAATAAATACAATAGGAATGCTAATGCATCACTCCAGAGGAGAGCCGACTCTTGTAAGTGGCATCCATCGATTTTCCTTCTCCACTTTGCATAATAAACCTGCCAATTAAACCTCACCGGTGCCCATGGCGAGTCGCTGACAGCTGAACACACACTTGTGTTTTAATAGGCAAAAATGTTTCTGAATGGCAGTAATCTTCAAAGAGAACAAGTGCACCTTTTTCTGATGCACAGCAAAGCCTCTTACAGAGCCAATAAAAGGGACACTGGCAGAGTGAAGAGGGAAAGAGGCTGTAATCCTTAACAATCTCCTCCACTTGCAGCTTACTCTCAAGTCATAAAAAAACCTGAAAGCTTTTTGTCAAAGAATGTAGCAGGGACGTCCAAATGCAAACTTCTCTGTGATGAAATGCCCTCCAAGAGGACGCTGCACTTCAGAGCTCTCAAATTTAGAGCTCCGGCGTTTGGCCTCAGTTCAGTCTCGCTGTTGGCATTTGGCACCATCTACTATAAACAGAATTAAAAGAAGAAAAAAAGTGGTTTGTGTTGCTGTTGGCCGGGTACTAAAAATGAAAAAGCGTTTCGCTGCCCAGTTTCCTGACTGTGTTACTTTTGGTTTTTAATGATCAAGTCCAGTAAGAAGAGATTAACTTTGGCTGATGTGACAGCATATCTCAGTGTAACATGAATATTAACACAGACAAACAGTTTGCAAATAGTTTCACTTAAAATTAATGTACTTTGAACTGAAATTGACAAGGAACGTTCCTTGTTTTTCAGTTTCGTCATTTTTTCAATTCAAGTTTTAAACACAAAAGGATAGTAGCACAAGTATTGCTGCAGGTTTTACTGTTTAGAATCAAGCCATTATCCTGCGTCTTTCTCAAAACAATGTAGCTTGACTCAATTTTTATGTCCATCTCTCTCCATTGTCGGCACATTTTCAACAATGTTAATCCACTGACTCACTTCTGGCGCACTCAGTTTCAGCCAGTTCTTTGTAATCCCTAAATTTTGGTTACTTTCTCGCACAGTACGTTCTTCAAATGTCCAAGATACTGATTGGATTAGAACAAATTGTACCGTATCATTGGGGAACTCCACAAGAGTTGTTATGCTGACATATCTAATCTAATCTAATAGCATACAACAGAGTTTCTGATGATTTCATGTTTTTGATTTATTGAGGTTTTTGCAAATAATAATAATAATAATATGTGTTAAGCCCTTATTCTATCTTACGGGAAATATGATATGGCGTTACTACTGTAAGCAGACTATAAACTGCTACTTTTTTCTCACGGTCTGGACCTTGTGGTGTATACAATGACGAGGCTAACATATGGATTTTTACAGGCAAAATAGCATCATGCTGCCAAAATATCGAGCCTTGTCACGTCAAAGCCACGAAATCACAGGCGTTTTATTGAGTGCTCCAGATCCGCCGTATTCTCCTGCGTATCCGCAGTTCCACCAACAAAGACGATATCCTGGAGGAGCGGAGACGAGAAGCAGCAGCTGAGACCGGCTATGGTGTCAGAACCTCAGACACGTGGGTGACAACAGAGCATTCGAGGGCTTTAATGTAAATAAAAGATGTGAGGAGTTCATGATTCAAGTTCAGAACATTGCCGAGTTTTGTTCCATGACTCAGACCCTGAAGTGATCCTCACGCATTTTTAAGATGGGTGCACCACTGACCTTTCTACGGCTCAGACAGCACCACTGCACCCGTGGCTTATAGACCGCTGTGGCTTATGTATGAACAAGATCTATATTGCTTCTTAAATTTAAGGGGTGTGGCTAATAATCAGGTGCGTTCTCTAGTCCGGGAATTACAGCACTTTATATATCCCATATATAATCCATAATATACATATTGACTGAACTTAAGCTTTTTCTCTTTTAATTAAATGTTTACTATATTTTGGATATGGTTTCATTAATTTTTTTCCCCAAAAACAGCATATTTCCACAGAAACAGAGCAAAAACTGGATTGTTTGAGTCAAGTAAAGTTAAGTATATGAAACAGACCATGAAGTCAACAAGAGTCAGGCAAAACTAGATAAAACTAAGTAATGTCTCACAAGGAGAGGGGTGTTAAGGAGATAAGTGAATGATGGAATTATGTTGGGGGCGGAAATGCATTACTGAACGACAAATACAGTTACAATATTGAGGAAAAATCAAGAATAAAACTGAAAAAATAACATGTAACCTTGGGGATAATACACAAGCTAGACAGGTCTCTCATTTACAGCCATTGTTTTTTGAGGGGGTTAGTTTGTCAATATAATTCAACTCATTGTTTAACATTAGAAATATCATTGACAATGATGAACGCTGATGGTTCTTTAATGATTCACAGATAAATATCTGTCAAAAATAAATAATTTAATTGAACCCCATTATTTTGTAAACTGATAAACGTTGACAATAAAATGACTAAACAAAATGATGTATTTGTTTAAGAGGAAAAGGTAGATGAACCACAGGATGCTTTGGTTCCAGTAGCGGATGTCAACAGGCAGGTGTCTACCTTCACCTACGATTAAAGGCCCAAAACTTGCCATGACTCTAAATTTTAGCAGCTTTACTGTAAACAATGATGATACCAGTGACATGAATCAAATTTGGGAATTTCCAGTCGAGCCTTTGAAGCTACTGTAGCTGCAGCAGCTGACCAAGCCAGTCAGAAGACGATCCAAACATGCTAAAGCCCTTTCTTTACTGCCTGTAACAGCGGCAGGCAGGGACTCTCGTCAAAAGATCACAGAGGCAAAACATTTCAGTCAGGATCCTTGTGGAGACATAAACGTTTTATTTGATCGGCCCACAGTTGGAGTTATGACTTCCTCAAAGTCTGCTAGAGGTCATTCGCTCTGACTGTTCCCTCTCCTCGGTCTAACTCACTCTCCCCCTGATATCGTCTCCACCGACTGGTGCAGAGTTTCCACGACCTCCGCTCGCCGCATCTCTCCACTCACCTTACACACTCGAGCCACACGGGACAGGATGCTCTTGTCGTTGCCTTCCCACGACACCTCGCGGAAGAAAAAGTAAATCTTGTCGTCATCTGGGTTGTAAGTGTCGGCGATGGGATGAGCAGATATAAACTTGGCCTCTGGAGAGGAAAAGAGAGTGTTAAGATAAATCTTCATTGTTTTTATGTGAGACAGGCTTCAGGACAGGTCAGCGCTGCACCTCGTTCTCCTGGTCTCAGTGTCAGAGAATGGAAAATCAAATCATCTGGTTGATGTGCAAATGGAATTACAGTGTACAGAGGGATATGTAAAAAAAAAAAAAAAAACTTTCTTCAAATCTCACATACTGATCAAGTAGCTTAGTAAATGTTTGTATTTTAAAAGTTGTATTTAGCTAAAGTTTCCAAAATGGCTGCCATGCTCGAAACACTGTTTTACATTGTAAGAGCAACAAGGACTACAAAAATGTCAGACAACTAATGTCCTTGACTCTGTTTTAAACAGAACATGAATTCCAGTCAACAAAGAATTTTGAGTCATCTTAGCTAGATGTTAGCATGACAACATGCAAGTTTAAATCCCACTTGTGACTAGTGATGTGTTGATGACGTTTCATGAAACAGCGTCCTGATTTTCAGAGGCCACCAGATGGCGCTGTTTGCTATGTAATGTTCCATGAAACCTCACATCATTTCTAGACAAGAGCGCCATCTAGTGGCCTCTGAAAATTAGGACAATATTTCATCAACCCTGCAACACTTGTGAGTTGAGAAGTCGTGTCCCTCCTGTCGAGATGTTCCTTTCGGAAGGCCACTGCAGCCCCTCCACGGAGCCTTTGTAGCACAGTTTTTAGCAAGGTTCCTCTCAGTGACAGCCAAGAACACTTCATCATCATTCAAGACAATAGCTCGACACACTTCTCAACTTCCTGCATGAAGTCTGCCAGACTCACCTTTAACAGCGTGGTATGTTATCAGCCTCATGATCCTTTGCGGTCATGAGAACGAAGCGAACAAACCAACTTGAAGGAAGGCTTATTTCAAAATAAACTTCTCAGAAATGAACGAACATCCTTCTTTCACGCTTCATTATATGTTAAGGTGCATTCTCATCTTGTTAACTCCCTGAACACAATAAGTCTTAAAACACTGGAGAACATGATAGGGCCCCTTTAACTTACTGACTGGAAAGTAATTGGGTCAATATTTTGAAGTCCGAGTAAATACAGGAAGAGTGCAGGAAGCGAAAGAGAAACTGTGACCAGCATGTCGCCATCATTGTCCAGACTCAGCGGAGCAAAGCAAGTCCAAAAGTTTAAGTGTTGCAGTGACATTACATCAACATTAGCTCAACTCTTGAAGCAGCGCCAAGCACCCCAGGGTGATTCCCCAACTGGAACGGCTTAATGTCTAACTGCTAACACGCTCAACAGACGGTCATTGTTAGTCCCGCAGCACTGCAAAGATGTTCCGCAGACCCTCCCGGAGAGAAACACCGGGAGAAATGAAGTGCTCTTGCTCTCTGTGTGTTCAGAGCCAACACATGCTGTATATACACAGCCCGAGACGACGCGGCAGAATTACTCCAAACATCTCTGTGAAATGTGGCGACCATGTGTGAATTTAAATGTGGGTGATGCACATCCAGCCATCACAGTGAAACAAAAAAGACAGGAGATGTACACAGAGAAGGCTAAGCTGTCAGTTATGACTGCGAGTGCCCAAGTGTGGAGGTCAGTGCGTGTGTGTTCGGAACAGTGTAACTTCACCAGGAGGTGCTGTCCTGCTCCAGCCGAGGCGCTCACATAAAGGTTAGAGCTAAATGAATAAGCGTGCTGTCTCCTGTGCAGCGGAATGCCAATAACCATAGCCAAAGAACAGGGCGGCTCTTTGTAGCGTCCAAGCCGTCGCTTGTTTGGGAAGGAAGATTTCAAAAACACATTTTTCAAGCGCACGCTGATTCGTGCAAGCAGCTGCGTACCATTGATCCAGTAGTCTTCAGAGATGTCAGTGCGGATGTACTGCTGATCCGGGGTGGGACCCAGAGACCGAGTGAATGTTGTGTCTTTGCCAAGGAAGTCAGAGGCCGTTCCTGCGTACAGGTGCTGGTCTACAACAACAATATGGTTACAAGACAAAATGGTCATGGCAGTAGAGGCGACATAGAATACCTGCAAGGACAGAGGTGAACGGCTGCCAAGGATCAAATGGACACTTCAGTCTTCCCGATTCCACGGTGCTGGACAGCAGTTGAAAGACACCATCCTCGAGGTGGAAATAGAAACTGTTTAAGGCCCCGGCTCAAGATGATGTTCAGTCAGGCTTATCTGGCTTTACCTGTCTGTGACCAGTAACTTCAATAAAAGCACAGCTCGGGTGGAAGGCTCCGGTTCCACAGGCGTACACGCGAGTCGCATTGTAGTTGTGGAGGACTCGGACAAAGTTAGCACACTCCTGCTGAGACCAAAGTAGAGATAAGATTGAGCAGCGACGACAACCGCGACTGAGTTGCTTAGCTCCTGATATTGATGGGGAATCACTGACATTAGCGTTTTTTCCTGCCAGCTTGCACATGTTGACTCGATCTCGGGACGCTGGCCAGTGAATCTGAAGGCAGATGAGAGATAGAAGGAGCTGCATTAGAAAGTGCACCCTGGATCTTGTGGGTCACTGCCAGTCAAAGGCACTTTAAGTTTGTTTCTCATTGGATACTGAACGATTGATGAAGCAGGACCTTGTTGGATCTTGTTGAGATGACTGACCTTTAATTCTGACTGGAACTGGTATCCAAAAATCCATTCTTCGATTGACAGTGATTGGTTTTCACTTTTTTTTTAAATATTTTGTTTGCAGATTAAAAAGTGATATTCCTTGTAGGTACTCTAATATTTTGCTTACAAAACATGCACTCATGCATATCCAGGATATTCACTAGTACAGACACATGCTGCCCTTTTGATGTTACAGTTCTTGTTCTTTATTTTTGTTTTGTTATTTTTATGTTCATTTGACTTTTTCCTGAGATTGTTTTTTTTTTTTTTTCATCTTCTAAATTATTATTATCAACAAACTTTGTAGTGAAATTAATGGACTCACTTTCATTTTTAATTTCTTTAATTCACGGATTTTTAATAATAATTTATGGTCATTTATGCAGAAATGTGTGCTGCTGTACGACACAACTTTTTTCCAAAAAAAAAAAAAAAAAAAAGATGGGATTGACAAGTCACTGTCTTATTAAACCACACATGGCTGTTATACTATGATTCAACTCTCTAATGCAGCATGGTGCGCAGACCTAAAGCACCGCTTTAATGTAACCCGCCTTGTTCACGCATGTGTGATAACAGGCTTTTGTGCTTAGCCTATAACCGCCTATAAATCCTACCAAGAAGAGCTATCGCCAAACTTATTTACGGTCCACGGAGTCGGAGTCCACATGAACGGACAGGCACCACAAATACTAACAATCTTGATGAACACAGAGCGTGGGACTGGTTTTGAATTCTTTCATTTCAGCGATTTATTTCAAAATAAAAGTCACTCATTCCTCTTTGCTATAGGTTTCCTCATCACCTGACACACTTGGTGTCCATCACACAGGTCGCGGTGGCCGTCACAGGGGAGTCCCCAAAGAGCTGAGGATTTACTTTTAGAAGTTTATCTAGTGTGGATCAGTATCACTGACCAGAAAGGCAACACTTTGAGAGCAGGACGCAGAGTTAAAACAACCAGATAAGAATCAAATAAACACGCTGTCGTCCATCTTGCAAATCAAACTCAGCTGCATAAACACACACTCACGTCGACTAACAGGAACATATGGCAGCCGTCCATGTGTGTTTTTGTCTATATGTGTCTGCCATTTTAATGGGTATATATTGTGTTTCTGCGCTGTGTGAGTGTGTATGTGTGTGGTAACCTTGACCAGACAAAAAGAGCTGATCTCTAACACAACATATGGCTGAGTGCATTTCAGCTCCTACTAATGGAAACGCACTTTCCATCATGCCAAATAATGTCAAGCTATCCCATCATTAATGATAAATGATTATTGATAAACATCATAGATGCCACTGTTTACTTATACAGGTTTGTTTCTACACTCTCTAACAGGGTGTTGAGTCCCTTAAAAAGGCTTTAAACACTTCAACATCAGCCCAAACAAGCTGTCACTTTTAGGAGACGGTTGCTCTCCAGTCAGTTCCTCTCCTCCTCGGATATTTGTCCTATCTTGAACGTACCTTCCGGGGACCTTTGGCGAGATTATCAAGATCAAACAAGTAAACATGGTCTCTGGCTCCCAAAAGAAGGCGACCCTGCTCCTCGTCCAGCAGAAGCGAGTGGGAGTGGAGGCCGTCAGAGGATCCCAAAAACAAAGACACGCCGCCGGTTTGCAAGAGTTCTGAGAAGAGAAAGAGACACGGTGAGAGATTAATGGGCAAAGTGAGCTTTGTGCTCTTCTCATCCGTTCAGTCATGCACTCTCTATAGCCCCTGGCTCCCCAATTAATCTCATCTGCATCTTTACAGCCTGTGGGAAGAAAGGCTTAAAAGAAACCTAAAGAAACAGCCAGTTTGTGCTTCACATAGACGTCCTGGCTGAGCGCTCCAACGTTGCAGATGAGATATATCGGCGTGTCACATCCATATCTCATTTAAAACAGAGTACAATAATGACAGAGCGAGGGGTCTTCCACGTGTTAATTCCAGTGAAGCACGGGAGGTAATCCAACTTCTCCCCAGCAACAAGTCACAAATCATTTTGGCACTGCTTATTTGTACTGGTGATATCATAGGCAGCGCCAGCGAGGTGCTTCACCGGACCCAAAAATAGCAAAACAGCCTCCCTTTAATACACACAATAAATACATTCATTCAGTTTCTGCTGCCCAACAGGGTCCTGGTGGGGCTGGAGACTAGCTACATTGGGTGAGAGGCAGGTGACATCCTCCACAGTTTGTATCAATTTTTTTTTGTCCGTTTGTGAGGGACGAAACCAGAGTGCCTGAAAAATAAAAAAGACCACACGCAGACAAGTTGCCTCAGTATAAATTTAAATCATGAGCTCTAACCACTTCATATTGTAAAAGCATAGTATGTCTTTGCAGATGTGTAATTTTATAATAAAAAAAATCTGGTGATGCCACTGATTCATATGTTTAGGAAACATGCTGCCTATGATTTATTTTCCAATAAATCAACTGTGTATTTGAGGACGGTTAAGAAGAAAAGCAGCAGGTGTGACAGACTTTACAGCTTAAGTAGTTCCATATGCTGTTAAGTTCCCACATTCTGACATTGGTTTAGGTAATAACACAGTTATAGATTTTTATCTAAATAATTTGCGCCTATAATGACCTGTTTTTGCAGCAAGAACACGCCCTCGCTCTCATCGCTAAAGCTTTTCTGCAAGCCCTGTAATGGTTCTGGACAACTGAATTTGTTCTGGAACACTGACTGATTTTTATCTTATCTTATCTAATATGATAAACGAACTGACTACAGCACAAGCATTTAATTGCAGGTCACTGAGTCTCAGACTACTTCAAGCTATTTAATTCCATAGTAAAACAGGCCAGAATTTGGAGTGCTTTACTTTAATACACTCAGGTATCAGTCGAGCGCCAGCTTTGATCAGCACATGAGGCAAATAAAGCGTGGCGCATCGCTACTGCGCTTATCTTCAACCGGATTTTTCAAAAGCTTCTTCATGAACCGTGAAAAACACCCTCTCAATACGCGTGATGGATAGACTTGCTTATCTCACCTATCACCTTGAAGGCTGAATGTACTGTGTTATTTACGGCTTTGCCACAAGCCATGCGTGAGCCAAAGATTATATCATGATGAGAATAAAAGTCTTCCAAGTGAACGTCACTGTAGGAGTGTGAGAAGTAGTGAATTATGATTATGATATGAGCTATTTCATGACGATATGAGATGCTCCTATAACAAAACATCCAAGCTATTTATAGCCATCTAACCAGCTCTGTATCTGTGAGATCTAAACAGATGCCTCCTCACCTCTCTTGGTTTTTATCCTATCAGTATAGCAACATGTCTTGTATAAACACTCGCTGAGTGAGGGGGAGTCCTGTGGGAGTCATTCTGAAAGGATTGACACTGTGATTACCCTCTTGGTGTGAAGGGCTCAAGAGGTTACCAACCTTCAATATTTGAACTTTGAGGACCCCACTACAACGTGCAATCCTTCTTAATACCCCCTCCTATGCACCGGCTCACACACCCCTATATGGCCCCCCCCCACACATCTTTCACCTACTCGCACATCACGCCCGAGGCAGGCGAAACCTCACAGGGAGATTAGGCCAGCTAGTGCTTGGTTAGTGCTAATCTGTTCCGTAAACACGCCGCACTATGAGCCCATTGAAACGGCCTGCTAATCTGGTGCTGCTTAGCATGGCGATTCACAGTATGTTGATCAGTGATGGAGCCCATAGATGGACTACAGCTCAACTACAGCGATCTTTTTCAAATTGATGTGTCTGTATATGCTATGTGTGTCAAACTAGTCGTGCAGGGGCCAAATCCTGGTCACCTGAGCATCTCACACAGCCCCCAAAATGTCACTGATTCAAGCCTTAATTTAGCTAAAGTTTATCAACAAACTGGCCCCCCAACATGGTTGCGTCCTGAAGGGGTGTTCACACAACTGACAGCCATATTCAGAGCGCGCTGTTCAGGATTCTTGGCGTTGAATGGTTCAGCAAAGTAGCATCACTGAGACGCTTACCATTGACTGTGGTTACATGCCGAGCGTAGACCGACTAAGGCAACAGCTCGATTAAGCCGTTGAGTCCGATTGCATCATGTTCTCGTGGTTGCAGAGTGCAGAGACAATCGAGCTATGAGTAGTTCACCTCCGTGATCAGGGGTGGCACCGTGAGCTCGCTCTTCAGTCCTTCCCTTCCATTGACCGTATAGGAAGAGCTATAGAAGTTGACAGGTAGCGAGGAGCCGTTTCAGACTTCAGACTATTATATTCAGCTCTGTAAAAGTGATCGTACTGATTAATTGACGAGTGTAACTTTCTGAAACTGCGCATCGGAGCGATGGTTCAGCGCCGTCACCACCAAGGAGTAGACATCATCTTTTCCTTAAACTTGCAAATTTCTGAATAGCATTAAATATTCTGGAGATTGTGTTGTGTTCTTATCATAAGAATGATTGATGTGGTGTATCTGAAGTACAGCGTTGCACTTTCTCTAACATGCTACCGGTTGCTAACATGAAGGTAGCGTCGTCCTCTTAAACCAACATATTTAATCTTCTTGTGAGAACTAATAATAAAAATGACCTGAGTGAAGAAAGCTGAAGACAAATCTTCACATCTCCAGATCATTGTCATTCTGTTTACCGCAGATCGGCTGGGACAGGGAAAAATGCATACTGCACATTTGGTTACGCACATGACTTCTCGATTGTATACAAGGCTATTAGTCATCATTAAACTGCTATTAGTCTAGGAGTATGTTTACTTCCACTGCGTTGCTGAAGCTCACACAGCCACACATCACCTAGTCCGGTCATAGTAGAGCTACTTGGTTATATGCTAGCTTAGTCCATCCATTAACCGCATTATCCAGGTAGTGTCGTCCTTCTAAGGGAAATTGGAATTTCTCTTATTCGGACTAAGCTGTTGACATGAATTTTAAAGGTCCAAACTTAGACGGATTAAAGCAATAATTCGGTTTTTAGAAACAAACATGCTCAGTGTGATGTTGTGAATTTATTTCAAGCCCTACAGTGAGAGGTAAACAAGCCTTCAAAGGCACCAAATGTAAGTGTGAGAGGATGATGCTTGCTAATAGAAAGGGTTCTTATTGGGCCACAAAGGGGGTGCCATCACATAATAATCCCCCATTAGGAGTTGAAATAATAATTATCCAATGAGGATTTAAAATTTAAGCGTGATGCATTTCTTGCTGTCACTGTCGATAGAAGGATCTGATATCTGATCTGATCTGATGATATCATTTCATGCTCCCATCCAAGGTGAATGGAAAGCATTGATCCAGATGTGCGGCTGGGTTTCGTCAGAAGAAAATCTCTGTGGTCTGGCAATGAAATACACACCTGTTATACTTTTCAAACTACAATTGAGCAACATGCGGAGATCATCTTCATATGGGAACAGAAGAAACCTAATCTTTATCCAACTACAAAGAGGATATGTGCAATCTGTGAAATGAAACGGAAATGGCTGACCTCTGACCTTCAAGTGTTGAGCCAACCATATCTGTCCTGTAAAGAAATGTGCTTCCCATTTACACTAGACTTCCCCTGCAAAATATTTATAAACTCACCTTTGGCCTTCTACTGTTGTTGTGTGCAGTGACCACAGGTGGGTGTTTCATGAAATACAAGAAAGTTGTCATCACCGCACTCACTCAATCATGCCTGATTCCACTTTGAACATTGCACGCTCCACTCACTGAAGCGGGACGTGATGTTTGACTAATGCTGTCTGGTGTTGCTCAAGATGAATGTACAGCCATGATGATGACCCTGACATGTACTGTATGATTTTTTTTCTCTGTGATGGATCACTGCCTGCTTTTGTCCGTCGAACAGCTCGAGCCAAATATGGGCATTACTTACTGTCCACAAACCAAAGTTCAAGGGAAACCACTGCATAGCTCACTGGACATTTTATTATGTAGCTCAGTGAGCTACAAACAGAGTAAGTTGCTGCCAAAAACACACATTCTCTCAGAAAATACATTTGTCAAACCATCAAAAAGGTCATGTTGAAGATATCCAGGCTTATTGGTTTGGAGCAAACCAGCTCCAGCTTAAAAATCAAGTGTAGAATAAACATCTTATTGTGAGCCTGCAGCTTCTTAAATGTATTTATGTTGGAAACTGTTCCTGTGAGTTCAAATCTATTCACAGAAACAAAGTCTTATAGGATCCTTTAACTAGTCCTTTCCTTGAAGGAAGAGTGAGTTTACTTTTAGGTCACAGTGGGGATTCAATTTTATGGAGCGAGACTGAAGTTCATTTGTGTAGCTGCTGCGTAGCATGAGGGATGGCGACTTTGAAGTGAAGTCTGCAGTGGAGTTCAGAAGTTTTTAAGGGCAGCGATAATTTAGTCTTTCCCCAGTTGGCACCACGCAAACAGTCTTGGATGACATAAATCTAAACACATGCACACATGCGCTTCACCAGTGGCGGCTAACATACACAACACCGGGACAGTCGGAGTGAATTATGGACGGAAAATGAGTCTAGACTGCGATCACATTGGTTTGTGTTTGAGCTACCCTTGTAAGTTTGTTGATGGTCCACAAACAGAAACAGTCATTCACAAACAAATAACTTTGAGACCACTATTATTAAAGCTGACTCACCAGCATGGCAAATGGTAACACAAATGTTATCACTATAAAGACATATAAGTTTTCTATTTTATTTTTTATTTGCTAAAATTATGTCCATACATTTATTGTATCTATTTATTTCAATGCCTTTTTTAGTGTTTGAAATGTTGTTGCTGGCAATGAGCCCAGTGGGAGATCAGGTGGCCAGCAAAAGCAGGCGACTGTGCTTCATTGCACAGTTCCCAATTCAGTTCATGTATCATGTATCACACCATGTTTATTCAATTTTCATTGAGAAACAAAAAAATGCTTTATTAAAAATTACTTGTTTTCAGATCTGATTCCAAAAAATGTGCAAAACAACTGCATGTTTTCATGCAGTTGTTTTTGCTCTGAAAACAAAGTAACACAAACAAATAATTAAATAATAATAGCAATCGGTTGCTTTAAATAGAGTATCTACATTGACGCACCCACTGATACAAGAACTGCTACAACAAAGAATTCAAATTTGAGCCCTTGACTAGTGCTGAACAATAGCATCTTTGGCTGAAGCTTACTGATGCAACACTACCCCATGCAGAAGTAAAAATAAACAGTAACAAGCACTGTGACAAGTTGCCAGCTATAATTTTGATACCCATATTTTTTCAATTCTGCAAGTGACTTTTTTGGGGTGTTTCTTTATTTTGTTTTCTGTGCAATATTAACTGCATGAATTTTCACTCCACACCAAACACTATACAACAATATGAAAGTGTTTAAGCATCTATAACAAGTACTATTTCAACTAATATAGTACTACAACTACAGCTATAATACTTGCTGCTATGTGTTTCTAAGCTTTGCAAGTCAATTCTGCTGATAAAAGCGAATACAATGTGACGTAATAATGATAAAATTCTTACACCCTGGTGACAACTTGGAAACACAACCTAACTAGTCTGCAAGATAAAGTTTTCCAGCAAAGCTGGCAGCACCTCTGGCTCAGGACAAGCCTGATATTGAAAAGAGATGTCATGTCATCACTTACCTCTGTGGCTGAGCTTGACCCTCGGGACACTCTGTTTGATGCTCGCCACGACAGGAAGGACGGCCAACAACATCAAGCCCATTAATGGCACCCCTGGATGTGGCGCTCCCTTCATCCTCTTCCCGCTGCTGCCATAATTACTGCCAGACCTGTCGAGCGGAGCTTCCCTGAGACCCTCCATGATGTGTGGAACGGTCCTCATCCGTTTTGCACTCTGTCCTGAGCTGCAGCCCTGGAGGGAGACCAGCGCAAAGAGTGAGCCAAGGGAGGAGCAATCCCAGAGCATGCACTCTTGTCCAGCTTCACGCTGGATATGTACACACTCCTCTTGTGGCTTTTCAGCTGTTTCACCATGGAGCCTCGCAGGCATGTCCCCTCTCTTCACCTAGCCTATATCAGCTGTTGCCTGTCCAGCCCAACCCTTTTGTATTGCCTTTAAATCTGTTTGCTGAAAACAAAAGGTCAGCTGAACAAAACAGAAGACATTCTAAACCGTCTTCCACTCTTCACGTGGATATCTAATGAATTCTCCACCATAATTATACTTTCCAAGGGTTTGTGTTTCGGCAGATGACCCTGTCACCATCTCTATTATGTCTTCTAAAAAATGAGACATGTCCTGTGTGGGACCTCACAAAGAGGCCTGCAGCTCACAAGTGAGACGTATGGGAGAGCAGTCATGGGAATGCAAGCGGGCTCCTCTGTCACTAATGAGCAGCTTGATTCTTGTATACGAAATAAAGCCATCAAATAAATCACCCACCAAATGTTTTGAGGATTAACTCGCTTCAGTGTTGAAAATAAAGCGATCGATGAAAAGCCTCAACACAGAATCCGTTCTCCTGCTTTGCCAACGGTGAAGACTGTGCACCGTCCTCCCTCCACATATCACTCTGCTGACACCTTAACCTCAAGAAACACCCCCTCGACCGGTCAACCAGATATAAACAATGTCACTCTGAATGGATGATGGAGCGAAACTGACAGACGAAAACCTGAGATCTGTCGGAAAGTGCTGAAAAGATGCTTCAAAACGTCATAGAAAACTTCGTGAAAAGAAACCAATTCTCAGTGTTTTCACAAAACTTTTGGTTTTTTGGCATTGCTTTGTGTCCTGAATGCCTGAAATAATAATGTTTATTGTATTATATGAATGCAATACTAGTACTACAGCAACAATAGTACTATTTTAACAATGTAAATGTGAGGGAGAAAACCTTAAACATTTCCTAAACTAGGTTTTATTCAAACATGTTGAATGTCCACATAAATGCCTTTCTCAGTGTCACCAGATAATAAATCTTAACTCTGGAACGAAACACAGCAAAAGCAGGTTAAAACAACCCTCAATTAGCTTCTCATCAAGCCCAGGTGGTTCAGGATAAAACCTGGAGCACAACCAAAGTATAGGAGAATTACAAGCAAGGCCTGGGGGGGCAGAACCATCTTCCGCAACCAGAGCTTTTACAGTGTTGTGGCTCCAAATAAAGTAGTCATTGAGGTTCAAATATGTGGTATAGGTGAAGAAGAACAACAACAATATCAACAAAAACAAGAGGAAAAATCAGGTTGCAGGTGACTCACTTTTCTACTCGACTTAAACAACATTTTTCTGTGTGAATTTCCCAAAGTGGCGAGGCATCATTTTACTCAGAGGTTACGAGTCTTGCTCAAGGTCATAGATTAAGAGGTTGAGGTCTCGCTGCAACCTCTTAATCCAGGAGGCCTGAGAAGGGTCATGTAGCACTGCATCTGGGATCATTTTGGCTCTGAGGAATAAACTGATTGAAAAACTGTTTGATGAGCCAGACAATTTCCTCACTTCTTATCCGGCCCCACTTTTTTTCTTCACTTAAAAAACCTGCATGGCTCACATACTGGAACGTGGCCAACAGATAGACAGAATAATCCATATAGCCACATCTAGTCTTCTAATCAGTTGTTTGTCATTTTAGGCTAGTCAGAAAACAAGGGCAGAGGTCCGAGCCGCCCACGGCTCAGGAGTGGAGATGATAAAAGCCTGATAAACCGACTTGTGTTTACTTAAGATGACAAATTGAGGGAACCTTAACACTTTCTGGGTTCCAAATGGAGATACAGAGCAGTCTGGGATGCATCAATGATACACAGGGAGAGTGTGAAAAAGATAGATGGATTATAACCTTGACATTGCTTTTTGTCAGGAATTTCATTTTCAGGACCAGAAAAAACAAAAAAACATCCCGCATAAATGACTTAAAAGAACACACATCAGATTTTTTTTTGACGTCAATTGAAGATTTTAACATCAATATCTTCACTCACTCACACTAAAGGTGTGAGATGTACTGAATATATACATTTTGCAATGAAACAAAAATCAACTGACAGAACCAAAAGTTCAAGCAACATCTTTCACACATTATCTTTCTATTCTTAGAGGTGGATTATTTATTGATTCACAAAATGAATTTGGTGAAAGAAATAAAAAAAAAAATGTGGGATACATTTGGTTTAAAAGGAGTTTTAAGGCATATTTTGTGTTCAGTCGAGAAGTTGCCACATGTTTATTTACTTAACCAAACAGGATAAGCCGATTCAGAAGCTCTAAAAAACGTCCTTAATTGTAAGTGTTGAAGCCATATTGTTGATCATTTATGGAACCACTTGAATAGAAAATGTGAGGTTACCTAAATGTAACTGTTGTTCTCCGAAGTGTGCAACGCCCTCCACACTTCGTCACCCAGCTGCCATTGGAGGACGTGTCATGGATTCGCCCCTAACTTTCTAGCAGTGACTATACTGCTCCCTGGATGGGTAGCAAGTTTATAGGTTTTTCAGGGTTCAGGGTTCCCGAGAAACATCCATTAGCGAAGCCTCTGCAGGCCTAAGCACACTGAAGGAGAACAGCCTCCAAGTTTCACCAACAAATTCCTTCCCACACCACACAGGTAAAACCCAAGGCCCAGGGCCAAATCTGGCAAGTTCAGTCCTTTTTTGTGGCCTGCAAGATCTTTGGATCCTCACCCACAAATATTGTTAAAAAAAATAAAAACAGAAGCAGATGGGAGCTCAGGGAAAAGTGTTTATTGTGTTATCAAGTGGAGTTGGTGTTGAACACTACAACTGGTATATTTTGGAAGTAACCAGAAATGTGTTACAGGGGAAATTGATATTGCACTTTTTCAAGGCCCTTATTTCCAGTCATAGACTCCTCAATAAACTGTTCCAACTAGGGATTCGTAGATGAGGTTCAAGACACAGTATTGAAGGGTTGATGAGGTTTCATGAATCACTGTCCTGATTCTCAGAGGCCACCAGATGGCGCTGTCAGCTGCAAATTGTTTGGACTTGAACAACGAATTCATGAAACCTCAAATCTTAGCTAAACTACGAGCGCCATCTAGTGGCCTCAGCAATTTAGGGCACCGTCTCATCAACCCTGCAATAGTGTTTCATGAAACCTCATCTACCCATCACTAGTCACCTCTGTTCTCCGGGCTGTTCTCCAACTGTTGCGGTGCATAATGGGATGTTAGTCAGTGGTGTGAGTACTTTTTACAGGGCAGTTATTAATCATGAGTGGCGAATGAATAACAATGCAAACACTATATAAAACTATCAAAATTACCAAATTCTTTCTTTAAAACACAACCTTCACAAAATAAATTCCAAAATGAATTTCAGGTGCAACATTGTGGAAAAAAAGTAAGCAGAACCATCATTTCAAAAGGATGAATGTGCAATCTTGACTCAATATCAGTTGCCTCTTTCATTTTAGAAATGTATTTTACCTCATAAATATTTCTTCTGGAAAAGACTGCATGAAAACAATGCAAAATTGATGTGATAAATCATGTCTGTGTTGATTATTTAAGCTACTACATGAAAGGCGAAACAGTAGTTTAGCTAATCCTGTCATGGATTTGAATTCTGCCTGTCAGTCAGAGTGTGAACAACAGAGAGGAAAAGTTGCAGAGATGTGAGGAAGAGGAGAAACAGGCTGCTTGTGCCAGCCGGGTTAAGCAAACATTCCTGTTTCCTGACCGCCGACGCTCAGAGTCCCTGTTGTCTTTGGCAGCCCGAGCAGCACGCGGTGCTGCGGGGGTGATGGGAAACAATACCGATGATGATGGTGACAGATTTAAAGCCTGCGACTGGCACCGTGTTGATGCCGTCTCATCTGGACAGACATGAAGTTGTTTAATTCAAGTGTTAATTCATGTTGAACTTGAAGAAATATATCCATGTTCCCTTATAGCATTCATGCTCAATCGGAATAGCAAGACGGATATGGCCGATGACATCTGGATCGCTTGACGGGAGACGTTTCCCTGCTAGTCAGAAGGTGGTGCAGCGGCATGCGCTCTCGCAGTGACGCCCCAAATGAGGCCTTTAGCGACACCCAGGTGCCCTGTGGAGCCTGCTATTATCCAAAACTCCATCTTAACTGGACACTGTGCATTAGCTGGGCAATTTGTCATCATATCCTGACCACCACTGTTGACCAGGCGAAACAACATAGATAATAGTTTTTGGCTCTCAAAACGAAAGTTATTTTTCTTGGCAGCAGACGGTCATCTTTTTTTTTTTTTTTCATCCTCAGAGAGTCCGTGCAAGTCCATGTCTCATTATGGTGTTTAAAAACTGAGCTTATGGAGGGCCATTACATCTCTCAAATAACATGCACCATCCTTGAGTTTCGAAGATCAAAATACACAGTCAGGATTTACGTAAGATATTTGATAACACAATAGAGGTTTTGTTTTTCTGAACAGCATGTGGAGACGAGTCAAATCAGAGTGGTATTTGAATGCAAGACCTCTTGAATCCAGTCAAGTCAATAAGTCATTGTGCCTTAATGTAATGTCAGGTAGAGGTCCGGACTTGTTGCTGTATCGCAAACTGCAAATTATCTGCGGGTGTCAATCGTGAAAGTGACAACAATATAGTTAACTGTCATGCACTGATTTATTAGACTTTACGGCCCTTGACATTGATTGTGACTTTGGAAGCAGCAATGAAGAAATTAAACAAACAAGCTGCCATGTTGCCATCTGTGTATTGTAAGACCTTTGATAAAGAATGTAAATCAAGCAGTAAAAAAAAAATTAAAACTAGGTGCCCTAGTTTTAGGCAGTTTTAATGACCGTAATTTCCAGACTCGGAGCCACTACTTTTCTCTTGCAGTCTGAACCCTGCGGGTTATTCAACAAAACAGCGAATACATGGATTTTTACAGGCTAAAGAGCGTCATGCTGCCAAAATATTGAGCCATGTCACATCAAACCGATGTCAGAGGTGGTTTATTGACCTTAGAGCACTCAAAATGCGCTGTTTTCGCCCGTGTGTCCACAGCTCCACCAACAGAGCAGATCTCCTGTAGGACCAGAGACAAGAAGAAGCAGCTGAGACCAGCTGTGGTGTCGGAACTTCAGACACACGGGTGAAAACAGCACATTTTGAGCACTTTAATGTCAATAAAAGATATACGGAGTTCATGATTCAAGTTCAGAACATTGCCCAGTTTGTTGCATGAGTCAGTCTCCATGCCAGACCCCGTTTCAAAACTAGTTTAGAAGTGATCCTGATGCATTTTTAAGCACCACTGACCTTTCTACGGCGCAGACAGCACCACAGCACCCGCGTCTTATAGAGCGCTGTGGCTTATGTATGAACAAGATCTATTTTCCTCCGTAAATTTAGTGGGTGCAGCAAATATTCCGGTGCACTCTATCGTCCTGAATTTACGGTAGTTAGTTTGTCGACCTTCATTTCAAAATGACACTGACTATGTCCCTCGCTGCCTCTTCGGACTCAGCTTCCTGTCAGTCATGGAATAGCTGCAAATTTGGTTGCAACTCTACTGTCATTCAAGGACTTAAAGGGTCTCTTGGGTGTAAGTCACTATCAAACCTAAGAATATAAATCACACTGCATCAATGCTTGAATGAATCTGAAAAACAAAACACAGCAAAAAAGAACAATGTTGGGAGAAAACCTGCAGTCATAAATGTCATAAAACGTTTCCATACTCTCAACTAAGAGTCAGTGGGGAATAAATACAAAGCATGTGATTTTCGTGGCCATTAAAGATTATTTCTGTGTGGGATCAAAGCCCTGAACCTATGTTAGATTATACACTGACGGCTGCTACTGCACTGCTTGTACTCACAGGGTGCAGTGAGTACACTCAGTCCAATGAGCTTTCCATCAGTTTCATAAAGAAAACAGCGTTACCTGAATACAAAGTGCAGCTGTTGAAAAATATGTGATTGAAAGAAAGCCTTCGACACTGCTGAACCTTCATTACTTTAACTTCCATGACCAATACTTCCACTCCGCCGCTTCCCCATTGGCCGCGCCAGATGAAATTCAATCCCCTGCCTTCATTAAAATCTCCTCTAATGAAGGCTATAAATCAAAACCTGCAGGCTTCCTAATCACAGAATGAGCCTTAATCACAGAAAAATGAATGACAAATTTACATTTTTCCAGGAAAGTCCTAGTAACGTATGAAGGAGAAAAACACTGGATCATCAATTGGAAAGTGTCAAAGGACATTCCACTGAAATTCCTTCCTAAATGAGGAGAATGTCGGTTGGGAGAACCAGAGAAGCTTGATAGAATTCCAGACCTTTTTTTGTGTCTGTTTGTCTGACCTTATCTGACAAAACTGGTAAGCAGATACTTCACGGATATGTGTGGCCAAAACCACCAAACTGAATAATAGTCTTGTGCTTCCTTTTGTATAAAATCTAATCTGGGCCCTTTGTTGTGGTTGAATCAGTGCATGATCGTCTGGAAGCAACAGATGACATCTTGCTGTTACTGACTGGTACCTCTTGTTGCCAGGACAGTGGTTGGAAACTTGAATGAAAATAAAGTCAATAGCCTGTGTAACCAAGACTAAATCATCCACATAAACATGCTCGAGGCTTTGTTGTACCAATAACAAAATGGGTCGGTCCACTCCTCAAGAGCAGGTCCCGATCCCGGCGTGGTACTCAGCATTAGTGCGGATCTGCATGTATGAGCATATGTGTGTAACTTAATACGCGCCCGCGGCAGGCAGATGGGAGCAATAGGCCATGAAAGCAGTGACTGACATCTCTGAGTGCTCTCTCTTTCCAATCACCCGAGGACATGAGGGTGCACCCATCTACGCTATGCAACAACTCCTCTTGAGAGCATTAAGGTCTTAGGAGACCTGGAAGGGAGGCCCTCTGTTATTGTCAGCTTTGGAGTGATGGGTGAACACCATGTTACTTTCCACTCACTCGAGACAGTCTGCATTGACTCTTATATGGGCTTACAACTCTCAACACGCCCTGGTCGCTGTTCAACAACTCTGCTCATGCTGTGGCCTTTTCGCTATTAAAACCCCTATACTACTTTACAGGACTGTCCCTCAGTTTCTTTCACTGGTTTTCCAAATTTGCTTCTCTCATACTTGCCTACCAGGTTACTAATGGATCGGCTGTGGTATACATTTGGTACCTGGTTGAACCTTCCAGGCCCGTCCTCTCCTCTCTCCATTAACCAACTGGCCTGCTCCTCCCTGTTTATGTGGCACTCTCGCCTTTCTTTGTTTGAACCTTCAGCGGTTGATGCACTTTGGCAAGTGGCTTTGGAGTCCTACATTTTGGGACTATCTTAAACATTCAGATAAAATGAATATATAAACAAATAAGTAGTCTTAAGTCAAACACTTTAAAAGCCTAAAAAATGACGCACTTATTCAAGGACCCATGTTTTAGGTTGATATGCATCAACATTTATGATCAGTATTAGTTTTGCCTTAACACCTTTTCAAGACCCACGTTACAGTTGCTTACAGAGTGAGAAAAATATTGCAAATGTACAATTACTCTGCCTCAGAATTAGGGCTCAATGATCATACCTGCATCAAGATATGACAGTTCAAGATATTAATTTTGAAAAATAACAATCCAACCAAAAACCTCATTTCCCACGCCGTTGGCTGACTTCAGTTGTCATCTAACATCTAACTGTTGCATCCTTATTATGATGTATTTGCAGGGTTCTCATCAGCACTTTAGCAGCGGACTGAACCCTTATGCTGGGGCTTTTAGCACCCAACACTGGGATTTCATCTCCATTTCCTTTCAGCCCTTTTCTCAATGAGATGTTTATCCAACTGCCAATTGACCTGTAACTTGAAAATTTCATGAATGTAAGGTTGGATTCTGGTGTCCACAACTGTCTAGTGAGGTTTTTGTGGACCTTGAAGGTCAAAAAGGTTGCAGATTCGCGTCCAGCTTGGGAAGTTTCTCCCGGTAGGTTTACTGCAGTCACTCCGGTTTCCTCCCAAAACAAGAGCTTCATTGAGCACTCTAAATTATCCTGAGGTGTGTGGGTGTGAGTGAGGCCAGTGATAGGCTGGCGACTGGCTCAGGGTGACCCCCACCTGGAGTAGGCTCTAGCCTCCAGCTCCTCTGACCCCCATTTGAGAACAAGCAGCCAAAGATGAATGAATGAGGAATCCAGGCAACAATAGAATTAAAGATTGAAGTCATGGCTGCCGCACACACCCGGTCAGCGTGACGCCAAATATTACTTACAGCCCACAACTCAAAAGATTTGTACTCAGATAATCAATTACAGTGAGGCTGCAGCGAAAGAGCATTGACTTTGGCTTGTGCTTCACTCTAATAACAAGTGACAACTTAACTTTCGACATGGTCATCACTCAGAACAAGACCATACCAGACGGAGATCAGCCGGTAGTCATTAGTCTGCAGAAGGGAAAACAGCATGGCGGCTTACAAATCTTAGCCAATATCTTAACATGCCATAACATGAATTTGTCTCCCAAGCACTGTGAAGACGACGTGAGCTAAAGGGTCACCTGCAGTGACGTTTGGCATTTTCTGAAACCGAATATCCCAGTTTCTGTTTTTTCAGTTCCGATCTTTGCCAACTAAAGCGTCGGCATTAGCCGCATCAATCTGCCATATTGAGCGGGAATGGTCAAAGAGGCCATTAAAAACACTGACAAAATGGATGGTCTGTTTTTGGGGGGGGCGAAATTGGATCAGCAGGCAAAGACTCCAACAAAAGGAAAGAAATCAATCACACAGGAGGGGAGGGCAGTATGACTTTAAAATAATTGCTAGGGCAGAATATATGACTTGACAAACTGTAGGTGACCAAGACCTCTTATGAGTTATATGTTTTTATCATCACACCAGGACTCTCTGTCAACACAGTGGCACTAGGGGAACTCTTTGCTCACTCACAGCTTTGCCTGGTAGATTTGTGTTGACAGCGGAGAAAGGGAATGGGAAAGTCATGGAATTGCTGGTAAACAAGAGGTAAATACTTTTGATGCAAGGACCTGTTGAATTTCCCACTTTGGGACTAATAGAGGCCATCTAGTTTATGAGTGTGGACTTCTAGTCGGTCAGTCCTCTGTCTGTCTCCTCCCTGCCCACTTGAACTGGCGACTCTCTGGGTGTAAACTCCATGGCAAGGGTTTTACTTTCACAGGGTCCAGAGAAGAATGTGCTTGTTTATCATAACTTTACACTTCACAATGACGCGCTCGCATTCTGTAGGTGCTAGGAAATTATTCTTATAACTAGGCACTGCAGTGTCATCTACTGTACATCATTTCAAACTCGCATACTGAACTGCAATGTACCACAGTAAATTGGCTCATCCTCAGCCCAACTCAAGCGACTCCCTGTTCTTAGTGTGCAACAAATACTCACATACAGGATGTAGTTTAAGAAATAGTGTCAGCTATAGGGAGAAATAAAGCACTTCGCATCATCTTTAATACAAAATAAACGCAAATGTAGAGTCACAAAACGAAGGTTAATCACATTTTCATCGATGAATTCTACTAATTAATATCAGTGCTTTTCACACGTGTCGTATGTGGGAAATAAATGTGACTTTTTATCGTGAACAAAGAAAGCTGGATTAATAAAAAATAAAGTGTACTCTTACACGTCAAAGCAAGTCTTGGACATAAAGTTTGGAGAACTTTTTCACGCCCATGCGCAGCAAACGAGCGTCTTAACTAACTTTTCCGAGCTCAATTGAAGGGCACACAAACGTTCGACTCATCCTACCTCAGCCGGTCACCGCGCCTCCGTCAGCGGCGCCACATGTCACTCTCCTCTGGTAGTCTGACGCACGATGGAATCGAACTCAAAACCTGCCCCGCCAGCGCTAGAACAATCCGCGAATGTTTCCTCCGAGCGCTTCTGCTGCCAAACTTCCACTCCCCTTAAGTAGTTACGCGCACTGGCGCTGCTGAAGCGTCTGCGCTCCGCGCAAGAGCAGTCGGTTGTGTGCGCGCAAGTGTGCGTGTGTGCGCCGCGCCGAGGAAGGTGTCTGTTTAGCGTATCCTATTTCTAATTATTGTTTGTCTTTGTTTTGAACCACAGAGATCTTCACAAACAATATGACCGCCACGTTGGCGACGTGTGACAACAGATCTGCCCCTTATTCCGATCCTTCCCTCATTGTTTTCTTCTTTCACAGTATTGTTATCCTATTATCATGTTGTTATTATCATGTATATAAAGATACACGAGGTTATATCCATAACAAGTCAAGACAAAATGTCTTCCATCGTCACAGTGGGTTTATTTGATAAAATAATTTAATAAAAATATAAGAACTGCCACTGAATACGAAGCACTAAATCACGGGTTTGTATTCGATTACATTGAAAGGAATGTAGCGTGATGCTCATTTGAGCTAACATTCATTCTGGATTCCTCCACTGTGGCTTTGATTTTGGACACTTGTTTTGTCATTAAAGAAATATTCCTCTTGATTTCCATCAGATTCCGGGAGGAGTCTTCTGAACACGCTCTTGTTCCAGAGAAGGATCCAAGTGGCCCAAGTCCAGGCCACATGTCTCCCAGACAGGTGGGTGCAGTTTAATTCCATGTTTGAATAGTCTTTGTAAATGTTTATTTGGCTCAGCGCTATATTTACACACAGACATGAGTGAGTTTAATTCTTGTTTTAGTTTGGCAGAAGATCTGATGGCATTAAATAATCACAGAGATGCAAGCTGATTGTTTGGAATCACAGAATGAATTTGTTTTGATTCCATTTTTACTCATTTTCAGGGGAAATCTAAAAAGTTTGGGGTCTTTCTCACGACCGATAAATGTGTTAATAAACTTCTTGGTGGGCAAAAGACAAGTTAATGATTACAGAGGTTGATTAATATGGAAAATTAGGTTTGTTTATCTCCTAGAGGCCTCAGCGAGCAGAGATAAACAAAGACACACACTGGTGAGCAACAGAGGCGTTCAACTGAGGAATATAGCACTGAGACAGCTGTGCTTTCAAACTGTAATGATCTTATGGAAGACAATGTCACTTGACTATTACTTCATATGCATGTGTTCGCCTGTAAAAAGTCATTTAAGATGTCCCGATAAGAAATTTTGGGAAAAAAAAGGGGGTGGAAAATTACAAAATTAACAAAAATGCAGATTATTTTTCAATGAAATGGGTTGAAAAGTTGTTTCACAAGATCTTCATTTTAAGTTTGTGGAACCATTAAAAACTAAACTAAATTATAAAAAAAAAAATCATTTTGAAAAACACTCAGCGAGCCCAGACCTCTGCCAAGCAGCTAATTTCCCCCATATTTAAATGTTCACTTGACATTATTTGCCTAGAATAATTTTTTATCAACGTAATAAGTCTTTTTAGCATTTGAAATATCATTGACAGTCAAATTCGAATGAGCTCAACGGGAAAGGAAGTGGCAGTAGATTGCCCTAAAAATGTAGCCAGTGCAAAAGTGAGGACAAGATCCAGATGTGAATTGAGAACACTACCATAATGCAATCATCCATTCCTTTTCCTGTTTATATAAATGTAAATTTCCTTTAAATCTGTTCATCCATTCTTGAATTATTTTGCTAAACAATAAATGGCATAGATCACAAAGCCGCCCAGGGCTTTGTGATCTAATGAAGATTATTAAAAATGTGTTGACATCATTTAGAATAGAAGGTCTGAAATTTTACAATAGAAACATGAAATACATCACAAAACACTTTGACATTGACCTCATGAGAAAGGCTGCATGCGGAAGTTTGCCCCAATATTTGCCAAACAGGGCAAGAAACAAGAAATTCTGAAACACTGGCTGCCTTTTGCAAAATGTCACCCATAGTTAGCAGCTTCACTTTGGCTGCATTCCTCCCCCTAGTTAGTCACTCACTCCTCAGTCAGTGCTCCTCGGCACCAGTGCAGTGGACCTTTAACTTCCTTACTTTCTTGAGGGCAGACACGACGCTTCAACTGAGGTTGAACTTCATATGTGTGCGGACGTCCTTAAGCCAAAAATATCTGTGTGGGTTGAGTGTGAGCATGTGACGACAGATGACCACAGCTCCAGAAAACAGACAGGCAGAAGGAGGAAAGGTCAGTCTGCTGGGGAATCAATAGCGAAAGGGAGGCAGGTGAGGGAACAATTGTGAATAGAGTGGTGTGTGGGGAGTCCATGGCATGAAACCTGTAAATCAATTACCAAAATTCTAGTGGTTTTCTACAGTGAGGGTGAGTCATGACACAGAGGCATCCCTAAACACCATTTTGCTCTGACATGTTTAATACTTTCTTTTTATTCCTGTACCTGACTCATCTGTTTGCCCGTCAAAAAAAAGGGTGAGAACACAATTGAATTCAATATTCACGTCATCTTGAGAGCCGTGACCCAATACAGGTCTTAAGTCGGGTGAAATGAGCTCCTTGGCACAGGTCCATGCTGTCAAAGAGCTTTTCTGGTTTGTTCATGTTCTCGCAAGCGTCATGGCACAAACACTGAACTTAGTGTTTTAGACCAGGCTGTTTTGGCTTCACAGTACTAATTAAAAACGATAAAGAAACATGCACTACGCAAAAAAAGAATGGAATGTCAAGAGAAAAGTTTATTTATAATACCTGTGTGTGTATCTGAACCAGTAGCGAGGCCGAGCCCGATCACTGGCATGGCACAGGTATGCATATTTTGCATTCCATTCACTGTTAAAAATCTGATATCCTGTGTACTTTAGAGTCCATAGCACTGGTTGTCTGAAAGTGAGCCGACTTCTTCCAATCCTTCCTTGTGAAACGCTTTCAAAGGAAGCACTACACTAACAATCACTTCAGTTAAATGAGGGTCAAATGAGAAGCCTGCCTGGGTGACATGTGACCCAGGAGCTGCCAGTTGAATAGCCCCGCCCCCTGACCTAGACCATACACCTTGGTCATTTATAGTTCTAAAATACGCTCAACTATTTTGACCAGAACTTTTCTGGCCCAGAATTTGGCTTGAACTGGAGCATGTTGGGTGTGTAGCAGCCATTTTCAGTTCAGCAAGAAATATTGGGTCAAAACAGGGTCCTCCCTGTCTGTCTGGGTGTGCACTTCCTCAGCATCATCCTCAGACACACACACGCCCAAAATAAATCCATCAGTGATGATCAGCCTGAGTGACAACAGCGATCTAGAGAGGACTGCTCAGGTCATCCCGCCCCATTCTGCTGAGACTCTTGCTGTTTCCAAAATGTAATTTTTCTGGCAATAAGAAAGCATTTATCATGTCAGATCTGCCTTCATACCATCATGGTTAAATCGATTAGACTGATATGATTAACATAAGAAATCCATCATGAACTAACCTTGCTTGCCTTTATTTTCATTCTATCTCAGTTCTATTTCTATTTTTTGTTTTGTTTTGTTCTTGTGGAAATATAACTGGCAGACAGAGCGTCCTAAAATTCCTTATCTGAGGGGGAAATCCAAAAAGTCAGGCAAGGAGTGGTTTAAAAGCCTGATAAATTGTAGTGCAGTTACATGGATAACAAGGCGTCTCTAAGACCTGTTGGCACATAATGAGGATAAATATTTAGGATATACACTTGAGAACGGGACTTTAATCGCCTTCCTACGGATGTATGTAGTGCGAGTGAACAGATGGGATTTTGCTATACGTGGATGGGAAAGTGAATAATAGGCTCCTAATCCTGAGTCTTCATCGCCGAGTTGTTATCCAGTTTTCCCGCCATTAAGTGGGATCAACTTCTCTTCCTGGGAAGCGGCAGAATTGTGGGAGCAGTCCTGACAAATATACTTCATCTGAGATAAGGCTGACAGTGTTGCTACAACACAAACAAGAGGAAATATTAGATGTGGACGGAGAAGAATCTTATCTGGTTACGCATTCAAGGTGAGCAAGACGAGTGTTTTGACTGGAGATTAACTCTAACACATCTGTTATCTCTTCGCATGATGAAAGTGGATCATACGCCGCACTCTCCTCTGATTGTGGTTGGCCTCACGTTAAGTTAGATATCAGAATTCAGATGAGCGTGGATCAGTTAGAAGGTCACACTTTTCAATATTTTCATTTCCACTGTTTACTTGAAGGGGAGGTGTAGGCACTTGTTTGCATTCTGGTGAAATCTTAGAGCAATCTGTAAGTCATTCCGTAACAGTAATTGTGGAAGTCAATATGGCAGCAAGCCAGATCTCCCTGAAGAGCTCTACACAAATGCAAACACTATTCAACAAACACACTCACGCACACAAAAGCCTTCGAGCTTCAGTTCTATAAAACTTGGAAGTGATTAAGTTATCATGATTACACAAGCTGCCGCCGAGACTGTTCGTCACATGGAGAAGTGAAGCCAATACGATTATCAATGTGATCTACTGTCAGTGATCTTCACCCTCCGGGGCTGCAGGAGGCCCCACACTGATACAATCTGCATCTCTCTCCATCACTGTTTCACCCCCTCCATAAATCTGGATACCTCTTTGCACTGTTGCACCTGTCATTTTGTTTTTTCTAGGCGACAAAGCCTCCCTAAAAATACTCACTCAACGCAGCCGATGTCCTCGATCTACCAGCAGGGGAGGAAAAAAAAATGTCATTTCCTCATGTATCATGTGGCACTGATCCAAAATTAAAAAAAGGTATCCATTTTAGCACTTCTTAGCTTCTTTACAACCCAAGACATTTTCAGAATTTGAAATATTGAAGGTAGAGAAGGATAACAAAAATCATTCCCATAATGCAGAGCAGCAGTTGAGACTGTTTTATACGCAGATGTAAAAGATAATTTTCGATTTATAGGATTTAAGTATTAAATTGGGTCCGTTCCACCAGTCATGAGTGAGAGACTGTGAGAATAGTGGTTCAACTCATTTTATCCCCTAGACAGCTCATTTCCACCACTACTGTACTTTTCACCTTACATTATTGCCCTACATTAATGTGAGTGATACAATTACCATAAATTCCAGACTACAGAGCGCAGTGGAATATTAGCCGCACCCACTGAATTTAAGAAGGAAAATAGATCTTGCCCACATATAAGCCGCGGGTGCAGTGGTGCTGTCTGTGCCGTAGAAAGGTCAGTGGTAAACGCACGAGGATCACTTCTAAACTAGTTTTGAAAACGGGCTCCAGCATGGAGACTGACTCATGAAACAAAGCGGGCAATGTTCTGAACTTGAATCATGAACCCCTCACAACTTTTATTTACATTAGAACGTTTAAAAAGCGCTGTTTTTGCCTGTGTGTCTGAAGTTCTGACACCACAGCCGGTCTCAGCTGCTGCTTTTCATCTCTGGTCCTCCAGGAGATCGGCTCTCTGCATTTTGAGTGCTTAGAGGTAAATAATACCCTTGTGATTTCATCAGTTTGATGTGATGAGGCTCAATATTTTGGCAGCATAACGCTCTTTAGCATGTAAAAATCCACATATTAGCCGCATCGTTGTCTAAACCGCAGGGTTCAGACCATGTGTAAAAAGTAGCAGCTTACAGTCTGGAAATTACAGTAAATGCCATATTTAGTGCTTGAAATATCGTAAGGCCAAGGCAGCCGTGGCCTTGCAGAGTTTGCAGGGTAGATGGTAATCTGGACCACCACCATCTGATTCATGCCCCATTACATAACATTGCCTGAAAGTTTCAATGGAATCTGTTCAGAACATTCCAGTTAGACAGACAAAGAGATAAAAATGGGCAAAAATATAACCCAAAAAAGGGTATTTGTTTTTTTTTTTAATCACAGAAATGAACTTGCTCTACCCACTGTCTGACCCAGTAAAACTACAGCAGACTGTCTGAATAAATAGGAGGAAGACAATCGGAACAAACAGCCCAATTAAATCTACATAAACAAGTCGGCCCATTAGACTGCAACCAGAGAACGAACCTATAATCATAGAAAGTGAGCAAACGCTGAGAAAACTGGTTTGTTTTTCTCCCTCTGCCTTTTGTTTATTTATCTTGCGACCTTGTTAGCGAACAACAAGTGCCCGAGCATGTCCCTGTTTGTTTATTTCTCCAACAGCAACGTGCTTCTTTGCGGTTTGGTGAGTGGAAAGTGGAAACAGGTGGCAATCGTAAACATCTGGTGGCAGAAAGGCGAGAAGAAGGTGTTAAATGTAAACACTTGCAGCAGGAGAACGCATAAAGATGGACATGCTCATGATTGCATTTTTATCACTGAAAAAAATTGACTTCCTTATTCAGTTTGAGAGACGGTCTGGTGGCATTAAGATCCACAGCTGGACCATCAATGTGGCAAACTACCTGGCGGTCACATGTCTGACAGACAGTCAAGATGGGGTTGATTTCCCTGGCCTATTCCACCAGCACTACCATATGTCTTCTCTCCAAAAGACTCTAAAGAATGGAATTCAATGTACAGGCGCGTGTAGAACAATTGGGTTGTTTGTTGGTCTACTCATCCTTGGGAAGTACTCGTGCTCCCTAGTTGCCACAGCATTCATTCATTGAAGTTGTCGTCTACATGTCTGTCACTATTTTAACCTACTGCGAAATGTTTGAACTTGAACAACTAATTCGATGAAACCTCTCATCATTTCTAAACCAACAGCGCCATCTAGTGGCCTCTGAAAACTAGGAAACTGTTTCATCAACCCTGCTATACTGTTTCGTGATACGATCCTACCCTATTGACCACACCCACTTCACACCAGCCTCCAATTCTATCTTCTTAACTGTCATTCCTTTCACTTAATGGACTATTTATCTCCCATCTTTCATCCCTCTCTTTAGCCATTCATTACGCCAAAGTCGCTGTTGCCTCTCCATTGCACTCAGTTTATCCAGTGTCTATACTATATTAGTATATACTATATTTCATGTCTATGATTTCCATTCAATACTCATTGTGCACCATTAGAGGAGAGTCTAATCAGATGAGTTACCGGTCAAGATTCTCAATGATCTTCCTGCTGAATATCATTCTGAAGCAGAGATACCGAGGGAGAATGTTGTTATGAGGCAAAGGTGGATTTTTAGAAAGTGCCTGAAAACTCCTAAATCACTTTAGTTCTGTCATCTATGATTATGAGTTGCCAAAAAAACTACTTTTCGCATCAGGTCAGACGCAAACCGAATCCGTTCATTTCTCTTGGCAGAGCGTCCAGACGAAATAGCTGAGCTGACGTCTGTCTAGGATCTTGATTCACATTCCTGTGTGCTGAAATAAACACTGGTGGAAGCCTGTTACTGGGAGAAGATCTGAGACAGACGCTGATAGAAGGATGAATTAGACCTTGAGGATTCTGGCTGTTGACAAGATATTAGTTCAAACACATCAGCTATAATGTGTTTCTTCCGGATGCACAGTTCTGGACTCCTGCCAGTGAAAACAGTATCAAAAATGACACAATCTACTCATTTACTGTTATTATCAAATCACTAACTGTTTCCACAAAACATTTTCCAGCAGGGTCATGAAAAAGGAAGCATATTTTGGAGGCTCCATCAGACGAACGACGCCCAAGCATGTGAATTTATTGTTGTGTCAATGACTCAACCCTTTTACCCTTCAATTGTTTTTATGAGAGCCAAATTAAATGGATTAGAAGCGTTGTATAAAGGCCAGAAAAACAATAAAATGCACTGCGAGACTAGAGCCAATATTTACGACACCAAAGGGGGGTGGATTTTAGATCATAAAACTTCAGTGCACTGTAAGTGTCAGGATCCACAACCATCATAGAAGGCTGGATTCTATTTTCCACCAATGCAGGGGCAGCCGCCGGAGCAAAGAGACCTCGTCCAGCTCCTCTGGGGGGGATACGCAGTTGTTCCCAGACCGACCAAGAGACATAGACCCAACTGAATGACATCCACTGGCTTGACTGAGCAGAGATTTACACTGACAATCGTCTTGATGGCTTAGCATCTCAACCTTATCTCTCCGGGAGGATTGGTTTGGCCAAACTGAAGAGTTGGGATCTAGTTCATGAGTGAAAGAAGGATGGAGTGAGATATCAACGTATGTATCAGTGCTGCATGTTCGAAAGAAATTGCATTTCAGAGGAGGCATGAAGAAGAGGGTGAAGCGTGAAAGCCGATGAAGAGGCGAAATGAATAATGTAGTCCAGGGGTTCTTAATCTTCCTGATCTCGGGGCCCACCTTTTCCAGAACAAATGGGCCCATTCAAGGAATAGAACTGATTCATTACTCTTGATTTCATTTGTGTTCAATAACCATATTTACGTTTACGTTTTACATAGTCATACTCATCAAATTTACTTGAGAAAAGAAAAATATACACTTGACACAAACTGTTGTGACGTCATGAATAAAATTCTGATACAAATTTATATAATAAAACAATGTCAAAATATCATAAAATGAAATAATATATTATTTTCAAAATAAACTCTAAAGAAGATATAAGTTAAGTGTAAATGAAAGTATCGCCATAAACTTTCGATGAAAGTTCACTAATATTGCACGTTGCAGGGTGCCTTTTCTTTCTGGACGCTTTGCAGATAAACTCTATTTGACAATGCAAATGGTTTGATGACAATAAAGCTGCAACAGCAAGCTCATCTTCCTCTCTCCTCTGTATGGTGTCGAATGGTAGCACTTGTACTGACAGGACCTGTGCTGTAAGTAGACTTAAATACTCAAGGATTTTGCTTTAAATCTAACATTTAACATTTTTAAAAGTATGCAGTTGTGGTCTCGACGTGAGTCCTGGTCTCAGACAAGACAGAGACCAAGTGCAGTCCAGTCCGAGATAAGACAGAGACTGGACTAGAGTAGATCAACGCGAGAAATTAGAACCATATTTTCTACCATTAGACCTTCATAAACACTGAGTTTGTGTCAAGTAAGTGCTAGCAATTCCGATACATGACTTTCAACCAGAGCTTTATGAAGGAGCCAAGGCTTGTTCAACTGAATTCACTGGAGTTATCCATTTCTGTATTTAATATCAGGCGTGTGTGTTTTTTCCCAGGTTTGACTATGGTCTCTTGCGCAGTTGGAACTCCATCATGCTTTGAGGCGCTTAACCTGAAGCAACCAAACATATCAGGCCGTGTAAGCGACACGGAGGGTGGGATCTGGCCCCCGACCCAAGTGTTTCAAACGCATTTTGGAAGTCCATATTAGATACGGATGCCTTGCCTTATGACTGTGGAAGGAGAACAAACGCAGACACAGATCAGAGAAGTCTTTTCGGCTTCACTCTGTTTATGCTTTTGCTCAATAAACTCCAACTGAACCGTTCATTACCAAGTTCTCACCATTTATCAGGAATCACATGAGACCTGGTCAAGGCTGGCTGGTCCCCAGAGGTGGTCTCACATTCAGAGAGGTTTACAGATACGATCTCCACTCATGACGCAGGCATTCATCATACTGCCCGGCAAACATGCGTGTGGGAAACTTGAAATATTAAAAATCTACTTTTATCAGGCCGAACACAATTCAGGTGATACCTTTTGCGTGAGGCCTGTGCGTTTTCTCTGTGACATTTTGGCAAGAATTCATATTTTGTCTTTTGCATGAGGCCTGTTGTGGTGTGTGTGTGGGTGGGTGGGATGCAGAGGGAGTATGTGTTTCAGAACGTCAGCTCCCTGCATTCTGTAAATGAATCACTTTAAAGCACGACTGCATCCTGTGCTGCCGTCAGCTTGTAATTGCAGCCGCTCATGCGGAAAAAGCGGGAGCGAAGGAGGCAGATGGAGGAAGAACGGACGAAGAAAGAGAGATTGTTTGATAATCTCACTGACTGTTGAGTTTCATCACTTCAAGCTAAATTCATTTAAAAAGCACTTCTGCCGTCCTTTTAAAAAGCTGCAACATCAACACTCCAATGATTCCAAAGTCTCAACGATAATGTGCACAACACTGACTTTCAATTCTCAGTGGTCGACATCAGGTGATTATTATGTATCCCCTGCAACCCAGTCGCGCCAAGAACCAAGCCCTGCCTCCTCTAATTGTTCATAATGGTCATGTCCTTGTGCACAGTGAACTCATTCTGAGGTTCAAACCCCAGAATGGACATGTTTTTTTCATACTGAATTTATTATTGATATTGATACATCCACAAAAATGAATTTGTTTTGATAAAAATTTATCAAACAAAACCGTAAATATAAACAGCAACAACCCTTTTTTGTATTTGAAGTTGAAATCTTTCCACTGGTTGAGTCTGACCCTAAACTGACCTAGAGAGCTGCACCTTATTTTTTTATTTATTTAGCAAAACCCCCCCTCTGTCTGCCTGTTCATCATAAAGTTTAATATAGGGTTTAAAAAAAATCCCAGGTAATATACCTCATCACTCTACTCCAAGTGTTGGTGCTCACTGCTGCTCACCAGTCAATAAGTAGCAGTCCAAGTGTTTTAAACAGCTATCACGAGACATTAAGACGCTTGTTCAAATGGCTGTGGAACTTTGGCACCATTATACAGAATTACAGCGTTTATTACACAGTCACACTCCAGACACAGTCAATGCAACCAGATTTTACTGGGCAATTATCATTAGTTGGAAGCAAGTGACCACCATTTGGCTCTCTAGTAAAAGCAGGGAGACTTATTAAGTGTCCTTGTTGGAACATGTGATGGAGAGGGTGAATATATCAATGCTAGAATGCTTGAAACTCTCATTCCTGCTTGTTTTTTTTTTTGTTTTTTTTTTTTTTCGCTCCAATTAGGTCCTTGGACAGAGACGTGTGTGCCACCTGACCGACTGAAGGGTCCGGACTGAGTCATAAAAACACCTTCAGGCTCCATTAGGCGATAATGAGTGCTGTGTCAGGCCGAGCTCTGGTTCCTACCGCACGGATCAGGAGCCCAGTTCGAAGGAAATGGGAGCTGACTTGTACAATGACTCACTGTGTCAAACCTCGGCTGCTAATGGTGGCAGGGACTCCTGAAACATTTTCGTCACATCACATCTGTCTAATTTTTAGCCTTAACTTTAAGTAATGTAAAGCAATTTTGAGTTCCCTTATCTAAAGGTTTGCAGTTGATACTCAGTTTATAATTTTTTTAGTTGTTCAAGGTTAAAATAGGCTAAATTACTACTACATACTTAAACCAATCCGTTCCCTGCAAAAGGTCAGCTGAGGTCACGCTTGGATACTCCGCGTCCATTAGTAGTTTGTCTTTAAGTTATAAAATTGTCACAAAATATAAATTAGCGAGGGATCAAGGTGGAGCGGTGATAAAAATGAGAAATATAACTCTGCTTTCCATCACCGGTGTCAGACATGCAGTAACCTTTTAAATCTCCGGGTCAGGTTTACTAGAAGAGGCTGGATATAAATCTACACTTACACAGTTTGAAATCTCAGATACTTCATTAGAATGGAGATCTGGAAGTGAAACTAAAACCACATGGCTGTTAATGGAAGGTGCTCACTGGGGTTATAGGAGGTTAGGGGAGATGGAAGAGGTGAACAAAGTTGTTGGTCAAAGAAAGAGGCCAACCGACCAAACATATTTTTTGATGAAAATTTTGGTTATGAATTTTTATTTTTATTTTTATAGTCCGATTAGTTTTTATCCTGTGATAAAATCTGATTCATTATTACTATTATTAGTAGTAGTAGACGTAGTAGTAGTAGTAGTAGCAGTAGTAGTAGTAGCATGAGTAACAGTAGTAGTAGTAGTAGTAGTAGCAGCAGCAGCAGCAGCAGCAGCAGCAGCAGCAGTAGCAATAGTAGTAGTAGTAGTAGTAGCAGCAGCAGTAGCAGTAGTAGTAGTAGTAGTATCATTATTTTTATTATTTTTATTGTTATTTTTATTTTATAGTCGGATTAGTTTTTATCCTGCGATAAAATCATTATTACTATTATTGTTATTATTATTATTAGTAGTAGTAGCAGTAGTAGTAGTAGTAGCAGCAGCAACAGCAGTAGCAGTAGCAGTAGCAGTAGCAGTAGTAGTAGTAGCAGCAGCAACAGCAGTAGCAGTAGCAGTAGCAGTAGTAGTAGTAGCAGCAGCAGTAGCAGGAGTAGTAGTAGTAGAAGTAGTAGTAGTAGTACCATTATTTTTATTATTTTTATTATTTATATTTTATAGCCGGCTTAGTTTTTATCCTGTGATAAAATCAGATTCATTATTATTATTATTTGTAGTAGTAGTAGTAGTAGTAGTAGTAGCAGCAGCAGTAGTAGTAGTACTGGCATTTTTATAGTCGGATTAGTTTTTATCGTGTCCTGTTTTTGATCCATTCAGATTCTTATTATTATTATTATTATTATTATTATTATTATTATCATCATTATTAGTAGTAGTAGTAGTCGTAGTAGTAGCAGTAGTAATATTTATTTATTGATGAGACATTTCATTTATTTGGATTCAAATGCAGTTTTCATGGTATTACTTTGTGATTATTGGAAAAACATACAGTCATTATTCTTATTATTGTTGAAAAATGGGAGAGATTATTGGGTGGTGGTGCTCACATTCAAGAGTTTAGATTGATTTTATGAAATTGAAATTATTTGTTGCTAATAATTCTAATGATGTCATCACTTTCAACAGAAGCCAACAGAGGGTCAAAAAATTGAATGGAAATATCATTCCAATACTACGTTCAACTCCCATGACAGAACACCTGCTGCATAAAAGCCTAAGATCCACCTTCATGCTCGATTACTGACCTCAGTCTGCAGAGTAAACTGCACCACAAAAAAGTACTGATGGCTGCAGGAAACAAGACTTAGAACCAGGAAGTGGGGACAGAGGAATAGCTGCAGGCGGGTAATCAATCACGCGGTGTGTGTGTGTGTGTGTGCGGCCAACAGTGTGTGCCATTAATTATTTCTGGCGCATTGCAAAATATATCAGGTTCTTAGATAAACACTGAGTTCAGCAAGAAGCGCTTCATGGAGAGACGGGTTTTAAATTAAAGTGGCAGAGGCGACAAGACGCTGTTACCATCGCGACCACCCACTGATCATTTGATCTTCCTGTTGGATACCTCCTGACGGGAAACACATCATTTGACATACAGCGTGAGCATTTACTTTCCTCTGATATTACTGGCAGCCGTGGTCTCTTCCTGTCGTCTGACCTCTGGGTTCCACGGTTCCGTCATGGAAATGTCCAGTTAGCGTCAGAGTTATTATTGACATAAAAGCAATGGTGGTGTTTCTACATTTCATGAAAATGGTCCGGCAGACAGCAAGAGAAGGCGTGCAAAAAGAATAAAGCTCACCTCAGACGGACCTGAAATGAAGACGAGTGATGCTTTCTGCGCAGTATTTTCATGTTTAATATATAGAGTAAATCAGTTAAAGTAGGTGTATTTGTTGAATCTCTGGGGGTTGAAAGAAAAATCCTGCGGTTTCCCCACTAGGGGCAGCAGATATCGCTGTTGTTGGGTGTGTTCTTCTTTTGAAAATGATCATTAAAACGGTTGTTCTGAGCCAAAAATGATGAAGAAAATAGATAGAGTTATTGGGTTCTGAATAGGAAGACACTGCTTTATGATACTTCATCAGGCCATTACCAGTCTGGTGAGGTCAGGACTGCAGACTTCCCCTAGTACTAGCATATAATATATATATAATAAGTTTATGAAGCTTAAGTTTTGCATGACAGCCATGAGCCCATCACTCATAACAGACATTTGTAATCGTCCGATAATGTGGCGGTGGGGTCAGGACTGTAGACTCCTTTATTTTATTTATTCGTTTTATTTTATTTTTATTTTTTTTAATCCTCTGATCAAATCAGATTAGTTAGTAGTAACAGTAGTAGATGTTGTAGTATTTATTTTTATTATATATTTATTGATGAAAAAATTTCATTTATTAGATTTAAAATGCAATTTTCGTAGGACTACTTTGAGAGTACAGGAAAAACATACTAAGGTCATAGCAGTCATTAGTAATTGGCTGATAATTTGGTGGCGGGGTCAGGACTGCAGACTTCTTTTACAGTTCTTCATCTGACGAATGCTTCTGCAGAAATGTTCCCTTGCGTACGTTGTCATATTTGCACCCGTGTTGTTTTTTTTTCCCTCCAACAAGCTTGTTGTCCACAAGCTTGATATTAAAAAGAGAAAAGGTTTACATTAACAACTAACAAAAGAAGAAAAAGAACATTTCCCAGAAAAAAAGAAGTATTTTCTTGGAAATGAAATGGAGGAGGTCAGCTATGGTCACATAGTTTTATATTTCACCTATTCAATTGGAATGTTGGAGTCATACTCCCAGGGACTCTTTATTTTTAAATTGAATTATTTGCTTTCTTCAAGTAACTTGATATACGATGGCGACAATCCTGACCTGCTTTCGTGGCTCTGTTCAGTACGTTTTCTCGCCCAGACAGTAGAGTCTGTGTTCACCTCTATTGTTCACAGCAAAAGTGGAGCAGACTTCCACCACCTCACGGCCCCTCCGGGCACAGCCGACGGATGCGAGCTGTCAGCGTGGAAGAAAACAACACGTCCCGCCGCCTGTGGCGTGTGTCGCTAGTTACAGCCCAGATACATTCACTCCCTCCACTGAGATCAGATTAAAATGACACGGCGGTAATAAATCACGCAACTATTGAGGATATTTCATCTGATTGGCTTCCTGCCTTGGCATGCCCTCACTTTTCATCAGAAGTGACATGGCCTGGTCCTGTACTTTGATGCATCACACCTGTTGTTTCCTGACAAGCGGTAAATATGAACATCTTTCCCACCCAGTCTGTGCCCTAATGTCTTTTCCAGCTCTTTAAAGCAACAAGCTAGCACATTAAGAAAGTCAGAGCCATTTCACCAGACATTAAATATTTTACTTTCCAAGTCACTGTTTTCTTAACATTTCCATTTCCATAGGCTTTTGTTGGACATGCTGTCAATTAGACCAAACTGGAGAAGCTGAATGTTGAAAATATCGCACGTCTTTCACAACCTCGCTGGGTTAAAAGCTTCCTTGTTTAACCGTATCTCACCCAGAGTTGCTGTGTTTTCAGAGGATTGTCCAAAAGGAGTCGCTGAGATGCGACATATTTCCCGCTGTTAAACAATGTCACATTTAATGCATCAACAAATACGAAAGTGTGAGGTACTAACTGGCTATCTGTCAGTGTGGCCACCATGGTAGTGCAACGTGTCTCCTGAATGACCCGATAGATAAAGTATACCGTGCAATTCATAGCTTACGTTCACTTATTCAATTTGTATTTATTTTGTTCTAATTTTTGTGTTTTATATATATAACCCTCTGTAGCCTTACAAAGGAAACATTTTCTATGAAGAATAACACATACTGTTTCCCAAGAATTTCAAATTTCTTCTCCTCGTAATACACTTTTATATCTTTTTTTCAACATTTTAACCCACCAATAATTCCGTTTTCATAAATTGTGTTTCAAAAATCTAAATGTTTAGAATGGAAATGACTCATTTCAGATGTCAACCTGTATTAATTAATGCATGCAAAATAATACTGTACATAGATTTTTATTTGTCAACATCTAAAATGCCTTTCAGTAATCTCCATCACATATGCAACACTTCCGTCAGTCCAGATTACTCCACAAACACATCCTCTACGTCCTATTGTTCTATGTTTGTTGAAGAACATGGGCAGTAAAATGAAGAACAAGTGAGTTTAGTGACTCAAATGTGGTTGCCATGCAGTTCCCTGCACCCCCCTGTTCTGCTTTTCCTCCAGTGATGGGCAGTTAAACCTAACCATTGACCTCTCACCTCACGTCACTGTAAAAACTGACTGGCAACAGTAAACTGGCATTCAAAGTCAGGAAACAGTTTTAGGGTTTGAAGATGATTTGACCTTGCTGTGCTCACTTGAGCATACTGTTTAGAAAAACACAATAACAGTATTATTAGAGGAAAACAATATATGAATATAAATAAATATGAGACAAAAAGTTTAATTTAGAAATAGCACGGGTGATGGAAAGAAAACTCAGCATTATTAATTATTATTAGTATTATTGAGCAATAGACATTAGAAACTGATTTAAAATATAAATAAATAAAGTGTGTGATATATGAAACACATATTTGAGAATGCACTGTCCTGGATAAAAATAAATCTGAGAAATGTTATTAAAATTAAAAAATAAATAAATAAAGTATATTGTAAGTCATTCATATATAACGGCTTAAAAAATAAAATAAATATATTTTTTTAAATGTATTTGAAATAAAAATACATTTCCAGCTGAAAAAATAAATAAATATAAGTATTTAAATATATAACTTGATATATACATGTAAAAATTATTATTATTATTAGAAATACTGTAAATCATACTGAGATTTTATAGCTATCAAGTTATCAAGTTTTAAAGTGGAAGAAGTTGACTTCAGTAAGTGATCATATTTACATGAAAATCCAGATGCGAACATATGATTCTCTGATTATGATTATGACATTCATCGTTTAAATCCAACAAGGGTTTAAGCAAGATGTTTATCTTTTTTAAGTGGACACATCTTAGCGTCCATTCAAAGTCACAAGACTGAATGCAAATTGGATGATCAGTCCTGTCAGCATTGACCATGATGGACTTAAACATCGCACGCACATTCTTCATGGGCTTCTCCTCTGAGGCAGGTGAAGGAGTTTTCCAATCCTCTCCCTGAGAGCGTTCTCAGGGCCTCAAGGGTGACTAGACCGAAACACATGCAGATAAAAAGGACTCCGAGTGCGCATGTGAATTTTATGAGAGATCAACAGGTTGAGGGTGAGATGCTAGAGTCGGCGGGTCATTCCGCCAGACTTTGAACATTCCAGGACGACTGTAAAGTTTCTCCAAACGTCCCAGTATCGGGTGAATATGAGAATACGTCTGCTCAGATTAATCTGATGGTGTTGGAGATCTGGCAGCCAGAAAATATGACAACTCAAAACCATACACGTGGTGATTTTTCTTTTTTTTAATCTAATGCATAACACATGTTTCTCTCAGATATTAAAGCTGCATTCATCTTTGTTTTTTTTTTTTTTTTTTAATCTTGACAACATACAAGGGTATGTTCTTAACCAGGGAATATGCCAGGCAGGATTTGCTTGCACACATCTTTCATAGAATTTTACCGATGTCAGCTTTACCTGAGGTGTCGAGGAACTGGTCACGTTGCTTCCGAGACATCTTCCTATTGATGAGCCAAGGTGATGTCCAAGTGGAGAGAGGCAAATCTGGAGTCATGGGAATGTTTTGGTGTAGCCCGTTAGGGATTCTGGAGGAAGTGAATTCTGGCCGTCTTCGCTTTGGCTGCTGCCCCCCTGACTCAACCTTGAATAAGCAGGGAAAAAAAGACGGACGAACACATAGAATTTTACTTTTTCCTTTACATTCATATGCAAAGCAAGACTGTATCTGAATATAATTGATTTAAATAAACTGAATTTTATTTCACACTTTATTTTATTTCAATTTTTTTAACTCACCTATAACAGGCAGAAGGTGGAGAGGAAGGCCAAAGAGGAGATTTATGGATGTGGTCAAAGTGGACATGAGGTCTGTAGGTTGGAGAGAAGAGGAAGCAGTAGACAGGGTGAGATGGAGGAAGATGATCCGCTGTGGCGACCGCTGAAGGGAGAAGCCGACAGGAAAAGAAACATAACACAATATACCGTAGCAGATTCATTCCAGTTTAGTAAAATAAAAGCAGCCCTGGAAGGCAGTTTCCACCATTTTGAGAATGGCCGATTACTTGGAAGAAAAATGCTTCTTTAAACTTTGACACAGTTTAAGATGTACATGGAAAAAGCGAGCGGCAGACACACACCTTTGCACCTTCACCCAGCACCAGACTCCCCTGACAACGCTCCAATTAAGCTCCACCACATGGAGGCGATTGAGTGTGAAATTGAAAACAGCGACACATTATAGTGTCAACTCTGCACTCTAATGATGGGAACTCACTGTAAGATCTCTGACACTGCAGAGGGTGAGTCAATGTTTTCTCTGGATGCGGCATAAACAAAGAGACTCTGAGGTTCTCGGTTTGAAGGGAGCTCTGAAATGAAAGCACAAGTCTTGGCATGGCGGGTCTGACGCTCTTCAACAAAGGAGCAGCTCCAACAAGAGGAGTGGCTGATACAAATAACCAAAGCCCAGTTGAGTCTGAGAGGGAGTTTAAGTCGTGATTAATCACTTCACAGCAGCGATAAAATTCCTGCTTTGTTGTGCTGTGTTTTGCAGTGTTCAGGCGTGTTACTGCTCATGGTTGAATTCATCTGTGACTTGGCAGACATGAAGAGGCATTTGTGTCCTCGCTTGTCTGTGTGAAGTCATGTCAGAGTCGTTTATTATCAGTCAAAGTATTAAACTCCAACGAAGCCATTTCTGTGTCTGTAACGTTGACAAGCTTGTTTTGACTTTCAGCTGACAAAAAGAGGTGATAAACCCTTTTTTATAATTATTTCTTAGAAGCAAAACATGAGTTCAACGAAATAATTGACTCCATTTACCTTTTCGTTTGCATTATCTTCACCATGGAGGTGTGAAAATACGAATTCCAATAACAGATAGTTAACTTTTGTATCATCAAAATTCTATATTATCAATATTATGATCCGGTTTTGAAAGACGCTGTTTTCTTCGCTGCGTGTTGTCCGAGTGAGCTCTGGAACGCTACTGCCACCTGCTGTCTCATTTAGCTCATTGTTGTCCATGATATTCTAAACACGTAAAAACAATGTCTAATCTATGTAGATCAAATAAATGCTGATCCACCAAAACGTTATGAGTAATGCGATAAAACTAAGGTCTGTTTTATTAAGAAGAATTTATTTATCATTTAATTTTGTTGAATATTTTCCCATATCTTTTTTGATAATCTTTTTTTTTTCTTTTTCATTTTGTTTTTTGCCTTGCTTTCACACACACCTGCAGTGTGTGTGCAAAGAATTTGGATTTTCATGTCCGTCTGTAAATTAACTGTCTGTTCTATTCCAGTATTGATTTCCAATAATAAAATCATAATAAATAACAATAAATTCTACATAAATTCTACAAATTAAATCTACAGTACTAATCTCCTGCGACTCAACCACTTGAGCAGATTGAGACGAGTCTAGCTCACCAGGACTTGGAGTTAAACAAAGCGTAATTTCCACAATGATTTGTTGCCCTTCCATCCACTCACAGCTCAGTAAACACTTTGTCGCCTGTGCTGTGTTTGTTTCTCCCCATCTGTTTTCTCCTCAGGCTTCACTTTACTACTCGTTGACTTTCATCACTTTTGCTTCTCGCTTGACTTTGCAGATTGTGATATTTCCGCCCCACAGATTACATCTTTCAAGGTGTCCTGCAGAGAGTGAAACAACAGGGGTCACACCAGCTTTTGGGTTTGCGGTCTTCAAAGAATACACATGAGAGAAAAACAACTTCCGTTGCAGGACCTTCATCTCGCAGTCATTTGTGTGAAGCTATAAAGACCGTAAGTCATGATGGGCTCCTGCGCCTGCCATAAACATTCACGCCAGCTCAGTCTGTATTCTATTTACACACAGAGTTAATGATGTCAAGGAGTGACGGATTCACTCCTGCCCGCCGGGATCCCTCCAACCTCAGAGGCCGTGGCTTGATATACAGATCTGTCAGCTCTCCTCTCGTCTTTTATTCCTCCTGATGACTGCGGGGAAGACACCCGCTTCCTAATGCGTATTTAACTTCTTGTCTGCCCTGTCACCAGATAGTTCAGAAGATATCGGCCCTGCCACAGGGGGACGTAGGGGGGCTGCCATGTTTTTGATGAGACCCACTGCTGCACTCTCCACTGGGCCCTGCCAGTTCCGTCTTTTCATCCTCCCTCGCTCCCACGGCTTTATATCTCTCTTGTCAAGACTTGTTCTGTCATTACTCACACCCGCTATTTGCTGCGGAGAAAGTGCACATGATCATTTTGTGTGTGAGTGAGCAGAATGAGCTTCCAATTACACAGCACTCAGGAGCGCGGCGTCCAACGGCAGCACTCAAATCACATTACGATAATTGAGAGAGGCTTGGTGCCGGACAGCTGAGTCGGCACCAGGGTGATTGATTAAATTGTCATATCCCAGGAGCTAATCTGAATAAGAGGCGGGATGCTTATTCCAGTCAACAGAATTGTTTATGTTGGCACGGTAAATAATGAAATATTAATTCCATACATTACTTTTCTCTGAGGGCTGGTGGGCATCTCCCTTAGAGATAGGAGTTCTGTCACTCAGGAGAGACTTGGAGTAGAGCCACTGCTTCTCGGTGCTGAGAGGAGTCAGTTGAGGTGGAGCATGAGAAGATGCCGCCTGGACGCCTCCCGATGGAGGTGTTTCAGGCACAGCCAGCTGGGAGAAGACCAGGTCCAGGTGGCAGGATTATATCGCTTCACTGGTCTGGGTGAGTCTCAGTATCCACCAATTGGAGCCGGTGGATAGGGCTAGAGCTAGAAGGCTGTTTGGCAAAGCTGTTGCCCCCGCGACAAGGCAACGCATAAGCAGATATGGATGGATGGACATTAACTGAGGGACAAAAGTGCCTAGGAAAATTAAGTGTTTGAATTAGATTGTGTAATGATGTAATATACAGGGTGCCAAGTGTCTGAAATGTCCGATTTTTAACCAGATTTAAACCTTTTCCTCTTACTCTGCCGCAGCGCATTAAGGGAGAAGTTGCGGCAGAGAGCCAAATGGTGATTTAAAGGAAAATAATTCACTTCATGAGGAGAGTAGATAGCTTTCCTTAAAATCTGAATTAAAATGCTGAATGATTGCATAATTGCGCATTTAAAAAGATTAAAACATCTTAAACCATTTAAGTAACATCGCGGACATTTCTGATATTGAATTGTTATACGGTCTCGCTCCCTTTTGTTTTCAGATTCATGTTCCACTGTGAGACAAATGTGTCCATTCCGTTGCAAGGTATCATTTGGTGCCACTGAATTGCAAACCACGCCGTTAAATGTGACGTCATCCACACCTTTAAAGCTTGAAAGACGTCATTGAAAAATGAAATAATAATAAAATAATGAAAATAAAAACTCATTGTGCAATTCCGTAATATCTCCAGTAGATGTCCCTCTACACTCTGTTTCAAATCTTCGTGGTCATGAAGCGACTTCCCAGTAAATGGACGAAATAAAGATCAAATTAAACATCACATTGGCAGAAATGCAGCTTTTATTTGGGTTAATAGAGGATTTTTACCACTTTAAAAGTAATTTATGAGTGGCGTTTTTAGATTTTATATATATACACTTTTTTAGCCTCCACATGGAAGTGAAACAGGCGAACTCTGTTCAAACATGCGGCTCCTCTGTGTGTTGTCATGGTGATGTGTCCTCTCCCAAGCTTGTTTTGATGGGGATTCAGGATCTGCCGCTTTTGACCCTGTCAAACTATCATTAGGACATTCTGATGGAAAGAGAACTGAATATTTGGACACAATTCTGGACAAACAGCCGCAACGCAGGAGTTAAAATTACACTCACTCACGATGCCAGTCATGTAACTCAGCTTGAAAGGATTTGAGCATGAAAATAGTATTTCACCGGTGAGTTATTTTGAGCTATTTATCCTTTACTCACTAACAGCATTACATTTAAAAGCCGAGCGTACCAAGGTAGCTTCATTTCACTGCGTTTATTTACACTATTTCTGCAAGATTTGTTTGGTGAATTGGACTGTTGATAATGTTATTTATTTTAACTTTTAAGATCAATGTTACAATCACACCTGATGAGGCGTTTTCGAGTTTATGACGGTAATATCTGACAACCCGTGCGCAAATGTACGTGGGTGTCCTGTCAATCAATCTATGAGCGTTTATATCTTCAGACATGTGGCGCATAACTGTATCCATGCAGCCTTTACGAGACCTTCCTTTTCGTCCCTTCTGTTGTTCGGCTTGATGCAACCTCACAACAGTCGCAGCATAATGTGGGCCCACGGGAAATGTAGTTGCCTACCCTGGTTTTAGCCCATTATGAGCCACTTTCTCAACTCTCTTCAGTAAACCTTGGTCCTCTCTTGACTTGTTGATCCAACTTACTTCTTATTTTTATGTGCATTGCTATTAGTTTTTTGGTGGGAAATGCTAATGCTCAAGGTTAATTTGGATTGTGTGGGGTCGGGGGTCAACGTGCCGACCCAGCCACATCCACACACTGTGGTGTTCTGACACCTCTTGTTCCAGAACCAGCAGTTATGAGGACCATGTAACAGGTGAGTGCGACTGGACTTGGTTTTCTGTTCAGATGAAAGTATAAATTTAGCACTTAAATTCATTCCAAGCTGTGGCTACGAATCTTTTGTCAGATGTGTGGGTAGCGACTTCCCTCCCCTATTCTCCTATTGTCAAGTCAGTGGATACATAAAATTAAATCGATCCATCTTCCATTTCGGCGTCACTTATCCCCAGCCTGGACTCGCACCATCCGGAGAGACATTACAGGAGACACGGGATTTCCACACCGCAGTCGCTCGCCATTGTGTCCAGAAAAACAAAGCCGATCCATCTGAAGGTGCTTTCCCTCACGGCCTGTATTACACCTCCATCAAAGTTGGTTCAGATAAAAACTTGCCGCTGCTGAATTCGTATTGGCAGCTTTGGTAATTGATTATGGGTTGAAATGAGGACCGTTCCTTGCCAGACTTTGAACAGTGAGCTGATCTTATTTAGATTTAGTCAAGGAGAGGACGGGGGAGAACAGAGGAGCGAGGAGAGAAAAGCTTGAGTGTCTTATCTGCTGCCGGTGGTCACATACACTTTTCACACCTCCTGTTCTATCAGCTGTACACACACACACACACGTTATCTTTGTGAGGACTTCTCATTGCCATAATAATTCCCCAGCCTCTCATCCTTAACCTAACTATCCAAAACAAATGGCTGAGCTTAGCCAGGACTAAACCAAACTTAAACGTAAATGATCCCAACAAAGGCATAAGGTCATCCTCACAAGGATGGTGTTATGTCAAGAATTGGAGGATAAACCAGGTAGACACACACACATTTGTATCTCCATCTATGTGGGGACCACACATTGCCATAACCCTTTCCCCAGCCTCTCACTCTAAACCTATATCCCCACAAGTAATGATAAAGCTGGTACTCACACACACGTCTCTTGCTATATTAGTGAGGACCGTCATTGACATACATTGACATAACCCTTTCCTTTAACTTTTTCCCATCTAAAACAAATGGCTAAACTTAACTTTTACTCTCAACCAAACCTAAACCGAATGATAATAACCACGCTATTTTGTTATTTTAACCCTCAAACTGAGGCTTGACAAAGTGAGGACTGGCCAAAATGTCTTCACTTTGCAAAAATGTTCTCACTCTGTTGATTAAAAAATCACACAGGTTCTCACAAAGATAGAAGTTCAAGAACGCACACACACTTGCATGTTTGTCTTAGTGAGGACTCTCATTGACATACATTGACATAATGCTTGCTCCAGCCTCTTCCCCTAAACCTAACCATCTAAACTAATGGCAACATGTAACCTTTAATCTTAATATTTTGGAGTTTTAACCTTCAAAATGAGGATTGAAAAAGTGAGGACTGGCCAAAATATCCTCATTCTTTCTAGTTGTTGTGAAGTTTTAAGCCTCCATTTGTGGTTTAAACTTGTGGGGTCCAGCAAAAGGTCCCCACAAAAGCAAAGATCCCTACTAAGAGCTGTGTTTCCAAGAATGGGACCCCACAAGTGGCTATGCAAGGAACACACACACAAACTGAAAGAGATCATTGGACACATAAATACACGCTTCTCTGAAAGAATTAGAGACTAAATAGCTGCTTTTGTTCCTCAGCCGCAAAATCGTCTTGACAAGATGTGTAATGGAATTTTTAGACAAACAGGTTGATGAATATCCTCGCAAGGACTGAATGGCTTTCTTCTCCTTGACTTGGCATAGAAGTCAAATATTTCACAGGTGTCAAACACAAGGACCTGGGGCCAAATCTGGCGAACAGTTTGAAGTGTTTATGGTCAGCTTCAATCCCACAGTGACTTGATGATTTCTAGCAAGCAGAGGTTCAAACTGTCATTTCCAAAATCGGAAAAAAAAAAAAAACTGTTGAATGCGGGAAGAAGGCGTTTTAAGAAGAGAAAGTGAATCCACGTCGCTGCTTATAGTGGAAAATCCTGGGTCTTTTGTGCCGTGAGACGGCAGCCGTAGCGAAGGAGGAGAACTCAGGTGGCGTTTTGGCAGCAAGCACAGAGATAAGCTACTAAATTGAGCCTCCAAGAAACACAGCCAAGAACTAAATGACAGAAGGATGTTTAATTCCGCTCAGTTTCATATTCGTGTTAAAGCATTGCCAGTAATAGACAAAAAGTGAATACAAATTATGTTGGCCCACAACTACCATGAGTCGTCTCATTCTCCACAGAGGAAAGAAATACTTGACACAAGAAGAGAGGAGGCTGCCAGGAGCAAAGGATTTCAACTCAACGGAGCAAAAGTGGGATGGATATGAAAAGTGAGGTGAATCCTGTCCTTGTTGTAACTTTGCTCCAGACTGAAGAGGGAAGCCTTTCATTGAACGCCAGTCTGTTGCAATGTCAGACGAAGTCATGCTGTAAAATAAAAGAATCTTCAGTCTGACCAAAAGTTTGGGATGGAAGTAAATTCATTCATCTAGTTTGAACATTATGACATCACCGGTCACTGACCATAGCAAATGACAGAACTTTTCTGATGTTTATCTGATCCACTGGTGATACACTTCATCTGTCTAGCAACAATGAAGGCTGGGTTTCATCACTGTCGTTTCCGATGGGACTGTGAATGCCACCGCAGCCTCCACCGCTCTTAGCATTGTGTTTACCCCATGGCTTCAACCACGTCTGCCACTGTTTCCACATTATTTGTTTTACTTTCCCGCTACCTCTGTCACAGTGTTTTGACCGTAAATTGGCTCCGTAAATTGGTGGACTGTCACGGCAGACAGACGCGCCGTCACTATGCGTAGACGCAGCACTTTTCAAACTCAAAACTTATGTTGAAAGTAGTAATAACATCAGGCTCCATATCTGCATCTGGCTCTTTGGCGCCTACAGGGTTAAGACTTCAGGTGGTTTAAATGTGACCAGATGTTCGGGAAGACCCTAATCCTAATCTGAGCCGGAAGCTAACTGTAGGTTAATGAGAAAGCACATTGAAATAAGGCTATTTCTGGTCTGAAACATGCATGGAAACGCCAGGATCTCGGGAATCTCAGGACTTCAGCCATGTTTTTAGATGCAACTTCGCATGTTCACATGTTCTAGTACAAAGTGATTGTGTTTTAGCAGCAGGTTTCCTCAGCAGCTCAGGGAGAATTGGCACTCTATATCCAAACACGGCTGCCAGCTGGTGTCTCTATCGCTGCTATCATGGCCAATAATCATCATCAGGGTTTGGAACACGACACCGTTGAATTATTAGCCTCGAGCACGCACATATTTTAAGACAGTTGACTGGTGTCTGTGTGGGAAACTTTTACCGAAAGATTAATTATCACGTGGATCAGAGGTAATGAAGCAGCATTAAAGCATCACTGATGAGTTTGTTATTGGTGGCGACAAAAGAAAATTCTGTTTTGCAAACATGAGACACCTGTATCCACTCCATTACTCTCACCTGTGCGACGACACGAGCCTTTATTCCTCAAAACCCATGAGGACAAATTCATTTTTTTCAAAAACAGTATTATCCCAGCAGACAAAACAAACCATTTTCCTGTACGAGTGGTTTCCCTATTACATTTGAACAGGAAGCAAATGAGGGAGAGGAGACTGCCTGATGAGAAGTGTTCGTCTGTCTGCCAGCTGCAGTGGAGAACTCGCTTTGCATATCAGAGAAGTGCTATTATGGGCAGAGCCCGGCAGACTCTGTATCAGCAGATGTAATGACTGAATAAGAGGTGACTAAATGAGAGGTTACCAAACACACACCTGTACATACACACTTGAGGAGAGACAATGAAACGGACCCACACCCAGAATGCATTGGTGGTTTTACAGGCAACAGATTAGCGATCTGCATGAAAATATGCATTCTTCTCGCAGACTAAATACGTATGCAGATGGACCGACTGAAGCCATCCACGTAGTGAGCAAGTGACAATGAGTTTACCATGAGAAAGAGCGTAGGGAACATTGGATGGGCGATGATAAGAGGTGCTGAACATGTGTGTTTTGTTATCTGACAGAAGGAGCTGAGAGTAACATCACAATGGCTGTGGTTTAACACAATGAATAAACATGTATATAGCTCTGATTTTATGATTTAAATAAATAAATAAGTTTAAAAAGCACACAACAAAACTTGATCTAACTTAGCAGCTAGTCAAATGAACAAATCGCATATTGTCGCACACCAATTGATTTATTTCCTGCGTTATATATGTTTTTTCAGATCATTGTAAACCAGAGGTGGGGAATTACATTTTCTAAGGGGCCAGATTATATATTGTGAGTGTTGCGAGGGGCCGTTGAACCCAAAGAGAAGAGGGTGATGACATCATGTGTGATTATGAAATTACACTTTGAAAATGCACAGAAAATGTTGGCTTGTTGTGTTTTATTTAATTTAAACCACATTTCATTTAAAGATTATCAAGGTGTCTGGTACATTTCAAAATCTACTTTCAATTCTGATGTATTTTAAGTCACAAGAAAAACTGCACAAGACAAAAATGTCAGAGACAACAACAATGTCAGTTTAATAGTTGCACTCTTACTCCAGGAGGGCCACATAAATACAGTCAAAGGGCCAGATTTGGCCGCTCTTTACCCAGGACTGTTCTAAATGGAGCAGAGCACCTGAGCATCTGCAGGACGTGAATGGAGGTCATCCACTAAATCCAAATGGAACTGCAGAACACCGCAAAATGGAATCATGTTTATGCTTTTGCTTTTGTGAAGCTTGTGAGTTGCTGGGGTCAAACAAACAGACCGACACCGGTAAAAACATAATCGCCACCGAGGCTGAACAACTAGAACAGCACATTCATGTGCAGACTAGGAGCTCACTCTATAGAATGTTACAGATAAGCAGCAAGCAAGCCTTTTCCGCCCCCCTTAAACAACGACATATTTCAGCACTTCAATCACATCATCATTGTAAAGACCAACAAACATCTCATCCATGGTGGAAGTAAATGGCGTACGACAGGGGTCTCAATCTGGTCCTTAAAAGGCCCCAGAGGGTGCAGGCTTTTGTTCCAACCAGTCAAGCGAACACCATCTCACCTATCAGGTGTCAGAAGGCTGGAATCAGTAGTCTGGTGCTGTGTGTTTCAGCTGACACCTGATTGGTTAACCTCTACGTGCTTGCAGGGTTGGAACAGAACCCGCACCTACTGCAGCCCTTTGGTGGATCAGTTTCACACCCCTAGCGTACAAGAAGCCTCAAAGTGAAGAAATTCGATTGAAACATAATACAAAGTTAGTATCTTGCTTTCTGTATGAAAAAGGCTTCATTCTTTCTCCGTCCATTACCATCACAAACCATCATCAGAGCAGCAGCCCTGTGGTAGGTATCTGTCACTCCCTCATTGACTCTGTCCTAGTGAGCCCAACGGCCACATCTGACCCAGACTACTATCACATATGGCCACTGACATCACTGGTGAATATCTATCATAAAACACCCCACCACTAGAAGCATGTGCCCTACTTGTGCTCCATAATGCATTGCAACAATTGAAGTTCTTCTATTTTGTCCTCCATCACTGGGCATCACACATATAGACAAACAACCAACCACTAGCTCATATATTCACATCTAAGGGCAATTTAGAGCGCTCAACTAACCTGAACCCCAAATGAGCATGTTTGTGGACTGTGGGAGGAAACCGGAGAACTCCCAGAGGACACCCACCTGCACACAGGGAGAACATGCAAACTGTCTGTAGTTAAACATGGAGGCCTCAGACCATTTAAATGTGATCAATGAAGATGTAAACACAGCGAACTGTGGCTTTACAACAAAATGTAGGGCACGTATAAAATGTACGCTGGGAGACTGCGCACCCCAACTTTCGATTCATTGAAACCCACCCAGTCCAGGGCGGAACGAAACAAAAAAACGATCAGTTATCAAGATCAACACTATTTCAACCAATTTACACAAAGTTGGAGGGCATGTCGCGCTTGGCTGCCCAACCTGCCACCTCTCTGTCGCTCGAGCGTAGCCCGGCCCTCTTTGTCCTTCTCCCTCACTTTTTTTTTCTCTATGTAATCTCTCTGGTCCAAGTTGTCCACGGAGCAGAAAGTCATTAAGCGTTGGAGGGGAGACAGCACGGTGACGGTTCAGCCTGAGAGAACACAATCTCCCTGACCACAGCTACACGGATTAGCTCATTACAGGTCGTACACTTACTCACGGTGTGCGGAGGCCGAGGCGGAATCCAAAGAGAGCAGCCAGGTGACGTCCTCCATTCAAACCTTTTATTTGCAAGTCACTTCTGTTTGCTATTTTATTGTCGGTTGGTGAATTGGGCCACCAGTGGAAAGTGCTGAGTTTGTTCCACAAGAGTCAGAACATCCAAGCTATACGTCAAGTGTCCCCAAACCGCACTTGTCAATCTCATTAATGCAATATTAAAGGCTCGCTTCAAGCATGCCAGCAATCACAGTAAGACCCGAACGGGCATGTAAATCTGTGTACCAGTGCATGTGTGTGTACCTCATTAGGCCCGCGGCGGATGAGCGCGCGCTGGCCAATCACACAGAATGTGATTTCCTTGCCTCCACACTTCCCCAACAGCCCCAAATAAACATGGCCACGTGAAAATTGCTTAATGGATTGCAAGCCATTCAATCCCCCAAAATGTGACTAATCGAGGCAATGCATCATGCTGTCGGCCAATTTAAGATGGATAATCATTTTTGATGTCCCTTTTAAGCATTTTGCCTTCGCTTATCCATTTGTTTACCACCGCCGAACAAGAGAGAATTCCCATCCCTGAGTGGAGTCTGCTTGATCCTTCCACATTAAAGTCAAGCGATTTCAAACAGACATCTCCACCAGATATCAATTCCAGTCCGAAGGGATAAACAACTTCCGTACAGCGGCTTCATGGGCTCCGATTTTTTTGAACCATATTATATCCAGTCGATTAAGCAAGCTCTTATGCGGCAAAAAGAAACTCCTACTATAGTTCATTGCTGTGAACGGCTCTCTGAATAGCTAATAGCCCCCTTAGCCAGCAAAATCTTCAGGGCCCAGGAGTGATTTTCAGCATTTGCTCACTTATAACAGCGCTAATGTTGGAGGACTGCACTCTTCATTTTCGTTTTTGCCTAAATATATAGATTTTAAAGCTTGTTTTTGCTTTTAGCGTTTTCCAAGCACCTGATCCTGCTGTTCTAGATTGTTTTGATACTCAATGTATTTGTCAAGAAGCTGTGGAGCGCCATCTAAAACTGAACCTTGATAAGATAGACCTGTTTTTTTCCACTCTGAAAACGACTCGCTATCAGCTTCACAACCCTGTGGTAGGCCACTACTAGTCTGCAGAGACCTTGGGCTTGGCATTCAACCACTAACTCTCCCTTACAGCCAACAACTCCCTCCTGCCTGCTGGTGCCATCCAGCCTCAGCTCTTATTCAGAATGCAGCAGCTGGTCTGATTTTTCAATTCCCAAAGTTTCCTTACACTACACCACTCCTGGCTCAGTTCACTGGCTTGGAGTAGCTGCTGCAGCCAATTCAAAACACAAGTGCTTAAAGTCAGGGCTTGGGCATAGGTAGCACTCTGGGCGTTAATCACTGTCTTTGTCACTCAGCAAGGTCCCCGCTGGTTCCTGTCCTGGCTGGAGGGGCTGACGTGAGCTCTGGATTGACATCCCAACACCAGAGAGCTTCTGTCTCAGCAGCAGCCAACAAAAAAAAAAAACAAAACCAATAACAACTGCACCCACAGACAATAAAAAATATAAATGTATTTAATGCAACATTGACTAAAATGTTGTATCATGCACCGAGGACCTGGTGGATGACTCATTGGTCATTGCACAAATTTGCATTGAAAATGCACATTAAAAACATTTACACATTTTTTTTTAATACTCACCATTTTACATCCTATTTTTTTAAATGAGTGTTTCAATATTAATCTATTGCATTCTCCTCAAGGGTGTTTTAGCGTGCTGTGCACATAGAATAGGGGTGGGGGAGGGGCAGCGTTTGGCTCATACAAACATTAAAATAAAAAAATAAAAAAACAAAGAAAAATACTATTGAGCTGAAACCTTCATTTATTGAGGTAGGAAAACCCAATAGTAACAGTAAAATAACAGTAAAAATACTAGGGTTATTAGTAGATTAAAATGTTTAATCTCAATTAATCGCACTGAAGCTGCTGGCGATTAACAGTAAATTAATCGCAATTTCTGTAAGTGCTCTAAATGTAATTCAAAAGAAACGTTAATCAACAGTAGTGAGGTGATTAATGCTTACAAAGCTTTTAGCTTGTATTTGAACCTCTACAGTGTCTCTCAGGTTATTGTAAAGAATGTTCTGGACAGTATCTGTTGTGTTGTGTTTGCGTGAAGAAAACATTATTGGCCACTCTGGTGCTGGTAACATCTTCCTGTAAGTGACATTTAGAACAGATACAAAATGTGTGATTCATTTGTCACAAGTTAACTCATTTTAATTGCGATTAATTGAGATTAAAATGCTAATCTACTCAGAGCACTAAAAAATAAAACATAGAAACTTTAATATATGTCGCCAGTATTTTAAAAATTTACACTACAATATCCTTTGTGTCACTGACAGCGTTAGCTGCCGCAATATTAGCCCCACAGTCAGGCTTTTAGCTAGGAGGGCGTCTGGGCGTCTGCAAAACATGAAAAAGTGGATGCCCGATTCTCGACCGTAGCTTGACCGAAGGATTACTCTGGTATATGGTGGCGTCTGGTGGCCAAGCTATGGTTGAGAATCGGGCGTCCATTTTTTCATGTTTTGCAGACGCCCAGACGCCCTCCTAGCTAAAAGCCTGCACACAGTACCAACATGCAAGCAGGTTACGTCCTTATATTGGAGACTTAATACCATTGAAACGCATTACATATTATCACATTTAAAGTATACAGTATGATGTCCGTCATGAGTAATGAAATACCCAATGAGTAGACCAGTTTTTACACATTAGTCAACCAAGATCTCTGGCGACCACCTGGGCAAGTGAGTTTGAGACCCCGGATTTAAAAAGCAGCTCAGCTTCTGCAGCTTCAACCAGCCTCCAACTAAAAATGCAATGGTGAAAACTCAAACAGTGACAGCACATCGATGCTTCCCCCCAGCAGGTTGAGGTTCCTTCACATGAAAAACAAGCCCAGTTCTTTGTCGCAGCACACACACCGTTCTACACTGCGGCGTAATGAGGAAGGGGCTTCAAGGCTGCAGAGACTGGATACCAAATCGAGAGCACCTTTACCACCTCTTCAGGGAAAACTGTGACAAATGAGACTCCTTGGATATGCGTTACCCTCAGGATCAGGGATGGATCTTTCCTATTTTATGGGACAATAAAGCATTTCTTCTCTCACAATTGCAGATTATTAAATCACTATGATCCATACAAAGAAAATAAAAAGCCTTGAAAAGTCACGAGAGACAAAAACAAGGAGTTGAAAATACAGTGAGATTTCGGGGTGAATGGTTGGATGAGGTTTCAGCCAGATTCTAGCGGGAATGAGACTGGACTGTCGCGTCGGTAGGTCCGAGCACGTATGGCAGCAAAGTGTTTGGCAAAAACAAGTGGTGCTCATCTGCAGTTGAGTAAGAGTGAGAGAGAGCCAATGAGTTGGAGACCATGAGAGCAGGTTCCCATGACCTACACAGTCAAAGTGGAGGTCTCTTCCACTTTGCAGGGACACCCCATGCCTTGCATCCATGGACACACTCATCCTTTTATAAAGAATATAAGATAGATAGAAGTCTTTTTTTTCCAACTTCCACCATATTAAAAAAGGGCCTGTCACAATGATCCACGAGTCAGTTCCCAGAAACTCTGGAGACACGTCTGGACCTCCGGATCTTTGACAGAAAATCTCTGTCTTGGGTGAGCTCTTCTGAGGTTCTCATCTGAAACGGTGTGAATATTTATAAGGCCAGAGAAATGAGACAGCCATATCTAAAATATGAATTTCCTAATCAGAGCTAATAAATATTTGACTTGTGAAGTCCATCGTGCAGATTAATAGAAATTCAGGTTTAAATTGTTAATGTGACGCAGCGACACAGTTTGGTTCACCCATTAGAACCCGAGTCATCACTTCCACAAAGTCTCATTGTCTGACTGTCATTTTTAGCTGTGACCCAGTTCTGTAGAATTCCTTGTCAGTGTTTGGTGGAAACGGTCAGACTTCCGAGACGGTGTGGGAAGTTCAGGGAAGTTTGTTTTCCAACAGGAGACCCGTGCTAAGGAAAAGTGTAGCGCGCTTCCTTCCCCACTTTTTGCACGATAAGCCCCTTATCTATGACGATATTGTTCGTGTTATCAAGGTGAGACATCCAGCACAAACCTGGCGGAAATTGACAAATACCTGAAGCAGAATTGTTTTTACAAGGTCAAGATAAAGAAATGGCCAACACTTTTATTCCACAGTGGAGAGAGTGGGAACAATGTTTGTGTGTGAATGTTATACTAAAGTCTAAATTCCCTCCGTAACTTCGCTGCTGAGTTTAAAATGGATCAAGACCATTCCAGACCTCGGATTGAGGCATGGATTATGTATCACCATGAAGCATAAATCCAGCATTTCAACCCAAAGGTTTCAGGGGTTGTTTCGTGCGCTCCTTGCAATGACCACGCCCCCTTTGCTGTGATTGGTCAAAGGCGGAAAGTAGTGGGGAGACACACTTAACAGAAAGCCCAACTACCTGTTCATTCAATGAAACGTCACATCCATTCTAAAGCAAAAGCGCCCTCTGAAAATGATCACTGTAATATTGTTTCATGATACCTCATCTGCCCATTGCTACTATTTCTAGCATTAGCCACCAAGTTAATCCATTCGAATGCACAACGTCTTTTTATTTTAAATTTTATACCTGCTTTTTTAAATTTGTTTAATGCCAAAAGAAGACCAGTTTCTATAGCTTTCATTGCATGTGCTTAAAACTGGACTTTTAAAACAATATAAATATATATTGTTTAAATTAAGAATAATAAAAATGAAAACATTTTGCCGTATCACCCATCCAAAAACTAGGGAAAATACTGAAAAAAAAATCAGCAGGGTACCTCCAGAAAAACTTATGTAGCATAGAAAAGCATGAGCGGTTTCATTTCATATTTTACATACCTATTGATCTACCAAAGGCAAAATATCAACCCAAGTACCAGCAGGTTTTCATTTGTTTATTCTGAGTTAAACTTGCTCAGAGTGTTTAATAAATGATTCTGCAACCTAAAACTGAGCAGTTTTCCTTTCACCCCTTCTTGATCAGGTGCGCTCACCATCAGACCGTTCCTTCCAAAAACTCTCTTCCTAACTGCTGTCCATCGAAAATGTTATTATACTTTCAAACATACGGTGACTGGCTCTCCTATTCAAGCATGAGTGTTAACATAAAATGACAAAAAGCATCTGAACTAGGTCTTATGTCACTTATATTTCTACAATTTGTTGCTTCATTTACTTTACAATGAGGTATTAAAAAACATTCCAAATACTTCAAGGCCGCTTTCAAGACCTTTCCATTCAAAGCATGCAAATTAACAGCAGTGTACATTGGGTGGAATTCACTTCCCTATGTCAACATTTCTGATTCTTTGTTTCCTCAGCAAAGTCATTGTTCTGTGTTTAAAAAAATGTCGTTCCAGCCTTCAAGTTTGTGAAACAGTTTATTCTATCACAGTTTCTCAGCAGCAGGTGAATGGGAGAGGCTTGTAAAGTGTTGTCAGCAGACAGGAGGAGGGAGAGAAAAGGTTGGCAATATCCAGGTGCGACAATAGAACGCGGGAATCACAGCCTGCAGGGAGTTGACTTTAAACTGCTCCGTATCGACGTGACCACATATCAGGAGCCATAAATGAACTCATTCATCCCACTCATCCTCGACACTTCAGCAATACTTGGCTTGAAAGCAAGACAGCTGACTATAACAGCAAGAAACTGCTGATGATGTAGCTGTTATTTAATGTGACAAATTGTGTTCTTTATGGGGGTTTTGTGTTGCCACACAGCAATACAGGTCAGATTTCAGTTCACTTTTAGACTCTAGCTAGACTCTCCAGTCTTTTTTATGATTGTGATCACATTGTATTTGTCTCACCAGCACATACCTTATGCTCAGTTCAAACTTGGAGAACCACTGAGGTAACTTATGACCAGGGTTATGAAGCATTATAGTTGTGTACTTAATCCAGTTTTAAAGAGTCAAGACCCTTATACATTATGATGTCTTAGGAACTAACAATGTATTATACAGTAGATGAGGCCTTAATATAAAGTGTCACTGGGACAAACAGTTACAAAAAGTTAAAACTGTATTACTCAACATTAGTATAGTTAGCCATAGCATGATGGTTTGCTTACTGCTTACTCACTAACAAGAGTCATAGTCAGGAATATTTCTCATCATTAACCTTTTTTTTTTTCAATTACAATAAGGGAGCATGACTCAGTTCTGAGCAGAAGAATAGATAAAAACAAGCTATGACATTCACTGGCAGCTGGAATCTTCCAGAGGAGGCGACAAACAACTCGACTTTGGTCTCCTGTGGAAACCATGTTTTCCTTAATTGGCTTTCCAGATTATTACCCAAACCATTATATTTCCTGCATATTTCTGACACGCTGGAGGTGATGATGAATATCAAAACATTTATAGTGCGATTCAGCCGGAGAACAAACTGGATTCTTTCTAGTTCAATGCTCAGCAGCAGCAGCAGCAGTTGCAGTGATGGTGAAGGGGAATTATCTTCTCTTCTTCTTCACTACCCACATTTTCTCGAGGCGAGGCCACTGGGCATATGGCGACTGAGGATGTCTGCTACAGATATTTTTATTCTTAAAAATGTAATTAAAACATTTAGCATGCTGCATTTCCACTGAAGACAAGTGGGTTTTTTTCAACAGATTTATTTTTATTATTTTTATTATTATTTATTTGTCATCCTGTTTGAACCAATGTCTTTCTTGGATTTACTCATCCTGAAAGCTAACTCTCTCTACCACGATATTGTGACTTTTATGGAAGATGGCTGACCTTCATTTTATCGTTTCATCTGAAATATCATCAATATATCATACAGTCAAACTTAAATGAGCTAAAGGGGGCAGCACATAGCATTAGCATTCCGGAACAAGGACAAACAACTGGACCTCTTTCTTTAAAAAAAACTTTTTATTGCACCTAAAATCAAGCAGAACTTTGTGCGTGGATGCAAATGAATCTTTGAATTTATCATAGTTTAATTGTTAGCCTTCAGATGTGTTCATAACTACAAAAAGTACATTTTAAAATGAATCAAATAATAGAAAAAAATATTTGTCTCACAGCAAAATGGATCAAAGTTTCTACTGTAACAGATTTCAGGAGAAGTTGCTCATGGATGGCGATTGCATTTTGGTGGTGTTCTGGACCAACTATATCTGTAAATCTGTTGAAGGATCCTTCGCTCTGCTGCAGTGAAAGCTCTGCTAACCTTCCTCATCATTCACTGTGCCTGTTGGTCAAGGGAGGTTTGGTTGGCTACTGCCACCTACTGTCCAACTCAGTAGTAAACATTATAAAATATGAATCAAGTTTTATAAATTTAAAAATGATGACAATTATTATGGGAGAAAATCCCAATATGAGTGACAACAAGCTGCTTGGCCGAGGACTGCACTCACTGTACGCAGAGGTTTCCTTCAATCGAGGTCATAAGAATTTGAAAACCAAATGTGTCGACAGGTAAATATTGTTGTTCTGATACTGTGCTTCAAACTACTTACACGACAAATGGTGCTCAGGCATCAAAATTTTCAGAAACTTTTCAGAGCACATGAGGAGGAGGTGATTTTCCGAAGACTACAATCCATCTGCAGTTCAAAGAGATGAGTGCATCGTCTGTGATTCCTTTTCAACTTCTAGTTGCACAGAAGAGTGCAGTTCAGATGTATTTGGGCTCACAAATGAGTTCCTCAAACGTGCCGCCATCCATCCAGGAGGGTGACAGCAACATAATTCCACAGAAATCTGCCTCCATTTACCATCTACTGACCACCTATATTGGATACAAAGTCACTCTGTATTTCTGCGAGAAGGACGATGTCACTCCGCTGACTGACAGTTCTATTAATCACCGAGTAAAATCCCGAAGTTGCTGTTACTCTCCTCTCTGACTCAGCTCAGTTTCATTGCTGAAGTTCAGGATGTGACAATCAGGAAAGTTAAACTCTTTAGTTTAATACTCACTAAAAAGAGTGAGACACTGTAGGAGGGTTACTTAAGTTCAACCGGGTCTGTGTCTCTGAGCTCGCTCTGCTTCTCTCTCCTCTCTCACTGTTTCATCTGGCAACAAAGCCATCCAACAGTATGCAACACTTGGCCCGGTGCTTCTGCACTTCAAACACACATCACCAATCCCCTCAACATGTTCACTGGCAGCGAGGCACAGATGCAGGCACATACAGATGTGGGAGAAACATGCACGCCAGACGAGGAAGTGCACCTCCCACTCAGACTGGAAGTGTGTTAGTTACTTAATCGCTTCGGTAATTGTGTGGGTGGAAAGCTCCGAAAGTTGTTGTCATCTGTTCAGGGGATAAATCTGGAAATTTAAAGCAGTTTAGTTTTGGTTATTTGGGGGCTCTAACGGAGCAGCAGCGGGTATCGATTCAAATTTCAATCACGGAGAAATCTAGACCGATCAGAACACGGCTGACCCACTGATCCAGAGGCTGGAAATGATTGTGAAACACAGCAGCAGCAGGTGTGTTTCCTCCATAAATATGACTCAGTGCTTCACCTCTGAGGACTGAACGAAACCCCTAATTGAGACTGAGTCCTGCTGCTTGGCTGGACAGAGTTGAACAATGTCGAGGGGGCCGGACGATTTTTATCCTTCCTGGGATGTTGGTGAGGTTGACGCCTACGTGGGCGTATGCGTCTGCACACAAATCTAGATTTGTGAAGATCAAACTCTTCACATTTCGAGACAGCTCTGCTACCCGGCACTCAGCGAGGAGGAGAAAGTGGAAGTCAGAGCACATCACGGGTGAGGGGGTGGCGAGATGGGGAAGAGGGGCGAGACAAGTGATGACTCCTCTGAACCCCTTATATATATATATATATATATATATATATATATATATATATATATATATATATATATATATATATATATATATATATATATATATGGGGGTGTATATGATATTTGTGGTTTGTTTTATGAAGCATTTCATATATATATACCACTGCAGATCAACAGCCCCCCCAAGGACAAGACACCTCCTCAGGGGTCAACCTCAGGAAAGGATGCTATAATTGAAAGATGAATTGCACATGTGTCACCATAAACATAAATCCTACTCACCTGCAAGCCAATGTCCTCATTTCTAGAAAGTCCCACACTGAATTAGCACCTAGCATATTTATGAAAAAGTCAATTGTGTTTTACAGAATCTTCAGGATCCATGGTCTCGAGGAGTGCGAGTTCCCACGCAATATCTTATGAGCTATTTTTGGCTGTGCTTTACCTTGTTATTTATTTAGTTGCTGATTTAGGGTAAAGCAAAGTAAAAATCAAACCAATAAATTCCAAATCAAACTGAAGACACCTTTATTTAAGCACTCACTGTTACTGTGGTGTTGAACATTTTTAAATAAAATGAAGCCTGTCATGGGAAATACTTATTCATTTCATTATTTAAAATTACTGATTTATTTAGCTTAAGTCACATGTGTACTACATAAAGTGTTTTTTTGCAATGTCGAAATGCTTCATAAAACAAACCACAAATATCATACTGCAGATTCCAATAAACTATTTTCGCTCTACTCTGTTGGTGTCAATTGCGAACCTTATCTTACCCCCACAGCCTTAAAACATAGGCGGACGCTATCCTCCTCCTAAGCTTGGGAATCTGTCTGAGTCTCTTCAAAACTGCAATTTGCCATTCATTTTCTATCTGAGAAGAACAGAGGTGGCTTTGGTCCACTCCAGTAGCAGTCTTAGTAGCTCCCCAGCACATCAACAGACTCCACCCGCTGGCGACTCCCCTCACCTGGGTCTCCACACATGGTGGCCAGATCATCGCACCCGTGAACCTCAACCTTCGCCCCTGGATCCCAGTGCTCCAGCTGCCTGTCTAATCTGTCATCGTTGACCCACTTGGTTCTGAGAACTGCCTCCCCCTTTCGATTGTCTTAAGGGATCTATCCATCAGCTTGGTGCTCTGAGCTTCCCAAAGACCTGCACATGAACAACCAAGATCTATGATCAGACAGGTGGCGTGTGGAATAGCAACATTCATAAGAGTCAGATGCTCTAAACGCTGCACCTAGACGTACAAAACTAGGGCATTGTCTGAATTAGTTTTGTCGTGTTGTGCTCTTTCTCTCATGGAATCAATGTGTCTTGAATTTTTCACCAGCAGTTCCACACAGAACCCAACAATTGGAGACAGGGGTTGACCTGCTGCAGATGGGGTGACTGCTGTGCTCGGTTATTAATTTCCTCTGAGGTGAAATCTGCTATTCTTGGATCCCCTGTCACCTGCTACTCTCCAGCGCTGGTCTTACATCATCTATACTTGATCGCGGATCATTGAAATTCATAGCCTGTTCTACTTGTTTATGTAAATGCTGATGTTGGTGTCTGTCACTCTTCTCAATATTGTTGTGATTAATTTATGCTGCCCCACATTCCCCACCTAGCAGATCACCCAGTCCTCAGCGGCAGATGCTGCCAGCTGTTGGGGAATTTGGCAAAAAAAAAAAGGGAAATGGTTTTGTTCACTGACAGGGTAGAGGATTGTGGTCTAGTGACCTCTTATTCTGAAGAGTCACGTGAAGAAACAACCAAGTTTTAGTTGTGTTAGTAAGTGTAAAAGCTGTGCTGAAATGGTGATGCACAAGTTGCTAAAACACATACTGTACCCAAACCATCACACAAAAACACACTCATAAAGAAAATCATTTTGATCAAATAACTCATTTTCTTGAAAGAATTTATTTATCAGTTGCACTTATACTAGAAATCGCTACTAAAAATGCTTGTATTTACGTTCATATCCAACCCCAATATTTCCCAAACTGATGGGAGGCTTACCTTGTGTTTAGCTTAGCGTCTAGCAGTGGCCTCCATTCGCACTTGCTTTTGTACATTCTTTTGTGTTTTGACTCGCGGGCCCACAAGTTACATACCTGGACAACCTAGCTACCTAGCTACAGAGTCTGCCATCTAGTGGTGTGGTGGTGCATAGCTACTGTATTTTTTTTTGTTTTTTTTTGTTTTACCGAATACATTTTTAAAATCCATAACAATCTTCTCCAGTCTTCATTCTTTGATCTATACAGGGTGTTGTCATTCCATATCTCGCAACATCCTCTACTCGTGCCTGGCACAAAAACCAACACACATGCCTGAAGCCTGCAATTACCTGCGTGTAAGAGGCGACTGGTGGCGATGTCATCGCTGTGGTCGGGAGATATTAGTGCCAGCAGGGGCGGCTGACATCACAGAGCTGCCACAGGGGTGTCTAACAGAGCAGAAAATAATAGCTGTGAAAGTCATTAAGACCCATTTACAATGTGTTGAGTGTTCTAATTCAGACTGGAAACTGACTCCAGATTGTTTGTGAGCCAGCATGTGGCTCATTCCTGCCCAGGTTAAAGTGGACTTAAGCGTCGATTAGTTGACAACCTGAGCACACTGCTTTTTTTATTGAATTTATTCATTTGAATGGAAATTAGAATTATGAATTTAACTAGTCACTTTTTTAACTTCTTTTTTTGTTTTTCTCTGAGAAACTGTGAATAGGTCCCCACAGTGGCCCTTTCGGGGGCCAAACATTTTGGCAGGTCGCATTACTGTCTCAGTAATGCTCGTGTCACAGATATCTATTGTCGCTCCTCTTCCACCCTGCCAGCACTCTCTTCTTCACCTCCCTCACTCAGAATGATTGAACCAACAAACTGGGATTGATTTGTAAATTACAAAGTGTAAACTGTGTCCGTCCAATTTTAGATGGCTGTGATATGGAACTTTCTTGAAGCAGAAAACTCGAGACAACATGACAAACGGAAGTCAGAATAAATACAAAATAGAACAGCTGGATTCATTCTGTCTTATTTATCATAATATTTTTTATGTTTAATTCCTTTCCTTGAAAAAAAAAAATCCATAAATCCTTTGTCATTCTCTGCGGTTTCTGCCCTGAATGCCGGCGCCACCTGCTGTCCGAACAATATTTCAAGGTATCAAAATACTGAGAAAGAATAATTGTAAGACAGCGATGTAGGGTGAAAATAAAAAACAATGCGGGTGTAAATAAGTGACTTGGTAGAGGGCAGCATTCTCTGGCTATTTCATTATAGTAATCATCCTTCTGCCTTTGAGCAAGGCAACAAAAGAGAAATGAACTTGCAGTGCTTCCTGGTGAACACTCATATATCTGTCATGGAGCCTGTTCCCTTTTCAGGCTGCAGTGGCCAACCAGAGCGATTGGAATACACTAGCATACATAATAAAACATGGGCCACCAAACCCCTCCCACACACACACACACACACACACACTCAAACGCTAACATATGGTCTCTGTTGTCTGCCTGTGTATCTTCTGATGAAAAAGCAGAAGGTGAAATTAAAGTGGGACCAAAATAGGAAAAGTGCTGGACACAGGGAAGAGATGAGAGGAAGAGTCCAGAGAGTTAAATAAAGTGGAGGCGCAGAAAAAGGCTTTTTCCTTCAGTGTGCCTGAGATTGCACCGGGGAAGGATCTACTGCCAAAGCAATTGTGCTCCACTTTTATTGTTCCATCCAACCTGCTGTTTTGGTATTAAAAAAAGGAGTCTTTATGTTCATAAGAAGCATTGGAGTGGTGTCCCCTCGTGTTGGCACCAAGTCTGGTCTTTATTCTGAGCTCTGCCATTCAGTTTAGGTGGACTGAGTTCACCGCAACATCATCTCTCTGAAGAAAGTTTGAGACAGTTTGTGACAAAGTGGCTGAGAGTCACCCATTTGTCTCAGTTAAAGTTATTGTTGTATGCTTGTTTAGTTGATTTAATTCCATCGTTAACCTGGATCATGCGTTCAAACTATCCCGGGTCATGTTTGAGTTGCATCTTCTGGTGTATCAAAAAATCAACACAAAGGAGTTTGGTTATGTTAAAGCACGTTTATTGGTTCAATTAAATGTCAGTTATTTAGGAATTATTGGTTAAGCATGTTGGTTGTGTTACTCACCACGAGGCCTTCAGGTAAAAGGAGGACGTGGCGGCTCACTTCCTGGTTTTATCACCTTGGTGATGTCATTAGTGACATCATAGAAAGATTCAACTGTGGGGGAGGCCAAGGTAGTGAAGTGTTTTGTTTTGTTTTAATATCTATGATGGAGTGATGGAGCGAGGTTGAGCGTGATGCGGCAGATTGTGGTCAAAGTATGCTGAGCAGTGCACTTTGATTCTTCAAGTATTCTTCAAGTTATGGTTGTTAGTGGTATTGGGGATTTACCTGTTGAGAGGTACAGTCCATGTACAAACGCTTAAAGAGAGCAGCGTGCAGGCCAGAGGGGGGAGGCTGCAGCGTGCAGAGGTGTGCACAAGTGTGTAAGAGCAATTTCTGTTATTTCAGTCTTTTCAGTTACGCTGAGTTAACTGTTGAGTTTCTTGGCAATCCATGGTTTTCTTTTATTTTTGGGCTATTTTTTGCATCCTCGAGCAGCTTGTCAATAAATTTCTTTGGTGAAGCAAGCAAAGTGTCTCCAGCGTCTGCCTCCTACACCTACTCTGGCCTGGATTACCACATTTGGTGGCAGTGGTGGGATGCCAAGCCTGTAGGGGGCAGTGAAGGCATGCCAACCAGAAGGAGGAGAGTTTTTCAAGAAGGACAAAAGGTACTTCTGCTGCTGCCAACATCAGAAAGTGCTCTACTGGCAAAATGGCAGGGGCCATACATTGTGAATAAGAAGACTGGCCCAGTCACATATGAACTGTTATTACCAGATCGACGGAAGAAGCACCAAGTGTTCCATGTGAATCTTTTGAAAGAGTGGAGAGACCGACCAGAGCAGGCTGCAACCTTGTGGGCACGTACAGTTGTGGACGAGGAGGAGCTGCAGGAGCAGTATTTTCCATCGACGAAGGAGAACACCGTTTTCCCTGATTTAAGTCATCTCTCCGTAAATCAACGGCAAGAATTACAAGTTCACATGACAGAAGATCTCTTCAGCCTCAAACCTGGTTATACTCATCTCATGGAACATCAGATCCGGCCGCATTCACCTGAACAGAAACCCATAAGAGACACCACCTGTCGTATTCCGGCCACTCTGGTTGAAGAGTTGAAGAAGGAGGTGGAGCAGATGCTGGTGAATGGAATCATTGAGCCTTCTCGCAGTGAGTGGTGCAGTCCAGTTGTGCTGGTTCCAAAGAAAGATGACAAATTGAGATTTTGTGTCAACTTCTCAAAACTGAATGCTGTGTCAGCTTTTGATCCCTATCCAATGCCAAGGGTTGATGAACTGATTGAGCGCCTGGGAAATGCCAGCTTCCTGACGACTCTGGATCTCTGCAAGGGATACTGGCAAGTGCCTCTAGCCGAATCATCGAAGGACTTCACAACGTTCAGGGTTCCAAGTGGCTTGTTCAGATTCAGAGTGATGCCCTTTGGACTGCATGGTGCACCAGCAACATTTCAAAGGTTGGTGGATGAAGTATTGAGAGGCGCAGAGAATTATGCAGCAGCATATATTGATGACATTGTAATATTCAGTGAGACGTGGGAGGAGCATGTTCAACATCTTGGTGATGTGTTTCAACGCATCAGGAATGCCGGCCTAGTCATCAACGCCCAGAAGTGTCACATCGCGAAGCCTGAGGTTCAGTACCTAGGCTATGTAATTGGAGATGGCGGAATTCGTCCTCAAGTTGGAAAAGTGAATGCGATTGCTGCTTCTCCACTGCCAAATACCAAAAGGAGGCTACGGTCATTCTTGGGGTTAGTAGGATGGTATCGTCGGCTCATCCCTAACTTCTCATCAAGAGCTGCCATATTGACAGACATGACACGTAAATCCAGCCCTGTTAAAGTTAAATGGACTCCAGAAAGTCAAAATGCTTTCAATGATTTGAGAAACTGTTTGTGTCAGGAACCTGTTTTACAATGTCCAGATTTCAGTCAACCATTTACTGTGCAGACAGATGCCTCTGAAAAGGGTCTGGGAGCGGTGTTACTGCAAGGGGAGGAGGACAACCGTTTTCCGGTGCAGTATATTAGTCGAAAACTCTTTCCAAGAGAGTTGAAGTATTCTACGGTGGAAAAGGAAGCATTGGCCATTAAGTGGGCTTTGGACACACTGAGATATTATCTAATTGGTAAAGAGTTTGTTCTTCATTCTGACCATCGTGCACTGCAGTGGATTCACAAAATGAAAGACACAAATGCTAGAATTACTAGATGGTACATATCTCTCCAACCATACCGGTTTCAGGTCCAGTATCGACCAGGCCGTGATAACGTTGTTGCTGACTTCCTGTCCCGTGACTCTGAGGAGTAACGGTATTAAGGGGGGGGGTGTGTGACAAAGTGGCTGAGAGTCACCCATTTGTCTCAGTTAAAGTTATTGTTGTATGCTTGTTTAGTTGATTTAATTCCATCGTTAACCTGGATCATGCGTTCAAACTATCCCGGGTCATGTTTGAGTTGCATCTTCTGGTGTATCAAAAAATCAACACAAAGGAGTTTGGTTATGTTAAAGCACGTTTATTGGTTCAATTAAATGTCAGTTATTTAGGAATTATTGGTTAAGCATGTTGGTTGTGTTACTCACCACGAGGCCTTCAGGTAAAAGGAGGACGTGGCGGCTCACTTCCTGGTTTTATCACCTTGGTGATGTCATTAGTGACATCATAGAAAGATTCAACTGTGGGGGAGGCCAAGGTAGTGAAGTGTTTTGTTTTGTTTTAATATCTATGATGGAGTGATGGAGCGAGGTTGAGCGTGATGCGGCAGATTGTGGTCAAAGTATGCTGAGCAGTGCACTTTGATTCTTCAAGTATTCTTCAAGTTATGGTTGTTAGTGGTATTGGGGATTTACCTGTTGAGAGGTACAGTCCATGTACAAACGCTTAAAGAGAGCAGCGTGCAGGCCAGAGGGGGGAGGCTGCAGCGTGCAGAGGTGTGCACAAGTGTGTAAGAGCAATTTCTGTTATTTCAGTCTTTTCAGTTACGCTGAGTTAACTGTTGAGTTTCTTGGCAATCCATGGTTTTCTTTTATTTTTGGGCTATTTTTTGCATCCTCGAGCAGCTTGTCAATAAATTTCTTTGGTGAAGCAAGCAAAGTGTCTCCAGCGTCTGCCTCCTACACCTACTCTGGCCTGGATTACCACACAGTTAGAACCGAATGGCTTATCAAGGAGTCAAAGTCAGTCACCACGGAGGGAGAACTGTGGAGCTCCTGGTCTCTTTGTGTGGATCCACCGAAGAGCTTTCACTGCACAAGCTGGAATGTGGAGGATGATGGGAACATCTTCAGATGCATTCAGACCAGGAGAATTTCCCACAGGGCGACACATCCCGGAGGAATGTTGGTGGAAATGGCAGAACAGAATAGAAACTCTCAGTCTGACACTAGAGACAGTCAACCTGGCCCCGCAGCTCCAGGACATGGAAGAGAGGAAGACATTATAAAAGCAGGTGGAGCAGAGGAGACCTCCACGTAGATGTGATGGTTCTTCATATCCCTCTCAAGAGGCTGCAGATCTTGGCCCAGCTACCCATCAGATCCAGCTTACCTCGGTGGTTGTTCCGCGAGCGCCCCCTAGAGGCCCGCAAAAAGTTTGATACCTTTGGGCTGCAAGGCCCGCAAGACGCTGTTTTACTACTGTACATTAGCCACTTGTGGTGGCTGTAGTGTATCACTGAATTGACTTGACAGCTGCATATCAGTGATAGTTAACAACTATGGAGAAGATGTTGAAAAGAAAAAATGATATGTAAAATGATGACCTCCAACAGTAAAAACTGTTCATGTAAGTTGTCAGTTTTGAAAATTAATTGGAATATTTTATGGTGGTACTTTCATTTACACTTTACTTACATCGTCTTTGGAGTTTAAATAAATTATATTGTTCTTTATGACATTTAGGCATGTTTTTTTTTATATTCATTTTATTCAGAATGTGATTCAGTTTTTTCAATTTTATCAACAGTTTGCAGTGTATTTTTTTTCTTTTTTTGTTTAGTAAATTTGATGAACATGACTTGCTCCTGGTTCTGCTGCTGGTTGGACTTTTCCATGACAAATATCTTTGTGATGATCACATGGTTTTGGTTTGTTTATGTTTAAGTTGATTAAATATGGTTACAGATCACAAATGTAACCAAGAGTAATGAATCAGTTCCATTACTTGAATGGGCCCCGGGGGCCCATTTGTTCTGGGAAAGCTGGGCCCCGAGATCAAAAAGGTTAAGAAGCCCTGCTTTAGATGAAGATGTTTTTTTTCTTTTGCAGAATCAGCCTTCAAAAATAATTCCATGAATGAGTCTAACCTTCAACAACAGAAGGAATATTATGGGAAGCATCTTGATGTTCGCGCTTCAAGGTCTTTAAATTACATTACGTTTTCATACGACGCCACGCAAACAAAGCTTTGGACACTAAACGGCACCTCAGCAACTAAAATACATTATTGATAACAGACTCATATTTCTTGTTAAAGAGTGCTGATAAATTTAGTAAAAATAATCTTTGTTTGTTGATGTAGACTGTGTTGAGATTGATGGGTTGTTTAACATCAACTTAACAAGTGAAATTCAGAACAGTGCTGCTATTAGAATTATCCTATATATATTGTTTGATCTATTAGGAATCGGAGAAATGGATCAAACAGGAAATCTGGAATCAGACACATTACGTTACAGAAATAAAGACGTCAACAAATGGCACTTTGGATCATCTGAAGTAGATCTAATTTTTCACAGTATCTGATCATTGAATGAAAGGTGCTATGACTGCATTACATGTGCACCAAGCTTCAGACACTCACACACACACACACTCACACACACACACAGAGGCAGTTGATTTAAAGGAGTGCGATTGCCCTCTATTCATCATGCGCCACCTCCGTGACTGTCCCCTGCCAAGTCACAGCGATTTGTCATCATCTCTGACAATGAACACATTTTACTATTCTCTCTCTGATGAGCCATCTGAGTCTGACATCTGCCTCTTGCTTTACTATTTTTAGCTCTTAATCGCTGTTTGCCCCAGGAATAAATAAAATCCAGTGATGCGTGACATTGATCATTGGGAGAAATTCTTGGGTAATAAATTGTTTTCTTTTCTTTTCCACCTTGAAGCAGTGGAAAAATGATGTTCACAATCGATGTGGAGTAGTCTGCAACAAAAGAAGATAAACGCTGTGGTCAAACTTTTTCTTTTGAAGATTCAGTGAGATGAAAACACCCAACAGATATGCAACATTTAGCAGAAAATCCTGTGGAAAATTCCATTGTGATTTTAGGAGGGCGCAAGGTTCTGAATACTTGTGAGTGTTTGGGAGGATTTTGACTTGACTTTAAGAGAGTGTCCTTCTCATTCGGCGGGTTGACTAATCATCCTCTTGGTCTATTTCTGGAGACCATGAGAACGACAAGTTATCATTCTAATGTGAGCCTAGTCGACAGGCAGGATAAGTGTGAGATATATATGTTGCAGAAACGACTTGCTTAACATAGACCAGGACATCCATTTTACACCTCCACGCAGGTGGAGCCCCTGGACATATTAGAGGGGGAACTTCTGTCACGTTCTGTGGAGACCCTGGTCGGCAGACCCGACTTCTAATAAAGCAAGGAAAACTCGCTTTATTAGAAGCAGAGCTGAAAGGCAGATACAAAGGATTTGTTTTTCAAAATAAATTGCCACAAAAAGGAGTGTAATATCTCTTTGTGGTAGCTTCAGGGACGAGTCGGTCGTGTTTGCACTCGGAATTGGGCTGGTGAGTGAGTGAGAGAGTGAATGAGTGAGCCTCCGCGACGCGTGTCACAGGATGTCTGGCGCATCGATCCGTCCAGGAGGAAACACTTCCTTTCATCCGTGTGCTCTTATTGTCAGAATGCTGCTGCAGATCGCCTCATATCATTAATCAATTATTCACCAGCAGCCCGTTAATCTTTAATGAGTGAGGCTGCTGCGGTCAATTACTAATGAATTGTGGTCATGGAGAGGAAGCGCAGAGGAGAGGCCCAACGCACTCTGTTTATACGTGTCCGCACATGCAAGGCTTCAGATGTGGTCCAAGTCACTGAGGTGACCATCACGCCACGTCTTAAATCTAAGCAGAAGTTAACACAAAGACCTCGCTATGCGAGAATATACAAGAGTATTTGTCTGCCTTAAGGTTTGGAAGGACACATTCTGCAGAAAATTGCTCATAATGTAGAAGGACATTTTGTTCATTCAACCTCTACTGACTGACAATAAATATAAAGAAACAATGAAAGGTCGCATTTAAGTTACTCAAAATGTATATGGAAACATCTCCTCTGTTGTGGCTCTTGCCATTTTTTCAAAGGTTATCGATTGGTGCTTTAATGTCATTAATTATTTTTGCTTTTTTTACAAATTCATTTTGTTATACAAATTACTTACTTGTGACCATTTGATTTGTCAACGGCCATTAAAGTATTTATTAAATAATAACAACAACAACAACAACAATAATAACAATAATATTAATAATAATAACAATAATAATAATTTGTAGTAGTGAATGTAGAGTGTCTGCTGCAGGTGCGCTGTTCGTCTATGTGTGTGGCGGCTGCATGTGGGAGGGGTTGCCGAGTGAGTGACGTCTCTCCAGAAGTGAAGAGGTGCCCGGTGCGTGTCCAGCTCTGAATGTGCGCTTCTGTGCAGTTTGGCTGTGACAAAGTCATAAACCAAGTAACGCTCTGTCCCAGACTCGCCTCATCCCTGTCCCAGCTCCAGCCCACAACAGGACATCAAACGTGTTATACACAGTAACAAAGCGCATCGTGGGTCAGCTGATCGGTCCGAGCACGTTATGTTTTTTCCGGCTTTTCTCTGGGGCGTTCGAGTTCTGGATTTTCGTTCAAAATCCGAAGCAAAGAAATTTCGAAATTTTAGTTCCAACTCCGATTTGTCCGAATTCCGAAATTTTCCAAAACCGAGGTACCACTGTACTTGCATTGGAGTACTTGTGCAATTACACATAAAGTTACTTTGTGGTTTGTTATGTTTCCATATACCGTATTTTCCGGAGTATAGGGCGTACCAGCCAAAATAAAGAAGAAGTCGCACTGGAGTATAAGTCGCATTTTGGGGGAATTTTATTTGATAAAATCCAATATCAAAGCCAGATATTTCCTTTTGAAATGCAATTTAAAATAATAACAGATTAGAAGACAACAGTATGAATAGGTGCATATATGCTAACATAACCCATTCAGCTGCATGACGCATAGACAACGTTGAATGAAGCGGTAAGACTAAGCCAGTCCTCCGGTGAAGTCATTTACAGTATATTCATCTCCTTGGCAACTACCTGGGCGTGGAGACGCAACTGCACTGTTGACAAGCCTCTCCTGGCAGCACGTTGTTCAAGCACCCATGTGCAAACTCTGTCCTCTAGCTGTGGCCACTTAGCTTTTAGCCCACGATTAGCTCTTTTTGTTTTCTTCATTGCAGCAGTGTAGTCTCCGCTTTTCGCCAGTCCCTCATGACTTTCTCGTTTACTCCAAATTTTCTTTACCGTTACTGTTTTCTGCTATACATTTCACAATTTGCAGCTTGTAATGTGCAGAATATGATTTTCATTTGGATGGCATTTTTATAAATTCCTACTCAGTTATCTTTATAACTTACCAGCAAATGTTCAATGGTACAGAAGTAGCATTGTAGTTGCAGTTTTCAGTGTGAAAATAACAAACAAAATGATGTAACAATGTGTTAATAATTTCAAATATAAGCCACACCCCAAGCCAAACTATTAAAAAATAGTATGACTTATACTCCAGAAAATACAGTATGTCATTATTTGAACAACATTCCTCAGTATGTTTTTCTTGTACATGGGTGCATTTTACAAAACTGGCATAAACTGACATTCACAAACTGCTTTCATGGTATCAGTGGCCATTCTATGAGTAAGAGTACGAGTACACGAGCCCTGTATCGGTATCGGTGCATCCCTAATAATAGTGAATTCCATTAAAATATATTCTCTCAGTGGGATATTCTCTCAGTGGGAGATGTTCTTGTGTTTAAATCAAGCAAAACCCAGAATAAAATATGAATTAATGTGAGGATAATTAAAACACATATACAATGAAAGCAGTACCTCTGGAAAAAAAACATCCTAAATACATATGCCCTGCCACAAACAAAGTTTAAATTAAATGGGGAAAAAATAGTTTAAATGATCCCTAAAGTTAGCAAGTTAAAAAAGGAAGGACAGAAGGTGTTTGAAGCTTCAGTGTTGTGAGGCAAATGAGTGCGAGACAGGTCATTGAGTGTCCTGTGAAGTGTGTGTGTGGTTGCAAGCTGTTGGCCATGCCTCTGTAACTAGGATAATTGGGGACGAACCCCCTGTAAGGCGCTATAAGCAGCCTAGAACAGTATCACAAAACACACCTTCCTCACCATTGTTCGCATGAATTTTATTTAGAGCGGCTTTGATTCCACATTTCTATTTACCTTTTTTCCCGTTACCAGGCAACACACAGATTTTCCGAGGCAGAGTATAAAACCATAGAGATGGCTGATATTGCTGGAGAAACAGACGGAGGGAGGATGTTAAGTGGATATGTGAAGGCCAAGCAAGTTCACGATGACTCAACATATTAAAAAAGTTGTGTGGAATATTACAATGAGGTAGATGTTATGTAATAGATGAGGTGTATGGTGTGTTTCATATTCATCCCCAGACCTTGTGAAATGCACTTGTGCTGCTAATGAAAGATTAACAGTCAAGTTTTATTTTCAGCATTGTCATAGCAACAAGTGCAGTCAATAATATTTTTGAGAAATCTCATTTCTGGGAGAGTTTTGACAATTATAAAATGTTGTAGTGCTGCTGCAGTGGGTTACAGGACGTAAGCAAATTCTGATATGCGAAAGAAATGAGCTGCTTGGAGGAGGTCTGTGCCCTCTCAGTGTTTTTCTAAAGACAGGTACCGTGAAGTTGCATGAGAACAGATTTCATTTCACACATTAAATTTCATCCATGGTATTTCTGTTATGGAGTGCTTAGCCTTTTGACTGAACACCCTTGTTTGTGTTGTAGTTGAGCCCGTGTCCAGACCAGAGCCTAAAGAGACCAAGCCCTCGAACGGCACTTTCAGGGCTCCATGCTGAGTCGAGGCTAAAACCAATGAGGCAGGCGAAACCAAACTCAAGACAGAATAGAACAAAAGCATAGGTTTATGAGTCCTATAAACACGTGTTTGTGTACTGCAAAAGAAACAGTACAATTGTTCCAAATATATTCCAAAAAATGAAATGCATTGGAACAGACAAGTAGTTTGTGTATTCAGTTTGGCCTCAGTCTTGGTCTTGGTCCCGCCCCACTCAATGGTTTTGGTCTCGACTCAGTCACTCACAGTCTTGGTCTTGGTCTGTGTGTACCAGAGATGGGCCACTAAATTTCTTAAAGAGTGGCCACATTAGAAAATGTGAGGGGTCATCATCAAAAGAAAGCCATCAATGACAAAATAATAATAATAATAATAATAATAATAATACAAAATATCCAAAATATATACTGAAGTAAAAAGAACCAAATTAACCCAAAAGATTAAATGTAAATAAGGATATTCAGAAGTATAAATATAATGCATATTTCATTTTATATGCATTTAATTTGAATATAAAAAAAAGGTAAAATGGCAATTTATTTCTAAATATATTTTCTTATTTCCTTCGATGTATTTTGAGGAACTAGAAAAACACAAAAATGGCCAATGAAAAAAAATATATATTTAGATTATATATAGATATATATTTACTGCTAAAGTGGTGGCAATGGTGACTAAAGGAGAAAAAACAAAAAAAACAGAAAAATTACAACATAGCAGTTATAGTTTTAGTTTGACGTCAAAAGTGCCACAAAAATAAAGGTATCAGGCCCCATATGGCACCCGGGCCGCACTTTGCCCAGGTCTGGTGTATACTCTTGTCACAACACTAGTCAGGACAGTGTGATTGGGGTGATTCAGCATCTCTGGGTCCACGTGAAGCATTCCACTAGTTTCCCCCTGAGAATCCAGCAAAGGATGACTGGTTAGTCATGGGTCCTTCTTAGTTCCTGAAAGACAAATATACCCACTTTGCATTACAAAAATTACTGAATTATCAATGGTGAACTATGTGATGCTATTTGACCCCACAGTTTTGTACTTCGACCATTCAGATTAATTCCCGCTAGCCGTTATGTAATGCGGAGTTCCTCCTGGTCTTGGCCTGGTCACAAACATCCCAGCTCCACGGAACTAAATGGGAACTAGCGGTGGTGACCGGCTCTGTTGTGCGACCAACACTGGGCACACGTCTAAGCACACTCACCCCTCTGTGTGACGCTCCATCCATCACGAGGCGAAGACAGGACACAGGACCCTGGGAAATGAAGCATGGCTAATTCTATTAGTCTGGGGACACAAACAATCTGCGGAGAATCAAAGACGGAAGAATAATCCCAGTGGATCCACTTCCTGCTGCATGAGCTGGAACAGCCTGACGCGGGAAAAACCTCAAATTCCTTCACTCCAAACGGTGTGTGTGAGTGGAGGCATATGGCGTGCTTCAACTGGTGCATATTTAATTCAATCACATCTTTCTCCGGCTTCGCTTATTTTGTTGTCGATCTTTGCGGCTTTTTTTTTTTCATCTTGTTGGCTGGTTTGTGTCAGTGTCTGTGGGGAAAGCCTGGGCACAAAGCCCTCTCACTGAGGGACCCTTATTGGACAAAGCTGGCTTTCTGGGCTTTCTGCATATATGCATGCCATTTAGACAATGAGCCCCTTATTAGAGTAGCCAGCATCTCCGGACTGGAACGGCAGGGATGAGGGATGAAGCTGTGACTGACACTCAGCGCCAGTGTCTGTCTGTGCACTTCCCACTTCAAGTCTGTGCTTTTATGTGAGTCAGAGGTGTGAAGTAGATGCTCTTACCCTTAATTCTCTTCGCAAGTCCTCAGTCTCTGACCATCCGGCGCTTGTCGTCTGGCGGCATACGCTGCCGCGGCGTCTTCATCGCGAGGTAGTCAGCCTCCTGTCATGTCTGCATATGAAACAAGAGCGTGGCTACAGCCGCAATCACGCAAGCGCTGGCAGCCGACTCTCAGACAGTGTATCTCTACGCGCTCGACTAACTTCACAATGCTGTAATCAGGCCTCCGCCGGACCCCAGTGTGTGTGTTGTTGTGCGTGTATTTCCGTGTTTGTGTGGAGTGAGGGTGCTCGGTGACTCAATCATGCATGAAGAGGATTTTCTGTTCAATAGGAGCTGCACACTTGCATACTTGCATTGTAATGAATGCATAATTACGCCATCAAAAGGCACAAATGTGTGTGTGTGTGTGTGTGTGTGCGTGCACGTTCACCTCCTCGAGCATCCACCGCTGACAACACACTCAACAGTTAAACAAGTGCATCAACAGTCTTGGCCCGACTCAAATGTCAAGGGGTCAAATTAGTCTCAGAAATCACGCACAGTCAGGATGAAGCTGTGGGAAATCCACCTGTATCTTTTTAAAAGTAGGAAACGGATTATTGGAATTTGTGCAGTAAGATTCAAAAGAAGATTTGTCATATTGATGTCCAGGGTGTGAGGGCAGGAGAGAGGGCGTCGGTCTACGGCCACAAATTTGGCATGTTTCTGGGCGATGGGAAGAAACCAGAGTGCCGAGAGGAAACGCAATAACAGGGAGAACATACACCTCAAAGAAATCAATCCAGCTGCACTTGTGAGGCAGGAGCACTAACCACTTACTGGCTTCCTGAATGAACTTAGATACCCACCTTTTGCTTTGTGGTTCAACTTGCTGTGGTCTCTATTGGCCACCTGAGCTCAGATGAATTCCTCAAACACTTTGTGATTGTCTCTGAAAAAAAAAAAAAAAATTGAATTGAAAATGGACAAAATATTCAGATCATGAAAATGTGTTTGGCGTAGTACAAGTTGGCTTTTAGATATTGTCTCTGGGGGACCAAAGCCTGGCCCGGGGGCCAGTTGCGGACCTTGATCATATTCCATGAGGCCCTCTGAATCAGAGATCAAACAGGTATAAAAAGTGTATCACTGTATCATTCCATAAAATTTGATTTTATTTGAGAGATAGAGATCGATAGAAAGGGACAAGTTTTTGGTGTCGACCGATGCTAGTTAGGGTTATAAGATATCAGCACTTTATGGTACAAAGTCAGAATAAGATACAGTAACTCTAGGTATAATCTTTTTATTTCTACTGCATATTCGCAGTTTAATGGATATTGCACAGTCAAAATAACATCACATAGATATAGGGTTGGCCCTAATCTAATCTAATCTGGCCCTCCTTTGGTCACTCCTTTGATAGATATAGACATGAAAAATATGGCTCAGGAACATCTCAGACTTCATCCGCCGAGCATGGTACTGACTTGGGAGGAGTCTCATAAGTCAAATAATGAAATTTGAGCTTCAGAAGAAACCTGGCTGTTTTCTAACACATGTTTTGTATATTTGATATATGTTTTTATTTAAAAATGTAAACTTGAATCCTGGGTATTTTATTTATTTAAACAAGAAGAATTTTTATCTGTTTATTTATTGGGTTTGTATGAATTTTGATCAATAATTCTTCACTTTTAATTTTGGCTCGCATTAACATTTTTGTCAGGAATCATTTTCAGCATACTTCATCCTTTTTGACATTACTGCATGATACTCTCATATCGGATTTGCTCATCTCAGTGGACCGCTCTCCAACACGCCCCTGTAGCTGAGGTGTAAACAAAAGTAAACAAGTTGTGTTCAGAATTTGATTTGCCTGGTAAGGTTTGTATTTTAAAGCGTCACATTCGACCTCCATCCACTTACGACGCCACGCTTCTCAAATATGCCAAGGCTAGATGGAACACGGTCAGAATGTTTATCACTGCTTGAATAGTTTTTTTCTTTGACCTCACACTCCTGTTTAATAATGTGCTGAAACATTAATGCAGCCAGCAGGATGTAAAAAAAAAAAAAAAATGTCTGCATTCCTCCTATATTTGCAGTCAGCTTGCGGGCACAGATGGAAAGAGATGAATTCTGTGCATCATACCACACCTCAGACACATGTATCCCGTGGATTCCAGGACATATACATCCGACCCTCTCGGCATCAGACAGAACTCAAGTTGTCGTTTTGAGGGGTAAACATGTGCTGAAAGGAAGGGGGTGAATTGCTAAGTTTTCTTTTTATCCAATAAAAATGTCTCCTTGCCAGATCGATTGTTGTTGCTAGGAGACTGAAGCATCCCTTGGCAAGGGGGGCTACAGCTCTCTGTTGTTTCTCTCCCTCCCTCCCTCTCTCTCTCGCGCTCTCTCTCTCTCTCTCTCTGGAAGTCACAAACTAACACACTATAATACACACCGCAACCCACACCCGGACTGTGGCGCCCATCCTCTCCCTCTCAGTGCGACTCCTCCGAGGGATCAGGAGTAAGTCAAACTTCCTGCTGCTCAAGATTTGTGCGCAACATTTGAAGGGTTGAAGACGTGAAGGTAGGTCACATTTCCACATTTTGCTCCGCTGCCAGAATGTCTTTGGTTATTCTTAGATGACGGTGAAAGTGCGGTGGGACTCCGGGACCGTCAGTGGTCCCACACTAGGGGAGCAATTTGTCTGAACTTTGCGCAGCATTTCTACACACTTTCGGACCACAAACGTCGGTTTATATCACTTGGATTTATTTGATATGTTCTGAAAGCCTCTGCTGCTTGCGAGTTGTGATGAATAAAACGCCCTTTTGGCGGCTCACCGCAGGAGATGCGAGGAGATGGAGAAAGATGAAACAGTCTGCAGTTGCCATCTGCAGAACTTCTCGGGGTTCGGATCACAACAAGGATCGTCCCGAAGCTTTGGATCGGTGTGTTCCTTCTCTGAGCTGAAAAAACCCAAAACAAAACAGGTGGCTTTTGGGGACTCTGATCTGTTGAAAACCTCGACGACTTTGAATTATTTAAATCTACTTCCAACCTGTAGACTATTTTTTTGACTCAATAAAATTAAATTGAGGATGAATTTCACGTCAAATCTTAGGATGTTTCTGTATATATTCCCTTTTCCTCCACAGAAAACGTGCACCTGTATGGATCAAGCAGAAAAAAATGTGACTTTATGAAGCTAACTGAAGCTCTAATTGGGCAAAATAAAAGGGTTGAAGCAATCCCAGCTGTTTGGGGTGAGACGCTGGGGACACCCTGCACAGATCAGTCTGGCCACTTGTAGACAGGCAACCACTAGTATGCTCTCACCAATTAGCCTCTTTGGGAGGAAACTGGAGCGCCCAGAGGAAACCTACGACGATATATGGGAACTGAAACTGAGACTGTGCTGGCATGAGTGGAATAAGCTCTCAAATGTTCTCCTGCAACAGTATTTTTAAACGGAAACACATTCACTATAGCATTATGACCAGACGTCGAATATTAAAATTACAACATTTGGCGGGAGATGTGCACACAAAGGCAGTCCGAACGCAGCTTTGTCTTTTCAGGCAAAGGTTCAGTGGTGCATGAGGAGCAGAATATTACCTCAAATAACCATAAATACATAGTAAGAAATCAGGATAGCCGTGTCCAAGTAATCTATGTTTCATATCTCTGAATATCTTAAATCTATAAGTCCTACTTCACTCTTTAAAAAAAAAAAAAAAAAAAAAAGGTGAGAGTCATCATTTGAAGCAGCTGCCCTGCCGCTATTAATCCTCTTACAAGAAAATTTGGTGTTAACAGCAGCATTACAAGCGCAGAAAGATTACACACAAAAGAAGTGATGGATGATGTGAACTTTTTTTTTGCTGGCTTTATGGATGAGAGATGTTTGCCTGCATTGCATGCAGCTCATGTGGAAAACTTCCATCTTGCTTGAACCCGCCCTTTTAAATATCTTGTTTTCTGGTGGAACACATGGGGGTGGAGGGGGGACAATGAAAGGTGGGCTTGTATTACAAGGCTTGTGTGGAGAACATGTACTTGGTGGGACAGCATTACCCTCCTATCAATATCTCCATCACCAGGCTGTGATGCAGGATACATTTGAAGTGTCATTTCTCAATACCTGCTGGAATGCTGTCTAAAAGGTGCTAGTCAGACTGGAGATAAGCATCAACAGATTCGGTTAGAAAGCACAACGAAGAGAGAATTGACAAATTGATCTTTTAAACAGGAGATAAAACTGACCGAGTCCTTGCCATCTTATAAAAACACGTTTTTTTTCTGACAGATTAGATTAGATTAACTTCTAAATCTCTTTAAAAAAAACAACTGACTGTCTTTCATGTGATGTTGTCTACTGCTACTGTCCTCTATTGGATTGGTTGATGGGAATTTTATTTTCTCTGTTCTTTACTGACATCTTGCATTCTATTCTGTTACGTTTCTCACTGTGTCTGCCATGTCTTTATCTGTGTTTTGTGCTGTTCTTATTGTTGTTTACGTAAGGGACATGGTGACCATGGTCTGACTGTCTGTCTATCTATATATCTATCCATCCATGTTCTCAGGATGAACATCCACACCACTGGGAGTACTGCCACGAAGGCTGCATCAGATGGCATTGGACAGTTTGTTTTTTTGCATGGCATTTGCAGAATTGGGTTGAGAAGAGACTAACTTGACATCATTGTGTTCTGAAATTTCGATTTGTGATACAATTTGGAATCAATTTGCTTCGAACATTCCAGTCACTTTAATGCAATTTTGCTTGAACATTGAAGAGAATGAGAACTAATGCTGAAACTAGAAGGGGAACTCTCTAAATTGGAGCAATATCAAAAACACAAATCTTTACATTCTCTTGCAAACAAGGCAGAAGCCTGGACGAAGGTTCCCGGGACAATCTTCAGCCAGAGTGGAGTCAGGTTCTCATGCTCTTTCAGAACCAAAATAAGATGTTTAAAGAAATGTCCCGACCAAATCGTAGCTCCTGTCGGTCACGGATGGTGTATGGAAACATTACATTCATGATTCAATTGCACGGTATGAATAACGCCCGCTACACAGCGATCAAAAACACTGTCAAATAGAAAACGCTCCATTTGACATTGGGTGCTTCTTAAGGCTTATTTGGGCTGTATTTACTTTACTTAGCGCTCACCTTTATTAAGACTGAGAGAAAGAGTGATGGTTTAACTCCCAATATTCATAATGATTTAAATGAATGCGGGGGGTGTGATTTAAAGCCGTGCGTGTGGGTGGGTGGCCTTGTCAAACATTAAAGACAAGCTCACATGCTTTTCTTTTTTATCTCTTTCTCTCCTTGTTCAAAGAATGTGGATCTATTGTGATAATCAGGAGCAGCATTGTAAGTCAATGAATGGATTTTAGCCTTGAGTTTCAGCATTTTTTTTTTTTATTCCTACCTGAGCATGTGGACACCTTTGTGTGCTGAGATGTGTGTGTAATGGCCTTGTATCTTCCACACAGCTCTCTCTGGGCTGAAGCTCATCATTAAAAATGTGCAAGCGGTGGAGTGCTCTGGTTAACCTGCGCGGATCGAACCAAACAAACCGACACCTTGGTATTACACGCAACTGTTTTTCTGTAGCGTGGACACATCCAGAAATTGAAATTGTGGATTGCTTTTAACAGGCTGTTTAAAGGTGTTATGGTCTGGTTGTAAAGCGTCGATAAAGCAGCCGCCCTCTAACAAGTGCAGGTAAAAAAATAAAAGAGTGTGGAAGACTAGCATTTGGGATAATCTACTAAATTCTGTTTTCGACTGAGACACGGAGTGAATGAACAATAGCCCACTGTGGGGATAGACAAGGCGGCTGATTTCAGCGACTATTCTTAACGGCACAGCGGGACAGCAAATTCTTCTGCTCTATAGCAATGAATGGAAGGAAGAAAGACCGAGCAAATTTACCAGAAACTTCTGACTGGTGTTCATTTAAGTTCAGCCGCAGCAGGAAACGCCTTTTTCTCACACATCTTTCATAGCAGTTACGAAGCCAACAGGTCCTTTTAAACATGGTCTTCACTCAATGCTTCATACACATAAAGGGTCACTCCAATTTCCTCCCCCAAAAAGTGGGCATGCTTATAGATTAGCGCTGAGAACCTCCTCTTTTTGAGTTCAAATTGATGCAAGCTTTAATTTGGGGTGACGCATTGCGATTGGAATTTTTGGTCTTGTGTGGAAAAAGCGTCAAGAACTTGGATCTTAAACTTCTGACGGAGAACTTGCTTCAATGAACTCTCTTTTAATAGGTAATTTTGAAACAAAAATTTCAATGAGGATACAATGGCTGTTTACAGGCGACGCCAAATACAATGTACGTCAAACTTGCGACCACGTGCTTCGGCTGTGTTATTTAATATGGTAAATTTAGAAAGCGTCCAGCAGCGTGGCTATAGGTAACCACTGCCCTCCTACTGGTCATTTTAAATTACAGAATTGACACTGATGACTCAACCACTTGCCCACCGTCTTTAAACACTCCGGTCATGTACTGTATGTTCCTGCAGCTGGCTATTTTTGTATTGGCCAGAGGGAGTTTTGAACTCCAAGTGCATTTGTTGTCTTAATTTGTTTCAGTTTGCATTTGCATACATGAGCAACTGGACTGTAAAGGGTCTCTGACTTATTGTCTATTCACCAGAATGAAGCTGCTGTGTTGGCAAATGTGCCTTTTATAGGTGATCTGACCATTAGAAATGAATGAAAAGGTTTTAAACCTTATAATACGCCATGCTTTGCATGACCGATACAAAGCCTTTGCTTCCTGGTTTTAGTCTGAGGTCCCGTCTTGGACTGCAGGGTCCTTCCCTGAGCAGCATGGGGCCCCTACCCTGGGATTTCTCCCCCTATGCTCAGCTGTTTTGTCAGCGCCTTCTCTCGAGCAGAACTCCACCTAAATGGTCCACCTTTAAGGTGGACCCCAACCCTTACCCCTAGCAAAGAATAAACAAATAACTCACACCCCACAGTTGAGAAAAATCCTGGGGAGAACCATGTCTCCTCTGGGGTGGTGAGGATTCCAGATCCAGCTTGAGTGAGGCACACGTGCTCCTAGTTCTAAGGCCCATTTATGAAATATTACCTGTTCATTTTAAATGTTACCATCACTGATCACATACTTGGTGTTGCGTTGGTGTTGCTATTCACCAATATACCCACCAGGGGGAGCATGCCAGAGTCAAAAGTTTGAAATTTTTTAGAAACTCAAAAAAAAAAAAATGCAGAAAGTGGAAGAAGTATTGATAATGTACCTCTTGCACGAAAGACGAGGTAGAGTTGTAGGAGGCGGCGGTTGGTGAGGCTGTTAACTATAACGTGACTGGAGGACGGAAAATTTCCGCCATTGTTATTTCTTTTAAGTGTCTCATCAGAACTACGTATCGGGTAGTAACAGCAACACTGCCCCCACTGTCTCTGGTGGCACTGCTCCGTTTGGTCTGTATCCGTAAGCTTAGTGGAAACGTGTCGAAATACGAACAGAATGGACACAGAGCACGAACAGAATCTCCGTCCGTATCCGGATCTGTGCAGAACATTGAACATAAATGGTCCTTTGCTAGGCTGGTTGGTCAATCTGTTAGATAGTTGACGCCACAACCACAGTGTATTCAGGATTAGGGTGAGGAAGTGTTTGATCCAGCCGTGGCACGACAAGAGTTACCTTCAACATGATTTTCAGAGTGAAGTTCAACATGATTTTCAGAGTGAAGTTCAACATGATTTTCGGAGTTAAGTTCAACATGATTTTGAGTATTAACTGAAAATCTGTTCGAGGGCAGAGACTATGGCTTGCTGTCAATTTTGTCCAGCCATGACAATACGGTAATGGCATAAACCAAAGAAGGAATTTTGTATTCAACACAGTTTTCCAACTGTTTAGAAAGGCAGTTTTTGATCATGTGTTCCATCTGAAAACATTAGCGGCTATGACATTTGAATGGCATAAAATACAAAGGGTTACATGGCAGCAGAAGATAAAAAAAACTGTGTTGTCCATTATGTTGTTTATACTTCACTCTGTAATAGGTTTATTCATTTTGACATTAAATATATGTGACAGTTTTGGAAAAACGATCATATATATAGTGTCCCTCTGCACCGATGCTAGTCAGGCAATCAAATCAGTGTGAGAAATTATGAAAAATATTTTTACTTCTACAAATCCCTGCCATTGCTCTCTGTCAAGAAAGATGACAGGGTGTTTTATTTTTCCCTCTTTGACTATTCGAAGGTTTACATCCAGTTAAGTGTGATGTAACTCGGTGAAACAGGTCCCAGCTATGACAGTTGTCAGTAGTAGAGAGAAGCGTTGGGCAGTCTACAGGTATAAAGTACTGCTCTCCCAGAAAATTGACAGGCTAATATTATATATATAGAAAGAGATATATAACATTTATTTACATAATTTATATTTCTTTCCATCGAGATGCTTTTTTTTTTTTTGGTTTTATTTCAAGGCTCACACTTCATCTCTCTGAGTACCTCCACAGGTCACTGCTTTGTGTATGGTAATTATACGTGTTTGCGATAACAGCACTGCTCTCGTCCTGAAATTAAAACATCTTTTAATACTTCAGCCGAGACATCGCTTCCCATCATCAGCGAAACACTTACACACAAATAGGACACGGTCTGTTAAAGGGTGACACACGCCCCTCTCTCCATGAACAGACGTTCACACACATCCCAGCACTCAGGGGATGAGACAGGGAAAGGGCAGTGGGATGTACAGCTGTGATGGTGAGAGAGATCAGGCTCTTTAATAAAGGATGAGCTGGAGAAGGGAAGATGAGCGCCAGACACTTAACTAGTCATACAGCGGTCAGGTAAATAACCCAGTTTGCTGCTGCCTTCAAATTCGCTGTTTACAATATTGTCATCTCATCACACGGCTGCATGGAGGAAAAAAAAAAAAGAGAGAAACTGGGTCAGTTTTTTGAGGATGAGCGATCAGTATAACAAAACGAGTAAACACAAGCGCTTGCTGAAATTTCAGATTCCGTTGGATGTTGCTAATATTGGTAATGGATACGTCCTCATTTGCAATGTGTCTGCGGCGGCCCCAAAACAATGTTTCTGGTTTGGTGTTAGAGCCAAGCTTGGATTAATATTGCCGTGGAAATCTTAAATTGATCACTAGCTAGTATCATTTTTGGACGCCGCCACAAGTGACGGACAAATGACTGGAAAAACTATGTTTCAACACCTTATGCTGCAAATAAATAGAAAAATCTGTCGCTTGATATTAGTGCTTGTGTGACTCAAATTTATCTGTCATCAAAATGATGTGCTAAATTGAATATATTTATCAATATTCCAACTAACATTTCACTCCAAAACACAGCCGAACTCATATTGGATTTCTGCTCTGCAGGTTTCAGCTCCACTTCACTGCTGTGGCAACGCAACAGGCACAAGTCTGTTCCTACAAGGAGCCATTACTAAATTACATTTCATTTGTTGAGACACGCAAAATCCCTTCCAGGACCACTTCAGTCGAAGAAGTGGCTTGTCCATTGTAATCCGTTCACCCGCGTCCCTTCCATGTGGATATTTGGCAAGGCGCTACGTGCACCTTCATTTTATACATCAAAACTCTGGATACATTTCAGTCTGGTTTAAGGTCAGCAAACAGGAACAGCTCCATTTTAATTTGTCCAGATCAGTGTTTGGGAAAATGATCCAGTTTCACCACATTTGTCCGGAGATATAGACAGGCGATATGACGGCAATAAAGCATGAACAATAAGAACGTGTTGACATTCAACCAACATGAGGAGATTACGTGGATGCAGTCACATTTTTTCTATACACTATGGATCTATGGCGACCCATCAACTAGTGCATCACTCGCACCTAAACTCCTCTTCTGAGACACTAACAGCGAAGAAGCAGCTCAAATGCGCAACTTTGAGTTGTTTTTGAACCTGATGCCTCTGGCGTGACCACACACCTTCACGACAGAATGACGGAGTGATCCTTGTGGGCCCTGCGACGCCAAACACTGTCTGCACTGCAGAGTTAACAGAGCCAACTGTTAACGTGACGTCTGGCTTCAAACTCCATTCACACTCATAAACCATCATCATTTGCTTCAAAGTTGGCTAGAAAGTAAATGCAGAACCAAATAAATGTGCTCCAAAATGTGAATAGACAAAGAATCACTGTTGTTATGAAGCAAGCTGAGGCAAAGAATGTTCAAGATTTGTCTGATATTTCCGCATACTACAATAAAACCTTGCAAAACACATTGTGACGAAATCAAAAACAGTTATTTAAAATAAATAAATATATAATAGATATTTTTTCGCCATATTGCCAACCCCGTGCTAGACAAAACAAATATATTTTCTACAATTTGTTTCTGCAAATAGCATCCAAAATAGCCAAATTCAAAGGGATTTTCTACTCCCAACTCAACCGAGGTTCCTTCGGTGGTGGGCCTCAGGATTTTTTCCAATGAACAAAGTGCGCTTACAAAAGGTGGGTCTATATCACAGCTATTGATACCGTGTATCACAGCGTTTGACTGGACCACCTCTGTCTGAGAATGGGGATCAAAGACGCTGATATTAGTTAGTTTCTGTCATGTCATAGACTGGGCATCTTCCGTCGCCATCGGGAACTGTTCAGCATCCCCGGGTCAACTGACCCTTCAATGACCTGTCACTTTGAATAATGAAATGTTTAAATAATTCTGTGGCAGACATATATTCACAGTCTCCATTACCTCGCCACCTGTCCCGAGCAACACTTCCACAACCACGTGCGTTGGTTGTGTTGACGACAGACTGCCGGGCTGTGAGCATGAATTAAGTGGATGCAGTAGCAGCAGCGGCAGCAGCAGCGATGCCAAGGAGCAGTTGACTGATGCTCCGTGATGACTCCCAGGGTCATTACATGACAGTTAAGTTGATAGATAGCGTCCACGGAGGGGTAATTCTCCGTCTGACAGGCCCGCTGCCCTGCACGCTGATGAAATACCACGCTGATGAATTGCGTCACATATTTTCAAAACCAGGTCTGTTTTTAGACTCAACCGTCATTTTTAATCGCCCATGTCAGACAAGTCTGGAACAAGTGAAAGTCTTCATCAAGTCCATATATATATATATATATATATATATATATATATATATATATAAGAGAAGCACAACCACTAAAGTTGCAACTTGACTTTGGAGTATTAACCATCTTACTGACAGACTCACTAATGCAATGCTAAAATGAAGATGAAAACATCGCACAGCCCAACTCTCGCTCATGATGAAGACGGCAATTGATATTAAATAGTATGCAATTGGTCACCCAACGCTCTGCTCCATGTTTCAGTGCGTATTTGAATCATCCTATTTTTTCAGGTAGCTAGAAGTGAGTGCTGAGATCATCTACTCCCACTCCAGACTTTGCATAGTGCTTGTAGGCTAAAAGCTCTGTAAGTGGAGGTGACTTTTCAGACTACTCTCCGCAGGAGTGAAGCGCACGGGGTCGTGACCCAGTTGATCTGACTTCCTTTCCAAAATGTTAATTGTTTTTGTCAATATCGAGTAGGATTCCAGCAGCTGCTGCAACTAAAATGTAATGGCGTCGCATTTTTTACTCAATTCCAGTCATTTAAGTGGTCCCCAGAAAAATCCATATGGAAGTTCCTAACATGATCCGGCCTTTAACCTTTGAACCCAACGCAGGTACGAGGGATGAATCAATACAGGAACAGGCTGGAGCAGGCATCAATAGTCATCCGAGATCAGAGGAGCAGCCTAATGATGTCGACTGGTTAATGTTGACAAATGGGGCTTCAACTCAGGCTATCTGTCCTCATCTTAAACGCGATCCATTAATCCAGTGTTTATAAACTGCCAGTAGATGTAAATGAGTTTAAGAGGTGTTGTGCGTGTCTCCTACACCCAGTCCAGTTCTCACTGATTCGATTCATCGCTTGCTCGAGACTAATCAAGGTCAAATAATTCATGCTGTAAAAATACTTCTGAACGCAACAATGGTTTTATTTCGACCCCAAAACATAGTGCTTCTACCTCTAAATAGAGCTTTGACTCATTTGCCAAAACATGTTGCTCTTTGAAGAAGTTTCTTTTCTGGTTGGAATACAAATAGAAATGCAGCTGCAAGTAGTAGGAGGTGGAAGAAGAAGCTCCAACTTCTGCACCTGAAGAAGAGCCATTTGCACTTTCACTTGGAAGGGTGTGCACTCAGAGAGGAAAGGTGTGCCCAGCCTCATGGTTTTGTTAATATAACATTTCCTAAAAGTGTTTAGAACATGTTTGAAAACATGTTCAAATGACGTATTCTCACTCTAATATCCATGTGGAGTTTGCGAGCAATGTTGAAGCAGATGACTGCCACTTTGTTTTTTGTTTTTTTCCGACGCAGCCAACGGAGTCAGGATATATTGCAGCAGGGGAACCATGATTCATTTGAACGCCTAATATGAATATGCAACGCAGACAGCTAACTTCGGTGGGTATTTGACCCCCTATAGGAGTGATACTGTTTGGTTCAAATATTGAAAGAGGTACGACCAACTGTGGGAGTTAAAGGTATATACAATTGGCAACAAGGGATCTAGGAACATTATTTCTAAAATAAGATAATGATCTTTCCCTGAGACTCAAAGTCAGCAGCATAAGCTTTTCTGTCTTTCCATGAAGGTTTCAAGAGGATGGAATCCCAGTATTAAATATTTACAGATGAATGAAGATTTATTACACTCACAAATACCGGACAATGTCCAAGCATTTATTAAAGGAAGGGTTTTCTTGAAGAAAATACAGATGAATGCTTATTTGCAACTGTGATCTTGGCTACAGAGAAAAATATTACTATACACTGGTTGCATCCCGATTCACGTTGGACAATACAAAGGCTAGAAATCATATTTTCAATGGGAAAAAATGCACTTAGTTTACAAACTGTCAAGTTTAATAATGCATGTAACAAATAAATAAAAATAACTAGACAAATGAAGAGATCACTGGTGTTGAACAATAATAATAATAATAATAATAATAATAATAATGAAAACGTTTTGATAGTCTATTTGTTTAGTCATTGGTATTGGTGTGATATAATCGAGAAAATACTGTAATATATTCTCTGAATTTGTAACGCTTAAAATAACTAAATGATAATAAATAAATATTAATAATATAGTCTTTAATAATAAAGACAATAGATATATACCACTAATGAAAACCAATTTCATTTATTTATTTATTATTTCGATTATTTATTTAAAATCTATAATGAGCCAGACTGTTGCAAAAAATAAACACATAAATAAAAAGGGGTTATGTATTTTTCACATTTCCCGGGGACTCTGAGAGGAATTCAGTAACCAGCTCTAACATTCAGAATTGAAGACTCACCAGAAGTGGGACTTATCTCAACTGACGCTGTAACTGGACGAAGAACTGCATTATGAAACCTTGTATCACTGAATTAATGAATTCTTTTCATGGCACTGTCCCATCACTAAGCTGGAAACAGTCAGTCCTGAGGGTTGCATTGCGGACGTAGGAGCAGCCGCACACACAGAAATGTGTGAAGAAGAAAAAAAAACACAAAAGACACACAAACATAGAAGGCTGTTTTAGTGTACGATGGTCCATCGACCCTGCATGGCTGCTCTCAGCAGGATACGTGTCATCCACAGCAGCCCTGCCTGTTAGGGGGAGAATGAGGAGGCTGCGGAGGGTGTAAAGGGATGTGGAAATAAATGGGGAGAGGTGAGAACAAGCGAGAGGAGGACACAGATGGGGAAGAGGAGGAAAATATGCAGTTGAAGGAAACTAGAATGAAACGGAGGATGAAACACGAGCAACAGAAGAGCATGATGGTGTGAACGCCAGCTACTCACTGACTCTAGATTTGAACCAGGTCAGAGGTGAAATGTGCTTGTCTGTCAGATGTTATTCCCTGAGAGAAGGGTCAGTAGTCAGCCATCTCATCTATCTGATCTTCTCCACTATTGACAGGCGAGCTGTTTCTTCTGCTCGCTGAATCATGTCCAGAATCTCTGTTTAATGGCCATGGACGGTGATGTTGCTATATGCCAGCTGCTGGAAACTTTGGTAAAAACGATGAAAAAAACGGCATTCAAAAATATGGAAGTTAAAAGAAACCTAGCACATTGTCCAATATTTAGTGATGTCACATGTGACATCACATCATACAGTATGAGGCCCACAACATGACAGTTCAGATCAGTTGGTCTTTTTCATCTTCCTCAGTCGAACTGCTTTAATTTCTTCATTGGTCCATTCAGCAAAACACAATTGCTCACTGCTCAATGTAAAAGTTGCTATGAGAATATGAAATTATCTAACATCACGATTTCATTGTGGAAAAAAAAACATTGGCTAAAAGAATGAAAAGAATGTAAGAGCAGATGGCAATAAACATGAGAGGCTTGATGAAGAGAAAGGGCAAGAGCTAACTCTATAGTCAAATCAAATACAGTGGTACCTCGCTTTTCGAACGTCCCGGAATTTGAACAAATCGGAGTTCACACAAACATTTTGACCGTGGTCGAGTGTCACAGGGGAGGTGCTCGCTCTCCACACCGCCGAGGCTGGAGCGCACACTCCAGGGTTTGATGTCCTGTTGTGGGCTGGAGCTGGGACAGGGATGAGGTGAGTCTGGGACAGAGCGTGACTTGGTTTATGACTTTGTCACAGCCAAACTGCACAGAAGCGCACATTCAGAGCTGGACACGCACCGGGCACCTCTTCCCTTCTGGAGAGACGTCACTCACTCGGCAACCCCTCCCACATGCAGCGGCCACACACATAGACGAACAGCGCACCTGCAGCAGACACTCTACATTCACTCCTACAAAAGACTATTTTAAGGCTTGGAACGCATTATTTATTTTTCCATTCATTGTAATGGGAAAAATCGGTTCAGATTTCGAACAAAACGCTTCTCGAACGGCCGCCTGGAACGGATTGTGGTCGAGAACCGAGGTACCGAGGTGTATATATATATATATATATATATATATATATATATATATATATATATATATATATATATATATATATATATATGGCACGTCGAAGTAGCTTTAATGGACGTCACAATCTTGAGTTTCAACTTCGATAGCTTGAATGCCATTACCATGTCTGACATAATTCCCAGTTAGGACTTCCCTCTTCCAGGGTAACTAAAACTTAGCATTCGACAAGCGAAAATGTTAATACTGATGGTTCCAATCATTCTATTACTGAACATACATACAAACCTGAGAGAGACTTGAGGAAGAAATTCTGAGGTCAGACCCAGCAAGTAGCTGAGGTGTTGTGTTTGCGTGTGGGCGGTAGTTTGACTGTATGTGTGCGTCATATTACTGAGCTAAAGGTATGGCAGCTGCCTGCAGAAAATCTGAGTTGCTGCATCTAAGAGATACTTTCATCCTCCTACCTGCCCACCAAAGTGGGGAGGCATGCTCTTGCTTTCTCTGTGCGCTCGCCTCCCTCTCTTACACAAACACAAACACAGGGCACTGGCCGGGGATGCCAACGTTCACCACAAATCTCAACCAGGTTTGTCGAAATTGATTTTCACACAGGAGCTGTCAACCTCCATCTTTTGCCAGATCCCTCTTGAGCAATGGGGAGATTGCATGAGAGACACTGGAGACCGCGTTCAAGAAAGGAGCCAGAGTTAATGGCATTGTATAAAACAATATTATGGAACACAGCAAGAGATGAGACTATCAAAAATCAATGACATCCTGCCAGATTCTGAGTCAGATTTGCATATTCTTGTGTTAAAAACGAATCAATGCGGTACGATGTGGGATTTACTTGTGGCTCGTTGACCCAGTGTCAGCATGCAATTTATAGCTTTGAAGAAATACACAAGTTCTTGCAATGTTCCGCTCAGCACACCAGAAATCACATTGATCCACATGATCGATAAAAGCATGTTGGCGCTCTCAGAAATGAAGCATCTCCATCAGGTGTAAAGCCAAAGATAGACGGAGAGACTTTAGGAGTCTTATGTTTATTCGCTGCTGGGACTCATCCATCCATATTTATGACAGCACCGAGAGGTGTGCAGGAAAGCATGTTTAAAGTATGATGCCTCCATGCTAGTTATTTTCAGCCTGCCTCTCTTTGAAATTGATTTTTGTCCCCCATGCATGAGCTAGATCTGTTACAAAGAGCTGAATAGAGTTTATATCGACAGTTGGCTGGTCACTCGCTTGTAGAATCGAGAGTTTTGGGCGGAAGCCACGACCTCTTCACCATGGAACTAACACGAGGTGGAACGCTATGGAGTAGCAAATCGATTTGCATGGCAGATTTAGGTTAGTGGTGTTCTCTAATTCATGTGTTGGCTTATACAAGTAGCATCCGACTTACGACTGGGATTGGTTCCGACCAACCAGTCGTAAGTCAGATTGGACGTAAGTTGAATGCCATTCAAAGTAGCCGACGCGAGGGTTATAGGTACCACTATAGTGGTAGATCACTGTGTGAGAGTGAGATGCTGGGACACTGTGCTGCCGTACGGGTAGCTACGTGCTGCTGTGCCAGACATTAAATTAAAAAAATAAGCATCTGCTGGCCGCGGTCGTAAGTACGGGTGGATGTAAGTCGAGCTGGTCGTAAATTGGATGTTACTTCTACTTGAGAAAATCTTTTGTGCGGCTTTTACTGTTGCTTTGCTTCTTAGGATTTCAAGAATGGTTGGTACGAAATTGTGTTTTGGCAAATGTATTGCAACAGGACATGAGCTTTCATTGAAAGTCATATGTGTCAACATGCAACGCGGAGGGTGTTTCCAAGGGACACTTGAAAATAGCCGTTATTTGACGTCTTGGGAGTGAGAGAATGAAGTGGAGCAAGAGACACATTCTCACTCCCAAGGCGTCAAATAGCAACTCTCTTGAAGTGACTTTGCAACCTTTGTTGACTCAGTAGGGGATGTTGCTCCTTTCATTTGAAACACCTTTGCAACACTGAAGGGTGGAGTCAAAGTCACTTGACAATAGTAGATATTTGACATCTTCAGAATGAGAATGGGTTGGATTGTAATGTCCACACGGAAACAAAACAAAACAAGTTCAACATTGGCCGCTGCTCTGTATAACAAAATATATGTAGCATTAGATTTACACTCTCAGAAACTAGAGATGAAAGCGCAAAATGATGAAACATTCTGAAAAAGTAGAATCAACATACATGTGAGCAACGATCAGTGATGATCTGGCCTGAAGCAGGTCAAGATACAGTAACATGTAAGGAATAAGAAAGCGAAAATGACAAGCTATAGGTCATGGTCTATATACGTGATTTTCCATTAGAATGACTTCAAATGTAAAGCGGAGGTGAAAGTCGATGAGGAAGAGACACACGATGAGTGACAGCTGGGCTCATGTTGTAAGTTAAGATAAGTCAAATGAGCTGATTCGGAGCCCTGTGCTATCAGTCAGTGTCTTTCATGGTAAATTGCACTCTGCGCTCAGGCTGTAATTATGCATTAAAGAGGGCGGGCACTAGATCTGATAGTAAGCACGCACACACAAGTTGTAACTTCTGCGCTGAGGATCGTTGGAACAGGGATCAGATTGGAGGAGCTCTGCTCCTTTGTTGGTATGAGGAGGCTCGTGTATCAAGGAGCCATCTAAACTCTGTCAGTCTGATAGTACAGAGGGCAAACACGCCGACTCACAGGGTCAGGTGAGGAGGAGAGGCTTTAAACACAGCTTGCCAAGGATCTCCAAATAATTTCATTCCAGTATTGGTCATGGCTGATGATGGCTGTGAAGTGGAAACCACTTTAAGGTCCTGTTGAAAGCGCCCCCTTACTCCGCTAAAGGGCCAGTAGGCAGTCTTTATAGTTTAGAGAAGCGCAGTCATTTCTCATCCGCAGCTCCAGCAGCATGGCAATTTCTTTGGCACCTGGATTAAATTGAGTTATGCATCTATCTCTTCTTCTCCCCTCCCCTCTTCTCCTCTCTCTGCATACAGGACTGATGTCCAGATGCTGTGCTCGTCCATGTGTGGTCCAACTCCTCTCTCCCTGACCATTTCATGGGCGTCGAACCGTCCAAAGCACCTGCAGCTTTTGCTTTACTCACAACCATCCCCTGTAACCCCTCACCCCCAACCTTTACCATAACCGTCCTCTGCTGGTCGTCTGCCTCCCTCCCAAAACATGGTGCTCCAAGCTTTAGTCTTGGCTCTGATGTGTCAAGGTGTCCTGCTGTCGGTCGGAGAGCCGCCTCAGTCACGTCGGGAGATACGAATTGAGGGCGATCTGGTGCTGGGTGGCTTGTTCCCGGTCCATGAGAAAGGAGCTGGAATTGAGGAGTGTGGTCGAGTGAATGAGGACCGGGGAATCCAGAGGTTGGAGGCCATGCTCTTTGCCATCGACCGGATCAACATGGACCCCTCTCTACTGCCTGGCATCTCCTTAGGAGTCCACATTCTGGATACCTGCTCTAGAGATACCTATGCGCTGGAGCAGGTTAGTGGTGATATTGTTCATTCAAGTACTTTTTTTTTTCTTTACTGTCATGGCCTCAAAATGTTTTGAGCTCTTTTCAGTCATGATGATTTAACCACTTAAGTAAGTATATTTAGCATTGTTAATTATTCTTTATCCCTGCCCAATAAAATTGTTTATTTTATGGAAATGATTACAGAACATGTCTTGGTTGTGTAATAAAAGGCACCAGATTTTCATCAGACGGTGATTTTCAGGTAAAGTAAATGTACCCCGAAATTGATTTTTCATCCACTGCGGGTGACGGATATTGCCAGCAGTAATATCAGCAAATAGAACTTGATGAGAAATAGAGATCGAAGCTATTTGCGATTTTGGAAATGAACCTGAAACCCCCGAAGGGGCTGTAATCGTCAAAAAGGAATATTACATTGTTCTGCTGAGCTTGTTAAAGGTGATGAGTCTGGTGCAACTGGTGATGCTGGCTTCGTGAATGGGGGTTCGGGTCCGTTACATATTCGGCAACAGACCTGCAATACATTATAATAGTTGGTGGCCCAGGGGGAGCGCGGTATTGAGAAGGTCCCGGCGTGGGAAAGAAAGCTGCGTAACTGATGGTAAGGAGATCTAAATGACCGTCTTGTTTCCTAGGCCTTGGAGTTTGTCCGAGCTTCCCTAACTAAGGTGGACGACACAGAGTTTATCTGCCCGGACGGATCATACGCCATGCAGGACGACAGCCCGCTCGCCATCGCAGGAGTCATCGGAGGGTCCTTCAGCAGCGTCTCAATACAGGTATCACATGTGAACTAGTATTTTGATCGCTTGAACTGATACGGTGATATCACAGATCTGAATAGTAGTGTTGGGTAGATGAGGTGTCATGACACACTATTGAAGGGTTGATGAGGTTTCATGAAACACTGTCCTGATTTTCAGAGGCCACCAGATGGCACTGTTTGCTGTAAAGTGTTGGACTTGAACAAATACCGTAATTTCTGGACTATAAGCCACTGCTTTTCTTTTTTCTTGCGGTCTGAACCCTGTGGCTTATACAGCGATGCAGCTAATATTTGGGTTTTTACAGGCTAAAGACCGTCATGCCGCCAAAATATTGAACCTCGATACAGCAAATTGAAGAACTCGCAGACGTTTTATTGACAGCGCTCAAAATGCACTGTTTTTGTGCGCAGCTCCGCCAACAGAGCCGATCTCCTGGTTCATGAGTTCAAGTTCAGAACATTGCCAAGTTTGCTTCAAAAGTCAGTTTACATGTTGGACCCTGTTTTCAAAACTAGTTTAGAAGTGATCCTCATGCTTTTTCTAAACCAAGAGCGCCATCTAGTTGCTTATGAAAATTAGGTGTTTCATCCACCCTGCAATACTGTTTCATGATGCCTCAGTACGACTGAATAGATATCGGCACACCTCCAAGAGCACCATCTGTAATGTATAAAAATATTGTTACGTTAATATCTTTGTTATTTGTTATAGTTACAAAACCCATCTGGTCATCATTCTTTATTATTATTCAAAAAAGAAGCACGGTGAGAGAGTGTTATCTGACGGTGATGAAGCTGGACACTTCAAGAGGGCTAGATGACGCGCTGGGTTCCGCTACTTGCTTGTAATTCTAAGCGTCTCAGAGGGGTCAACTGTGCACATTCATAGTCTGAAGAATTAGATGTACAATTAAGGTAGACAGACAGTACACTCTGAAGTACAGTAGAGTACATTGTGTTTTCAATTTTACTTTTAACATCAGAGTTGGAGTAAGATAAGTCAATTCCTAAACTTCTCTGGCAGAGGGTTCAAAAGCTGGTGTCCACTCAAGCCCAGCGGTTCTATAATGCAAGTGTGTTTCTGAGGCTTCCACTGATGTATTCTTGTGTTTCCCCAGCTCTTGTAGCTCTTGTCACAGAGCTCGGTCATTTGCATAGTTTAGCATAAAACCTTCTTCTCCTTTACTCCTCTGTGACTGCACAAAAGCCTCCTATCAGTCCTTAAATCCCTAATCTCGGTCTCCCTGTCCTCTCCTTCTCAATCTCTTTCCCTCACTCTCTTATTTTATATTTTTATTTCCCCTTGTCTCCTTAAATCTTAGCTTTGTTCCATGTGTTTCCTAATGTATGCATCTATAGGCATTTCTCTGGGCTATTTGGGGAGTGCTCAATGTATGCTGACCTCAGCTCCCTCTCCTCCTTTACGGAAATCTTCACAGTAGTTCTTCTCTTCTCACGCCTCTTTTGAGCCTCACAATTGTTCCTCAAGAGTCACTTCGCTTCCTTTCTCCGTTGTGTTGCTTTGAAGGAAACTATTTGGTGATATATTTCCAATCGATCAATGACCTTGACGGGATCGACGTTGCCGTCGTCATCCCTCCTGCCTTCAGAACATGTGTACTCTGTGTCTGTGTGTGAAAGTGTGTGTGACTTGCATTTCAAGCAGAAAACACACAGCATCATTCCACTGCACCAGTTTTTTTTTTTTTTTTTCCAAGCATTACATTTTTTTTTCAAGCCATCTCTCATATTCAGCCCTTTCCGACAGCATGTTCCCCGTCCCTCTAACTCGGAGGAGGAGAGCAGCTTTCATGAAAACTCCCTGCAGACACACTTCTTAGCAAGCGTTGGTCATTGGTCAGTGTCAGGTAATAGAGCCGTGCAGTTACATTTCGCAGGGTGACCTTCCCTGACATTTAAGTCAACTGCCATTTCCAAACCATAAAACCCGCCTGGGGTACGCTAAATCGCCGCCTGTGCGTGTAACTTTGTGTCCAGCGCTGCAGGTTTTTGTGTCGACCTGTCCTTGGAAGAAGGAGCGTGCACTCCAATCTTCCGCATTATTTTTTTCTAATGAGATGCCGACAAGTTGTCAAAACAGCTCATCAACTGAAATATAGAAAAGCCGAGAGCGAAGCGCTGGAGCGGGATTAAGGCGAGGCAAGAACACAGCAGAAGTGGCTGTGCAGTTTGTGTTTATTTGCGCCAGTATTTGATGATGTATCTTAGCCAGGCTTTGTGTGTGAGGCAAATACACTTCAGCTGCTTGTGTTGGCGTATGTGACCAAATTTGGAATGAGGGGAACATGAGCAAACCCCGATCAACAGTAAAAGGGAATATTCTATGGACATTGCTCCACCCAGATGATGTCCATCACTAATGCATGAGTCAGTGGTTTATTGAACTGCGTGTGTGTGTCTGCGCTTGTTCCGCATGTTCTCCACACGGCCAAAAACCCTAGACTTGCATGATACCAAACGTAAGCCCAATAATGTGATTTTAAGCTTCTTCGTTTTAGAATCGAATAATCCCATCATGCATGAAGCAATTTCATTCATCGTCGGCTACAAACAACCCGTCGACATATGTTGGCAGTTTCCTTTGATGATAGAAAATGGCACAAATTAAAGCAGGATTTTTTTTTTTTTTTCTTTCGTTGACGTACATTTGAAATTCCGCCAGTCACTTCTCATCAGACTTTAATTACTTTCCTTGGCACTTGTGGCAGAAGGTTCTATAATATCACACAGAAGTTAATAACTGAGCATTTTATTAATATTTCATACAAGCATGATTATTTATCTCCCGGTGGTTGATGTTATGTACGGAGTTTCCCCGAGTCTGCTCTGCGTGTCCCTCGGCTCGGGGAACTATAATAAAGATCTGAGGGTTGTCTTTATTTATCATGTTGTGTATGTTTTTATGATGCGTGATTCCTAAACTCTAAGGAGTTGGGCGTAGATTGCAGCCAAAAATGGCAAAAATCAAAGTGGAAAAGTAGGTCATGTGATTTATGAGGGTTCCTTATCTTGTCGTATATAATCGATTGACTATTGAAAGGCACTAAACAGATGGTTGCAGCAGATGTTAACAAGATTTCTAGTTCACTCTGTTTTCCAAAATTTGGGTTAAAAAACAAGGACTGGCGATACAATATATATATATATATATATTGCCATGTACTGTAAGTTCAGCTATATATTGTAATATGAGCATGATCATTTTCAGGGGGAAAACAGATAATGCAGTGCAATATTATGCGTATGAAAACAAGTTTCTTGTGATGACGTCAGTCCAACTTTCAGTTAAACTTCACACTCCAACACAGAAATCGATCTCTCCCTAACTCTAGTATACAAAAACAAAATGTCAGTATAAAACAAAAGGCAGCAGCATAATCAAAATATCTATGTGTTGAATATTGATATAGCTGAGTAAAAATTCATTGATCACGATATTTGAGCGTCTTTCTTACACCATCACTCTTTGTCTCCCTACAGGTTGCCAACCTTCTCAGGCTCTTTCAGATTCCTCAGATAAGCTACGCGTCAACCAGCGCTAAACTTAGCGACAAGACCCGCTACGACTACTTTGCCCGCACCGTGCCCCCAGACTTCTACCAGGCTAAGGCCATGGCTGAAATCCTTCGTTTCTTTAACTGGACCTACGTGTCCACTGTCGCATCGGAAGGGGATTACGGTGAAACTGGTATCGAGGCTTTTGAGCAGGAAGCCCGCATGAGGAACATCTGCATCGCTACATCGGAAAAAGTAAGTCACGACAATTCTGTACGTGTGAATTTTACCGAAAGTTTAAAAGTGACTCAAGAATTAAAAGAGGCTGGGAACACAAAGACAAAATTCAAGTGTTTCCATGAATCTCTCAACATAGTCAACATAATATTTGCCACCAATATTGACGTTATTTAGAGCTGAATGTCTGTCGCCAAAATTCTATGATGTGTTCATTCTCCCCCGAGTCTCCTGGATCAGTAGCTCACTGCCTTGCTACCTGTGTCAAGGACTGAAGGAGTTCATCAATGACAGATATTTTTTCTTCCCAGGTGGGTCGTTCAAATGCCAAGAAGTCCTACGAGTCAGTGATCCGACAGCTCCTTCAAAAGCCAAACGCTCGTGTGGCCGTCCTTTTCCTGCGTAGCGATGATGCCAGGGAGCTGCTGGCAGCTGCTGCCCGGCTTAACGCCTCCTTCATCTGGGTTGCCAGTGACGGCTGGGGCGCCCAGGAAAGCATAGTCAAGGGAAATGAGGTCACAGCTGAAGGAGCAATCACACTGGAGCTGGCAGCCAATCACGTGCCAGAGTTCAATCACTACTTTCTCAGTCTAAACCCAGTCAAAAACCTCCGAAATCCGTGGTTCAGGGAATTCTGGGAGCAGCGCTTTCAGTGCTCCTTAGAAGGAGGAGCAGCGGCGGGAGTTGGGGAAACACTTCTCCCTCAATGTGACAAGGACCTTATCATGAACAAAAGCACCTTTGAACCAGAGTCTAAGATCATGTTTGTGGTGAACGCGGTGTACGCCATGGCCTACGCTCTTCATCATATGCAACAGACTCTGTGTGTCAACACCACCAAGCTGTGCGACAGCATGAAGGCCCTGGATGGACGCAGACTCTACCGAGACTTCATCCTCAACGTCAGCTTCACAGGTAACAGTGCCACCGCATGAGAGAGATGTTGCCAGTGGGTTACATGAGACGTCGGCCTAGTTAACAGTCCGCTCATGAACACGACGGGAAGCTGAAACAAATCCTCTTAATTTCAGCGCATTGTTGGAGCAGCCTGCTATTGACAACTTGTACCCTCGCGTGAAACGATAGGACACTACAAAGTTGCTTAGAGCAATAAATTCTCAAGTTAATCCGGCGAACATATTCTTCTCTCCCGCACTAATGAGATTGTGTCTGTTTTATAATAGCTCCTATAGCCAGGCTGCTTGTTTCTCCGTCTCTGTAGAGTTTTTTAAATAAGAGAGCGGGGATTGGCATGACTGACAGATGGCGCACAAAGGAAGCGTTATAAATAAACTCCTGTGCTCAGGGACTGACACAGGTTTAGAGGTGCTTATTTCTCCACCAACCGTGACCAGAAGCAGACATCAAAACAGGCCGACAAACAGCACTAACAGGACAGATTTTCCACAGACGCTGGGGAGAGTGAACAGCAGGGAGGAAAAAACATTGTCACATATGGAGGGGAGATCGAAAGAGACGTGCAGATTATGCGTAAAAACGAAAGTGAGGGAACAGATTTCGGGCTGAAGCTATACGTTCTTGCAGATCTTGAGTTGTGTTCGAAGCTGAGGTTTCTAGTGATGCGGACACAGGTTGGATCTCCAGTTTTGACTATGGAAATATATTCAGTCGATGCTCCAGTGTGGTATAGCAAGTCAAACTCTTTCACAGGTTTCACTGAAGGCGTATGTGATGCGTTACGGAAGTGTTGCGACTGTTCCCAGGCTGGCGAATGACTTTGACAGTTAAATGATATTAGTTCCAGCAGACCCTCTTAAAATATGTTGCAATAAGACTGTGATGAAGGATGAAGACAAAGCACCAGACATGGGTTGCACTGTCCCAACCACCTTTGGCTGGTTTGTTGTTCCCTTTAAAAACCCCAAGTGCACCAAGTATGTTGGGTGACAGGGTGTGACAGGGTCATTTCCAGTCTTGTAATGAATGAAAAGAAGTTTTTTTCTTTGGCCTGAGGCATTATTTCATGCTTCCACTTGAAAAAGAAGTTTCATAAGTGAATTGTTGTTGGGCACGATGATTAGAACACATTTGACTTTCAACATCTGTCTTTTTTTTCTTTCCAATTCATGCACTATCTGTGATAAGATTCTTGTACTTCCAATGAGCGAAAGAAGGAGAAGAACATTGAGTTGTTATAAACGTAATCTGCAAGATATTAAAGGGAAATTTGCTCAAAAACAGGTTGAGTTTCAAGACTAGACACGGGCACTGAAAATGGCCTGGAATTATTGGACCTGGTCTACAATCTAGTAGCAGCTTGGTTCTATGGGTTGAAAAAATATCCTCTTGAAATCCTGCCATTACATTTCACTGATGACAATCTGAACAATGACCACGGTCACATGCAGAGAGTAGCCCAACTAAGGCAATAGCTCGATTAAGCAACCGAGTTCAGTTGCAGCTTGTTGTCCGAGTTTACATGCAGAGGAGAGATAACAGAATTATTGAGTGATGTCACCTCCAAGATGAGGGGTGGCGCCGACATTAGACCTTCCAGTTCTACTGTCAATAGAGTCAGAAAATGGTGCTTGGCACACAGCGATTGTACTGAATGACCAACTAGTTCAACTAATAAGGTCCAGGATCAGCTCATCGGAGTGATGGTTCAACATGGAGGAGCGCATCCTCTGCTTCCCCTTCTCTCTCAAGTCCATAAGACAGGTGCTCGTATTCCACTTCAGGACTAGCAGGGATCTTCAACTCTTTATTGCTCAAATCTGTGACAGCTTGCTGAACCACAGCAGAGTTGGTCTGTGGATAAGGATGCTGCTGGTTGCAGTGTGGTTTTCCTGGATGTCTGTTGTCAAATATAACTGTCAGACTGCTATTCATGAACATGATTCCATCTCCAGTGAGAAAGAAAGGATGTGAGGTGAGATGAGGTTGAATTTGGGGTGTACATACTGCAGCGTCACCATCCGCAGTGCTCTCTGTCTGAACTGTAGCAACATGCGTGAAGCTCCCCAGCGACGTCCACATCCCCCGTCTCCAGGTCGACAGCTGAAGTTAGACTACACTCGCCGTCAGACACGGTCACCTCCGTGCTCGATGGATGAAAGCTTGGCTTTATTTTGTGTCGCTGACACTGGTGAACTGAGGCTGCATTTCATGTTCGGAGTGTTTCTACATGCTGCTCCCTTCATCCAGTCTCATCTCGCTAGTTGCTATGGTAATGAAGTCGACACTATTGCCAATTGTTGAACTGATCTGGTAGATCATGGAGACCGGTCCCTTCCAACCAGACACCGTGGCGCATTTGTGCATTTTAATGAGATACTTCTAACAAAAATCACACTCATCCTTCGCACACTGTAGACTTTTTTTTTTTTCAGAGCGGCAGCTTGAAAAGCCTGTTTTTTTTACCAGTATGAAATCGCAGACACCCACAACCCACACACTTCTCCTAGCCATCATTCAACTCTCACCCACCCACCTCCCCGATCTGCAGCAAGCGGATCAGTATATACACACATGCACAGCCTTTGTTCAAATACAAGCGATAGATGTGATACACCCTTTCTCCTCTGTTTACATGTGTGGTAATGTTGTCTGTGTGTTTGGTCTATTCCTCCAAGTATTGATCTGAAGGCTGGCGTTGTTGGAAGGGGTTAGGTGGCGCTGCTTTCACTGAAGGATGACCACTTTGGAGTGAAGGATGGGGAGGGGGCTGGCGACACATCAGTGAGTGTCCTCACAAATATAGAAGTGTGTGTGTGTGTGTGTGTGTGATATTTCTGTGTTAGCAGAGGCGGTGTGCCTTCAGGGCCATATTGAGCAGAGAGCTTACTGCAACGTTTAGATTCAAGAGAACGACCGTCACTACTTTTTCGCAGTCTCTTCTGTCACTCTCTTGTCTCCCAGTCTCTTCCACCTGCTACTCGTCAGCTCTTCACGTCTCACCGTCTCCTTTTCGCACCCCAAAAAGAGTTTCTATTCTCTCCTCATTCAAAAACAGCACATACCACTCAGACTTCACAAGGTTGCTCTCCTGCCTCCACCCCCTCTCTGCACCAGGCGACTCATCCCTCTATCCATACTTCACATTTTCGCTTTTGTCCAACTGCCGAGACATAAATCTTTATGAAGATAAGCATTAATAAACAGTCCATGTGTGATCATCAGTCACTCCAATGCTAACTTGAGAATAAAGCTACTTGTTCCTGTCAAATTACGTAACATATCCTCCTTTAGCACCACACAAACATACTTTAAGTCACTTTAAGCCAGGAAGTCAACAGTATCAGCAGCATTAAAGGTTTGTCATTTTTGGTGTGAAAGAAGAATAAGTTATAATATATTATTATAAATATAATAATTCGTTTATTTTATGGCCACATCCAACATAGAACTCACACTTTTTGACAATGTCTGAGGGATCGAGATGGACTTTTTCTTCATGATCTTTTCTTTTCTCAGACAAACCATGAGCTCCAGGGTTTTGATTTCTAGAGTCCCATAAGCAAACTGAAGTGACGATTCTTAGATTAAATAAGCACGCAAATGCTGAAAATATGAGTGAATGATCAGTGCTTTTGACCGTTCCAGTACACTTGTTCATTTGTTATTGAATGACATCACACGGTTTCTGAACTCTCAATCACTTGGTAATGCACCTGTGGGAGGAATTAACCGGCCAGATTTGGCCCCGTGGCCTTGAGTTTGACACATGTAGATCAAGTCATTCGGTATATTTTCCAGAATGCAGTTTAGAACTGATGAAAACAGGTGATTTGGTCAGTACTGACCAGACCTCAGTTCAGAAAAGTACAGATCTGCTGCCGTTGACACAGGTGTTATTTTTACCTTTTCATCTGGATTATGCTCTTTTAAGGAGTTCATTCGAAGTCTACACCGTTGAAAGACAAATGTTTATTTCACTTTGAACCCTTGAGAGTTGAATAAGCTCTGGTAAAACGCGCGCTCTGGGAGTTGAACCGGCACTGATCTTATTAACGAAATCAAGTAGCAGGAGAGTTCATTTTTCAGTTGAAAGTGATGAAATGTATTGTCTTCTTAAAGGTACTTCAATCCAAGTCCTGCACAGGCATTAACAATTTTACTTTTAAAGAAGTCCGCCTCTCTCTCTCTCTGCACTGTCGTCCGACCGCTCCTCTGCTACCCCTCTTATCTGCCGTCTCTTTCACACACATTTTCCCCCATCGCCTCTCCTTGTCACTTCCCTCCTTTCTTTGCTCTTATCTTGTCTCTCAGCTCATCCTCCCTCTCAGCACCTTCAGCTTTCCGTGTCTTTATCTTGTCTATCTCACTACCTCCCTCTCAGTCAAGCTTCAGCTCTTTGCTGCATCACCTCTCAACTTAAATATGTGACCCGTGTTTCCCCCGTCCGCTATTCCTGCTGCTCCGTGCTGCGTCTCCTGAGGACTGAATCCGCAGGGAGACCGATAAAACCAATGTCGTCTATTTGTGTGTTCATTTGTGACACATGATCGCAGCCCCGTGTCTATATTTGTAAATGCTCAGGTGCGGGTTTATGTCCCTTTACACACTTGCTGTGAGACACAGATGTTGCACCAACAAACTGCAGCAGGGGAAGAACTTTAAGAGGTTTTAACAAATGTGTCACTATATAGAACATAGATGGATGTAAACCATTCTCCCCCCCTGCACCCCATCGTAGCCCACCACAAGCCGCCAACCCCGGGCTTCACTATGGCCTGGAACTTCATTAATTCCGCTGGTTTTGAATGAAGACCTTGTTTTGGCTGTGCTTCTAATTGATGTGGAATAATAAAGGGTCCTATTATATAAGCTTTTCCTCGCACTCTCTTACCTTGATCCCATTTGGTCGACATTGATCCAGTAAGTGTTTTACCGCACTTCTATTACATTCTTAAGCGACCACATTTTTTTGTTCAGTAGTTTCTCTCAGCTGAAGTTAAAAAAAAAAAAAACTGTCAGTCTCACATTCTGCGATAAAAAAGTCACAGGTTTCAGTTCTGAGCTATATCGCAAAAGTGGAGTGAAAACACTTTTTTGCAATTATACATCGACTCCCGAGGGCAGGACAGAGAGATACTGCGCAGAGACCAGTGGTGTAACTGAGAGCTCTTGATGTGGAGTAGAACTGAAGATAAGCAGTCAAAATATCCAGCTGTAGACGCCTTCGTCCTTGTTTATTAAGAGAGCCAACTCGCTGCACCTGAACACTCCAACGCACCGTCACATTTTACCCCCCTTAGTAATACTGTCAGAACACGATGCAGACTATGTCTGTTGCAATGGAGTAACCCTTTTCACTATCGTGAGTCAGTTGGGAATCAGGGTGGGGCTGAGTAGGGCAGGACTATTCCAACAAGTGCAAACAGCAAGCTGCTGTTGGAAACCCTCACCTCGTTCAAAAATAACTTCATATAATATAATAATAATAAAATAGAATAATATAATAATATTCTGATGCAACAATGATCCAAAAACAGACTTGCAAAAACTCACATGCATGTAACCAATCCTAACATCATTGAAGCTACAAAAATATTTTGGGTTTTAAAAAAAGGCTGAGTTGAGGATGGTGTATGAGCTCAGGTGGATCAAGCCATGTGTTGCTCAGAAGATTTAGGATTGTAATAAATATAATTTCCCACACCTCCCTATTGCTTTGTTATAATGAGTAGATACAGGTATGGAATTTTGTCAGCATTAAATAAGGTTTGATCAGATATTTTTAGAGCTGTAAATGTAGGTGTAGTGTTGATGATCACTTCATACGCAATATATAGTTAAAATGAATTTGCAAAGAGAAAAATAGAGCGATAAAGCAGGGTAAATTGTTGAGTGTGGCTGTGACTAGATGTTCTACAGGGAACATGCCATCCTGGCTTTGATTTCTAATATCTCTCCTGTATAGTATGTTTATTCAAAACTACACTATAACAAGAAGCAGAATACCATATACAACGTCTGGCTTTAATGACACGTGGCTGATTTTATTGTCTAATGTTGGTAGTCCCCCGGTCAAAGCTGCTGCCACCACTCAAATGTACACCAACTGTTGAAACTCCTACAGCAACTGTGAGAATCAAAGCTTTAGATCAAATTAAACTACCTTATTTATACTTTTTTTCTTGAAATATAGACTCGATATATAGACTAAAACTGACATCTGCAGTATTCTGTCACATACAGACAACAAGGTATGAGGCATGTCTTGCAGGTGCAGCTCTTGTTGGGGTTCCTGGTTTGACATGGTCAGCTGACATTGCTGCAGCGAAGATGACATTTTTTTGTCTTGTGTTTCTACATATGTGCAAGGTCTGAATTGGTCTTGTTGAGCTCCAAATGTTCAGAGATTTTAAAGAATCAGGTTAGTGACTCTGGGTTTAGTGTTTGGCATTCGTTCTTCCCCATTTAGTAGGAGGGTCTATCTGGTGAGTGGGTTCACTCCTGCTCTGTTGCCAGTGGAGCCATCTCAAATACTGTGCCTGGTTGTGTCTCGGTGGTAAATAAAGTGCAATCTGTGGAGTGTAGTTTCATGGAACTCTATTGGACGATTCATCCACTCATTATTGTGCCCAATATGCATTCAGTGAAAGACAATAGTGCCATAAGTTAAACCTGATCCAGGACCAGTCAGTCAAGACGCTGCGATCTCAGCCCATGCAAGCGCAGCCCTGGTGGCCTTGCTGGTCTAACTTGCACCCTCATACGCTTTCTTAAGAAGACCGACGTCAGCAAGGTCGCTGCTGGTTATTGGGAGGAACCACACCTCCCATGGGCCACGAGCAGCATGTGCTCTGCTAAAGGGAAGTCAAGGACGACCCGGCCCCTTTAAATAGGTCTGTTATCTCCTTAGTCTACATTACACACAGTTAGCACGTTCAGCTAATTAGCCTTCTGCACACAGCGAAGCATCTAATAAGGTGCAGTTATGATAATCAGCCGGTGGCAAAGTGTTTCTGTGTTGGAGGGGGGGGAGCCGCGGAGTTTATTATCCGCCAACTTTGCAATATAATGGATTCATATCTAATCTTTGTCTGAAGATGTTATCGGCACATTTTTTATTGGAATCATATTCATTTAGCTGTCACCAAAACATTTAGCCCCCGAATTCAATGCAGACTTGACACATAAAATTTCCTGTGACAGAGAGAGACGGTGGAGATAAAGCGCTTCGCTGTCGTGGTGATTTATGGATTTCATAAAGCTCACCCCTCCCGCTCTTACCTGCCACACCATTATTTTCTGGACGCGCAGAGCTTTCGCTCTAATGACACTGCTTTCACTTTTGTGTTCCGGGCACATGTACGCGGCGCCCCCGCAGTATCTAGAGCAGTTTGCTCTTTAAAATAAAGGCGCTGAACTGTACAGTGACGATCATAATGTTCGCCTTTGTTTTAAAGACAAGGATGTGTTGATGCCATGTGTCAGTTAGCAAACTAACTTGAAAGATTGTCCCATTGATCACGGGACATGGAACACATGATGCCATTTTGGAGCTGTGACAGCTCACTCCAGGAGGACGGAAAAGAAGTCCATAACTTCCATGTGGCTGTGGTGGTTATTCAACAAGATGGCTAGACTCGGAAACCTGGACCCCGACTGTCAATCTTTAGGACTGAAGTAAAATTCTTGTGGCAAACACCAATAGTTTTCCTACTTTGTTGTCGAAGGTGAAGCTTATGTCTCTGACTCTGTGTCCTAAACATATTCTTTGTTCAGTTGAGGTCTACAGGATATCCATACGTACATTTTCCCCTGTCAGAAATAACGTATCAGCAACACTAAAGCCTCTCTATTCGACGGTGGAGAATTTCTGGCACTTTTATGTCTTGTTCTTCGTGTCTCCTTAGAGCTACTTATCAAGTAGGAACTGGAACACTACCCCCATGGTTTCCACTGGTACTGCTCCATTTGGTCTGTATCCGTAAGTAGTCACGTGCAGGAATACGGACGAAATGAGTCTATGGAACGTTGAGCTTAAATGGGCCTTGAAGCATAAACAGTCATTCAGTGAGTGAAATTAAAATGAAGTTAGCTTGGCTCTTACAAAACTTTTGGGTTGAAATAAGCTGCTTGGAGGAGGCCTGCACTCGCTAGCCTATAAATGATACATCTATGCAAAGTAACGTGAATATTTTTCTGCGCCGTGCTCTTGTTGCTTTTCTCCCTCAGACTCACAGTTGAGGTCATTTTGTAAGTCAAGTATTATTGCAGTGCAAAGTGATCTATGACTCTGCTGAGCTGTCAGATTAAAGCCAAATAATGTTTCTGCGCGTAAGTACTGACAGCTCCTAGCAACAGTCTCTGTATCTAAGGTGGCGCATCATCCCTAGCTCTAACTTTTTATCAGAGTCGCCCCGTATAAAATGCATTACATATGTAAGCACCAGTGATGAGGATGGTCCTGTGCTGCACTCGGCACTAATTCCCCCAGCAAGAGCGAATGGTTTGTGAAACACTGATTTGAAGAGTTGTCAGCCGCTGCTGACCGAAGGCCTTGTTATAGCTGGTAGGGTGATGCCGTATGAACCCGCTGCACTTTCCCCAGCCACATCATCATTTGGCAGGAGAGGAGAGCCATGTTCCACGTGTCAGCAGCACTGACTTGATTGCTCCACTGTCCGAGCAGAGACGTCCGTGTCGAACTGACATGCACTTTGTCTGTGTCAAAACAACGAGCGCCGCCTGTCCTCGCGCAAACCGCCAAAGTGACTGTTTCTCCCCGAGTCCATAGCTGCTTTTCTTCTTGTGTTGCTTTTAATGGTTCTCGCTCCCTGCCAATGTTTCAATCTCCTCAATTTCTACATCCGCAGGGTAGATGGTAATCCTCTCACAACAACTTGTATACACACCAATTTGGCAGTTTCAGCAGTGCACCTCCCTCACATGAGGGACCCCAGAGCTAATTCTATCTATGTGTGGGTTGCTGTAGCGCTGCCCGGGGATTCAGCCCGTGCCTTCACGCGCGTATGACTTTATAGGCAGTTTGCTAATGATGCATTTGGTAATAAACTTTGTCAGTTTGGAATTTAGAACAGCGGTTTATATCTATGCGACCTAAGGGAGGAACGGGAGGCTTCACTTCTGATGCCGCTCGCTGACTGCCCGGCACCTCGTCGACCTAAGAGCTGGGGTTCATTGTCTCCACCTCAAAGCTGCTTTGAAAATAGCATCAATGACACATCAATAGCTTGATTGTTTGTTATTGTTTAGCTTTAATCTCCTCTTCCACTCATCTAATCACTTTCTTTTTTTTTATGCCTATATCGCCCTCTCTCTCATCCTTTCCAGCCCCTTTCTCTCCACCCGGCGCCGAAACGGCGGTGAAGTTCGATTCCCAGGGTGACGGAATGGGACGGTACAACATCTTCAGCTATCAGCACACTGGCGACCGCTACAGCTACATGCCCGTAGGCGAGTGGGCTGAGACTCTGAGTCTGAGCAGCGATCTGATTCACTGGCCCAAAGAAGCTGTGCCCACCTCCCAATGCAGCGACCCCTGTGAACGCAATGAGATGAAGAAAATGCAGGCAGGTAGGAGCACCAATTTACACAATGTAGATATTTCCCTTCGTCGCGGCGACGTCCACGCGGCGAACAATTTCCAATTGTCACACTGTGCCGCGTGTAATCCTGTTTCCAAGGTGAATACTGCTGCTGGATCTGCACCGCCTGCGAGCCTCATGAATACCTCGCTGATGAGTTCACATGCTCGCCCTGCGCTCCGGGCCAATGGCCCACAGACGACCTAACATCCTGTTACGAGCTTCCCGAGGACTATATTATGTGGGAAGATGCCTGGGCCATCGGTCCAATTACCATTGCCTGTGTAGGGTGAGTGATCAGAAACTATCATGTCATGTGATGTCAGAGGTTTGCTCCCACATGGTGCAACAATCCTGAGAGGAGGACGTGGAACTGGACCTTTCACAACTGTCTCATAAAGCAATATTGCCTTCTATGGCTAGTTAGGTCGACGGCGAGGCTGAAATCACTGCTGCGACACTGGATTGTTGGACTTAATAGTCAAAACATTTCAAGATCTCCGTTGTGTGTGATATCTAAAATTACAAAGCTCCTTCAGGCATTACTTCCTCCATCACAGTTTGGACTCAGTCCAAAGAGATAGTTGGTGGTGCAGTGGTTATGTCATGGGTTTGAAATGAGCCGGAGGCCACCTGGACTCTGACTTTTTTTTTAAAGTTATATTTACACTTTAATAAAACAAAGAATTATGATGATTAAAAATATGTAAAGGTAGCCAGAAAATCTAACTCTGGCTGGAAAATATCACTTCACCAAAACACAGACAGTATAGTCACAAGACATATTCACCCTCACATCAGCAATGGAGAATGAAAAATAACAAATTGCCGGTCAAAAGTACCTTTTACTCCAGCAATGCATACTGGGACAGTTAGGGGAGTTTTTTGTTTGTTTTATTTGTGTTTTTACAAAGCAAAGACTTGCAATTTCAAGGAATATTAAGTCTGTTGCTAACACTTAACACAACTCAATACAATGAAGTGTTTCAAGTTGGAACAAGGCACTTTAAGTTACAACAGAAGCTATTTTTGTGAATGTGGGTGTGGAGGTCTACCAGAAGTAGACTGCCAGAAGAGTCCCTCACTTCTCAACCTGTGTAGCTGGAATAGACTCCAGCCCTCCACAACACCTTTAAGGGAATAAGCAGAAGACAAACACTGAGCAAATAAGTGTATTTGACTTCAGTTTGACTCGGCGCATGAATAACGTGGTACATGGAATTCAAGATAACTTCAAACTTGTTTTGCTTATCTGAAACAAACAATGGAGATGACTGTATTCGGCTGGTGAGAAATATACTATAGGAGAAACATTGTTGACACAAAATTTCATTACAGTTATCTGTAATGTAAATAAACTGACAGTAATTTCGTTTGAGGAATAAGAAGTATCAGAATTTGATTCCAATGAAGCCATCAGTCAATGTCTCATTATTTTAATACATGGAAAAGCACTTTCTGCTCCTGCAGTATAACAAGTATGTTTTAACACAGGGGAAATGTTTGCATTTGTTTTTGTTTTGTCTTTTTTACCCACATTACACTATTCTTTCTATTGGGTAGTAAAAATGAAACTATACATTTTTATAAATACGAAATCATTGGTTTAATTCAGAGTGATGATGCCAGACATGACGTAGAATACAGTTGTCTTACAGTTTATTTGCTTTAAACCACTAACATATAGTGTTAAAATTATTAACTTTGAATGAGGAAAAACACTTACAGCGCAAACCTCCACTCTGGTTGGTAATTTCTACCCATGTTGTGGTTTATATCTAATATGAAATATCCTTATATTCTGGGCAACTGTGAAAAAAAACAATTGACTCCCAATGTATCCCTTCCACATTGGCATTGACTGAGGCCTTTTCCCCCGAACCAGAGAGAAACCTCTTTAATTTCTGCAACATGTCTGGATGATTCAATGGCGCCAAGACACTGCAAACTGCATCCATGGTCTGTAGCTCTGGTTAGCAGAAGGCCATTCATTAGCATCACCTAACAAATATGTAGCTGCGTGTCGCTTGGTATCATAAAGTATACAGCCACACAACAAGCTGAACAAATGTTGCAGCATTCATGTGGTTGTTCACTTGTCAAGGAGGAGAGTTGCCAGCTTCGAATCCAGTTGGAGAAAATCCCGACGTGCTCACCATTTTAGAAAGGCACGGCCAATGTTTGTGTGTGTTTTGGCCTGTTCCAATAATTTTACTTTTTTGGCCTCCCACTCTTCTGATTCACTCTGTTCCGATTCTGCCTTTGGCCAAATAAATGCTGTCATCTGTCCTGTGACAAGTTAAAGTCCTTCAAGTGGTGAAGAACCACACGACACCTCACTGTACAAGCCAGTGGTTGGTTAAAATTTTCAAGGACTGGGGAGTTTTTCTGAGCCCTATTGTTTAAGAGATGACAAAGTGCTATATAATTTGAGATGAAAGTCGAATTATTAATCTAAGACACCAAAAAAAATACTGCAGTCTATTGAGTATGTCAGCAAATGGCAGTGACACTCCGGAAACCGAGCAAGAAACTTTTCATTGGCCAAACAAAGGCAAAGGATTCTGATGTTTATCCAGAACAGGACCACAATTTCACCATGTTTCCTGCTCTGTTCCGGGAAATTACAGTGAACTGCATCACTGTCAGGTCATACTCAGTTGGATATTCAGATGTAACTCTGCAGAATATCTGTAGTAAATATTGACTAAAAAAAAAGCTCAAGTCTTTAGCTCTTGGCAGTGTTTGAAAAGAGGAAAAATATTAATCTGGGATCTCAAGGGAGAGATGAGATTTTTGGGAGAACAGTTGCTCTCATAGGAATTGTGCAGGATGAGTTTGGTATCTGTGAGGAATTCAGCAAGGAACGTCTAAATATCTTTTCAGACTGTATTCACCGGACGGATTGTAGTTCTATTTTCCAAGTGCATTTTTGAGTGGTCTGTTTTAGGTGCGCCTGTGGCTTTCAAGGAGACTCTGTAATTTCTCCTTTCTTGTAATAATCTTGCCATTACACTGGTGAGAAAAAAAAAAAAAAAAAAAACGAAGAGGCTTAAAACATGATTGGGAAATTTGTCACGCTGAATATTATAAATGACTTTGCAATTGCTTTCGGCGTTTAAATCAGTAGATTTTCAATCACACGTTGGCAATATTAGAATATTATTCGACTAATATTGGATTAATGTAGTGATGGTTCGTGCAGTGGAAATCTGCGGGCACTTTACAAGTGGATTGCACCCGAATTTAGAGGATTTTCTGCAGCCATATGAGTCGTTTCATTTGAGCATTTGGGATTTGCTTTTTTTTTTTGGTGGTGTCAAAACAAGAGTGGAACATACGGATAACACTCATCCGTGAAAATGAAAGGAGAAATGTTTGACTTCTGCCGCAGGTTCATGTGCACTGGCCTGGTGTTCTGGGTCTTCATCCGACACAACAACACACCGGTGGTGAAGGCGTCAGGCAGGGAGTTGTGCTACATCCTCCTTTTGGGAGTCTTCATGTCCTACGCCATGACTTTCCTATTCCTGGCCAAGCCGTCTCCCGCCATCTGCGCCCTGCGACGCCTTGGCCTGGGCACATCCTTCGCTGTCTGCTACTCTGCCCTTCTCACCAAAACCAACAGGATCGCCAGGATATTCAACGGGGTGAAAGACGGAGCGGGCGCGGTGAGGCCGCGCTTCATTAGCCCGTCCTCTCAGGTGAGTGACCGCAGCGTCGTGCGTCTACATCAGTCATAAAGGACGGACGCCAAATTGCCTCCTGTTCGTCAGGTGTTCATCTGTCTGAGTCTGATCTCAGTCCAGTTGGTGATGGTGTCGGTGTGGCTGCTGCTGGAGGTTCCCGGGACGCGGCGGTTTACGTTGCCGGAGCGACGCCAAACGGTCATCCTCAAGTGCAACGTGCGAGACTCCAGCATGTTGTTGTCACTGGGATATGACGTGCTGCTGGTCATCCTGTGTACTCTGTGAGTGAGGCAGCGCTTGGTCATGCTTTTTACACTCATCATTGCTGTTATCAAAGTCGCTACGCTTTTTTGAAAAATACAGACTTCGACACTTTGATGGGTTGAAGCAGTGCTCCTCAATTATTTTCTGTTGCGACCCCTGCAGGAAGGAGTAAACATTTCGCAACCCCAAACTCTCTGCTGCCTCTGTAAATAGCATCATTTTTCTGTAAAATTATTATAAATTACACCCCTGCATAACATTGTATCCTTGTTAACGTTAAAGAAAAGAAAAAGGAAAGTAATATAGAGCAACTTACAATAAAGAATAACTTTATTAACATTGTTTTTGTCTGTAACAGAAAAGACTTACAGTACATCAATTTGCCTATATATATATATATATATATATATATATATATATATATATATATATATATATATATATATATATATATATCACGAGTGGATGTGCAATTACACTTTATTCTAGTACGCCAAAAAAGTATGTTCACCAAGGTCCCATGCGCCGGCATAGCTCACCCTACTATGTGAGAAGGACTGGGTTAAAGAGTAAAAAAGAGCTTATTAGTTGCAGCTGAACATCATCACTTCCACTAAGTTTGCTCCTAAAATGTTGCTGTACAAGGTTATCTGCATTTCATTTCCAAGTTTAGTGAGAAGTGAGGCTAAATTGTGTACCTTTTAATGGTCAGAACATTTGCCTAGGTCACAGCAACCTTTCAATATTAACTCACAAATAAAAACACATGATGAACAGGGTTATTTAAGACAGGAATTCGGATAGAGTTCTCATTCAACTGCCCTTTTCTCGGTTGTTTGTGGCTGAAGTAGTCTGTTTTTAACTTGTGTGCATTCAAATTCCATATCTCTATGACGGCTGGAAAACTATATCGCAAACTGCAAGGTTAGGTCGCGGTCATTACGGCGCTGAGCTGTGATACACGTTTCCCCGTTTCTAGAGTTTGGACTGTTCGGTCCATTATTTAATGGTTCAGTAGTGCTTTATGAACAGCTAACCATGAGAAGAACTGATGAATTGTGGAGCAGCAGTCTGCAAAAACACGCATTTGTTGACGAATATTTAAGTTAAATCACACATTAGTCTTGTGTGACTATGATTTTGGAAATGATTTTTTTTAAATATAATTTTTATACCAAAAAAACGTATTTTTTCTTTCACCCAGGTAGTAGTAGTAGTAGTGTTTTAATAATAAATTGATGTTGTGAGACCAAAAAAAATACATTTGAGGTATTGCTGAAACACTAAAAAAGGTGATCCATCAAAAACTGAAGTACATGATGTGGTACACTTGAATACTCGCACCAACACCAATTTCAATTTCAATTTCATTGCAAATTTTGTGATTCTTTTATTTGGTTAAAACAAAATCACGGGTCTGAAAGAGAAAGTTCTGACCAGGTCTCCGCTTGGCTTCCGCAGATATGCCTTCAAGACCAGGAAGTGCCCTGAGAACTTCAATGAGGCAAAGTTTATTGGATTCACCATGTACACGACCTGCATCATCTGGCTGGCCTTCCTGCCCATCTTCTACGTCACCTCCAGCGATTACCGGGTATTTCAAATACGCTTCAGCGGCAGCAACCGCCATGTTTAATAAAGGCCCCTCAAGCTTTTAGCGGATGTAATGAGTTCATTATGAGCCCACTGGTGAATGGCACGGGTCACAATAAGCGCAGGTACTGCTGCTACTTTCTCATCAGGTCGGCAAACATCCCAGCTCCGCAGTGCTGCCACGACAAAGAGCCTGACTCTGTCAAAACGCTGACACATGTCCAGATTTGCCGGCGAAAAGGGAGCGAGTGTTTACCTGATCCATACAAATCTGCCACGCACACACACCACATGGGAGGAACCGTATCAAAGGGTCTAAGAGAAGAGCTGACACCAGGACTGTGCGTTTGATCCCAAAATAAGAAATGGGAAAACACACACTCACCCTTTTTTCTCGCCCCTCATTGCTGGGTAGAGTTTTCTGACCTGACAGTCCGACTAATGTGGTGCAGTCCAAGTTTTGCTCTTTTATAATCTCTTAATCGACACAGATAACAACGATGGGGGTTTGGAGAAAGCTGCTTGAGTCAAGGAAGGTTGCACACACCTTTATAAGGTTTAGTTTGCCCGTTGTCCAACTGACCCAGTTAGATGTCACATTAGAGTTAAAGCACATTCAGTTTATAAGGCTGAGTTGGGGTCGTGTGATAATAAAACAAACAAAAATGGCATCGACCGCTGTATATTGAAGAAAAATTCCTCCTCACAAGGAGCACAACTTCCTCAAAGCTTGGCTATTTAAGCTGTTGCAACAAAAAAAAAATACAGAAATGTCTGACCACACCACAAAACTTGCGCCCACTAGTGCCCACCACCAAAAACAACAGTTCTCACATTTGGATTGTTACAAGTTTCATTCAGTTATGATTCAATGAATGCTGCTAGCAGCTAACGTCAGTTACCAAGCCGCTACTTCTCCTAGTCCAGCAACGCAAAACTTCTCGATGCAAAGAGGTTTTGTTGTTTTTTAAACAGGCAAGTGTAGGAGAGGTAAAGAGGTAAGCAAGATTGAGAAGCTAGTGAAAGCTAACTGGTGAGCGGAGCTACACTCCTGAATGTTCATTGGTCCTGATGCAGAATGCTTAAAAATGGGTTTGAAAACACAATAATGGGAATTGTTGTGTATTTAAAAGTAGTTTTGATAACAGCTGTCCCCTGCCTCTCACCCCAGATAGCTGGGAAAGGCCAGTAGAAGCAGTAGAAAATGAATGTCTTTTTGTAAGCATGAAATCCGTAGAAATTAGAGAAATTATTCGCAACCACAGGGGTTGTGTTTAGATGGTGGGGGTCTTCTCTCATCCTTGAAACACAAACAGTAGCAGGAAGTGACAAGATAAAGGCAGCTACTGTGGCAGTGGCCATTCCACGGCTCTTGGTTACGTGTTAAAAATGCAGCCATTTTGAGACTTTTATATACCCATTTGTTGTTCACTTTCTTCACACTCGACCCAAAACTTGTCCTTGAGTTCATAAAATGAATGTATAAGAACCATTGCTCTGTAGTGTTGGTGGAACAAGCGAGCTCTTCACACCATGCTGTTCATTTCCATCTCGCTCCACAGGTCCAGACCACGACCATGTGCATCTCGGTCAGCCTGAGTGGCTTCGTGGTGCTGGGGTGTATGTTTGCTCCCAAAGTCCATATCATCATGTTTCAGCCGCAGAAGAATGTGACAAGTCATCGTCTGAACCTGAACCGCTTCAGCGTGAGCGGGGCGGCGACCACATACGCGTCTCACGGTGAGTTGTGTCCTCCATGTTGGGATTTGTGGGAGATAAGATTTGTGTGTCTGGTGTTGTGGTTCGTCGTGCGAGCGTTCAAAGGGACAAAATGTCCACTTGTTCTCACCAAATGTATCTTTCTTGTTACAGCTTCTGTCAGCGCCCACTTTGTCCCCACCGTGTGCAACGGGCGAGAGGTGGTTGACTCCACCACCTCGTCTCTCTGAGCCCCCCCCCTCCCCTGTCCTGCGACTGTTAGCCAAACCATGAACTCCTGAGATCATGTCAGCGTCACCTTGCGCGCGCACACACACACACACACACACACACACACACACACACACACACACACACACGCTCCTCGTGGACTAGAACTGTATCGTTTACAAATGTAGAAAGTGTGTAACTATAATTAAATTATTTTCTAGTGATGTAAATACTTGAAACTTGTTGTAAGTAGAGAATCAAAAGAACAAAAAAAAATGTTTTTAGGAGAGACTTTTTTGGAGCCTTTGTTTTTGATAGCTTTGTTATGATGTAAATAGACATTACTGGCTTAAACAAGGTAGGAGGGAGTGAGTGCCCCTCGCTGTGGATGCACATACGTGGCTCTGCTCGCCCTCACCTGCAATACCCCACAGAGTTTTTATTCTTTTTGTAGATCTCATTGTAATAACCAACGTTGGCATTTCTATTGTCCTAGCTGTACATTTGTATATAGTATGACTGATGGTTCAAACAGCACAAAAGCAGAACTGAAGTGTTGGGAAGTGAGGGACGTTGCGTGTACAGAGAACCCATCCTGCTCATCACAGACTGTGGCACTGTATTATTCTGAGTTTAGGAATTAACCCTGTCACATCTGGATAGGTGTGTCATGCATCCTTGATCTGTGAGGCGTTTTGCTGGGAAACGTGTTTTTGATACAAATGTTCTTTTTTTTTCTATTGCTAATCATTAGATCCCTTTATCGAAGTGGCCATAGATTCAAGCATGTGTTCATCAAACATAACACACGCAAAAAAACATTTTACAATGATGATTTTGTGACATTGAGGAGATTATGCTGTCAATATCTGTTGACTACTTAAAAACTGACTGAACGTACTCTTTATGCCTCTCAATATTATGATATATGATTCTGATATGGCTGAAGTGTGTTGACTTAGACACATTTATGCGCAATGTTATGTTGCGTTCATATTTCTTTCCACAAAGCTTACGGATATGGACCAAATGGAGCAGTACCACTGCAAACCATGGGGGGCAGTGTTGCTGTCACTACCTGATATGTAGCTCTGAGACACGAAGAAGACATAACAACAGCGGAAATACTTCGTCCTCCAGTCACGATATATTTAACCCCCTCACCGACCACCGCCGCCTACAACACTGCCTCTGCTTTGTCTTTTGAGGTACTTTATCAATACAGTGGTACCTGTGGTATACAGTGGTAATTTCAAGATTTTTTTGCTTCTGATTTCGAACAAAAATCCAGAAGTCAAACGCCCCCGAAAAAAGCAGTAAAAACCATAATGTCCGCGGACCGATCAGCTGGCCCACGAGGCGCTTTGTTATTGTGTATAACGCAGCCTCTGTATGCAGACGTGTCCCGTTAGCTACATTTACTGACTGTTTTTTCTTCATATTGAGGTGTAAAACCTTTCCTGTCTCCTCAGTGGACCGTGGTAGAGTGTCACAGGGGAGGTGCTCGCTCTCACTCCAGGGTTTGATGTCCTGTTGTGGGCTGGAGCTGGGACAGGGATGAGGCGAGTCTGGGACAGAGCGTGACTTGGTTTATGACTTTGTCACAGCCAAACTGCACAGAAGCGCACATTCAGAGCTGGACACGCACAGGGCACCTCTTCCCTTCTGGAGAGACGTCACTCACTCGGCAACCCCTCCCACATGCAGCGGCCACACACATAGAGGAACAGCGCACCTGCAGCAGACACTCTACATTCACTCCTACAAAAGACTATTTTAAGGCTTGGAACGCATTATTTATTTTTCCATTCATTGTAATGGGAAAAATTGATTCAGATTTCGAACAAATCGCTTCTCAAACGGCCGTCTAGAACGGATTGCGGTGGAGAACCGAGGTACCACTGTACTTCTTCCACAGCCACCATGTTTGTTTTGGAGTTTGTCCTTATCATAAACTTTTGACTCTGGGCTGCTCCTCCTAGTGGATATATTGGTGAACAGCAACACCAATGTAAAGCGCGGATGGACATCAATGACGGTAATATTGTTTGAAAATTTGTGTGTAAAGGGAGCATAAATGGGCCCTAAAGTGAAGCCATATTTCAGTTTTTAAAGAATATTTTTTAACAATAAAAAGCTAAACAAAAAAAAATGAGCCATTCATAGATTATTGGACATTTATATTGAAGACTTTATAGTACTTTGCGTACATTACTTTACATATACATATAATAAAACAGGAGAAATTTTAAAGTTTTTAACAATAATAGCAGATATCAAATGCAGCATGATTTAGTGAACATGACCGACGTCAAACAAGAAATCTGAGGCACATTGTTCCTTTCAGATCAAAGAAAGCAGCACCCTTTCACACGCAGCTCGCCTCACCACAGCAAGTAGCACCAGTTACTCTTCCAACACCAAAATCTCATCAGACAGTTTGATGAACACATGCTGAATTATTGAAGGGGAAGTGGTAGCTGATGTTTTTGTGCCCTTAGGCACAGCACATGGTGATGTTTCGATTACGGCTATGTGCCTTAATGTATGTTTTCTGGAGCTCCAGGTGGAGCGCGAAAGAGATGGGTTTTACATTTCCGCTTGTGTGTGATCTCACAGTAGAGTTTGGAGGGGCGAACGGAGGTTGTCACATTCCACCCCACCCCCCTGTCCCCCCCCCGCAAGCTCCCTGTCATCGATTGTTTACGTGTTCAATCCGAGGAACTATAAGGCTGCAGAGAATTTCTCTAACCCCCTCCTCCTTCATTTTTCTGTGCAAATAAAACAATAAGTGGATATTTCACATAGCAAGCGTGCCAAGTCGTCTTTTTCAGCCAGAGGAAGGCAGAGCCCGGAATCTCATCGATTATTAAGATGGCAGCACGTTGACGGGTTGATTGGAGTGTGGGGTTTACATGGCTGCGCTAAATGTGTTGACGTTGGGAGGCAGAGTGGCGCAGCTGGCTCCAGCCGTCCCACGGCGGCCCGCGAGAGGAAGCCGAGCAAACAGCGTCAGCTGTTGCCTCGTCGCCGATAACAAAAGATGTGAGGGGGAAGCTCGCGCGCTTGATAATGTACATGTCATTTGTCAAAATTCTGATCAGAGTTCAGGGTGGAAGACGGTCGATCGAACCCTGAGTTGAGTGAGACCTAACTTTTTATTTCCCCGAGAGCAGCACACAAGTGTTGAGTCTAAAATGTTTGTTTTTTGTTTGTTTGTTTCAATTGTGACTGAGAAAAAGTGTATCTCAGATATAATCTTTTTTTTTTTTTTATTTCCTTAAAATTTTACTTGAATTAAACGTCATGATCAATCTCATTTGGGTTTTGACAATTTCAGTTTTAAAAATGTGGCTTAGCTTCTAATTTTTTAACATTTAAACATGTAGATCAGCCGTTAAAAAGTTGCCATTTTTGTCACACAGGATTTGCCATATTAGCCAAAATGTCTTGATTCGCGTCTATGCTAATTCAGGCAGCTTAGATTTCTGGTGTAGAAATGTGAGTTTAACATTTTATGTCATCTTGTACGAAGGATACAATCAAAAATTACGATAGTTTCATAATTTTGTAGAAAGCAAATGTGTTTACGAAAAGAAAACTGGGATTGCTACATTAGCTATAATGCTAATTGAAAGATTAGATAGACATATGAGCTTGGTTCACGACTTGTCAAAACACGACGATATACATATATATATATCATGAGTCTTTTCGTTGAGAACAAAAATTCAGTTTTTTGGGTTTTTTTTCTCATGATATTTAAAGTCATAATAGCTTCACTGCTGCGTTAGCTGAATTGCTAATGCAGGTTGTCGTGAACATTGTTTCAAGTGATCTACAGCTTCTTTATTGGTTTAAACTCTCGCGCAGCCTGATGCATTAAACTCCATTTGTCACAGTGATGAAACGCCTAAGATATCTATGGCAGATAAAGGAAAATATATGAAGTAAAGAACTGATGTTTTGTTTGTTTCTCCTCTGCAGCCTCGCTGTGACCTCAACACTAAAGCACAACATTTTTATTAAACAAAAACTGCGGTGTTATTTATGGTTTTACTTTCAAAAGCCAGGAGAAAGATCGTCTCTTGGACACATATGATCTATAGAACCAAGGTGCTCAAGTCTATTTTTCTGCCTCTAACACCACACAGCAGCATGAGGAACAAAATGCGATGTGTTTGAAGGACACCTCTTTTTCAAGACTCCTGTTGGAAGACTATATAGTTAACATTAGAAACCCGGCAGCACATTCATCTGGTCACACCTTTGCGGCGCCAGGCTTTAAACACTGCTTTTGATTATCACACTGAATGATAGATTTGAGGAATTTAAGAGGCATCGACGCGCCAAGACGAGTCGACCTACATTGAGGTGTGTGTGTGTTAGGTGGAGAGGTGTCGGAGCAGAGGGGAGCTGCGGCTGCTGGATTATGTAAAACACTCCCACAGCCCAGAAGTCGCAGCGCTTCTGATGAATCCCAAAGCATCTGAGAGATTCTCCGTCTTTGTTAGCAGAAGGCTCAGCCTTTCACTCCGCCGTCCTGCTCCCACAAGATACACCCCGCATGGCAGGTTGCTACGGACAACCAGCACCACATCCGCAGCCGGAATGTCTATTCGTCTGCATGAAGAGGAGGGGTGAAAGCAGAGGAACATAAAGAAGGATTCTGCTTCTGATTCCAATTGGCAGCGATGGATGAGATTTGGCTCAGAGCTCAGCTCTAATCCCAATTTAAACGCCGGCACTTAACCCAGGCTCTCCTGTTATTGAGTCTGGAGACCAGTCCGGTACAAGGATCTCACACTCTTCCTCTGACCCTCCTTCCTTTAGCCTTCAACCTTTCCCTTGCCACTTTTGTGCGCCTCATTTGCGCCGAGTGTGTGAATCTTGGTGGTGTTTTTGTGTCTGCCAAGACCACCTAAAGCCAGAACAACAGATTGGTCGCCCGCACTTAAATTGAAGCGCTCGGATTTGGCTGCCCACCTGAGGACCAGCCGTCGAGGCGGCCTTGAGGAGGCTGGAAAAGTGACAGGGCTTCAAGAGCTGGAAGCAGAAACTGAAAACGGGAATTAGATGTAAAGGATGGTCTCGAAATAGACCTGCTTCTTCTCAACAATCGTGTGGTCTGCGCCTTCACGGGAAGGAACCGTCTAAATTGGTTTTACCGCGTGAAATCCTTTCAACGGCAGAACACTTGTATTCAGCCTCCGCCAAAGACCATGTGTCCTACAAGGGTCTCTGTTCGGCAGCCCTTGTCCTTGGCCTCTGGGTTTGGAACGCAACAAGAGCTCAGTGATTAAACCAGTCAGAGGTGAACCCAGGCAGATCTGAGGAAACATCTGATAGAAAGGTGTGATTTGGTCGACAACGCTCTTGATCCAGCAGCATTTGACCATCAGAAGGTGAGGTAAGGACATCTACCAGGTAGGATGCTCCGAAACATTAAGATTCTAGTGGCATTTCTGCTGCCACTGAGCCTTCCACAGTAACCAATGCTCAGTGGAGCAACTGCCTTCCTTGAAGTACCTTCGGTTCTAAATCAGATTGAGATCAGGTTTGTGTCCAGGATACTATGACTTAGCTGAACATGTTTTGTGAACAAGTTTCACCAGTGCAGAGCGAAGATGGTATATCCACTATCCCTGAAATTATATTCCATCTGACCACCGCAAAGCAGAAAACGGTAACCTGCACTATGTCAGACTGGTGGTCATAATCTCAGAGCAGGGTTGTGTTTATGAGGGTATTTTGTTTCAGACGATATGTGATCCAAGCCGCCTACAGGAGTTCTGGTTGCCAAACTGTTAAATGTTGCATGAAAGTTTTCCTTCTGTCAATTCAGATTTCACTGCAAATTGCGACGCCGCTTGGAAGGCCTCGACCGCCCTCTGGTGGACAGACATGTCATCTCCTCCACTTCTTCTGATGATGTAATTTGATTCAAGTGCCTTGTTTGAGTGTTGGTATTTTCACGAGCTCACCGTGAGTGTTGTTCAAGTGACACATCAATTCGTGTACATAAATACACCATGATTTATTTGGCAGGGGGGAAAGTGGAACCAGTCACAACAGGACATCTCCGTCACTCAGGAGTAACTTATTTATCGTGACATTAGGTAAACAGAAGAAACAAGCCTCGCTCTATTAGCCTGTGCAGGGTCCCTACCAGCAAGTCACAGACTGGAATAAATACAAACAAACAAAAAAAAAAAAAGTAAATCGTGAATAAGGTCCTCTTCGTACCCTGAGCTCTTTCTGGCGTCGCTCTGCATGAGAATGTCCACTAGGAGGCGTCACCCTTCTCACATTACACACCAGACACCTTAAGGCCATCGAGTGACTTCCGAACCCGGCTGCAGGGGTGTGTCGAGCAGCTGGTGTCCCCAAAACCAACGCTCAGTAAAGGAGGGGACTGTGGATTGGCTCTGAACAGTCTCTAGTGATCTGTCATTCAAGTCCGCCTCTAACTCCACACCAGAGCTTTTGAATTGGACGAGCTGAGTTGCACATTTTCGTAGCTCTCGCCGTTCCCCTGGAAGGAGAGACAAACAGTAAGAAATGGACCACAGAGATCCTGGACACCCCCGGCACTGGGGAGATAAAGGAGTGTTTACTACGGGTCAATGTGAAATGAGGTACTTGTCCGATTAGACTCTGCTCACATTAGAGCTCACTAAGACTAGATTTCTGATACATGATCCTCCTCAGCCCCAGACAGACATTGTAGGGCAGGGCTCGACTATTCAACTTGCTCTTTGGTCATATCCAATGCTGGCAGTGTTATGAGAGGACATTTAAAAAAAAAAAAAAAAAAAAAACTAACTATGTTTAATTATTACAATTAAAATATATAGATTATATACATAATATTCTATATTATATTAAAATGTAGTAGAGAAAATAAAATAGTGAATAAAAATGCTACTTTGATTCATTTTATAAAAGAATAATTGTACATAAAACAATTGTGTGAGCAAAAAAATGACACCTTTTAGAAAACAAATCTTCCAAAAAATAAAATTAAACCAAAGCAAAACTGGCATTATTTTGAAAATCTTCTGACAAAAATTAAAGGCGGTCGCTATTGTTCAATAGATTACTACTACGTAAAATTGAATATGAAAAAAACATAAAAATAAAAATCACAAATCGCTGGACTGTTCAATATCACAAAAGATCCACTCTGACCTCACAAGGACTGGATAAGTATAGGTCAGAGGTCACGTGTCTGTTCATAGTTGCTATACTTCTCAACTTTCCTTCTAGTTCAGACTCAGAGCTGTTCCTGGGTCAGAGTGGACTGGACTCTCCTATACATCATGAGTGTATTGAGTCCTCTCACAGTCACAAGTCTCAAGAGTCTGACTGTCAAAACATCTACTAATTCCACAGTTTCCGTGAGGACTCAAACGTGTCACTCCTGCTGTTGGTTCCACTTCTGGTGACAATGAATCCATGAATAATAGAGTGGAACCGGATTGCACACAAAAATGAGAGGACGATAGAGGACACCTGGCTCACCTTTGACGCGATGGCCTTGAGTTTGCCGAGCAGAGAGGGTTTGGAGTAAACCACCTCATCCTCCATGTCGGCCTCGTTCTCGCCCTCCATCACGGCACAGCTGTCAGCTCCAGGCATCTCGCACTCCTTGTTGGCAGACATGACCAGCCGAGAATACTTATACTCCAGGCTGCCAGGAAGAGAACAGGTATAGATGAAGTCAGACACCATTTTTGTTTTTATATACGACAGCAGCACTGTTGACCAGACGCAGGGGAGCCTGATACAAACAAGGATGGGGTGAGTGAAGAAAGAGACAAGCACCGTTTGTTCTTCTTCCAGAAGTAACAGGTGAGAGACACAAGCAGCACAGCAGTGAACGCCCCCAGTCCTGTGCCAACACGGAGCCAGAAGTCCATGCCTTCACACGGCAGCGTTCTCTTCTCAGGCAGAGTCACACCTCCCATGCACAGCTTTGGTTCAGTCCACACATAGAGGAGGTCCTGGAGATGAATAAAAGTTAAAATCAGTCCATTTAAACTGGCAGAGAAGACTCATTTCACTGGGAGTTTTATCGCTCGCACTTCACTTCAACCAAGTGCTGATGCGCAGTTTTAAATAAACCAACAGTCGTGGAAGACTGCGTAAGCACACTTGAGGCTCAGAGTCAGCACTTCAGTTTGTTTTATTTGAAACTCCACTTACAGTTTGGACTGGAAACAAAAGTCTTCCATCTTTCTATTATTTCCACCACACACACACACGTTTGTACTTCTATCCTTGTGAGGACATTGTGAGGTTTCTCATTGCCATAATGCTTCTCACCCTAAACCTAACCCTCCAAAACAAATAGCTATGACTCTGAACCAAAGTTAAACCTAAATATAACAACCCAGTTATTTTGAAGTCTCCATCCTCAAACTGAGGCTTAACCTTGTGGGGTCCCGCAAAATGACCCCACAAAGTCATGCAGATAAGGATAGTGTTTTGTCAAGAATTGGTCCCCACAAAATAGTATAAACAAGACACACACACACACACCTGGTGTCCTCTCTTGCAGGCTCCTTCTATCCGATGGTAGTCCCTCTCCGTGCACGTGGGACAGGCCCCTGAACTCTCCCACAGAAAGTAAAATGTGCAGCCATTACAGGTTCCAGCAGGACACTTGCTGAAACAACACAATAAGAACTTCACCTCATGAGGTTCATACAGGAGCCAAAACCACTTCAGCACTTAACAGTGATCCTACGACTTATGCACATTTGGAATGACAAGCTCCCTCAGAGGACGTTGGATGTCCTCTTCTTCACTAAAGCTGCCAACATTTTTTTAAATATTGACATCCAACTCAAATCAAATTTTGCATATTATGAATATATTATCACATAAATCTGCCCTGAACTCAACAGAATTCTGCCTCTCCATTATAGTAATTTGCCAGGAGTAACTCATATTATATGAGCACAGCTCCGGTTTTACATATTTAAATGTGTAGTAAAATGTGTAAAATGTGATGAAGCAAGGAGGGACTTTAGTAGTTGTCAAAGTCAAAGTCACACTTGGGAATTTCCTGTCATTTATATGCGTTTAGCCCATCCCTGACTATGGTGTCGAAAATAATAGCTTTCTAACCAATGTAGTACTTATTGATGGTTTAAAAAACTGCAGGTGAAGTGCGATAGAGGCCGCTGTTGAACGTTATCCCATTGCAGAGCTAGTTATGAAGTGTTGTGTGACACCATTGATGTGAGTCTCACTCAAGACCAATGTTGGGCTGTCTGTGAGAGAGAGACCACCAGGTTGCTCACTCCTACAGGTAACAACTGAGCATTGCCCCTTTAAAATGGCATAAAAACGGAAGAACAGACGTCCAGTAAAATACTGTAGTTTGAAGTTCTGACCATCTTAGTTGATTAGTTGAAAACTGATACTGACAGGATACTGAAAGTGTAACTAAAGGGACAGAGGAACTCATAGCACATTTTGACAAATTCTACAGCCATAAATCCAAATAAATCCAAACAACTTGTACATTGTAGTTGCAAAGCAGTTGATTATGATTTGTCGTGGCATATTATACTGTAATAATTTCATGTATGTAGAGACACAAACAATATAATAACATAAAATATTCATTTTGAAAGGATCTGTTTAAAATCATGACCAAAAAATAATTAAAAATAAATAATCTCTGAATTTGAGAGCAATCCTGGTGATGTTTACCATCGATAGCAGCATAAAGTCAAGCTACTAACTTGAACGCTAATATATATCCACATTATGCTAATGTATGATATGACATGTCAATAAGTCGATCACTTCACGCCTGAAGTATCTGGGAGCGGCTCCAGCTGAATGTGTGGTTGGATACCTGGGCACGGTCAGCTCGCCTTTTGTGCTCTTCTGCGGGTTACACCGGAGTGTCAGCACCACACTGCGACCCATGTCACATGATGCTGTCTTCTCCAAAGATCTTAGCAAAAATAAATAAATAAATAAATTAAAGCCCAAGTCAGTTGCAATAACTGAATAATCATCCAACTGCATACAATTGAGAAGAGAATGAATAGAGAATACCTGTAGAAGAAATTGACATCAGGAACTTTCTGGGACGTCTGAGGAAACATTTCTGGATCGGCCTGAATTCCGTTTAAAGAAGGCTCCACTGATGCTCCTGACAAAACAAGTTTTCTATGTCAGTGGATTGGTGATCTTTTCAAACAAGCAAAAAAAAAAAACTACGTTGACAGGGGCTGTCACCAAGAGTCATCCAGACCTACCGAGAAAAGTGTCGGCCAGGTTTATGGACTGGGAGGTGAGAGCCGTGTGGAAGCCTCGTCCGCTGGCTGGGATGATTGTTGACTGACAGATGAAGGTTTTGACTGAGTTGGCTCCTTCGCCCTTCTCTCGCTGGGAGTCGGTGACTGACAGGTCCGTCACATTGTCCTGGCAAACCGCCAGCTGTCCCTGAAATGAAGTTGGGTGACAGATATTCAGCGAGATGGAAGGTTCCGAATGTGTCCGTGTCAGTTTGGGACTGACTATTGTGATGTGAGCATGCACTTTTGTCGACAGACAGTCTGTGTTCATCGCCTGTGCAGGTGTGCTCATATCAATCTGCTCATTTTTGAGCGAACCTTTGTGTTTAGACAGTCTGTATGTACAGTATCTCTGTTCATGATGTGTACACATGCAGCTTTATGGTTCAGTGTATCTTTATCTTATCTTTATGAGTGTCTCCATCTTCATTTGTGTGTGAAGCGTGTCTGTGGGTTCATTTTCCTGTGTGCTGCTGTATTCATCTTTATGTGCATCCAAGTATGTTCTTAGTTTTCACCTGTCCGCCACATAGGCTGATGTTAAACTGGTGGAAGTATTTGGTTCCCTTGGAGGTGAAGCTGGGACCGTTCATCAGCGACCCAACAGGCCCAAGAGAACTGAAGTCGTAAGTGAAGGTGACGTTTCCGTCTGTGTATGTGAAGTGACAGTCGCTGTAACACAAACTGTGATCCTGGAGGGAGACAACACAACGTCAGACGTCACAAACTGAAGAAGCGTCTAACACCAAGAGCAGACCTTGTCACTTCGACTGCCTGGTCCACAGGTCCTACAGGCGTCTGGCCCCGGCGTGCTGTGGGAGACCAAGTGTGTGTTGGGAGGACACTCTGTGCACTGGCTGGAGTGGGGGTCTATGTAGTGTCCAGGTGGACAGGGGACACAAGTGGAGCTGGATGGCTGCGCGCTGAGGGCACAGGCCCGACATTCCGACGACACGCCGTCCACCGCATTAGTAACTGTGATGGAGTAGATTCTGGCCACGTCATTGATGAAGCGACGCACCTGAGGGACACAATTGAAGCCGTTTTAAACTCCAGACTATCAAACTTTAGTGGATGATGAACCCTTGAACCGTCCAAATATAATGATAAGTCCATTCTATTTATCAAACAGACACTTCTTGTGTCTCAGAGGATTTCTCCCACAGTGTTTTGAGAATTCTTATTTTTATAACCAGATTATTCCAACAGAAAAAGACATCACTCTTTCACATTCCATGTTACGTCATCTTTCATTTCACAGCACTCTTAAAAACAGGAAAACGCTTGGCAAGCAAGTAAAGAATCTCGTTCAATTGTTGTGAGAATCACACCCTCAACACCCTGGCTACAAGAAATTTCAGACAAAATCTGGCCTCCTCTCATTTCACGCTTCGAAAAAAAACAGCAATAACAGTCCATAATTTAATTTTTCATCACACTGGCATATCTACCTAATACTTTCAAAGTGATCAGTGTCCGAGCCAAGCCATTTCCTCCTGACGATTATACATTTAACAGTAATATATTCAAAGCAACACAACTTGCCGTATTCAGGGTCTCACAGGACCTTATGTATGAACAAGATCCATTTTCCATCTCAAATTTAGTGGGTGCAGCTAATATTCCGCTGCACTGTATAGTCCGGAATTTACAGTTTACTGTGTCACTTGTTTCTTTTTGGGCAGGGAACACCAAGACTAACGGTGTAATACATCCAAGTGTGAATATGATGTTGAAGGTTATGTGCGCTAACTAATGAGAGAATCTTACATCTGAAGGTTGGTTTGTCCTCTGGAAAGCCCAGGTGAAGGACACGGGAGCATTTTTCGTCATGACGTGTGTGTACGACTGTCTGGTCTTTGTCCGCTCCCATGACTCCACCACTGTGGTGCTCTTCCTGTTCACGTCCTTGTCCAGAAAACACGCAATGTGAGTCAGGCAGTTCTAAGACACAGACCTATTCTTCAGAAGCTCTTTCACCATCATGAAGTAAAGCTCGCAGTCGGCCGTGCACATGGTCTCAAACTCAAAAGTGATGCGACCAAACTCGGTAGCAGTGTGTGTCGATACAGACGTGGGAAGTCTGGTGGAGAAAAGAAAATAAGTTAGAAGCAGATGGAATCCTGCACCTTAAACTATTGTTTGACTTGGATATAAATCACTCAGTTCAAAGGCTGATGATGTGTTACATTATGACATTTTTCTTCGGGGAAAAATAAGGCTTTAAAAAAGTGTAAACTTAACAAAGGCAACACCTGCCGTATGGCCCACAAACAACACCCCAAAATGGTCAGTTAATATTGGCTATAAAACTAGCTGCTGAAATCACTCACTTGAAACCAGGAACATGGATGTTGAGGATGAGATAATCATTGTCTGAGCTACCAGCTCCACTCTGGATGTGATCACCAGCCACCTCCCAGCCTGACAAAAACATTAGGGCATTCATTTTGACTCACAATTTTATTGATGAAACCACAGTTAAACGATTCATTTCCTTTATAATGTACCATTCATGGAGTCGCATTTGGAGTTTCCCACGTTAAAGCAGGAGGTCTTCATGTTTGTAGGAAGAACGTTCCACCACTTGTACTCATAACCCAGCGTGGGCTCGGTTCCCGCTGGACAAGGCTTACACGCTGACGATTCACCACAAGACAATCGATTAAAGCAAGCCAACAACAGTCAAGGACAAAGGTAGAGAAGCTCTCCATACGTTTCTTTCCATCTGAGTAAGTCCCAGGGGGGCAGGGTGAGCAGGTGGCGGTGTCATTGTTATAGAATCCAGGGTTACAAGGAGGACAGGGCTCGCGGTCTCCACTCGGGGGCAGGCTCTCTGCTCCTGACACCCCCTCAAGACAGATCTTTGGCTCCACCCACTTGTATATGACCTGAGTCTGGAAGGAAAAAGGAAAATTCAAAACCCCCACGATGTTGAAGTTCATTCAAAATCATACCTTTCCTTCGTGGTCACATGCTGTGTGGAGCTGAAAGAAGTCTTTTCCGGAACATGGAGGACGATTTTTACACATAGCAGAGCCCTCCGCTGGTCACATGAAAAATACAAATGAAGAAAGATAGTATCATCCAGCGGTACATAGCCAACCCCAACATGCAAATGAACAAATTCCTAGTTCACTTTTATGTTTTATTGCTTAAAAGATGTATAACTAATATTAGGAAAAAAAATAGGGATGGCTATTTGAGAAAGATGAATCCATAAACACTCAAATTTCACACCAAGGTAAACTATATTACAAATTAGATTAGATGGTTTTTGCTGCTTCAGGATGTTAATAAAAGTGATCAAATAATAGCATCTAAAGGTTAAATCCATATGAGAGCGTCTCTACCTGCATATTGTGATGTGGTGTCACAGGCGGTGCAGGAACTGGCGCCGTGGCCTGAGAAAGTGTCCCTGGGACACAGCTCACAAGAAGAGGAGCCAGGAAATCGGCTGAACGTTCCAGGTTTACACGGGAAACACACGGACGTGTAGGCGACGCCTGACAGGAGCAGAGAGAGGAAACAGTGTGAAAAACAGAAAGAAGTCATCGACAAGTGACATGAAAAAGTAAACCTACTTTACCTTCGATTTGAACATTTTTGACCAGGACAGGTTTCACCACTTTGGTGCCCATCAGCACTCCGCCGGTCCTCCAGTACAGAATGTTGGTGCCGGATTTCAGGTTCACCTAGATTCAGTATTCAGTTCAGTACAGTATTCCTTTGACCAGGGTTATACCACTATCAGGCAAAAATTTAGTGAAACTGTTGTTGTGAAACTTAAGCGCTATTATTTCCTTTAAAATAAATAGGATAAGACAACAAAAGGCTTATTCATGTCAACACAAGCCTTTATTTCCACTAAAAATAAAACTTTTATTTTTAGTATCACAAAATCTGAGATATATATCAACAATGGAAGTGACTTACGGCTCATTATCATCATACGAATTCAAAGCATGATGCAGAAGGTGACTAAATTAATACTAAATTATGGTCAGTTACGTTGACTAGTTGTTGCAGCCCTAAAGCAAATCACTAAAAACATCTCGGATGGTGACCTCTCACCGTGTGAGTAGCCCATTCACCATGATTGGTGAGCTTGAGCCACTTGGTGTCAGCAGCCTGGTCCATCTCTTGACATTGGTCATTCTGGATCTAAGTAAACATAAACAAACACGTTTATATCAAAGGTATATGAACTGTCGTAGCAGAGCAGAGCTACTTTGATTCAGAAATCCAAACTAGTGCTTGAGAGTTTCGGGGCAGCCATTTTGTCGAAGTTGTTCTGTAAAGACCAAGTTGCTAATCTTGGCCAACGGGCAATGTACACACGCCAGGCCTGCGGGTGGCGTTGTAACATTCTAGGAACAAACAAAGAGGATCATGCTACATTAGCATAAGTCAAAAGTGGAGACGTTAGCGTGAATAGAAGATGCGCGAGAGCTCTTATTTCACATCACACTTGGCTACCAATCGACAAGAACACCCGAGAAGATCCCAGATCCAGAGAATGCTGGGTTTAAACCTCTTAGTCCTACAGTGGAGAAATTCAACAGGGGCTCCATCGTTGATCTAACTTCCTTCCATGAGGTTTTTCAAGAGCTCTGCTTGCTAGTAAACAGCCTGTTGAATGGCAAAGCTTGAACACTGAATCATTGTCAGTCATAAAATCAACAGCATTGGAAATTAGTTTTTGAGATCCTTAAAGTGGTGTGGTATTGAATTGAATTTGAATTTAACTCATTACAAGAAGAGGTTGAGAATGAGGACGTGTGCTAGCTATAAAGTGACCCTCATTCAAGAAAGGCTAAACCCGATGCTCCAATCTGAGCACACTAAAGGACTTTTCATGTTTAAACTAAAGATCACTTCAAGTTTCATTTATTTGCTCATCATCGTGCTCCTATATAGAGCTTCAAAGCAACTCAGAGATGACTGGTGCCATTTCAGCGGTTTCTTTTCATGCACTTATAACGGTGTGCAACAGAAAACTACCTCTCCACAACAAGATATGCTCAAATGAATCTGTGTAAAGCGTCACTCAGTCCAACCCACAGCATTAATTTCATGCACATGCATGATCATTGTATCAATGATGAAGCACACAGTGTTGAGAAGAATGAAAAGTTAGCCTTCAGATATCTTATGATCTTGGCTGCACCTGAACACATCACAAATAAGCTTCTCTGATTGGCTGGTTGATTTTTTTTTCTTTAATAAATCCTGACATACAGCAAGCAGGTGAGACGTTGAGCAAAAACTGATGATCAGACTGAAACGTAATTTAGAAATTGCGACACAAACGTCACCATCTTCCTGCCTATATGCGTAGATTACAGTTAGACAGCTTGGATCGCACCATTGAGGATACTCACAAAGAACTCAAACAGCAAGTTGTTGTCTGGATACTGGTAATCAAAAGTGACGGACCCTTGCTTCTTCAGATGGACGGCGTAAATGAGAGATACGGTGCACTCATCCCTGTTGGACTCCAGGTAGTTTCCTTGAGGAACCCAAGAGGAGCTGCAGCACAGAAACTTCAAAAAACATGGGTCTCCTTGACACTACGGGTTTTTGATTTGGCTTCGCTCACCTGTTGCAAGTGAGCTTGTTATCTCCATTGGGGCTGTTTTCCAGGGCGGTTGCTAGGCTACTGAAGCCAGCAGGCATGGAATCCCATTGGTCGAAGCGGATACCGCTGCCGAGGGAGTAGCTTCCTGCTGCACACTTTGTGCACTCCTGAGCAGACATCTCCAGGAACTCCCCGGAATCACAGGAGAAGGCTGCAAGATACAGGAGACCAGGCGGCATTTACACGACAAGATAACCCATCATATGTACTGGAAAGAACCAAAACACAAAATGACTATGTTGAATGGAAGTTAATCCTTTCATCCGTTTAGACTTTCAGTCAATCTGCATTTTTTTCATTGAGTCAACATGTCCGTTTGTTGTGTCTGTCTTTGTCAGCTAACATCTGGAGAGGGTAAACTCTATTGTCGGTCTGTCATTTTCAAAAGCCAACAAACTTCTATAATAGTTTGCGTTTGGTTGCATAATACGACAGGTGCAAAGGAGCTGCGCTCTTTTCAGCTCGGCATAACATCCACTTAAATACAAACTATTCCATAGAAACACATCAAATTATGCTTCTAAACACAAGACAACATGCAACAGTTGAAGATTATTTAAACATGTTTTAATGGCTTCGTCTGACAATGACCTAAAGAAGTGTATATATGGGTCAAAAACGTTCTCAGAAGGACACACAACATGAGAAAACTCGAAGTATGTCTTCCTCATTCCGACATATCTGTCACACAACCCCAACCTGTTTTTGAGCAGGGAGGCTAAGAACCCGTACTACCCCTCTGTTATCACTCTAAATCTGGAATTCTTTAGATTAGATTGCTTAACAAATGAACAAAAAATGCAAATAAATGGTGACACTACCTTTTAATACTACATTTTTTTTTCTCCAAAATGTATATTTTTAAATATATTGTTTTAAATTATAATAACAATAATGTGAAGAATCAAATGTATGAAATCAGAATAAGATCATAAGATTTTTATTTCAAAGCTCCAGATATCTGGAAATATCTTGAACTGTATGATGTCACCTATTTTCCTGGTTAATAATTCAGAGCTTTATCAAGTTTTTATTACTCTTTTTTTTTTCAAATTGTCCCAAAAAGTCCAGAGTCGACCCACGAAATCAGCTCTCTTGAACCCCTTCTAAATAGATGATTAAATAATAACATTAGATATTTAAAAATCATATTCTTAACACAAATATTTTCTACATAAAGTGGTGTGCGTAGTAGTATTTTGGTTAATGTGTGTGTGATTCACTTTTGAACCATGCAGTCCCTGCAGACCAATGAAAAACACACAGTTTTAAAGCCTTATTCATTGAGGAACCACTTCATGGTCGAGACCATTAAGAGAAGCGATAGCAAGTAAGTGACAGAGCTTTAGTTTGAGGTTGTTGGCCTGTGGTTTTGCTCTGTGGTTGGCTGGAGATGACACAAATATGGTCAGCTGGACAAGTGGAAATTCCACACAGCTGATAAGGTTGAAAGACACAGCCATCTATTTTTCAGTTACAAGCAGAGTGAGCAACATAAAAACACTTTTTGTCCATCAACAACATCAAAGACAGGGCTCATCATAGTGGGAAAATAAATGTGAAATTTCTGTTTTCTGCAAACAGCGTCAGCGTTTCGGTGTGTTATATGACAGACACAGTTCTGTCATCTTCAAACACTGGCTCATTGTGACTTCTCCGTGTAAAAAGGAAACAGCTGAGGTGGTTTGTGCAACTAGTAAAAATGTCTAACAATCTTCCTCATGGAGGGTTTCAGGCACATCCAGCAGGAACAAAGCCACAATTGTGACCAGATGGAGAAGCTACATCTCCACTGAGGTGCGGGAAACAAGTTCTCGTGTCAGCTGTTGCTCCTTGTGTCAATAAATCCAAAAGGAATCTGGATCTACACTTACTGCACTCTGTGCCGCGTACTGGTTCTGGAAGTCCGACGCAGGCTCCTGGGCTGTGTGGGATGGCCACTCTCCACCGAGATCCTGTACTGTCACACTCAGTGTACTCATAGTAGTAGTCTGTCTGCACAGAGGATAGAAACAGAAACAGAAGAAAGAAAACAGTTGTCTGTGAGTTTGAATGCTGTTAAATGAAGAGTATTCTCATGATCAAAAAACTGATCGCTTGAATCTGAACATCCATTCATCTGTTATCAGAGAAACCTCCCTGATACATTCCAAGTGAACTTCCATGGTAACAGTTGAAAGGCAGCTGCAAGCAGGAAATAAACAGGCTCCATAATGGAAAGGACAATACCTACAATTCTTTACATTGTCTGGAGAACAGCCCCATTCAGGACCCTAATGTCAGTAGTAAGGAATCGTCGAGGAGGAAGAGATATGGGCATCATATTCACTGCCATCTATGAGTCACATTCTGAGGAATGCTGCCCCTCTATCTGTCTCGGGGCAGAACATACGAGTGTCGTGCCATTCTGGACCGAGGTGGTGTTGAGCTGTGCCAGACCAGAGAGGGAAGGAAAGGAAAGTCCATGCAGGAAGCTGATAACAGCCTCTCTGGGCACATCATTGGTGAGTTCCACACACTCACCGTGACACTTGGACCTTTTTCTCTGTGGTTTCCATCTGAACACCACAAGACAAAAGCTACAACTGGCCGTGATTAAGTCGAATAAATGAGCTAACAACGCACCGGAAATCAACCGTGTGATGTTAATTTGACTGTTTAGCCACGGCCCAAAGACCAGTGGCATCATTAGCAGTAGAAAGGGGCATGTTAATATCAGAATTATTCAAGGGAAACGTCAAAACTGTGTCGCTGCATCTCTCACCTCGCTGCACTGTCGCTGTCCTTTCGCCCCGTCAGTCAGTCCAAGAGCACCGACGAACAGAGCGCAACTGGCCATGACCCAAGCCAAGGAGCGCATTTTCGATTATGGAGGGCTTCAACACATTAATTCTGATCCGAAGTAAAATAATTCAAGACGATCGGGAGTGACGCGTGATTTACACCTGCTCCTATCGCCTATCGTAGCCAAATTGTCGCCCTCCCCACCTGCAATAATCCTCCGACAGAACGCTGACCAATATCCATCAAGTTGTAGTGGCTGTCAGACAGCATTTCCGGTTAAGCTTTTCATAATAATACAGAAATCGTCCTTTGGCGACGCTTAAGTCCGTTGCGAGAGACACAATTTTATTCAACTCATCCTCGTATTATTAAATACAATCGAGTTCACGACTGTCAACTTATAATTGCGTAAGTATAAGGGTCGTTGCGATTTTGTTTTCAAGTAGAAAATCGTCGACAATTTACTTTGAAGGCTCAAATGGTTTTTTGTATGTTGTGCATGTGGAGAATTGGTGATATCCTCCAACGTTCATCTTGGACGCGTCATGACGTCGACAATGATAAACGATTTATTTATTTATGTACTTTTTTTTCCAGATTCGCATTTTTTATTTTGGTGATAATGCGTTTGAATTAAAAATTTTAATGAACTGATGAATAGAAATTTCACTTCTAAAGGAAAATGTCCATTCATATTTTTCGCTGTTTAGTAGCCTAATTTCAGATGTATTTGACCAGTATAAGGCGTTTAATACCGTTTAATTTATCAAAATAAGTAGGGTGCAGTACTCCTAACTGACCACTAGAAGTTCGGTTGTAGAACATTGTAGTACTATAATTAATAATGTAATCTAATTTATAAAAATCTATTTAATAATTAAATATTTTTCGTTGGCCATTTTACACAATTTACAGTCAAATAACATTTGCTTTAGTCGGAGCGTGAATTTATTGCATTTCCGGTCCTCGAAGCGCGAGGATCTCTCCTCAGTAATGTAATATTTCCAGTAGTCCACTAGATGTCAGTATATCACTGAAGATTTGCACATTTATTATTCCATGATAAAATGTGTCCAATGAATTCCATATCAGTCCTTCAATTTACCAACCGAAAAATCTCACAATTCTGAATTTTACATTATTTTAAATGTCCCTTTTTTTAATGCAGCTTTAAATTGGAACAATTGACAAAATCTGAATAAAGTGGGAATGGAAAATATTAGGTGGATATTGGAATATGCTGTATGTGTATGTTTCAGATAGGTTTGGACTTTCTGATGCATGAGAAAGATTAGCCACTCTTCATTTCCTTTCCTTTTCTCTCCTCCTTTCTCTTTCCCATCGGAGGCCTATCGCTTACGATGTTTGCCTGTTATGTGACCCCACTCGGTCACCCATCTGTAACTCTCCCGTAAGCCTTCCAGCGCCGGGCCGCTGCTCTGCGATCAGTTGGTTTTATTAATTAATACTGACGAAGTGTGCAGCAGGTGTATTACCATCTGACCCTGAGTCAGGTTGTAACCAGAGGCTTTTTTAGGGGGAGTGACTCCTTTCTAACACACCAGGGACTACCTGGGCTAGTAATGAGACACCTGTTCCTGGCGCACAGCACGGCCCAGAGTAGAAGCGTTCATTTACCTGTGGGAGGACATGGAGGATGACAAGGAACCAAGACATTGATGTCCAAGTTTCAGTCACTTTTTTCAGACTTGGATTATGATTAAGGATTCATCTGCTTATAGAGTCAAGAAGGGCTTTGTGTCCTTCACTTCTACTGAGAGGCTTGCTCAATGAGGCTTTGATCAATACACACCGAAGCAGCTGAGAGATCTTCAGAAGAATTATGACAAGCCGTCTGCCTCTGTGGAAGTTACCTTCATAAGAAAGTGAGAGCTCTTGTGGAAGTCCACCAGACCTTCCTGATGTCAGCATTTGCCTCATCTTTCTGGTCCTTTTGGCAAAGTTGCCTCCTGCCAGGATGCATGGACTACCTTGCTCATCACTAGGACATTGTTTTGGTAATCCACCCGAGGTGAATACTGATCCAGGACCTTCGCACGAGCCAAGCAACTCCTCACGTTGTGAACATGGACCTCCAGCTGCAGTCACTTCCCAGCCAGAACCCCAATCTAGCATCCGGGAGCAGCCAAGAAGTACTATCAGCTGTGTTTCCACTGGTTCGTCCAGCTGCGAAAAAACAAATGGAACAATCATCATTTCCCACCTGCCGCAAAGCGACTCCGGGTTCGAGCCTGAACTTGACGACCTCAGCATCTCCCAGGGCTCGGAGAGCGGTGATCTTGAAGTTGAGTTGCCGTACCCCTCTATCCCGAGGCCCTCCATTGTTTTCAGACTTTCCCAGGTAAGTTCACTGAGTTCACGGTGTTTGGCAGGTTCAGTTGTCATTCTTGAACGGCTTCATAATTCGATTTGTTTGTATCCAACTCATACTTAATTTTGCTGTCATCTAGTCCTGGTTGGAGAGCTCAGATGTTTAACACGTAGCAGTCTGTCTTGATCCAAGCTGTCCATCACACAAACCAAGTGTTCCTTTTTTGTTCTTCCGACACAAATTATTTATTTTCATTTCATTATAATATGTGTGTGTGTGTGTGTGTGTGTGTGTGTGTGTGTGTGTGTGTGTGTGTGTGTGTGTGTGTGTGTGTGTGTGTGTAGTTTTTAACCCCACTTGAACTGACCGGAGTTGTAATATTCAATATAACCACCGGGGAGAGATCAACATCAACTGTTGCTACAAAGTCGGGGCGGGGTCACGAGAGACAAACCTCAACGTTCACGGCACACCGCATTGACAAACCTTCTAATGTCGAAACTGTGTTAACTAAAACTGAAAGTAGAGACGCAGAAACGCTCTGCGGTCAGGGGCAGCAGATTGTGTGTCAGTGAAATGCGTCCTGATCTGCGTGTAGCTCAGTCCAAAGTGTGTTTTCTCATTCACAAATTTGTTCTTACAGTGTGAGGTCTATCTTGCTTCCAAGCAGAAAACAGGTTATGTAACACACTGGGTCCACCGGGGATGATCAATAATGCTGATCAGCAGTGGAAGTGCAGGAGAGTGGGTGGAAGGGCTTTTTCTTTTTCTTTTTTCTTTTTCTAAGGAATCCCGGAATTCACATTGATGATTACTAAAATGTCTTACCAGCACATGTTTAGTCATTCTATGCTCACTGCTTGAATGAAATGTGGTTTGTTGATTCCGACCATTTTAGCGGGAAAATAACTACAAAAAAGTCTGCTGTTTTATCAATCATGACTCACTCACTTCCTTCATAGTGTAGTGAGGATTACTATGAATTACTAACCAGAATGAGCAACCAGGTTTGGGTGTGTGTGACTCTTCTGACCTCATTTAGTCGGCCATCACAACAGATGTAGCTGTGATCTCACTGTCTTTAGATTTTATCTCCTCTGTTAATGCTTCTGTTTATGTGTGTCATGGTGCCCTGATCCCTCCCAACCTCGAAAGCTAACGTGTTTTCAGGAGGCCTCTTCACACGACTGTTTGCATTGTTACACGCGGGGCACATTGATTATAGGGTTTGTGGAAGAATGCTACACACTTCCTGAAGGCAGTGGTAAGAACTATCATTAGGTGGATATTTAAAGGGAAAATAGATAACTCCCGAACGGCAACAAGCCAGCTGAACATTCCTTCCGTATTTTTAAACTACATTGTACCTAATGTTAATTTGAAACAACCCTATTCACCATCATGTATCAAACAAAAGTACTCAGACAGATGACCCAACTTAACAGCACCTCCTTTGCTCTCCCTCCCACACACTTCCCTAAAGGAGTTCCAGGAAGCATCAGCTGACAGGTTGGACTATCAGGACACAGAGGATGCTGGTTTATCAGGTATGGAAAAAAATAGACTTTTTCTGTTCTTGTTCCTTTCCACAGAAATGTGGGAACAAAACTTATCTTTCGCCCCTCCACATTATGTGTGTGTGTGTGTGTGTGCGCATTCACTCACCTTGCCAGAATGTCTGCAAGGAGCAGAGGCATGGCGGTTGCCTTGGCAATGCGACTTGGGGCAAAGCAATGGTATTGGGAGGGGAACAACTCGGTAAAAGCTTTGAGATAAGTGCCTGATTATTAATCTGATTCGGTGTGTAGAACGTGTATCGGGCTAAGTGTGCGTGCAAATGTGCGCTAGGTCAGACGTCAAGGATAGATTTCAACAAAGACTTGGCCTGTTGAAGTCACAGCTGCCCCATCTGCACTTCCAGGAGCATCTTTTGTATCGACATTACAGGATAAATGTGGGTGTTACTTCGCTTGTGTTCATTATTAGGTCAATGATTGACATTTTTGGTAGGGTTCATTTCCTGTCCATCAGTGACACGTATGACTAATAAGTTAAATTAGTCTTTTTGTGTTTCAAGATGAAAACACCACCTCTGACCTCCCAAATGACGTGGAAAAGAGAGGGATGTTTCACACACAACCTCCTCTGTGGCTGCCGCACATTGACCTTGATTTCCTCCTGTCATGGTGCGTGCATTGTTTGAAAGGTCGTCCAGCTCCTATGTGCTGAACTTCCTGCTTATTCAGCTTTTTCATGCAACACACAGGCGGTCAGATGGCTTTGTCTTTTTTCCTCTGTGTAAGGCCTTTTGATTTATTTACTCATGCTTTTTATTCATGTGATTTTAAGCTCGGTGTGTATTATGGACGACAATTAGTGACCTTAAAGACTTGGAAAGTTGTGTGACTTGTATGCCATATCATGGTGAAAAGTTCACCTGTGATCTTCTAATGGAGGAATATTTCTGATCTTCATTGCATATTCTCTAGACATAATGGTTGTGTTTTCAACAGCGTTGGTTTGCCTGTCCCCAAAATAACTTGTAGTGTTGTGATGTACTGTGTACTACAAGAGTATAATAGAACATACACAAACAGATCAGATCAGCTGACATTAGTCTGACTTTCATGGGCGTGGTCAGCGATAAATTGCAACTGAGATAATAAAATATAAATATAAATAAAATTGCTACTACACTGAGATTATGTATTTTTATGAGTAAATTAAATAGAACTTGAAGCAACCAATGCAAATATTAGCAGCAGTGATCCATTTAAGTCTCTGATGTACACCATCGATGTGGTTTTAACTAGAGTGTAAATGTGTTCAATTATAGAAATACATGACAATTTCATGACTTCAGGGCAGACGATGTCTCTTCTGTTGGCGGTGAAAGATTGTTTTACGCTCCCTTGAGCCATATGGTTGGTGATCATTTGAGTTGAAATTGCGGTCGTAAATGGAAGTGCTTCACCCTGCTGAACAGAAATGGCATGAGAAACTACATCTGGTTGATATAATTCAACACATTTTTCAGTATCAAAACACTAACCACAGCAACAGTTCTTGTTATCTAGCTACAGTCCTGATCTATCAACCCTGCTTTAAAATATAAGAAGTTAAGATGATCAACTCTTACATGACAGCACTTATATTCCACATATAGCCTCTAGTTAATACTTAACATTAAGAGTGGTCACATTGGGGCAGATCTGTTGCTCTTGCCTGCTACTGTAACACAACCATCTGCTCACATTCCTGGCGGCGGTCATTAGGCTAAGTAGAGCGGTGTTATACTGTAAAGCTGAATAAATCTATGTGGCTCCGGCAGGAATCACGGTGTGAGAGACAACGACTCACTGAACCTTTCAAAGCGACTGTGTCATAATCTTTGCATGCATGAAAAGTCGAACACGTGGAAACAAACATGCAAATGCGGGAAGGGGCTTGTGGTTTGTCAGTTGAATCAGTCAGCTTAAGCAAATCATTTCGCTTCAGCGAAACGTTCTGATGTATTCATTTGCAGGTTGGCATGGTCTCAAACCTGCGCTGAAAAACAAACACATTGGCGGGTTTTTATTTAAACCTCACGTTTATAGATCATTCACAGGTTATTTCCCAAGTTTAAAGTACGAATTAGCACCTTTGTGAGTGTGTGTGCAAATGTGTGTGTCCCCGCTGAACCAAGAATGAAGCTCTGGGGTGTGAGTCATCCACCAGCAATTGAATTAGGTGAACTTTGGCTGAACAGTGTGGGGTTGAAATTTGCTGCTGTGAAGGCTGAGCGCATTACGTTACCCCAAAATCTGGCGGCGAAATCGTCCAGACACACTTGCGCTGGGAGCGACACCCAAATTTCATCAAACATTAAAGTGACAGTGCCACGCCTAGCGTGATTGCAAGCATACACCGCTACACCAATGCACAGACGGTGATACAATTTACTGTTCTTTCCAAAACATGTGTCATCCATGTGTAACACTGCTTCAGTAAATTGTTTTCTCCTGTGGTTACACTGATGTTTTATGTTCGAGCTGAGATGTTTTCGAATCCATGAAAGGTTTATGGAAGGCACAATGGAGTGCTGGAAAGTCTTGGTTTTAAAGTAAATACTGGATTATGTAATTGAAGTGACATCATATAAGTAATGTGACAACATGTATACACCCGGATTTGAAGGAACATCCCTGATTATGTCAATAAAATGGCTTTTGAGAAAAACTATGTAGAATTCCAGATTGTTTTCCTACAATTTCTTTTAGACATAATTGAGCCAGAATAAATACAAAGTTTGGCAAGATATACGCCTATATTATCTTATGAAAATCAACTACGTCAGATGACCACATAAAAGTACTTGACAGGCCAGATCCGGACCCTGGGTCTTGGGTTTGACGTGCGTTTCAGAGGAAGGACAAGCAGTGCCCTCAACATCTTTGTGAATATTGAAATAATGCAACATATTTCTGTCCCTCTTCAATGCTTTCCAGCTGACAGATTGCCAGCCTTTGCATAAAAACAAAACATTTACTGTATGCTCTGTAGAACAGCAAAAGACAAGTCTGGAGTGATGCTTTTTTCCAACATTGCCTGGCTCCAAACTGTTGGCTGGTCCAATTACAGGTCTTTTCTGGGCCCCATTTGTGCTTTGAATGGGTCTATTATAGAGAATGGATTTAACTAGTGATCCCCCATACTGCTTACAAAAGCATCGTAGCATGTAATGGAGTTTTTTTGGGGGCATCGGCAGTGCAGTTGGGATGAAAGCTAAAGCTGCCATCTGCAACATGAAGAGCTAGTGTTCTTAGGTCATCGGTACTGCAAGTTGTCAGCCAGTTTTTAAGACAGGATTGCAATACCACAGTCTTCTCATGGGCATGTCTTCGGTCTGAGGATCAGTTTAACTATTAAAGAGAATTTAAAGGAATTTTCACTCAAAAAAGTAAAAAAAAAAAAAAAAGATAAACAGTACATTGTTTTTAACCTTATTCCCTATAAATCAGGCACATTGTGTTGGCTTTACTCAATCTCAGATTAAATCTCTGAAAGGAGGAGGTTTTAAAAAAAAAATCCAAACAGGGGAATATGGAATTACGTACTGATTAAAATAGCATGATTGAAGTTTGGGTTTAAACGTCTCACCGGAGTTGCTCCAACTACAGCGATTCTGGATTTTTTTTCCCCATCATGAGGGGTCTGATAGTAAAACACACTCTGGAAGAACTTTTGAAGTCTTTTTAGATCCCATTTAGAGGGCATTAGTGTGAGGAAGCAAATTAACAGAACGCTCAAATGGTGTAATGTTGACAAATTTTCTACTTAAAATTCTTCCAGTAATATTGTGAGCCATTTGGAAGCTTTTACTAGGTGCAGGGCCGTCCACCAAACACAATGTTGCAATTATTGAGACTTAATAAACGAAAGGTATGAGTTTTCTTTATCGCATCAGACGGCAAGTGAGGAAATGCCAGGGTTTTTTTTTCCAATATTAGTTTGTTTTTCAAGCTTTATATTAAAGTCCATGCTGAACCCAAATGAATGAGGTGCAGACTGACTGGCTTTGACCTAAAACTAAAAGCTATTTTCAGGCAGAAGTGAAGTGCAAGACGGAATACTTCAATGGTACATTGGTCAGTACCAAACTGAGATGTTCAGATATGTTGAGTTTGTGTGTTTGGGGTTCAACACATCCGGTTGTTTGAAAGTAGGTCACGCACAGAGATGTTTATACACTGCAATTACACATAATTATTCACAATCTGCCCTTTAGCGAACAAGGTGTGACCTGCTTAGTGCAGCATCAAGGAATTTAACATGTGACTGACCCGATTGGTTTGTCTGGTTTTTTTTTCTGTAGAATTTAGTCATATAAACTCCTTTGATGATCATAAAGAAAAAAAAAACAACTGAGATAAACAACAAAAATAAATACCAAATAGTGTTTTAACGCTTTAGATTGGGGAACACTTATTGACCATTAATTAAGAAATCACTTGCTTATTTACAGTTAATGATCATTAATTATGGTGTTGTTTAGCATGAACGTTTGTTGACCACTAACGTAAAATATGATCTGTTTTATGTCAATAAGCATGTTAAAATGACCGGCTAATAACCTGGCGATACACATAGGTAGTTTAGTTTTGTATTATATGCTCCTGGATCTAATGTGTAACTAAAGATGTTCTATTTAAAATGGCAAAACAAAAATAAATAAATAATACTAATTAATAAATAAAAAGAAAACAGCATGATAAAACCCTTGTGCATGTGACCCACCCAGGTCACATAACTAAATCTTCATACATTTACTGTGTGGATTAGATTGATTCCGATGTGACTGTTTAGAATGTGCCGCAACACGTGGCAGGAAACAGACGTTGGCAACGGAAAACTCAGCACAACAAAACAAGATAACAGCTAAAATCTGTGGACGATTTTGTCATATGTTCGCGCCCAAACTACTGACATCCTTGATACTGTTGCCATCTCTGCACTCTATCACAGGAAAACCGAAGTGTCTGAATGTAGCCAGATTCCAATCCAGTTTAATGATGATAAATGCAGCAAATGTTACAGTAACACGTCACATATGGAAGAAAACTCTGATATGTTTTTGATAAATGCTTAAAAAACAATGATGTTACAGGTAACAGTTCAGTTGACTGTTGCCAACCTTTTCATGCAAAGGTCGGCAATAGTCAATAGTTGGCCTTTTTGGTTTCAGTTTCTCAAGAATTACTTTTATCTGATAGTTGTGAACCTGCCCACACTCACAGGAAGAGTCCTTCGTTGCCATGGTTTCAAGATAACTTCCATATCCTGTTTAAAGTGGAGGTCCTTGTAGGCCAAAGGGGAAAAAAAATCAAGGGGCCTCACCTCAAACCCCCACACACTCAACAACACATGAGAACTGTGGGAAACTCGGCGACGATAACAGAAACATCTGTCCCAGAAATGAGAGCGATAGCTGCACAGAAGGTGGGGGTGCACTGATGCTGCACAGACTGGGACAGTCAGTGATGACGCCCCAGTTACTGTACCTACACAGGGAGACGCAATATACATACATCCAGTTAATATAGCTGAGGGACGATTTATTGGTTGCACATGATTCATTTTCATTGTTTGTGAAAAACACCTGGCATAGAACTTCCTGTTTGCAATGCTTCCCTTTCGTATGAGATATCTGTTGCGGTTTTAGAAAAAGAAGAAGTGCAGTACAATTACATGCCATGTTTACTGGAAGTGTGGAGAGTGGGTTTATAATATTAATGAGCAAAAGGTTATTTAGTTATTATTAAATATAATAATAAAATGTAGAGGTAGCGTTAGAAATAATATGAGCATTAATATAAAGGGGATGAAGACAAAACTATCAAAACAAGACGGAAAATAAAGAGTCTGTTGTGACGAGTGAATGTGGACACTTCTTTTTTCACTGCACCAGTCAAGCAGGGATGAATAAACGTGTTTTTGTTGTGTTTTCGTGGAAAGAATATACTCTCACCAGGCACCATGACCCTGCATCTGTTTCCTGCCTGGTGCAGAGCAATTGTTACAAGGAGAGACATCTCTGTTCCAGGCGACCCTCATCATGACTCATCCCATTGTTCAGTTACACTCTTAGTCACTGCTCCTCTAATTTATGAAAAGTTTCTGAGGAATGTTCTGCTTTAAACCTCTGTGGGTTTCCAGTATGTACAACAAACTGATCCTGTCTGGATTGATATGTTTCCCCGCGACCTATTCCAGGAACCATGAGGTGACAGGTCACCACCCAAACCGGGGGGCTTGAAGAGCCGATTTAACAGAAGGGTGGTGGATAAGCAGATGCAGCACCACCCTTGATCAGTAAGGAGATTACTCTTTATCACAAAGAATGCTGGGGATATACTGTCCACGCCAACAACACTGTGTAATTAAAGTGAAGAATGACCTGACTGACCGCGTCACAATCAAGGATGGAGGACTTATCTGGTTGAAAATCTCCACTCTAAGAAACAGTTAATTACCAAATACTGTAGTTCACAGTAAAAATGCAGTCTGTTTATTTGTCTATACTTTATCCTAATGTTGTGGAACTTACATTAATCTGATTGGTTTCCCTGTTTATGTTAACTCGTCTGTATGAGCCTGACTTGGGTGTCTTCCACTTTACATTGTTTACATCCTGCACATCCTGCGTTTCTAAATATGAATGTGGTTGTCAATAATAATTTTCCAGTCTCGTACACCCTACGGAGGAAGACATGATGCTCTTGGTTCTCACTTCCTGTCATGCAGGAAGCAGCTGAGGATGGATCTACTGCTCTGTCTTAAATATTTAGTCGGTGGATGGATAATGTCATGTAGTATATTCAGGGATAACTGGTCAAACATAATGTAATGATGACAGGTATTTAATTTCAAAATATTTCCTTTCAAGGGGAGCTTAAAGAGTATTCTTAATTTGAGCATTTAATATGTGAAAACTGCGTATCTTATTAAGGAGAGAGGCCATCGAATGGACATACTCTCTCCAGTAGGTTCTAGCCCTCCTCCTATTTGGCCTTTTTACCTTTTTGTTTTATTTATTTATTTTAATATGTTGTCATGGTAGCTATATTTACAAACACCATCTTGTAATGATAAAAATTATTGTAATGATAAAACAGCGTTAAGCCCACCTCATGGAGAGAAGGATGGCAGGTTTTCTAAAAATGGTAGACGATAAAACGTCACCAAAGACCCCAGTCACCCGGGATCTACCCTTCTCCACCCTCCGCCATGACAAGCATAAACACATGGTCACTTGCCAGTGTCATCACTTTCATCCCATGTTGTGTGTGTTGCACTGACAGATGCATTATTGTTGTGCATACACACATTATAAACATGTACATATTTATAATTTCTATGTCTTTGTCTTCTTTATTTTAGTTTTTTTTTCCTCATTATATTCTTTTCTACTTCTGTTTATCCTTGTGATTCTGTTTCAATCCAAATGTATGCACAATAATAGCAATAAGTGTTAATAGTCAATATGAGTGTTAGGTCATTCAAATAACATGGAAATAGGAAATAACAAATAAAAACTTACCAAAATCCGAGTAAAATGCTGTGGTTGCTGTATGTTGTATAGCTGCAGCTTCCTTCACTCTAAAATGATTAATTTAAAACGCATTTTATTAATATATTTCATAAAATTAACATATCTATCACGATGTATGTGACCAACACTTGTTAATTTGACAAACCCCCAAAATCGATTTCTTTATTTTGAAATCTGTGCTCGTTCGTGGGCGCGCGCACCCCTCCCAGTGCACGCGGGGCTGCTGAAGAAAGGAGAGGGGGAGGGGTCTTGTCGTGACGTCACACAGCCCGTCCCACCCAAGCTTAAATTTACATTTTCTATGAGTCCCACTCAGTGTGAGGAGCCACAGCAGCCCACCAGAAAGCTCCCACACACACCTCGACCCAGGGAAGTGACCGGGACGCGCGCTGATGTGCTGTCGACCACTTTGCCCCTTCAATTGTTCAGCAACTGGAGTTGGAAAAGTCGACTCGGAGGTAGGTGTGCGCGCGGATCCGCTGAGGGTTTCCCCACTAACAAAAGCGGCACGCTGAGCTGTTGGTGTGCGTCCACGTCGCTACGCGCAGCACTTTCTAGCTTTAAAATACGGCTAAAAGTGATGCACACAAATCAAACTTCAGGAGGAGGAACGTGTCATGTGAACTCTTGCTCCATTGTCTGCTTTTGTTTGTGCGCGTGTCTGTGATTATTACGGGACAGAGACAGGCTCGTGAGCACAGCACGTCCACTTCCATTGACTTGGCTGCTCACTTCTATCAGATTCTTCTGTCTGGGAACGACAATATCATGTTCCTGTAGATGATGATGTTACACCTCCGTCCAGGATACGGATACAGACATCACTTTGGTAAAGCATTATCTTCAAAAATGTCATATGAAACTGAGAAGAATAGTTCTCTGACAAGCCACACATCACTGTCTAAGTGCTTTAGATTGACATAATATGAATCTGTTTATTTCTTTAGTGGTTGAATGTGATATGTGTTTTGTTGGTTTTTGTTTACAATGATTATTTTGGGGTTATAAAGAACTGATAAGCGTGTCACTCACATGACAGTTTCATCATCAGCTATGTCAACAGTACTTTAGTCTGATGTTGTTTTTGAGTATGCTGTGTTTTTGTCTGCAGTTTTTCAGACCCTACAATTCTTATTATGTGTTTAAATATACAGTCATAAATATTGTTTGTTTTAGACATGTTGGGCCATGTGATCTGGCATGTATACTCACTTCTATTATTGTGATCAGCTCTGAAGTCAGCGAGTTGAGGTTCGTTTTCTGACAAGCTGGAACTTGAAGGGAAGTGCGGCATTCAAAATAAGTGTCAACTGACTTCCTGAAATACAGAAACATGCTCATTTCTTCATGATGCTTAAACTCATTTGACTTTTGCTAGTTTTTTATAAATAGATTCCTGTTTGGGAAGTTTTTACATGCACATAGGCTCATTGTTTGTTTTATGAATTGATAGCAATGTCCAACATGTTGCATGAGAAGTTTAACTTTTGTTTTTTCATCGATTGAATGTTCCTCAGAAGCATTTCAGGGTGAATGCAGAAGATGTGAGAGTTACATCAGCTGAAGTCATCAGAACTGGTCTTGGTTCGACACTAATCCGTGTCTGTGTCAACATGCTACTGCATGAAATATTTTTATTAGAAGACAAACAAGGCACTTTTTTTGCGGGAATGAAACTGTGTGGTCTGAAAGCTTAAGAATTGAAGTGTCTGTTTGGGACCCAATCTGGCTCAGACTTTGTGTTTAAAGTTGTTGACTTTAAAGACTGCTGAATCATCCTCTTTTCTACTTAAGAAAATACTTTTGAAAGTGTCTTATGTACTAGGAGAAACAATATAACCGTCTTCACTACTAGTCTTGTTAATATTTCGTATGAAATGGGTGACATTTTTACCACTTAAAAAACTGGAACACCAACACTAGATAAGGAGGATTTTACTTTCATAGTTTCTTTGTTCTCTGTATGGGACTTGTTTTTCACATGCAGCTTTATCAGAGAACATATTTAATAGATGAGCAGTTTCTGAATTCATCATGTGTGAGTAAGGCGGCGTGTGCCACAGCAGTGCGATGGCTGTGTCAGCGTAGCACATGGCTTCAGTCAGAGCCGCCACACTGGCTGTCAACAAGCACACACACCCACAGAAACCATTTGATGATGCATCACGCTTAAACTTTAACTTTCATTTAAACAACTTTAGCTGTGTGTTTTTCTGGGTGGAAGTGAAGCAGCTGCTTTGTAACTAGAAAGTCCAAACATGGACAAGAAAACCCCAGGTGTGTTTAGCCCAGAATTGACATCAGCAGGTGGTATGAATGGATTTCTGCTGTCGAAGTTCTGAGTACTTGTGTAAGTGTGTGTAAAGGGAGGGGAAAGTCTTTCACATATGTTAGTCATTTGGAGGCGAGTTTGCTGAGCGTTTTACATCTGTTTTCTGATCTTTGAACCCCCCCACCCCTTCTGTTTCTCTCACTCTGTCTCACTTGCTGTCCTCAAGAGTCAAAGCTGTCACTGCATGTATGCACTACAATGCTTGTTAGTACACTCTGGGGAGTTTAAAAATGGCTATAAAGTGTCCAAGTTTCCATAATAAACTAGCAATGTTATCACTGGCGGTTCTGGTGTGTCTCTCCAACATATCATTATGGAATGTGAGACTCAACCTGACCTCGAGAAATCAAGGTATTTGGGTCAGAAATGGGTGTGTGTCCAGGAGGGGCACCATATGTGTGCTGACAGTATTCTGTCCGACAGTCGAGCTGGTCCATCTGTGGCCACTGAAATGAAATAGTCAGCAGAATCTGCTGATCCTCGAGGTCTAGTCTACACGAGTCTGTTTTGTGCGTTTCATGACCCTGTTTTTAAGTTGTGAAGTAACGCCTTGGAGCAGATGTGTTTTCATGGACTCGCTCCTCTTTGATGGTGGCAAAATTAGATTTCAGTGCGTAATAAGTGGCATTCCACTCAATTTTTACGACGACTCTGAACACAACCCAGAGTGCAAGTGGAACACGAGTAATGTGTAGCAAGCAATTTAAAGTTTATATACTACCAGCTTGCGATAGCGATTATATTAGTGTACACAAAAATGTCTGCGTTCACAGCAGCTCTGTCTTATTATAATGACATGGGCATTGGACATACAGTAAGAGAAATGGGAGCCAAGAAAACTAACATCACACTGGATTTAAAAGCTTGTAAGAACAGATGATTTTGTCAGATGTAGCCATGGCCCGTATTAAACTTTGACAGAATGTACTGTCGCGCCATGACACCAATCGTGACGACTCTGATATGATCGGTCGTCTGCTTAAGCAGCATTAGCTGACGGCAGCATTAAAAATCAGCAGTTAAGCCACAATGTATCTCAGGTCATTTTCTTTTTTTACTCCTTAAATAGAGTTATAGCTGAAGCTAAACTGCAAGTTTGAATTTGTAGTTAGACGCTGTATCTAAAAAGATTTTCAATATTAATTGAATATAAGGTGTCTACAAGGTACAAAAGTAGTGCTCATAAAATTCTTATCAATTACGTCAGCATTATTTATCCATAAAAAGCCAAAGCATACTTATAGATTTCTAAAATCAAAATATTGTTTAATTTTATATGAACTTGTAAGTTAAAGTGGTGATGGTAAATGTCTGCAACTTCCTAAAAGCAGCTGTTGCAACCTGTACTCTATGTTGCAACCACCTCAGTGAACATTCATAAACCTCTGCCACTATTTCTGTCACGTAAAAGTATTTCAGTCATTGAATTTTTCATGGTCTTATTTCAACAGTCACGCCCATCAAGGCTTATTCAAATATTAAGATGTACTGCAAACAAAGTGATGCAATTGTAGATTCTCCTTGCATTACAAAGGACATATATTTATTCTGCTGCTGCATGACATCGCAAATGGGGTATTGAGTTTCCCTTCAGCTGGAGCGGTATGATCCATACATACAGTAGGTATAGGTCACGTGCGTGCTGGTGTGTCAGTATCCGGCTAAGTCTGACACACAGAAGTGGACAGAAGTGTTTGCTTCTTAATGTTGACCTGTTCATAATGGAGATAAGATAAGGAGGACACACAAAGAGTAAACTGCACAGTCCACACCGACAGGACACTGGCCTTCTCTAAGAATCTCATTGATTTTTCCCGATGTTATGCAGAAGCTTCAATCACAATTAAGTACCATTACTGTACTGACCACTCTGCTGAGTCCTGGTGAATAGATGACACAAGCAAAGAGACTCTCAATCTCCTCCAACATCCAACTGGTTGATTTATTGAGTGACTGAAATTAGAATTGAATTAAGTTCCTTGTAAGGCTGGAGGAAGATGTAGACGGTCTCCTGTTATTTAAGGAACATGCGTGTCAATGTACAATTATTTATACTCAATGGTTTATTTTCAAGACTGATATACATTGTGATACATAGTACCTCCAGGGTTTGCACCACATATAAACTGGTGTGTCGCACCACCACAGCTTCAGTGAGAGCCGACCATCTCTTTTTAAAGATGAAATACCATGTGATCAAACGTATTAAAACGGAGTGGAAACATCGAAACAAAAGGATAATACATAGCGCATCATGGAGGTGGGCATGCTGTGTTATTGGCGGAAAAATCCCCTAAGAAACCTCATCATGACTGATCCGGTCGAACATATGAAGAGACATTTACTTTACGGCCTTTCTGATCGAGGACATACCCAAGAACTTCAACTCTTAGGTTAGACAGGAACTTCAACTTGAGCATTTGACTGAAATTGGGTGCTATTTTTTATTTTAATAATGATTCATACACTGCTCAAATACACTCACATGAATATCTATTATGTAGTAATAAATATTTATATTTTGTACCATTGAAATCCACTTGTCTAAATATTCCTTTCTTTTCTTGGCAAGTGCTGCTGTTCCTGTAGATAACCAGTTCAAATACACCTGTGATGTAAAAACAGTGACATTCAATTGAAACAAAAGACTTCTATTTAGTCTATTTTTGGGCGTCGTTCTCCCTGTCAGCGTGTGAGTGCGAGCCGCTGCCTGTAGATCTCCTTGTTGCCCAAGGTAACAGTTGTTGTTGGGTTTTCTCTACCGGCATGTAAACAAAGGAGACCCCTTAAATCTTTTCCAATGTTATTGACAGCCAATGAGATTTGAGCTGCCAGCTGGGCTCAGCCAGTAGACGGCGGTGAGGGAAGAGGGGGGTGTGAGTCCACAGCATGAGGAGGAAAACAGCGGACGAACACAAAGCTCCCGATCTGAAACCATAACAAAGACCATTCATTTATGACCCCGTCTTCACCCAGACTGAAAGGAATTTTCTGAAGAGAAGATAATTGCGGTTAAGTTTGGGATGAGACGGACATTTTCCCCTCTCTAGGTGTCACTATCGTTTGGTATTCAGTGCATGTGTCGCCCCCTAAATGTTGGTGCACCTGTTAATATCAGGTCCAATCTTAAACATATAGGAACATGTGTCATGGTCAGCTGGGAGTGAGGAGAGACCCGCCTATTGTATATGACTGGCAGGTGCAACCCCAAACTGCACCCCTTCAGCAATTATTCAACACATGTTCAGAAAAGGTCTGACTAAGCACTTCGATTTTACCTTTTAAAGCGAAATGACCACAGTGTTTATCCATATGTGCTGTCACTCAGAGAAGTCACTGTGTCGGCACGTCCGTGCTTTTTGTGCCCAAACTGATAATCGCTTTGCAGGTTCATCACATTCCCACAGTGTGACTCGAAGTGGTGTCACTGCTTTTTCAAACCATCCCATTCATGCGGTAATCTGCCTGGAGCGCACCGCGTGTGCTGACAGAACGGCGTTTAAACAACTTTGCCGAACATGTGAACTGCATGAGAAGCCATTCACCGTTATCAGTCTAATCTGATCTGTGAAGTTGGAAACATATTTTCAGAAAGGAGAAAGTAGCTACGCAAGCTACTCCAAACAACTACTGTTAATAAAATTGTAGTTGATGCTTTCCAACGCACTTCAGATTCTATCTCTAAGGCAAGTTGGCTCAATATTACAACTCACAGTTGTTTTGAATGTGACATAGGTTGAATGACAAGTAGAGCCGAAGTCTGGGTGCACAATATGTTTGGTATAAATTTGCTCCATAGTAGAGATTTGGATTCGTTGACAGACAGTTGACACAGTTGTTTTTTTTCAAAAACATAAAACCTCACGTGATCAAATGTATTAAAATGAAGTGGAAACATCCAAGCAAGCGGACAACGTGTAACTCATTACATAGGTTTTCTGTGAGTTTTTAACGGAAAATTTGGTGAGGCAAACTTTTATTTTCAAACTTGAATCGAACAAGAGCCTGGGTCAAATGTATGCTGAGAACTTGTTGGATCCATCGACAAATTGTTTTGGACTGCAAGTCGCACGAGTCAAAAAATGCATTGTTTATAATGGACTATAACCCACATTTTGGGGGGGAATTTGTTTCTAAAAATCCAAGACAAATTACCGACAACAATAAGGAAAAGGAGGCTGGATAGGTGTACAAGTATGCTAGCATAGCACTTCAATGTTTGGTCTGGTACATGAAGAAATGAACAACAAACTGAATAGGGCTGGTTGATCGGTTAGAACATAACAGGGAGGATGTGGGAGGAATAAAAATAATGTCTATCATCATTTATAATGATGCAGGCTCTCAAACTCTGAAACAATTTAGCCCCAAATTTTTACTGACAGAGGTGAGCCAACTTACTAATTTTCTGCAAGACTCTCTAAGAAACTGAAAAACTGGCGGTAGTTATAATGATCAGGTCTGCAAACTTTTCTGTGGCAACTGCAAAGAAGGAAGGAAATGTTGCATGAAAGAAGGAAACAGAATTTTCCCTTGTGACATCACACAGCACGTCTCCCTCACATGACGCCCCGCATGTATCCTTGTGAGCCTCCAGCATCATGAGTGCACGGCTGTGTTTTATGAACCCTCATGAGCTAGGATTGTAAATTCCCACACCCCCATGTCTCCCTGGTGACATTGCCGTGTTGTGAGAGCCTAGTGGGTGGCGATTCCTTCTATGTACGAAATCGCACAGGAAGCGGACGAATCAGGCCCTAATGCTTGTCAAGGGAATTGTCTTGTTGATGCTCACTTCAATATCAGCAGAAAAACAAGTATTTAAGTATTTGATACCCACTCTGTGGGAAGACTGGCTTGATGGCAGGATTTGTGTGGCCTATACAGAGGCTTGTTTTTGTGTATTTAATAGTCGGCGAATGTTTGGCTGATCGGCTGCTTCTTTCCTTGGTGTTCCCTGGCAGGCCACTTTCTTCCCTGAGGGGTCGCTAGGGGGTCATTTGTGCTCCCATTCGTTCACATTCATACCCTGCCAGCACTCCACTGAAGAGGAATACTGTGGGAATCTGGACTGCTTTTAGTTCTTGCTGTTTTTCAGGACGCTTTTGTTTGTGTCAAAGCTCTTAAAATCTGTAAAGTACGTCACTGTGCTTCCCACTGTTACGTGTCGTCACCGGGGAAGGGGTTTGTAAAGAAGCATGTGCCTTCCAGGCAGGGCAAGTACGGGAAATGAGCTCATTGTCGGTCCAAGACGCCCCCTCCCCTCCAGAGTCCCTGCTTGTCTTTCACTTTTTCTGTCACCCTCTCTGGCACCCCCGACGCTCCTCGTCCATCGCTGTGTTTTAATTAGGGCCTCTCCTGTTTATAGCTGAATGGACGCTTCATTAGCTGGACGGAGAGAAGAGGAAAACCCGGATCTGTCCCGCTTGTAACACACAGGAAGGGGTATAGTGCGTGCGAAGAATGGGCTGTGGGGGTTGCTTTAGGGGTATTGATGACGCAAGTTCCCTTGAGAGGTGGACCTCCCATCTGTGAGTAAACTACAATGTTGTCCAAAAATGAATATAGGAAGTGAGCAGTTTGGTTTACGTGTGTGAGGTGTGTGGCTTATTTGCATTCACATTTAATCGCCATAATGAGAATACACATCCTCTGGTCTACTGTGTTGCTCGCACTTGCTATGAAGGAAATGGTCAGATATTCAAGTGGTTGAGTGGAACACAGCATCAGATTATAAAGACGGGTTTCCGAGTAAATCCGACCCTTTGCACTTAACTGCTGAATCCTGATTGAGTGGGTGTGGCCAGCCATGTGTTCCCAACTGTGACAGTTGACAGACCAAACCCCGCCCTCCTGGATGCCTCACATTGGTCAGATGGTGATGCTGACCCCCAGCTGTTAGATTCATCTTCTCTTCATTTCTAGAAAGCAGCTGGAGAACGACGTCTTTATGACGAACAATTGTGGGTCCTTAATTGTGTTTAAATCTGTCCTTTGGAAAGCTCTCATTCATCCACGTCATCGTGTGAATGGGATTTAAATAAATGGACTTAACAGTTACTTGGTTATGATTTGTGGGTAGAAAATTAATTACCTTTATAGGTGGTCAAGACATTTTAAATATATTTTAATGTTTTACCGGTTCTTGCATGAGTTTGCTCCCGGCACAGGCCTTCTTCTTCTGTCAAAAATAAGAGGTTAGTCGAATACTGTAAAGGAGCATTTATGCCCCCTTCATGTACATAATTGTACTCATCCGTTTCAAACAGTGTTGCTGTCACGTGCTTCCTTTTCTTCTTTACGTTGGCAATGTTGTTCACCAATATATCCACCAGGGGCAGCAGCCCAGACACAAAAGTGAGGCCCTTAAATATATCTCGGCTGGAGGAAGGAGAATTTCTGCCATTGTTCTGTCTTCTTTCTGTCTCATTAGAGCTTTGTATCGGGTAGTAACAGCACTGTTGCTGTTACTACCCGATAGTGGTAGTTGTAGTGGCGTGGTCCTGCTCCGTTAGGTCCATGCCTGTAAGCTTTGTGGAAACATTCAGAAACAACGGCAAAATGAACGCAGAGCACGGACAGAAGGCCCAGTCCATATCCAGATCTGTTTTAATGGGCCTTAAATAGTCCACAAGTGTGCATGTATGTGCCCTGTGATGGGGCACATCTCACCCAAAGTAGCTCTGCTCCCATCATTGTACAAGCAGTAGAAGATGAATAAATGAATAGCTACATTACACATAGATTTTTGTATTTGTTATCCCAAGTTTTTTTTCTGCAAAAACACAGTATAGCGTTTGCTAGCATACATCTTTTTGACTAAATACATGACCTGCACCGACTTTCCACCGATTAAGTGATTATGAGACAGTTTCACCGCTGCTCCATTCCCGCGCAGAATCTCCCCTTACACATTTCACAATTGTTAGCCTTTTGGTAACGAGACTTTTCTGTTGCACTTTTGCACGTTCATGGAAACATCTGTACACTTGTGATGTTCATGGGACATTTCTTTATGATTCATAATTGTGATATGACTGTTATGTTTTGTCATTACTGTTGCAGTGTATGACACTACCATCTGCAAGGTGGTTTCCCCTCTGATGCTTCAATATACAAGTCATATTCCAGCTATCTTGTGTTTCTGGATCTGGGTTAGCTTTCACCTAACTTTCCTTTTATCATCATATTTGTCATCTTTCTGGAACATGTTTTGATCCATTCACTGACTGAATATGGTGGGCCTCTAAAGTAGTGTAAACTACAGACATTAGAACTGTCCTTCATTTGCTGTCTTGAGAAGTGGCAAACTGACTGTCAGTGGTGACTATTGGATGATATTTCTTTCTACACATTGAGTTTTCATCCTTGGTTGTCTAATCGGTGCAGTCTGTCAGGGGCCTGTGATTCTCAGCATCAGCTATTTCCACTTCCTGAATGCTGTGTCACCATAGCTAAGTAGGCGCGCTGGCGGGTCTCCATGACGACGATGGGAAAGTGACGACTGAATGAAAAAAAATTGAGAAATGTGTTCGTGGCAACGTGCCCAAAATAATCACTTCAGCTAATTCAACCTGCGACTGCACAATCACACACTCACACACGTATGCAGTATTCCATTATTAATGACAAAGGAACATCTTGCGCACCAATGTTTTCCTTAGACAAGAAAGTTTGAACTAGAAATTTTGATGTTGTTAGTTCACTCCAACTTTATTGACTCTTTTCTTGCAGAAAAGAGCATCATTAGCAGACAGATTATGTTTTTGTGCGTCTGTGTGGTTTGTAATATGACTGTGTTCCCCAAAACTCTAAACAATCTGCTTTCTGGTTTCCTGGAAAACCTGCACACATTGAAGCCAATAGCCTGTTGCAATTGTACTTGTGAGGAAATGTTGACGCAGTTATTCAGCTCTTGTCTTGAAATGAAGAACGATAAAGCCGTAATATTTTAGGAGTTTTTTTTTCTTTGTTTGTTGTCTGGCATTGCCACGCAACTTAGTCTAAAAAGGTGTAAAGTAGTAAAACTAGATGGCAATTTTATTGCTGTATTTTTTCATGGAATACTGTTGAGGGTACAAATCACATGCTACTGTTGGGGGTGGAGTTTGCCCATCATTCAAATATTATATAGGTCAACGGTTTGCAAGGTGTGGAGAGGGAAGCTGATCGACGGCTGGATAGTGCAACTGCTTGAAACTGCTGAAAAACTTTGGTGAAAAGAAAGTCCAAATGGATTGGGACCACACTGTTCACCGTGAGCTGGCGCAGAAGGAGCAGACCTTCCTCACCTTATGGATCTGTGAGATCAATCCTTTATTTGTCGTTTGACTTAGAATACTATGCCAATTGTTTGCCTTCTTCATAGATTCTATTTTATGGTTTACCTGCCTGGAGTGAGCCGAGGGTTTTGGGGACGAGAGCGAGCACATTGTTTGGAGGTTAAGTTTGTGTTAGCAGTTGTGAATGTCAGGAACACAATGTGTATTTGGAGGGTTTTCAACTATAATCCACTTAATATGATATCAAATCACGATGTGTGTTTTCTTTCACGTGCTGGAGTGAAGTAGAATAGTTTTCGAACTCCATGATGTGTTGACGCATGACGTTATAAGTCGTGCCATCTTTTGCTTCTCCCTGTGTCAGAAATACACTGCCTGGCCAAAATAAAGTGGCCACCTGGATCCTGGATCTGGGGTTGCTGCAGTTGGTCAGGTCTAGGTTCAGCAACATCATGTGCTCAAAGAATGAGGTCAGCTGACTACCTGAATATACTGAATGACCAGGTGATTCCATCAATGGATTTTTTTTTCCCCTGATGGCACGGGCATATTCCAAGATGACAATGCCAGGATTCATCGGGCTGAACTTGTGAAAGACTGGTTCAGGGAGCATGAGACATCATTTTCACACATGGATTGGCCACCACAGAGTCCAGACCTGAACCCCATTGAGAATCTTTGGGATGTGCTGGAGAAGGCTTTCAGACTCTCCCATCATCGAGGCAAGATCTTGGTGAAAAATGAATGCAACACTGGATGGAAATAAATCTTGTGACATTGCAGAAGCTTATCGAAACAATGCCACAGCTAATGTGTGCTGGAACCAAAGCTAAAGGCGGTCCAACAAAATATTAGAGTGTATGACCCTTTTTTTGGTGGCAACCTTTTTTGTTTTGGCCAGGCAGTGTAGTTTTTAGTGGCAGAACTTAGTCTCACAGCCAGATGATTGAAATGCCTCTCTGGCTGTCGGAGCTCACCTGTAAACTAAATCACATCCCCATCTTTTTGCGATCCAAAGTTTACCAGCGGCTTTTAAACAGAACCAGAACAGACTTGGAATGAAACAGGGAGAGCCTGGAGTGATGGGACCTAAACTGGGCTCCAGTTTGAGGTTGTAGAACCCGTTTGAACTCCCTATGTCACTTCCCCTCTCCCTTGGGGCACGGAGGAAGTAGGAGCATATGTGTTGACTAACGGACACTTTTGACAACACTACCAGCCTTTGAGTTCCTCGACCCCCCCAGGACTGGCAAGAACAAGAACCACCTTTGATGTAGCCAGCATGTCTGTGTTTGCACGCAGGCTGTTGCCTCACCTCTACTGTCGCAGGATGTGTGACCTATTTCAAGTGAATCACTATTAATATATCTCAGGTTTCCACTTGGCAGGTGGAATAATATGTTTTTGTGCTTTTGGAGTGATGTTTTTTTGTTTGTTTGTTCTTTAATCTCATTTTTTAAAGATGATAAATCTGAGATTAAGTGGGATTATGTCGGACGTATTCTTGTCAACAACAGTGTCAAAGTGTTAAATCCTGATGTGGAATTGATCTCTTTGTTCTGCGGTCCACGCGCTGCGTGTTTATCTGAGCGCTCTTTGTTATGTAATTTACCTACAAGTCTGTCGGCCTCTAGTGGCGGTTGCTGCTCACTGCAGCAGGAGAGGTTGTTTTGATTTTGAGGACACCCCCACCCCCCGTCATCGCCACCACCTTTTGTTTCAAGCACGTGTTGTGTCACGCTTGTTTCTGTGGTCACTGAGTGATGCGGCTGAAAATACGTTTTTCCGAGGTTCCCGGGAGAACAAAATAGAAAATGGAGATAATGGTTTGTCGCTAGTTATGAGGGAAATTAACTGCTTTTGTGATCCTGTCTAATATTGATTTTAAAGAACGTTTGACTGTGCCAATGTTGAGTCTGGAAATCGATTTTTTTTACACATAACATAACATATATATTAAAGCATATATAGTTAAACGTTTTTTATTGTATCTTAAATTGTACAATATGTAAATATTGTTGAACTACTTAGATTTGTGAGGGTTTTACTTTTTGTTTTCTTGTCACTGAGCTGACTTGTGTCGTTATTTTTTATTTTTATTTATTTTATACTTTTTGACTAGTGTTGAGTCAATGTGAGTATATGTTTTTGTGCAGTTGACTTCTCTTGTTGCAAATTGTTTCCAATCTTCCATGAACTTTATCTTTTCTTATTGTGTTGCTCTATATCCTCTGTTTTCTCTTGTTCTTTCATGATTCATCAAGCCCTTTTGTGCCTCTTTTTATGAATTTTTATCCTTAACAAATATTTCTCTGTTGTTTGCCTTGTTGTTTAAATATGACATTAAAATGTGGACTTTCTAGTTGATTATTTTCTCCAACTGTGGTACCAATAAAGGATATCTAGTCTAATTGAATCTAATTTAATTTAATTCACTGTTGAAAATTGCCTCATATTTACTGTGAAAAACAATATTATGTCTACATGCTGCTGTGTCAACCCAAATTGTGGGAAGAGTTTAGAACGTTATACTGGCCTAGACCTTACGCTAGATTTCCCGTTTCTTGTTTTTCTTCCTTTTTGGCTCTAATTTTCAGCTGTTTCTAAACAACGGATTGATATCCAGTCTTCTTTTTGTACATTATTACTTACCTATAAGTCAACTATATCCATAAATGTTTGCAAAGAAAGACTAGTAATCCTCTTATCCAGCCAAATCCCTGACACGCAACTTGACTCTGTTTATTATTTATTAAAAGGGGTTATTTTTGTTATTGAGGTGGAGTCAGTTAGAGGTGGGAGGGGGCAGAGTCAGCGCACGTAAGCAGAGCTATAAAACAGACTTTGAACTCACAGCAGCTCAGAAGCGAAGACTTCTGTGCTCAGGCAACATCCGACACTCGGTTGTACAGTAGTACTTTTCTGGAGGGAAGCATATTAAGAAACAGAGCAGCGATGGCTACCATGTTCAGATACCCGGTCTTTCCTCATCTGCAGGGTGAGTCCATGCAGCACTTAGTGATGTAGACGCATGTTTGTCTGTGAGTACTTGTATATACAGGTAGTTGTATATTGACTTTTTACATGTTTACATTGGTATTAAAGTTGTATATGGTTGTTTTTCAAGGATTACAGGGTGAAGTATGTTTACTTTTCTTTGTCACAGTGGCTGGAAAAAGAAGCTATTTTTGTGCATCAATACATGAGAGTTGTTCAGTAGACAACACCTGGGCACAGTCATTGTTTGTTTTGTATATTCTTAAAATATGTTTTGGTCATCTCAGTGTGGATATCTCTGATCAAACAGGTCCATATTTGACTCTTAAGTTAAGATGATTGATGAGATAACATCTTCATTTTGACTGCAATTAGCTTAGATTCACTCATTGGCACGGGATGTTCTTTTTTCATTCGTCGTGGAACAATTATGTAACTCCAGCGCCGAGCCCACTCATCGCTGTTCAATAACTTTGTGCCAGACCATCATGCTGCCGCTCATCAATGAAGTGGCAGTGATGTAAACTTAAAACCGCCCCTGAAGTAAAGTCATCCCTAACTGGGGGATAACTTCATTCACGTGTTCCAGATGTTTGACTCAGTGTCTTGTTTCTGTTGGAGCAGATCCTTGTGACCCTGGTCTGGTGCTCTCTCCAGGGAGGAGCGTCATGGCAGAGCCGGACTATCTGGAGGGAGACTGCGATGAGCTCATCAAACCCAAGAAGCTGATCAACCCGGTCAAGAATTCCCGGAACCATCAGGACCTGCACCGAGAGCTGCTCATGAACCAGAGGAGGTCAGGAGGCTTTTTCTTTTAAACTCGATCTGAGTGAAAGCAGTGCGCAACTTCAGGTGGATGGAAAGAATTGCTGCTATAACACTCCAGATCTACTAAGTTACCATTGGAACTCCGGTAAAAGTAACTTTGTGAAGATTTGATCTGGAATAATCTCTGCAGACGTCAACTCAGTTCGCCATCAGCAGTGTGGTATAAAGCTCAGGATGTAAAACATTCACACAAGCTCTCATACAAACCTGCAAATGCGTTTGTGGGTCAATAATTTGTTATGGAAATGTCCTGCAGATGAAGTTGGTGGTGGCCGCGGTGGGGGCTGAGCTGTGGGGCAGTGATGGGCGGAGTGGGTGGGTCATCACTCAAGTAGGGAGACAGAAAGGCAATGCAATTTGGGGAAGCTTTTTGTTCCTCAAAAATAAAGTTCAATAACTAATAAAATATTGGCTTTATTTATTTGTGTGCCGTAAATGCAAATTGATTACCACATAATGTTTTTATCCATTTTTATTATCTTCTGCTCATTTCTTCATTATCATAATTATTTTTTTTACCTTTTTAAAAAATGGCTTAAAGACCACATATTCTTTTCAGAAATTACACAATTTAAATGTACAATGTGTGATTAAAATGGAATTGTGTTAATAATGATATATACAAAACAAGAAAATGACAATCCTGTTTTTTAAATAATCATTATCAATAATAGTCAGAATAAAATGACAAGTGCATGGGAAGAAAGAAGCGCCAGTTTCTGTAAAACACTGTTATTATGCTTATTATTGTTGTTTCACAGTTCTAGTATGTCTCTTATTTAGCAGACAGCTGCTCCCCAAAGATCAGCAGTAAGCCATGATCTTGTCTGCATTTAGAACTTTGTATTAAAGAGCTTAAACATCAGCTTTGAATTGCTCTTTATGAAGTATTCACTTAAGGAGATTATTTATGATTTGATAATACTGTCTGCCTTTTCCTTTGAATTAAAAAAAGTCACTCGACAATATTAACTTATGTAAACAAAGATTATTTTTTCCTTAAAAAGAATGTTGTTGGCATTCATTTCTGAATTTACTTTGAATTTTAAACATGTATCCCTGCCAAATATTCGAAGATGATTTACCCACCCGCCTTTTTTTAAAAAAGAATCAATAAAAATATCCTTCAGCTTCAACTCTGGTTTAGGGGTTGAGAGGTTCCTGAGTCAGAGTGCAGGTTACATTTCTGCTCTCCTCACAAACATGGAAAACCTCCAAAGAAAGGTGTACAGGTGACCCCCCTCTAAGACGCGGGGACCATAACCAAAGGTGCTATTCTGGTCATGAGCTTCTCTCTTGGTGCCTCTGTCGCGGCAGATGAGCAGTGTTGTGCCTGCCTGGCCTCTGATCAGCCTTTTGACACCGAACGTGTTCATTGTCTCCGACCGACCGGAGCCTCGACCCCCTTTGTGCCGCGGCTATAAATAGCTGGACAAACATGCAGACGCTGACACCCGTTACATCACAGCCGAGATGCTCTCTGCAGGTCAGTCTTTTCAGCGATGGACACTTAAATGAATTATGGAGGAGCTGATGCACATAACAGGAAGGACATATAATAAAATAAAGTGTGGGCTTAGAACTCACAAGGACGTCTAGACGCTGGATATTGCCAGTCCAGCAGGAGATCCTGTGTGTTTGATGGAGCTTGTTAGCAGAGGGATTTTTGTGTCTTGCTCTGTGCATAGTGGATTAGTCACGATGATGAGTGAGAGGAGGGAGGGAGGGAGGGATGCATGGCGCGATGGATGTATAAAAAAAAAGAAAGCAGTTATGTAATCGAGATTACAAAACACTTTGTTGCCGAGAGCCTTTCTCTGCCTTTCTGCTACCTTCACCGGAGCGTCCTACACAAACTCATGTGCAGAGGAATTTGAGAAATTCAGCCGCTTAACAAGGTGAGGTGCGAGAACAGAGGGAGGTTCTAGTCTGTGGGAGCTACTCGCCGCCTGCTGCGGGGAGGGTTGTGTAAACAGCATACAGACGCAGGCACGTCTTTTACAACCTGCCTGGAGACCTTCGCCGTCTCTCTCCCGCTCCTGACCCTCCCTTCTGCTGGTGCCTCCAAGAGACCTTGTGGGGCTTCTTATGAGGACGTTATGTAATCGGCACCATTAAATAATGTATGTAATTACGAGCTGCTTGTGTCAGGTGGGCACATTGTGTGGCGCCAACACAAACCGCTGACTAATGGAGAGTCAAATTCCTCATTATCTCGTCTTCAAGAGGAAAAGTGTTGGAGAAATCGCTGCTTCACACTCATCCGCTGTTTAAGTGACGAAGGGCAAATACTCTGGAGTGAAGTTAAACTATTGAAATGGAAACACGGTTGGATTTTGAAACTTCATACCTGTTAAACTAAGTCTGCACAATATACTTCTAAAGAGCTGCATTGTTATGGTACAAATGTATAAGCGTAGCCAGTATATAGTTTCGAATGTCGATGTAGACACCTTAAAATATCACAATATCACAATCAAGTATTGCAATATTTCAGTAAAAATATTTAAAAATGAGAAGCTCACGATTAAACTATACCATCCTAGTCTTAGTCTTGTAAATACTACTGCCTTTGAATAAAAAAAGAAGCCACTGGAACAACTGTAAAATGATTTGAGTTCCATAACCTATGATATATATGAGGAAACACTATGATTTATACTTGTCTTCTAGTTCCCTTCTAGTTCAAAAGTGTATTTGTATCCGATGCAAACATTGTTTTTCATGTTGAAAAAAAGAATTGGTTCCAGTCAGTTGTACAAGGAACATCCCTGCAAATGTTGGCAGCATCGACTTGTTTTTTTTTGTTTTCAGACTCTCTATATGAGTTCAAATGCAGTTAACAGTTTATTAGGTTACTGTGAGCGATTGTAGACGTGATCCACTGCTTCACTCACTTTCACTCTACAGCAGTCTATAAATCCTTTTTTCTCAGTTTGAACCTTTCCTCTGCCTTTTCTACTCCCATCCCAATTGGATTAACTTCTCCTAATCTCAAACCTCATCCTCAGCTCCCACCCTTCTGGAGTTTTGGAGGGGTTCTTCCATTACATAACATGTTCTGTCGTCCTTCTCCTCGCAAGACACTCTGCAGTAATATGTGCCTGTCCTCTGGAGTTTCGTGGGTTGTGTAATTCTTCTCATTATATCATGATTTCATGTGTGAGGTCATCGATTTTGGGGAATATATTGCAGATCATTTCAGGAATCTTGAGGCAGGATGGTTTGGACGAAAAGCAGATTTCTTTCCCCAGTAGGTTTCAGAATTGGCAGGCGCTATGTGAGCAGATGTCCAATTGGCTCATTTTCCGCTGTTTCTGAACAAGATTGACGGTTTTAATCCAGTTCAGGATAATCTGGAAGCGGGTCGCATTCATCATCATCCGTTACACAATGTTGATATGGCAGTGTGTGCAGCTCCGAGTGATGTTGTTATGTAACCCGCGTCCCTATGTTAGATGGGCTGCTAACATGCCGGTTAATTCTCTCCGCAGGGGTCTGGCTCCTCAGAACAAACCAGAGCTCCAGAAGGTTCTGGAGAAGAGGAAGCGGGAGCAGATCCTGAAGGCTCAGAAGGAGGAGCAGGAGGCGCACAAGAAGAGGAGCGACCTGGAGATCGAGCTCATGAAGAGGCAACAGAAGCTGGAGCAGGTGAGTCGGAGAGTCAAACATATATATATATATATATATATATATATATATATATATATATATGAAAGCAGCATTGACATTCATTCTCATGTCTGTTGCAGCTGGAGCTGGAGAGCCAGAAGATTGAGGAGGAGCAGGAGAACACCCCAGAGTTCGTGAAGATGAAAGGCAACCTGCGTCGGACCAAGCAGGAGACAGGCGGGGAGGAGAGGAGCACCTAGTCACCAGCAGGGGGTCCGATGTCAGCGAGCGAGCGCGTGTTGTGGCTGCCCGACCGTGGTCCGAGATGAACTCCCTGGCTTTTTTTCCACCTCAGTTGTTCCTTCCTGCAGTGAGGAGAGAGAGACTTTACAGACTTAAAGACCCCCCTCTGTCTGCCTGCCACGGACCGCCAGTGCTCATCTCCGCTCCTCACACCCGCCCAGCACCACACTGCACACGAGGGTCCGAACGCCCTTGCAAGATCAGGGCCACGACGAGCTTCCAATGAGCTCTGGAGACGTAACCAAACAGGAGTTGCACCCCATCCTCTCTCTGTTGTATCCCACCCCATTTCTCTTCCCGTTCTCTGTGTTGTCATTGTTTTGTCTCTGTGTTTTCATCTCCAGAACCAAACACTGGATGGACTCTTGAAGCTGTATCATATAGAAGCCAAACAAATGTGGTTTTATTATTTATGTTTGTAGCTCAGACATAGGAGGAACGCTCTCAGTCGCTCTGTACTTTAGTTCAGCTATATAGTTTATCAAGCCACGACAGGACAAAGGGAGGACGAGTTTGGATGCTTCTTATTTTTTTTCTCTCATCATGCCATTCCCTCACATTTCTGGAGCCACTGCAAGACTCTCAGGCGTGAGAGTGACCTTGTTTATAAACCCTGGTGTTTTGTATGAGTAAAGTGTTACTGAATAAATCCTTTTTTTCTGTGAGGTGGTTCATTGAAAACGACAAAAATGTGAGATGTCTGTCGCTAAATGTGTTTCTCTTCACTGGCATTTATTGTCCATAACACAGTTTAATTTAATGGTCAATGAGTGCATTTTAATAGTTTTCTGATGGAAATCCACTAACTCAATTGGCCTCGCTGGACTTCATTTGTGATATATCTTTTTTTTCACTTATCTTTAATTTTATTTGAATAGAAAGATTTAAAATAAAAATCAATCCTGTGTCTTCCAGATACAGAATCTTGTAAATAAACTTTCATTTAATGTTTCTGTTTGTCGTTTTATGTATTATTTCTGTTGTGGGTTTGTGCCAAACTAACGTTTCGGAAAACAAAAGGCAAAATCTTTTTTGACAAGTGTTGACAATCAAAAGAATAAAGGAATGTTTGGGGTCAAACAGAGGTGAAGAGGAGGATGAAGGCAGGGTGCAGAAGAGCAAGTTTCAGTTACAGGGAGGTTAGAAGTCACTGTGACTAACAGACAGGAAACGTTAGGGGGCTTTTAATGGGAGTGACTTGTAGGGCAAGACAAGGAATGACTATATTTGAGGGGTACTCATGTAGAGACGTTTGGAGAAAGATGGTTAGTACATGAGGACGGTGGAGACAATGTTGGGTGAGGAATTCTATAGATGGAGGTAACAGGAAAAGAGGATGAAAACCAGCGAGGGTATAGTGGCAAGTGAGGCAACTGTTGATGGATTCAAAACATGCGTGTGGTCTCCAGCACATAAAACACGCGGATATTTAGTCATATCAAAAGATGATTTTTGTTCTTATAAATAAAAAAGTCTGGTTTTACGCAAATAATTTGTGTTGTTTGGATCAATTATTTATGTCTGTCATTCATAAAAAAAAACTCCTTGCCCTAATTTTAATATGAAATATGAAACTGTTCTTCTAGCGTTTTAACGATGTATCGAATAATAGAAAGATGAACATAAAACAAAGAAGCACCTTATCAATTGATAATAAATTATTAATGCAAAAGTCCTGAGTGATTCTTAAATTACTTTAGCGGTTGCCAAGTGTGCTCCTAAAAAATACTCTGGACTCATGTGATATCTTCAATTGACAGACTGAAATAGTATTTGATAAAGAAAATGGGACGTGTTTCCCAAGCACTTTTTTATGTAAACTATGAACTGTAACACACCGTGTGACACCGAAACCAATATTATATATAAAATAATTCGACTCGACCGGAATAAGGTGGTTTGCTCTCTCCGGGTCGGTGGAGAGTTCTTGCCCCAAGTGGTGGAGTTTAAGTATCTCGAGGTCTTGTTTTCGAGTGAGGGAAAAGGGGACCGTGAGATTGATAGACAGGTTGGTGCAGCGGCAGCAGTGATGAGGGAGGATGAGGTGAAGAGGGAGCTGAGTCACAAGACGAAGCTCTGGATTTACCGATCGATCTACGTTCCCACTCTCACCTATGGTCACGAGCTTTGGGTAATGACCGAAAGGATGAGATCGCGGATACAAGCGGCTGAGATGAGTTTCCTCCACAGGGTGTCTGGGCGCACCCTTAGAGATAGGGTGAGGAGTTCGGTCATCCGAGAGGAGCTCGGGGTGGAGCCGCTGCTCCTCCACATCCAGAGGAACCAGCTGAGGTGGCTCGGGCATCTGATCCGGATGCCCCCTGGACGCCTCCCTGGGGGGGTGTTCCGGGCATGTCCTACCGGGAGGAGACCCCGGGGAAGACCCAGGAGTCGCTGGGGAGATTATGTCTCCGGTCTGGCCTGGGAACGCCTCGGGATCCCCCGGGAAGAGCTGGAGGAGGTTTGTGCAGATCGGGAAGTTTGGGCTTCCTTGCTCAGAATGCTGCCTCCGCGACCCGACCCCGGATAAGCAGCAGCAGAAGAAGGTGAAGGTGAAGGTGAAAATAATTCGAAAGGAGTCGAAATTCAAAGTACTAATTTCCTCATATTGTGATATGTACTGTAGCTGTTTCTCACTGCCACAGTGTCCATCACCTTTCAACTAGAATGTGGTTACCGCCAAAGGCTCATGAATCATCGCATCTAATCTCTCACAGGACCAAAATGAGTGAATAATTTGTTGACACGTCAATCATATTTCCACTGTTAGCACATTATCGTAGGTCTTCAGGTTAATTGCCACACAGTATACACTTTTCCTGACCATTTATGGATGTTTTAATTCATGTTCATGATATAGATTGTTGTTTTTTATCTTTGCTCATTCAACTTTGACCACAGGAACTAGAGCAAAGACTGCGAACTTTAAGATAAGATTAAACAGAAGTGTTACATTTCCCTGTAAGGAAATTCAGTCAAAAGAAAAAGCATGAGCGCAACTGAAAAAGCAGGTCATAAAAAACATGTTACATCATCATACAGATAAAAGGCCATTGCATTTCCTATCGTTAATATTTATTATCGTACTTAATATACAACCGACGGTTTCTTTTTTGCCATTTATGGCATGATTGATGAAAATATGTATACACAGGGAAATATAATTTTCAATCAAAAATGTTTTTGAAAAGGTGATCGTTATCATATCCGTCCATCAGGTGGCGTGAACGTGCATTTATGACGGTGAGTCAGCTGACATTGACTGAAGAGAAGAAGAACAATGGCCGCCTGTGGTCTACTGCGCTGCATGACTTCTAACTTTTCTACTGTTTTGCCCCTCATAAGTCGCTCAGTCCCACGTATCTCGTCGCGGCTGGGTCCACATCCATATTTGAGAAGAACTTTAGCAACATCTTGTAGATTTTCAGCAGGTATATATCCTTGTTTTATTGTGTTTAAATAATGCTTGTAAGCTAACGGGGCAGGCTAGTTAGAGGGCACCAAAGCTGCTGCCTGTTTTTCCGAATTCAGTAGTGAAAATAGAAAACGTAACAGCAGTGTCGTTTTGTGTCCTAAGTAACCTTTGTTCTTCCTTGTAGCTCTTAAATTCACGGATAAGCACGAATGGGTCCGAGTAGAAGATGATGGACTGGGGACAGTTGGCATCAGCAACTTTGCACAAGTAAACAGCGACGTTCGCGTGGTGATGCGCGTCTCCCGCTGACCTTTCACCTCTTCTCCGGTTCTTCTAGGAGGCTCTGGGAGACGTGGTCTACTGTGGACTTCCAGAGGTGGGGACACAGCTGGCTCAGCAAGGTAACGGTGTCATTCCAACAGGGAGCTTCTCAGCAGAGGGATCTGTTGGCCTCTTAGATCATAGTTGGATGTCAATCTTTTTGTTTTGTCACTATTTAGTGTGTTTCTTCATGTAACCTTTAAAAAAAAAAACATTCAGTATTATATCACTAAAAACTTGTAACGTATTGCATAATAGAATTAAAGAAAGGTGAAGAGCAATGTCAACATATTATAAGTAGTAATATGTCGACATCAATGTTTCACAGAACAAAACTGGAATTCTTGGTTAGGTGGAGTTGTTAAACAGCGACGCAGCTTAACATGGAAATAACCTCTTCATACATGCAGTAGATGAAGTGTCTACTAAAAAACTCAGGCCCTTGATCAGTTGCTTTCTGGGCCTGCAGTAGTGGAAGAGTTCATCTCTGTGAAATGGGAGTGAGAGTTCAGATGTAACGTCCTATAACACATCAAAAGAGGAGAAGCTGTGATAGCAACTTTGATCATTGGACTGGGCGAGCATTGTGTGGCGGTAACAGGTCTTCTACCTTTTTGTTAGGTCCTCTCTAGAATGCACAGACCATCCAATCAACTTATGTTTTAACTTGTGAAAGACGTCCAAGTGTTTCCCCATTGTCCCTGGATTAATCCCTGTCATGTTTTTTCCCATCCAGATGAGTTCGGAGCTCTAGAAAGCGTGAAGGCAGCCAGCGAGCTGTACTCGCCTCTCACAGGAGAAGTTGTAGAAATCAACACACTCCTGGAGGACAAACCTGGTCTGGTCAACAAGTCCTGCTACAAAGATGGTGAGACTGGTTAAGTTTGGCGCCATTTCTTTGACGAGAGAAACACACCTCCTTTAGATTATTATTATTCTCTTCTCATTTATTACCCTGCTGTACCTGAGTCACTCCACCTGAGTTGTATAAATATATATATATATATATATATATATATATATATATATATATATATATATACTTGTTTTTCCTCAAAATAAGTTTTGTGACTACTGAATAATGATACAAATCAATACCCTGTGTAGCAACATGTCACTTCAGTTTTTCAGTGAAAGTGTAATAAAACATTTGCGACTTATACATTGAATTGCTGCCATCTAGTGGGCAACCAAGGACGTTAACGAAAATAAATTATCTCTAACGTCATCGGCAACTTCCAATTTCACTGTACAGTGTTACACTTTATTTACTTACTGTCCTCCTCGCAGGTTGGTTAATGAAGATGACCATTGCTAATCCCGCTGAGCTCGACTCGCTCATGGACGAAGCTGCATACGAGAGATACATCCGCTCCATCGAGGACTAACTTTGCCGCCCCAGACCTTTACTCTCCATCGCCTCTACAAAAGTGTCTGCCGCGATAAGCCACGAGAAAACTCAGCAGGCGGACCAGAAATAGAACTGTGAATTTTGAAAACCCCTCGACTACTGGACAAAACCAAGAAAATAAGTCACTGGCCTCTTCTTGTGGAGATCCAGGTCACTGACTCGTTCCTCAGTATTTTAGTTGGTACGAAAAAAAAAAAAAGTCGGTTAGATTTGCACTTTGTTTTTGATGGCATGATTGATGTTGGTCAATACTGCATGTGTGACATTTGCACTGCAGACAAAGGTCAATAAACATCTGAAAATATTGTGCCTTTCTTGTCTTTAATTCTCTTCACTTGCTGCATTTTGGGGTGACTTAAGACAGGTGGTCGTAATGTTATTGCTTATTAGTATGAACAGATTTCACTCCAACTGTTCCTGGGAAAAAACTCTTTATTGGTTTACAACACTTACGTATCACTCCAACACCATTATTGTCATGAATATTCGTCAACCAGAATGTTTGAATCCACTTTTCCTGACAAGACTAGTCCAGTGATCTTCCAGACTCTTAAACTCTTAACTTACTTTGAGGTAGATAAATAGCACCAGGAAGGTCTGAGCCTGTTCTTCAAGGGCTTCGAGGGTGTTGTTAGCCTAATTCCATTCTAGCTGCATAAAGCGAGGCAGTGATTGACAGGTCCCTCATAGACCTACAGACAACTGAGAGGCACCTCTGTACGATTTTGGACTGTGGGAGGAAACCGGAGTAGGTAAGGGAAACCAAGCAATCCATGTTTGCCCCAAACCCAAATATGCCAGACGCTCTATTATAGTCAGGCTCACAGCTTTAAAAAATAAATGGTAAACAGTCAGTAATGTAAACAAAAAGGCTGTTGTCCCTTCATGTCACCTGTGGGAAGACACGGCTCCTCCCGGTACAATGGAGAATCTGTCTTTGGTGGTGGGGGTTCTTCTGGCTCTCCCTCGTGCAGCAGGAGGTGGAGGAAGTCCCTCCAGCCTGCGGAGGTCGCCCTCCAGTCTCTCCCTCCTCTGTGCCCCTTCGTGCATCACGCTGGCAGTGAAGTCCCTCTCGTTCATGAACGCGATGGTCTCGTCTCTCTTCCGGCTCACGTATCCCTTCAGGACGGCGTTGTACGGGTTGGATGCGGCGTCCCCGTCCGGATCGTCCAGCTGATGCTTGAACTCCATGCGCGTGATGAGAGGCAGGAGGAAGCTGTCCGACTCCACTATACGAGATAAACCCAGGGCTTCGGAGACCAGGCGCGGGGGAAGCGGCACCAGGTCGCAGCCCGTCCTCTTGTCCACGTATTTGGAGAAGCGCTTCCGGACCAGAGCCACATCCTGCAACGACTGCGTCCGCCTCCCCTCCAGGTCCGTCACCACTCTCTCCGGATAGTTCTGGCCCAACACCACACCTGAGAAAATAATACGGCATGAGCTTTTGCTGTATTAACCTCTTCTATTCCACTGAACCCGTCATCACCGGCGCGTCGGAGCATGGAGGCGGGACACTTCCATGGCTGGTGAATGAGCTCGTCGGGCAGATCCGCCAGTTCCGGACACCACTTCCTCACGAAGGTGCCGTACGGGTCGCAGGTCATTGCGGCGTCCACCGGGTGCATGACAAAGTTCCAGTGATCCAAACCGCACATGCCGCCATTCTGCCACATCATGGCATCGATGGCGACATCTGCATCAACCAGAGTGTCCTGTGCACAAGCCATTCATATTGTTGCTTCACAACCACTTAGTAAGTTGAACCCCGGTTCCCGTTTGGGACCATATCACCAGCTGTTTCCTCTCACCTGGAACCAGCGGTAGCCCTCCTGCCACGGCAGATGCAGATATGCGATCAGGAAAGACGCCACCACGTGTCTCATGTAGTTGTTCATCCAGCCAGACAGCCACAGCTGCCTCATGGCAGCGTCCACCAGCGGGTAACCAGTGCGACCCCTCTGCCAAGCCTTCAGGTGCTTCCGCTCTGTGCTCCAGCGGAGAGACTGGGGACGACAGCGCCTGTTGTTATCCACAGGATTTACAGGCTTGCAGCTTATTATACCTTGTATGGCGGTCGGAGGGATTCCCAGGGCAGGTCTGGGAAAAGAATCAGCTGCCAGTATGCCAAATCTCTCCATGCCAGTTTGCGCTGAAATTTCAGGGGTCGACAGCGAGCCCCTTTGGCATCCCACAACAGCCAGCGAGGACTGAGCTGACCGAAGTGCAGGTACGGGGACAGAGAGCTGGTGTTGGGAGCGTCTGCTCTTCCAGACTCCTTGTCATACTTGTACACACCTGAAACCATGTTGGAACATTAACCTTCAGTACCCATGTGTGAGACAGGTCACTCACCATCATGCAGAAAAGCTTCCAGTCGGGCATGAGCGCCGTCTTCGCTGAAGTCCCAGGATTTACGGATGTTGGCCGCCCAGTCAATCTGAGAGGAAAGAGGGAGATTTAAAAACAAACCAGAAGAAAAGGCGGAGGGGGCGGACAGTTTACCGTGGTGCCATCTTTCCTGCGAGGCATGCGAGCCAGTTTTAGCTGCTCCAGCGAAACGCCCTGGGGCCAGTGCTTGGAGGTGGGCACAGACTCAGGTGCATCCAGTGGCGTCCCCAGTGGTGACCCCGGGTTCTGCCTGCAGCAGCTCATGAAGTGAGACACAGAGCCGATTCCTATGTGACAGAGGAGGGAATTTATGGGACAGATTAAATATATGGCGCTTATGTTAAGTTGATATGAAGCAGTATTATTAGTTTTGTCAGTCTGCCAACACTGACCTCGTAAGCCCACCCCCACTGTGCTGACAGAATAAGGATCCCTCAGACAGTAGGAGTGGAACATCTTCAGCATGACCCCGTCCTCCTGCAGGGCTGACGCCACCAAGTCATCTCTGTCTTTCAGCCACGGTTCATAAAGCGCGTTCGCCATCACCGTCCTTGCTCCTGTCTCCTTCGCTAGCTCCTTCAGAGATGCTCCAGAACCACTGGCATCGGCCTTTGAAAACACCAGACGGCTGCCGAGCCGCTCCAAGGAGGAGCACAAGCAGGACAGAGCTTGATGCAGCCAGTATTTACCTGTTTACAAGCACAATCATGAACGTGGAAGCTAATTCAAGATGCAGCTAAGGGTTCAGACTTACAAGCTCCACCCACTGCAACAGTGATCCCAGGGCCCTCCTCCTCTTCTGGGCTCCAGATGAAGACAGGTATGACCGGTGCACCTGCCTGCAGTGATCCGATGAGAGCAGGGTTGTCACAAAGTCTGAGGTCCCGGCGGAACCACAGCAGAACAGGAGGAGTCGCAGAAGGAGAGCACAGTAAACCAACGACATGCTGGTGAGCCGCTGCTTTACGTCGCTGGCGTCGATTCTTGGAGCGCTTCGGTTTGTGGTCCAGCTCTTCCTTGTCACTGCTCAGGACCTGCTGATCTGGTGAGGTGGACACAGAGCGACTCCGATTTGGTTCTGCTGTCTGATGCCTGTTTGCTTCGCAGGGCCGGTTCTTCTGAAGAGCAGATCTGCAACTTTGTGTCAATGACTGAAACGGTTCTGGTCCCCGCTGGCTGCTCGTGGGCCATGTATGGTCAAGTCCCTTCTGGTGCTGAGGTTTGGATTGTTGGGTCGGTGTTGGCTGTGGCTGAACATCAGCTAGAGAAAGAGTCAGCGCGAGTTCCAGTTCTGCATCCAGCTCTTCATCCAGAGCTTTATCCGACTATAATTGACAAAAACAAGACATTAACCTTTCAATGAGTAAAATATCTACAACATACAGGGCTGTCAATAGAGTTACCATTTTTAACATTGATGTAATAATACAGAATTTATGTTCCTTTATGTCGACTACAAACACAAAACACAACATATGTCCTATTTCCTATCTGTTCTAAACGTAGTTCAAGATGTTATCAACACTGGAGTGGCTAATAATGCTTTCCACATACAACAACAACAGCCCAACATGACAAACACCGTCAACAACATTCTTTAGAATGAGCGCTGCGGCACTGAAAAGGCTCAAACATTCTAAAAGCACAACAGAACACTCACAAAAAGTACTAAAGAGACCTGTATGTATGATGTCATACGAGTTCTACATTGCATTAAATACAGTAAAAACTTAAAATAAGTTGCACATTTAAAATGAACTAAAAACTATTAACTATTAAAAAAACGTATCAATAATCCGTAATGTAAAATTGTGATCTATTTATACTAAGAAAGAACGTTTGAGAGCGGAAACGTCATGGCAGCTGTTTGTGTTCCACTGACGGCCTGGTGAGGGCGCTAGAGCGCAGAACATGGTTCCCTGGAGGCGAACTCAGGTGTGTTCTCGAACTGTACTTTTTATTAAACGTAAACACTTTAAACACTTGTTGATAGTAACGAATACCTGTTAAACTGAACAATAAATGTACAGTCACTGAATGCTGATGGGTCAAAGCTATAGCGTGACATGCTAACAAGCTAACTAGTGTAAGTGATGCCGCCTAAACCTTATTTAATTTTGGGCAACAAGTTAGAAAAAATGTTTTATAACCGTACTTCTAGTTGAGTACTTACTCACTCGCAAACGCCGAACTAACCTGAGAAAAGTATTCCTCGTAGATGGAGGCGAGGCTGGCGTGGAGACTCCTGTTGGCCGAGCTCAGCGGTTGGACCAGGGTCAGGAAGTGGGAGCGGGTCTCCTGGTGCCCCAGAAGGGAGACGCACATCGCGAAGAAGCCGTCCGGATCCTCTCGACCCACCAGCACTTCCCTCAGCAGCTTCCTCACCTCCGCTTTGCTGTCGCCCGGAGAAGACATGTCCCAGTCAAAGGTGACTCTATCGACACCTTATTTTAAACGATGACACTGACAAATAACCTACGTTAAAAGGCATATGTGCCACTGCACGGTACGGCTGCTACCACGCCGACAGTACCGGTTACCAAACAGCACATTTCATGTTACACAAGCCGGAGTTTTGTAACCTGCAGCATGCAATTACTGATATGTGCCAGTAGGGGGCGGTAGAGTCAAATAAATTCGATTCGGATTCCGCAAGCGAACGTCTCGGTTTTCAGCTGGGATTTACTGTGTAAACACCATTAATAAACCCCACACTGCAAACACCATTAATATAAATTGGACATTAAAATAGCCAAAAAAAATCGATCTTTTATTTTACTTTTGACCTCGTCAGAATCACATCAAGCGGATATACTGTCCAGGCTTCCTCCAAGCAACGTAATGTTGGTTGAAACAAAAAAAATATGCGTCCACATGGTGGCACAAACTACATATATGGCGTCACAAACCACTCGCTAGACATCTCGCTGAATCATATCAGAGATTTAAGAAAGCCAAAATATCATTTTTAATGATTTAATTTTAATTTTTAAATATAAATAGAAGAATAACAATAGTAGGATTGTTTTTGTTAGAGCGATCACTGTGAAATATATCTCCATTTAAACATTGTCACTTCAGTACGTTGTTTGCCTTCAGTTTCATTATACAAACACACGTATGTATATGTGTTTAGGCTCCTCAAAATGCTTTGATATCCAATTTTAAAAGTCATATATAGAGGTGGCCTCACCCCACTAAAATGCATAAAGGCAATGCCTCCCCTCAAAAGCGTCACCTCTGCAGCCCAGGAAAGCTGACACCAACACAGACAGGAGACCAGATCAGCAATCACGCCGTCTCTGCATTTATTTAATCTATTTCAGCGACGAAGGCAGGAACGCTGTGGTTGTCCATTGAAAAGCATGTCCACGATGCCAATGTGGTCACTGAAGACAGGGGAAATACATGGGGCCAAATCGAATATCAGAAAACGCATGTGTAAACAGGGATGAGTGAAGAGTATTTGAGAGGGAGGGAAAGGGATGAGGGCAACCAATGAGGTTCTGGGATGTCTTAAAGGTGGACATGGAGAGGATGGGTGTGTCGAGGGGAGATGATCCAGAGAGGCCAAGGTGGAGGAGGCTGTTTGTAGCTCAACCCAATTCTCACGTCATGGCATGGCGTTTCAGAGCAAGGGTGCCAGTGAGAGGCAGATCTCAACACGTGACTTAGATGGCGTCCGCTACTTTAATCCCTCTGTGCCAAGATCTACTACTCTACTAAAAGTAGCCTGGCAACTCTCTTGCCCCTGGGGGTTTGATTTAACTCATGAGCAGTGAACCATCACGATGCTTTATTGTCTAAAAAGCACTGTTTCAGTATTGCTATTTCATCTTTTCCTTTCCATCCACTTCGCTGCCGTACCTGTGAGACAGATAAAGGATTATCCATAATCTCCCCCCCCCCTTCGCTAATCCGAATATGATCAAATGGGGGTGAGTCGCCTTCATCTTGGCCAAATGTGATTCTTTTAATGTGAACCCTGTGATGTCACGCTGGAAAACAAAGCCAAACGCAGCCACCAAGCCTTGATTTCTCTTTTAATCATGAAGCGCATTCACATTGCAGAGAGGTGGCTTTTTTTTTTTTTTTAATGAGACCAAACAGATGCCTTTGAGAGTGCACAGCAGGGACGGGTAATTTGAGACACTTGGGTAGCAAACTCTATATTTTCTTGTCGGGTTGATGTGTCTCATTACAGACGCTCCAAGCGCCGATTTAAGTAATTACTTTTCTGTCCATGTCGAACTGCCTTCTGTGACACATCCACGATAGACATGTGTATTAGGATTGGACTTCCTGTGGAGGTGTCTGAGGAAATGGCAGAAAGTTGTGTTGAGAGCTGTTGCACGTATGGAGAGCAGGTCAGAAACGGGGAGAGAGAGGGTGAGATTGAGAGAGAGAGAGAATCAATAGTGTTTAGACAGAGAAGTGGAGTCTAAGTGTGTGATCAATAGAGAGCAGAGAGGAGAGATTAGCTGCTTTTCTCTCTCAAACTAACACTGACAAATTGGTGAATTGGTGTATCGGCCCTTGGGCTAAACGGATTGACCTGCTGTTTCCATGTTCTAGCGTGTACTGTCAATAAAGATCTCTGTTCATTGTGACTCTCAATGAAGAGAGTGAATGAAGCACCGGAAGGTGGAAAAAAAAATAGGAAGTCGTCGAGCGGTAAAGGAGCAGCTCAGGTGTGTGTACGGCCTTGATTCTAAAAAAACAAAAAAATAAGTGTCCAGCTCTCTGTCTCAGGAACACATTCGTGCACATGCAGGTGCGTGCAGTTTTAAAACCATAATAACGTCTCTGGGAAAATTAATGGAAAGACAGATTAAAAACTAAGTGAGGAGAAACGGGCCACTGGTGTAGCTATTTGCAACTCATAAATCATTCTGACACACCCACGCGCATGTCCACACACAAGCTCGCACACACACACACACACACACACGCACACATATGCTCACGTACTGTAATTAACCACAGGCTATTTACTCTCTCCTGCTGTAAATTAGACATGCAGACACAGTTATTACATTAGGGGGATCCGCCATGCAGAATACTAACAGGAGGAGGAGGAGGAGGGGACACAGGAACACACAACAACCTGCTCACAAAAACATAAACACACATGCGTACATGGACACAAGAAAGAGGGCTGGAAGAATCATAGACTGACGGCAGTAAAAATGAAGCTGCAGCCCCGAGTATAGGGGCCCCCAGTTCTTTGTTCCCTGCTGCATTTCATTATCTGAAGCGCCAGCCAACACACACGACACACACACACACAAAACGCACCTCCCCCTTCCCTAAAGCTGTCTGCCTCCTCTCCAAGCACACAGCACAAAAAGAAGAAAATAGAGATACTGCGTCAGTGCCATATGCTGGCATCCTGACTTGGTCATGACAAGCATGTCTGCACGGTCATCCTGACTAGGTCGGCAACACACCCAGGCACGTCTGAGCTGCCTGGACCACAGGCATCATTTCAACAATAGTAGACCAGGACTTGATTCAAGCGAGTATTGATGCTCTGTCTCAAGCCTCCATTGAGTTCATCTTAAGTTTTTTTTTTTCTCCCCCAGAAGCAGTCCACCTCTCTGTTTGCGTGTCCTTTGCTTTCCCTCTGCCTCCCTCACTCCTCTCTGTCCCTCTGTTTTCCCACGGTGATCAATAGCTCATTACAATCATTGACTGCGGCTCATCAGCACCTGTTAAGATCTGGAGAGACAGAGAAGTTGCATATGAGAGTGTGTGTTGTGCCACGCAAGCTTATTGACGTATAAATATCGGCCGAGTCGAAGGTGAAGTTTGACATTTGAATTGTTTTCCGGATCACATCTTGAGCCGCGGTGTATAGTTTGTCACCGCTTTATGGTCTGTGGTCTTGGGGAACATCTTATTATGCAACTCACGTGGGTTCGGTGGTTTGTTGCTATGGTGATTGCCAAGGGAGCTACCGCGTTATAGGTGTTTATCGTAGAAAGGAACAGGCGTCACGTCGTCCATCAAGGCGCACTTCAATTTAACACACATTTTGGACCACACATCAAGATCAACAAAGAGAGAAAATACAGTGGAGTGCGGACGTGAATTAGGAGCTCAATTGTTCAGTATTCCTGGAAGACAAACCTTGTTCAAACACTCGGTTGTTAGTTTAATGTGTCACTGCAAGGGCTGTTATGAAGAGCACAGACTGTGAGAAGGGAGAAACAAACTAAAGGCTGAAAGAAAGGGGTACAATTTAATAACAGGAAAAGTGTTATGGTCAAAATAAGATCCCTTTTGGTGTTTAGCACAGGAAGGGGTCCAACAAGAAAGAAAATTTAGGAGAAGTTTTAAGGAAATGGGGTGTATAAATAGAATACAAAGGAGGATTAAAAAGAGAACAAGTCTCTCAGCCCATGCATAAATTACTCACCCCATTTACATATTCATTATGTTTGTGTACTAATGAGTATTTGCTTAATAGCTTCAGCGCCACGCGCAGCTTTTGTTTGATACTGGGTATTTTAAAAGGGAGGGGGCGAAGAAAGAAAAATGAGAGCGCGAGGGTCATCTTGGTAAAGTGGGTAAGGTCAATGACTCGCAATCGACTTTACTGATAATCGCATCCGTTGTGTTGCTGTTTGTGCTCGTGTAGAGTCAAGCGAAATGGGCACGACTCGTCAAGACGTGTAAGACGTGGAGGGGGTGGCGGAGAGGTAATTAAAACAACAGGTTTTCGTCAAACTCACTTCGTCTTGCCTCTCGCCTCGGTGGAATAAGTAAGCGCTGGCGTTAATGAACTACTGGACAGTCACTCAGGGCATCCCCTCAGGCGCCAAAAATGTCCTCCGACGACGGCAAGATTCATCAATCTTAGCAAAGTTAAAAGTTGCTAGTCAATCGGTTTAGACTAACTGAGAGGGTAATGATTCAGAAAGTGGATGAATGAAATGGGAAAAGAGAGCGATGTAACCGGGAGACAGGGGGAAGGGCAACCAAGGGATGAGCTACAAATGAGAGCGATGGCGGTGGCAGGTTGGCACAGTGCCATCCAGTCAGGACTTGAGCAGGGGCGGGCATGGGCATAGAGGCGAGGAGAATAAGAAAGAGAAAGAGGAACAGACGTCCATACTGCTACGCCGATGCCACCTTGGCACAGGCACAACTGGGCGAAAAGGACGACAACGGAGAGGAGAACGGAGATGATGCCAGCAGAGGGGACAGTTCGGATGTTGACGCGTGACGGCAAACAATCTCGGAGATCCAAATGGGGAACAAAAAATACTTTAAGGTGACTGTTGATTTAACGAACGGAAATGCCAGCGGGAAGTTCTTGTGTTTTTGTCTACGTCTCAGGCGGCATATGCCAAACGGCGGGCACGAAGCCTTGAAGAAACGTGATGGCAATGACTGTGGCGGATGGAGACGCTGTCGAATTTGCGGCTAGGAGAATCGCCTCGCTGGATTGGGCGGTGGGGACAGTTCCTGTGGACAGACAAAGCCGTGGCGGGTGCCCGGGCTGAGGTTGCCAGCGATTCAGCCTTGGCATCCAGTCACAGGCGCAAGACAAACATGGCACACTGCCAACGCGATCCAAAGTACACATTGACAAACAAATCACCATCCGGTGAGCAAGATGTTTGGGGCGCCCTAAATGTTTTCACTGATGCGCTGGCACACCCTCAAGGGAGGAACCCGATACAGACGTGGCACCATGCCAACACAAACTGGGAGGCGCCAACCAGCTCCATTAGTAGCTGTTACAATGCTATTAAAAGCTAGGACAACGGCGGCGGACGGAACGGCTATTCAATCCGCCGTTTATTTATCGGATAGAGACGCCGCTCTCGATGCCAAGTCAGCATGGTGCCCACAGAGATGTTGCCCACATCCAATTGTTTATCCTGATCGTGAAGAGGAAGGACAATGTGGCGAAGAGGAATTTCGAGCAAAATGCAGTAGCGAAGAGAAAATGGAATTTTCTGCTTAATGAAGAACCGTGGGAGCGGGAGGACAAGGATGATGAAGCGCCTCTTACCAGCACGCGCACACCTGGGATGTTCTTAAAGGGATATCCCCTCCGCATATGCTGCGCCTCTTAAAGGGAAGGACCACGTTGGCACCATCTCCAGCGTCAGACAGTATTTCTCTATTGCCAGTCAGGGAGGGCGCCGCAGTCATCGGGGGCGGGCAACTGTCTGGGCATCTCGTCTGCCGCTAATTAACAGCCACACACTAATTCTAACAGCCGATCATAATTAGCGATTTAATCGCTCGTCAACGCTCCCCCCCCACCACCTAAATTGTGCCTCAGATTTGGACACGTGCGGATAAGCTATGGAACGCCGGATCCCTCTCTCCCCACCGCCTCCTCCTTTTTCCTTCATACTTGGCTCCAGACTCCAGTGGGATCTTAATTAAGCCTGGGCTTCATTATGCAAATGGAGTACAATAAACGACAGCAAAGGTGGCGCTGGATACAGACTGGAGCGGAACTGTGGGAGGAGAGCACTGGCAGTGGAAGGTTACCGGGATCTTCAGTCGGATTTTATGTGTTGCGACAATTATAGATTGCGGTTCAATGTGTTTGCTACGCCGCCACCACATGCTAGTGGGGAACCAATGGCAGGAGGGTTTGCCGCGGCTCGGCTGCCAGAAAAAGTAATCACTGCGATATTGCAGGGTATGCACAACGTCTGCCCTCACAAAGAAAATTCATAAGGGACCAGTGACAATGAACATATTAATATAAGCAGTTGACTGTGGTCGGGGTTCGCAGCGAGATGGTGGCGATAGGGACGGTGAAAAGGGACAGACCGAATCACCGGCGCTGGTTGTAGCATGGCAGCTAATGTCATCTCAGTTTAATCATGGCTTGGGATCACGGGGTTCATGAAAATTCATTTGCATATCATTAAATAGAGAGAGGTTATTTGGCAGCGGGCAGCCAAAATGGGATTGGATGAAGGCGGGCAAAAATGGCAAATGGAGGCGCTGGTTATTAAACAGCAATGTTTTATAGTCCGCCAGCCGATTCATTTAATTTGGTCGTAATTAAAATGTGTCAGACTCGATCAATCATCCCAACAGGGATACCGTCAATGTTTCAGGGCTCGGGCCAAAAAAAAAAAGAAAGCGTAATCAGTCAGACACTTTCCAATAACTGAGTAAGTGCTTGAGTCGACTGTGAGTTTGACCCATATGCTCTTTATCCAATTCATCTCAAGTATAGAATCCTCATATCCGCTGAGACCCGTGAGCATTAAGTCAGGACATATCTGTCTATGACAGGTGGTGATGCCACCCTGCATCCGTCAATAAGTGGATAACTCTCCCCGGGCTTCTGACCTCAGCAGTAAGCTGTCAGCGGTGTGTATACGTGCGCACGCTTCTGTGCGTCGCGCATTTGCATAAGTGATGTAATTAGACTGCCTTTTCACATGCAGATCAGTTTGACAACACAGCAATCACTCTCACACACAAACACTGGGGACGGCGCACACTCTCCGCCGTGACCACCCCATATCATGCGGGGTCTGTTGTCTGTGAGCGGAGGGTGTAAAGATTAACATAATCCAGCTAATAAGTGTGAGTAATATTCACACAGTGACGCGTGGCGTAGACATTGTCCCGCTGATGCGTATTTGTATCTCATTATAGATGTAAAGTACAGACGCGTGTGTGGGAGGGGGGACGGCAGCCAGTCACAAACCAGTGTGAAGTATGAGTTCCTGACGTAGCTTTTAGTGTTATGGATGATGCACGAACGCCGTTGTAAAGACGCCGGAGAACGGCGCACGTTTCTTGGAAATCAGATTTACATGTTCCCTCTGTTCATTGTAAAGTACAGCACGGATCCAGATCATCAGGTTTGCGCCCGAATGTAGGAATTATAAATAGCGTGTATTCGCTTGCAGGCTAGCTCTGCCTCATGATTGATTGGGATGCTGTGACGACCATTAAAAAGTCATTTAAAAGATGGATAGGGACCACGTTTCCAAATAAAAACCACTTTATACCTGATGAAGTGCTGAACAAACTCTCCTCCAAAGACATTTACCGAGCGCTTTCGGTGTGTGACGGAGAGGAATCGAGGGATCTTTGCATCTGACTCAGTGGTGGTTGGAGGGGGGCACCACAACAAAAGTCGACGGCCACCAAACTTCACGTGTTTCGGATGGCTGAGGACCGGCTAAGGAGGCAGAGGTGCTGCGTGACGCCCGCCATCAGATGTGAAGCTGATTGAAATGTCATTTCAGCCAGGAGCCTTATCGTCAAAAGCAGAGCTGTGGCTGGATCTATTCGGGCTCTGTCTCTTTAACTCTGGGCTGCACCACCGCCGCATGCTTTGGGATTCATGCATAAACATGAGCTGGCCTTTCAGCTCTCTCCTCACATAACCAATCTAAATCTAAATGAGCCCCCACTACAGATACACCAGCAGGCAATGACATTATACCCCCCCAACCCACCCACCACCACCCTCCCGTCACCACAACCCGGCCCAACCCCCTACTCAACCATGCTTCCCCCAGCGACACATATACACCAGCAGGCAATAATTTCACGCCATCCCTCAAAGCCTCCCCCCCCTCCACCTCCACCTTCTCTCAACACACACTCATACCCTCTTTGCTGCAACCCCACCAGCTGCACAGTGCTCATTTGATTAAGAGGGGGAGGACAGGGAAAAGGAAAAATGGTGGGGGATCACTTTTATCAGGATGACTTTTTAAGATGGCCATCATCCGCTGCAAGGTTCCCGCATCTGGAGGCCACTTCTTGGGCTTCTTTTCTACTGTTTCCTCTGTTATCTGTCACCTGTAACAGACTGTGAAACACTCGTGTTGGAGGACCAGCTGCTGCTTGGACTCTCTGTCATCCACCACTGTAAAGTTTCACCACAATAAACTCTTCCTTGCCAGTGTTCTCTGTTGTTATTCGAAAATGTATTGAATGTGCTGTGGTGTGCACTTTCCATCTCCCCGAGTCGTAAAACACATTATCATCATCATCACCAGCAGCAGCAGGAGCAGCAGCGTAATTCATCTGCGGTCGTTAATATTCATCATATCATTTAGTCACAAAGGAAACTCATCTGGCTGAATGTCACAGATGTAATTAATGAAGTGACCCTAGAGGTCACGGCTCCGTTCACCAATCAGCTTCTACACCGCACCGCGTCGCATACACAGGCACATTAAAAAAACCTTGACGCCAGACGCCACCCCACCCCCTCGCCGAACGCGCTACCTGAAATAAGAAGCAGGAATGCATACCACAACGTTCACAAAATGGATTCTGGGAGACCAAAGAGATGAGGCGGGCGCGTGCACCAAAGCAGACTTTATTTAGCTCAGTGGAGTACGGGAGGGGTAAGGAAGAAAAACACACCATCGGGGAAGAAAGGGGGAAGAGGAGGAGTATAGAGACACATTAAACCACTGGAGCAGGACATAAGGACAGGTGCACATCACAGGTATCTTTTTGGTCATCACTATGGCAACAACATATCCAGAAAAAAGAAAATAGTTTTACCTACAATAAGGATAGCGGCGTCCTTTCACCATAGAGGACCCCCCCACCCCCCTCCAGTATGTACATCTTACAGTCACAAAGAGAATACAAGAGAAATGAACGTTAAAGCAATTGGTATACAAAACTGCCTTTGTGGTTTTTGGAATGCACATTTCTGCACAGACGAAAAGTTCATTGGTATTGTCGTAAACATTGGTTGAATTGAAGAACAGAAAAAAAATAAATAAATAAAACGGTTCACATCCTTTGGAAAGTTGGCTGTAATATCTAAGTCAGAGATCAGCAAAGATATTCACGCTGGTCCGAGGGACTAGAGACAATGCAGCACGGAAAGCATACCAGGAGGAGACGTGGGGCTTAACTCATTCTAAAGGGCTAAGCTGTATCTGATCACTCGGGGAAACACGAGAACAACAACAAAAAAATACTGCTTCTTTATCGTCTCGGAATTTCAGCAATTTATGGGCAATTAAAAATAATCCAGAGGAATTAAGCCCCACATGCCCATTTGTTTTGACAGAATAACAGTAGAATCAACAGCATCACAGGTATCATTACAGTTTGTAGTCATTAAAGCCTAGTGGTAAAGCGATCAGAGCATGCATTTTTCTACAGTATTGTTAGAAACTACAGTACATTAGCAGCAAACTGGACATCCTTAAGGGCTGGAGTTCAACACTATGGTTTAACAAAACGGATAAAAAATAAACGTCAACATTTCTCAAGAGAAGTAAAACTCTTCAACCGCTATGTTACAAACTGCCATGGCTCTAGTTTGGGGTTTTGGTTACAGTCTCCAGTGTGCTATTGAGAGGCAGAAACAGTAGCTTAGATACAGGGACTCTTTCCTTCTTTAAAAACAGCAATACATCGTCAAGTAAACAGTAGCGCTTATTTTTGTAGGTCACATGGTTAAAGTATTTTCACGTCTTTGGATATTTGTCTTAAAGCATTAATTATTGTTTAGCTATTATTGTTATATTATTATTATTACAGTTAGAATAAGGACCGGTTGCAAATGAACACAGGGAGAAGGGGAGTAAGAACAAAGATGGGAAGGGGGGAATAAATTAAAGAGTACAAAAATAACATCAATAACATAGTTTTTTTTTTTCCTGCTCCAAGCAGTAGCTCCATTTCTGAAGGAGGGAAGTGGAGCTGTTTAAACATCCAATGAAGTCTTGAGTCAACCATACAAAAGCTAAATACTGTACATTTACCCCTCACACAATTTAACACTTCAGTTTCAATAAGTAACAATCTATTACTCGGTGGTGAAAAGCTCAGATCTTTGAAATACAGGTGTCGTGGAATACGTGTCAAGGTAAACCATGTCGCTCCGTTTTAAAAACAGAGGCTGCTAGGATCGGGTTTGAAGTGGAGCCATGTTCCGCTGTTGACCTGAGCACAGAAAGCTTTATATTTATTACACAACATTGGTAAGCCATTGGTATATTTAAGTAGGACAGAAAGGCAGTACGTCCTTGCCTGAACATATCAAAGCTGTCATAATCTTTTCATAATCATGACACTATTATATCGAAGCAAGACAGTTCATCTCAATTCATAGGATTTTATATTAGGAAAACTATTACTAAACACACACAACGTAAATTTGAGTTTGGTTAAAATTTTCATATACAGTATAATGGTGGTGGAGTGCTATAAAAATAGTTCATCCTTTTCAGGACAAACCCACCTTTATGTTCTGTGCTATTTGGGCTATTATCAACTAAGAGGACATAGAATGTGTACATGTACGACAGAAGACTTATCATTGGCTTGTGGTGGGTGAAGCTGCAGTCTGGCGCTCGATCAGTTTATTGGTTTTCAGCTTACTGACGCCAGCTGCAGATCACGCCGTTCACCGTACAGACGTCAGCTCTGCAGTTTGTTACTAAAAGCAAAAATGGAACAAAAATTCACAGACATGTAAAATTTTGGTTACGAGCTTTGGAATCTGAGTCAGTCTTTACAAAAGCTCTATGCAGATACCTCAATCTAGTTCGAGGATATTCTGTTTCTTTTCCCCCTGTTTGCTTGTTTGTTTGTTTGTTTTTTTTCTTCAAGTTTATCTTTTGGAGTTCTCTATTTACACTAAAATCTCTTTGACAATTTTTTTCCCGGCCACGAAGAGACCGGAACTACATGCTACACAGCTAGTCATCTAGCACTGTCTGGTGGAGGGCCCAATGTCAGTCGTGCAGACTGAGAGGTAGACTGCAGGTCTAGCTGGGCAGTGAGGTCACATACTTGGAGAATGCTCTTTGGCCTCTTGTGATCTGGTTGGTTTTTTTGTTCATCAAGGTGGCTTTTGGTTGAAGAAGGTTATCTGACGAAGAGGGGAGAGGAGTTCTTTGCAACAAGAAAGGACAGACCAGACAACGTTTGGCAACAATATGAAAAGAACAAAGTTTGTAGTTTAAGAGAGTCCATGACTTAAAACAGGTTCTCTTTGGGCCACTACGGCTTGTTATCTTTGGGGTGTTCTGGTTACATGTTTGGCAGCAAAGTGTGACACTCGGCCTAGAAGCTGACAGGAGGTGCAAAACCAGTTTTGGAGATGTATAGAAAAGCAAAGTGAATCCAGTCTGTCCTTCTAAGCTCTGTCCCTCTCCCCTGCCACTGCAGTCAGCTCAGCCTGTTCTCGATCTGCAGTATCCGAGCTCATGCTCCTGGCCCTCTTTTCCTTGGCCCTGGCATTCTGGAACCACACCTGAAAATCAAATATGGATGTGTTAATATTAAATCTTCATGCGTTACCGGCAACAGATGTGATATGGCTTTACCTGCACGACACGGTGAGGTAGGCCCAGCTTCTGTCCGAGAGACTCGCACTCGTGCCGGTTGGGCGTGCGGTGGCTCCTGTAGAAGTCTCTCAGCTGCAGGACCTGGAAGTGGCTCATCTGTGTCCTCTGGCGCTGCTGCTGCTGGTGGTGTTGCTGCAGAGCTTGTGTGTCACCCCAGTCTGGACTGGGGCCTCCAGCACCTTCTGGGCTGAGACACCCTTGGTCACCCATACTGGTACCCTCCTCAGACTGGAAATCCTCTTCATCCTCCTCCTCATAGTCATCGTCCTCCTGCGGGTTGTTCTGATCGGTAGGCGAGGAAAAAGGGGGCTTCACTGATAACTCGTTGCTCATGTAGCTTGGGTTTGGGTTGCAGGAGATCGATGGACTGGGTCTCTCCATTGTTGAGGACATTGCCATTGAAATCTGACCATGTAAGCCGTTAGCCATTGACAAGTTATAGCCTGCTCGTTCAGCATCTGCCCAATGTCGCGACCTCATATGGGCGTCGAGAGCACTCTTTACTTTAAAGAGAGCCCTGCAGAACGGACAGCGGAGATGGTTTAAACCCAGACTGAAACTGGAGCCTGGTCCCATCGACCGGAACTGTCCTTTTCTCTCCCTGGCTCTTGTGTTTTGAAACCAGACCTGGATAGAAAGAAGACGAAGAAGAGTTGTTCATTCATTCTTTAAATGATAATGAACAACAGCAACATACCTGAACAACACGTCTTGTAAGGCCCACATCTCGTGCAATGCCCTCGAGGACTCCTCTCGTAGGGTTAGAGTCCAAGCTGTAACGCTGATACAACACCTCCAGCTGTTCCGGTGTGATCGTCGTTCTCTGGCGTTTATCTCTTCGATGCTCTTCCTCAGCCTCTTTGGCACACCTCTGACTATCAAAGCTCATCTCTGACATCACCTTTGAACATTGCTTCATAGGGGTCATGGATCCTTGAGAAAGGCTAGTGAGGTTGTTGCTCGAGTGATCAGGAAGTGAATTTTTCAATTGCATACTGTTTAGTTGTGAAATAAAGGGATGCGTAGCATTGGGGTTCATCTGGGACATAGCACCGGAAAGCATTTGGCTGGCCATAAGAGTGTGGTTTGGGTGAAGCATCATATAAGGCATAGTTCGATCGGTAAAGCCAGAATGGAGTAGTTGAACTTGGGACTGCGCAGCCAACAGATGTCTGGTCTGATGCTCCTGCCAATGTTGAATCGATGTAAGGGTCATCGGGCAGAGGCCACATTGAAATTGAGTCTGGTTTGCAGGTTTATGTTGCTTTTGTAGTTGACTCTCAGAGGGAAGTCCAGACTGCCAACTATGGTTTGTTTCAGACTCAACTGCAGTAGGAAGGCTGGGTGATATATCTGCTGGCTTTTCCACCACAGGGTCAGCTGGAGGACTATGCATGAGCCCCAGGCTGGCATTTGATACTGACTTGGCCTTTGGAACAGTGTTTGGTGTGTATTTGGAAGAGTGAGACTCAATTTTGTTGGCGGTATTTTCTGCTAATACTTGGGCCACAGGTTGCGGGAGAGACACTGTTGGTAAGTCCTTTTGCTCCTTCTCTTCCACTGCAGGAATTCCATTTTTAGTTTCAGTAGAAGTTTTGTCCATTGGTGAGCTTGTTTTACTTTCTCGCTTCTTTTTAACAGGCACGTGTTCATCTCTGGGCGCTAGACCTTCTGCACACTGAGAAGAATCAGGAGCAGGAGACTCTGCATGTGTGTAATACTCATATGTTAGATCCATTGAATTCTCATTGTTTGAGTCATTGTGTCCGTCATCCCCGCAGCTGTTATCAACATTTCCGTCTTCATTTTTGTAGCACCCATTTTTTTTACTTTGAGTGTAGTCAAACTGTTTTCTTCCCTCCAAGTCGTCATCAGCCCCTCTATCCTGGCTTTTGCGGGCTCTCTGCCTGGCATTTTGGAACCATACAACAATCACCCTGTTGGGAAGAGACAGAAGAACAGACAACCTGTCATATTCTTCTTCTCTGGGGTAGGGGGTTGCCTCAAACACCCCCTGTAAAGTCTCCAGCTGCTTCTCTGTAAAGCGTGTGCGAGAGGACCTTCTGCCTCTATGATGGTCTCCTCTTTGGAATTCTGTCACCTGGGCTTGTTGTAACGTGTTGGTCGGAAGAGCTGGCGAAAGAGAAGATGGGGAAACAGATAGATTGCGGCTTTGCGCTGCTTCATCCCTGCCCTCCTCAAGTTCCGTTGTGGGCGGATTGTTAAAATTGTAAGGGGAGTCTTTGTCCCGCTGCCGCTCTTTGAATAAAGTATTTCGAAACCAATGCTTGATGACTTTATGTGGCAAACCAGATTCAACAGCCATTTTGTTAATTTCATCGTCACTTGGGAGGCTGTTGATGTCAAAATGTTTTCGAAGAACAGCCAACTGTTCTTCAGATATCCTTGTACGGGTCCTTTTACCCTGCTGTTCGGGTATTGAAGGGCTTACTTGGGGTTGTTGTCCAGACGGGATCAGACTGGGTTGGGATGGTTGACTCAATAATGCAGGATTTAGCTGGGGGGACTGACCTAGCAACGCAGGGCTGAGCTGGGGCTGTTGATGAAGCATAGCTTGACTCATCTGTGTCTGTTGGCCCAAAAGAGCTGGGTTAAGTTGGGACTGGAATAGTTTTGCCAGTTCTGGGTTCACACTAGAATCCAGCCAGGGTTGAGGCTGGAGAGCCATCGACTGCATCACGACTGGTGGAATAAGGGGCAGCTCCATAGGAAAGGGCAAGTTTGTTAGGGGAAGCTTTGCCAACGGGAGTGGTGGAATTGGTAGCTGGGGCATAGGCAGAGGGATCATGGGTATTTTGGGAAGAGGAAGGGGCAAGGCCTTCGCTGGTGATGTGTTCTGACAAGTCGCCGACGTACCAGGACCCATGCTGTCAGCGTCCTGTTTTGGAGATGGTTGAGGTTCAGGTGAAGAGGGAGGAGTTTGAGCAGATGACTTGTCGATTGGAGAGGCTGAGTCCGAAGCTGAGGATGAAGGAATCTGTGTGTTTGTTTTCACTTGAGATTTAGTATCTTCCACCGTAGGTTCTGATTCTGACGGTGTAGTTGCGCATGAGGGCTGGCTACTAGCAGTGGCATTTTCATTAGTAGAATTTGCAAGGGGGTACATCTGGTCATACTGCAGCCTGTATTCTTTAGAGAATCTCTCCAGCGCTGCAGATGGAAACAAGACCCTGTGAAAGTATTCCTGATGGCTTTTCAAAATCATAGCATCAGAAAAAAACTTGCCACACTCCTTGCACTTCTCACCATTAGCACAACACTCTTTCTTTTTGTGTGTCAGTTCATCCTGTTCACTCTGCTGTTTTTGTGTTTGGCTCTCTTTGTCTTGTTGACAGTTTCTCTGTTCACTGTCCTTGTCAAACAGCTCGGCTTGTTCGATCAGTAGTCCTTTCAACTTTTCTTTTTCCTCCTCAGAGTTATTCTCCATGTTGTGAGTAACGGAGGGCTCGTTTTTCTCTTGGCTCGATTTTTGCTGCTGGTGTCTGTGCCTGTTTTGTATATACTGCAGCGCTAACTCATAGCCATAACTCTGCAACAAAGCTCGAAGAGACTCTCCATTCACTGCAGCGAATGGCACTCTAGGAGGAGGGCATTGGATCCCATGAACATTACCTGAAGTAGAATCTTTGTTCTCAGTTAGAATCTTATTGTTATCGAATGTATCTTTGTCATCCTCTAGAGACGAATTGGATTTCGCCTCTGTCGGCTTTGTGGAAGGTACATTGTTGGCACTTTCCACTTGATCTGCCATTTGTTTTTCATCCACCTCATGTAGTTGGCTTTTTGCTTTTGCCTTGACATCTTCTGGTGGAGTAGCTTTAGTGAGCTCCAACTTGCTAAGATCTGGGCTCTTAATAGCAGAATCTGAATTGGGTTTCATCTCTCCAGACAAGTAAAAGGGTAGAAGAAGCTGCTGCTGCAGAGCGAGCAAGTTGTCCGGTGCTAAATTTAAATGCTGCAGAAGATTTTCAGTGCCGATCGGAAGATGCTGCAATATTTGAGACTGTAGCAAGGCAGTGTGTTGTAGTTGAGCTTGGGCCTGGGCCTGGGCTAAATGTTGCTGTTGTAGCAGCATTAGCTGGTTTCTAGAAGCGATCAGTTCCGCCACTTTTGCTTTATCATGCAGATTCTCGCCGCTGTTGGTAAAGCCAGCAAGTGAAGAGGTCGATGGCGTTGCTGCATCTTGCCTCTGGGTTACAGTCAAATTCTTGTATCCCTCCTCGCTACTGGTAGCTTTCTGAGCCGTAGTGGAAGCATTAGTGGAACCTGCACCAGAAAGTGGAGTCTGAGGGGCAGGATTCTGGGAGGCACGTGCTCTGGTTTGGTGAAGAACTGAGCGTAGATGGATGTCCAATGTGGAGCTTTGACTATAGCCCACGCCACACAATTTGCAGCGGTATGGTCTGGGGTCTGGGCCCCGAGGGGCCTCAGGTGCAGAAACACCTGTGCTTGACTCTTGCAAAGCTCTTCTGGCTCTGTGAAGATGGGATACAGAGTTGTAGTGAACAAGAAGAATTGTTTTCTGAGTAAATGACTCAGAACATATGGTGCACTTGTAGGGCCTAGACGGATCAAGATAGCGATCCATGGTTGGATTCGCACTCTTTTTTGCCACAGAACTGATGCCCAGTTCAGTTATTGAGTCCTCCTGTAGCCCCTTTTCTGTCTCAGTTAAACTCTCCACCGCAATCTCATTTCCGCCAGTTGAGCCCCTTTCTTTGATTTCTTCTTGTTCCTCATTCCTTTCTGAACCAACTACTTCTTCTTCCATTCCTTCATCATCTCCTACTCCTGCGTCTTGACCCACTTCAGGTGATGAGCTGAGGTCACGTGGAACTGTGGTCTTATTGTTCTCTTGACCGTTTTCAGACGGTAAGGGCACGCTCTGACTTTGCGCATCCGTCTGTGAATGGGTGTTTTGGATGTGTCTCTGTAGGGCCTCCTGACTGCGACATTGTCTAGAACAGAGAGGACATTCTGTCGCCGCCCTCATGGCATGGTACTGCCAATGCAGCTGGAGCTTCTCCTGAGTGGGAAACGCAAGGCTGCACCTGCTGCAACGAAACCGGTAACCATGGCGATCAGAATGGGGAGGAGGATCACTTGGAGGAGAAGTTGGGGGTGAGGAAGGGGGGGTCTGAGTTGGGGATTGAGGAGCCAGTCTTTCATTTGAAGGGTGACCAGTATTTTCTTCCAGAGGAGGGGTGAGCAGAGCTGTGACATCTTTGGATGCGACTACATCACCCTCCGTTTTCTCTCCTAAAATGAGAATCCGATATTTTCACAACGAAAAGATCCCGAAGAGATCAGAGCTTAAACATTGCTCAAACTAGTAAATTCATTTAGAAATTCATTTGAAAATACCCACCTTTTGTGTGTGATGTCAGACTGTTATTGGGGGCATTTTCTTTGTCAGTCTTTACACTTTCACTTTTCTGAGCGTCATCCTCACACGCATCAGTCTGCTGCTCGGTATCTAGCTGATGCTGCTGCTTCTCTGCCGGTGGCTTTACCTACGAAAGGAACGCATTCAGCTCAATGTCCGGCTTCCGCGCGCGAAGGTGAATTTCACCCAACTCAGCAGTTTTTGGTAATCATAGAAAGTGGATTTACAATTGTTATGAATAAAACATGGTGATTGCGTTGGATAATAGAAAGCAATTATCACAATGTGTGTTCTTGCCTTCCCTAATGTCATAAAACATTAAAACGTTAAATGAGTGTACGGCTGAGCCCCTGCCCCTGCATGCATGCCGACATATGAAGCAAGCCGCCTCAACTTGGTAATAAGAGAACACGGCTGAGATAGGTTGGTTTGCCCTTCAGCTTCAACGACACCCTCCTATAAGCCCCAGGGGTTTAATAAAACTTTAGTGGGCTGAATAATGAATTTATTCAGAACCATTCTTCATATAGAAAACCTCCGTCTCCACAGCTCCGAGCACTGAGAGCAAGTACTCTATCTACATGAACAGCTAGCTACCCTAAGGAAAGGATGGACGGCCAAAGATGAGATTTAAATGACAAGAGTTTTTTTTTTTTTTGCTTAACGGCTCCACATGAAAGACAGAACAACCAACTCTAAACACACACACACACACAGACTGCAGAGAAAACTGAAGGTCAGGCTTAATCTAGAAAGCGTAATTGGAAAGCAAGGTACATAATGGCCATCATCACCTCAGTCTGAATTAATGAACCTCAATTACTATCAGAGAGAGTGAGGGAGGTGCAGGGGGGAAGGAGGGAGGATGATGATGGTCTGAGGGGGGAACGGGGTGTAGAATATGAAAAAGTGAGAGCAGGGACAGGGAGGGAAGACGCAATGGGCAGTGACAAAAAGGCTGTCTCAGAGAGCGAGAGAGAGACGGAGGGGGCAACACCAGAAATTAAGAGACAGGAAGGGAGGAGAGATTGCAGAATAGGAATATATAAGTGTAGCTGGAGGGGGAGGGAGGGAAGGCAGAGGGGAGAAAGGGTGAAAAGCAGTCAGTGAAGTGGAGGCAAAGAGAGCAAGAGACAAAGGCCACTTAGCATACGGGCCAGGGAGATGGAGGATGGTGATGTGGATAGATGACCAGTCTTTGTTAGTTGGAGAGACACAGTAAAAAGCATGGGGGCCCCTTTTTAGCTTGACTGCACTTCTGGTAATAGAGGGCTACTTAAACATGCATTATAGAAAGACTGGCTTTTCCCTCACTCATTCGGTCAAACCACTCTAAAAGACACACATGCACAGAGAATGCACGGCTGCATCAAAGATGATAGCGAGTAGCTACTTAAACATGCATTAAAAAAGCGCTGCCTTTCTCTCTGGTGCCTTCTTAATGGAATTGTCTCCCTACATTTCACTCCACCTTCCCCCCATCTCGTTGCCTTCTCATTTTCTTGGGCTTTCAGAAATACACATATATAACAAATACACACTTGCATACACTTACTGCGCTGATGAGTTTGTCAACACAATCCTGCGCGACGCTGTGGATATGTGTGAGGTGCTGCCGTAGCTGTGGGTATTGGACCTTCGCTTGGCACAAAGGGCACTGGACAGTCTGGAGGAATTGGAAAGCAAAAAAAAAGCAGGGCGTGAGCGAAGCGCTTGCTCAAAAAATAAGGTCTTATTTGTGCGCTTATTTAAGTCGGCTCATTTATCACACAAGTGAAGTATTACACAGAAGAGGGCGATTTAATAAGGAACGATTTGGGATTAGCAATGGGCAAAAAAAAAACAGCTCAGCTATATTGGATATTATGAAGCTGAATATGAGGTACGGGAAGCGTGCAAGCTAAAAAGTACTTGACACTTTACTTTGCTTACCTGCTGGTTCTCATTTTGCTGGTGTGTTCTGGGCCGTTTGGTTAAGTTTTCGCTCTCGCCATCATCATGTAATGGACGCTTCATCAAGCACTTCTTCTCCTTCACAATAGAATCGTCTGGAAGAGAACAACGCTGAATCTTTCATTTCTTAATTATGGATTGACCTTCTGTAGGCTACACTCAGATAACCTGGTTAGACAAAAAGACTGGTACAATGCCGTCAGTCCGTCTTTGGGGAAATGAATTTGAATATTCTGTCTTCATTTTCTCAGGAGAAAGCATTTCTCAATGTGTCAGTCTCACTCTCCGAAACGTCAGATCACCGCCTTCAGTTAGTGACAGGTAAATTCCTGTCTCATTTACTGAGTTACACCTTTTATTGTAATATTTCCTACCTCTGAAGGTAGTGCGAATGTCGGCTTTTCATATCTAGTTGTGCTTCACGCCTTTCCATCCCATCTAAACTCCAGGTAAACTCTGATCTTACCTGACTCTGGAGAGACCTGCCGTGCTCCCAGTTTGTCTTTGGTTTGGTCAAGAAGACCTGTTGTTGTCTTACACGGCACTTCCATATCTTCACTGAGCTCTTCTGGGACACAGAAAAATGTGTTATTATTCATGCGCAGAGAATCATAAAACGTGTGAAAACACGTTTCTTTTATTCTCAGAAGCTCCTTTGGAGTGCACTTCTTCCCTCTTGCTTTTATCCATAGTGTATTGATTAAGTATTGATTCCCCATTAGTTTCCCCTCAGAGGTGGAGTGGAGGTAATATGGACTTACAACTCATCAGTTCACCTCGATAAGTCTTAATCCACCGCGAGACAAATTGCGCGATGGACTTCATTTGGACGGGTGTCAGGCTAATGTTCAGCCACCAGAAGTGACAGTTCACACACCTTACACGACATAAAACTGCGCTCGCCGGAAGAGTGAGCGCTGGGGGTGAGGGGGACTACCCCCCCCCCCGCCTCCTTCTTCTTCTTGTCCTGAGGATTTGTATTGAGCCATTGATTAGCAGGTGCTAGTTAGCTGTTGTCAAGGGTGATTGGGGATATAACAAGAATGTGTATTGACTAATCAATTTACTTGATCAATACCGCAGCCACAGCCATTACTCATTTTCTCACTCTTTTCATCTCAATCCCCGCGCTGCTCACCGTGACAGCGAACACGCGCAGCATGATATACACACCCACCACGCTGCCTTCAGTTTCTCACCTGTGACACCATCTTGACTTCTCCTGATGGTAAAAATGGCAGCCAGCTCCTCTCCGTCCATCGGCTGTAGCTGGAGAAGCGCCTCTCTCTGCTGGTGTGTTGGGGTTTGACTGTGCTTCAGCACTTGAAGCTTCGAAGAGGATGAGTGGTTACACAACAGGCAGTGGAATAACCACGAACCGCCATCCACTTCGCCATCGTACTGCTGCAGAAACTTCAGAAGAGGAGGAGAACTATTAAAATCATCATCATATTTGTAAATAAATGCTTCAATACTTTCTGTGTAAAAGTCAATGTCTTATGGCAAGACCCAATATTATATTATATTATAAAACTATTTCAATAAGAGAGTGAGGGCAGACTGAGAGACGGTTCATAAAGGTGTCTTCATACTCACTCTGTACACTCTGACACTGGCCTCGTGGTGAGAACTGTGGGAATGTCCTCTCATCTTCTCAAAACTGCTGGTTATATAGTCGCACAAGTTGCACCTCAGCTGAACCGGATTTCCTTTGGCAATCATGGCAGAGCCCTCCTGACCCCTATCGCCTCCCTCCTGAAGATGAGCAGCGAGCTGGTATCGGGTCCGATGTCTATCGGTCTGACAGTGCAGGGAGAAATTAGCTCTCAGTGGGGTGGTATAGCCACACAGCCTGCAATGGCATCCGCCAGCGACAAGGGAGCACCAGTCCGACTGTGGCAGAGAGCGTGGTGTGTTGAGATGCTGCTCTATTGACTCCAAGCTGTCGGTTGAGAAACAGGAACAGACTAAGCACTGGAACACTGCATGGGAGAGCTCTTCACTCGGGGATAAAGATGGCGCCGGAGGAGGAGAGGGTGAAGGGGAGGGGGACGGTGTCAGGGTAGATCCAAGTGTGATTGGCTGCTCTGTGACGGTCTGACCGGTGAGTCGCATGTTCAGCGAGAGCTCCGCACCTGAAACAGAAACACCCTGAGTGGCTTGGCCACCTTTAAATATTAAGCAGTGAAAGCGGCCGTTTCTTACCAGGGTTCTGAAGATGCTTGAGCTGGGGAGCAAGGCTTCTACAGTGGGACAGATAGTATCCTCTCTGCAAGCGTAGCATGTTGTGTGTGTGTTTTTCGCTGGTGGTGTGTATGCGCAGGTTGCGAGCGATGCTGGTCTCGTAGTCGCAAACATCACATCGCCACCTCTTTCCATGGGAGTGCGACTGCACTGGTGGTGTGGGCTTGACAGGCAGGGACGCCGGCGTGGATGAAGACAGTGGGAGCTTGTACGGCGTCTCATCTAGGGCGTGACCGTTTGATGAACTGCTGTTGTTTGACAAATGAGCAGTGTGCATCTGGCTGTTGGAGTGGCCCCCGTTTTGAACGTTGTTTAGGTGTTTGTCCGACTGCATGTGGATGCTGAGGTTGCCTTTAGACGAGGTAGCATAGTCACAGACCTCACAGCGGTAAGGCTTGTAGCCACAGGCGTATGTTTCCCCACGGGCCAAGCGAGGATGGGGTTTTCCTGAACTGCAATACCCACACACACCACGTGTTGCACTGCCACACACGCACTTCCCCCCAGGGACCCCACACACACACTGACCTCCATTCTCTGGGTGTTTTTCTTTCATGTGGAGTTGAAGTGTATGCTGGGACTTGTAGTGCCAGTTGCACTTGGGACATTTCAGCGTCTTGCAGGAGTTGCGCGAGTGCATTATCGTCATTTGACTGGTCAGTGAATTGGGTGAGAGTTCTTGGTTGAAGGTCTTCAGGACGGCCTCTTTAGAGTCCCCCTCTTTGTCTCTGTCATCATCCATGTCCGTGTCAAGTTGGCCTTCATTTGGTTCTGGAGCTTTGGCACCATCTCCGTTGGAAATGGAAGAGTGAAGAACCCCTGCTGTCCCATCATCCTCAGCAGGTGTACAGGAAGGCTCTGTCTCTGCCAGTGGAAGAGCCAGCGTCGGCTGCTGGGATTTAAAGCTCTTAGGAGACCCAGAAATCCACCCCTGATCCCCTATAATGTATTTTGCCTCTCCTTCGCTCAGCATGACTGAAGAAAAGGATGGACAATTGAAGTGCTTTGGAGAGGTGGAAAGAAAAGGGGAGGGCTTTGGAGAGGCGGCTGTTTTGCTGTTGAGGGTGCCACTGGCCTTTGCAGTGCTGGAAGAAGAGCTTTGCTGGCTCTGATGAGGTAATAAATAACATTTGGATTTGGTTTGGCTTTGGTTTGAGATGGCCTCTTCCCCTTCCTTCTCCTCCACTCCGATGCCGCTGATCGGAGTATTTAGAGGGGGGCCTGGATCCGACGCTTTCCCCACACCTTTGTGTGCCTCCCCAACGTCTCTTCGCCCTGACAAATATCCTTCCCCAAAGTCTGTGTTCTTTCCCTGCTTGTGACACGCTTTGTTTTCCTGCTTCTGCTGATGATCGCTGCCCAGCTCCTCTCCGTGGGTCTCCCCTCGAGCCTGGGACCCCTCAGTTGCCTCCTCCTCCTCCTGCTGTGGCAGGGTCAGGGGCTCTTTGGCAGGGGCCACGGCTGAGGTATGAGAGGATGACCCTTGCTCTGAAACGACCGCATGGGTCAGGAAAGGAAGAGATAAAGCCTGGGGACTGAGGTCAGCATCTCTCTCCTCTCCTCCCCCTCCATCCCCTCCTCCTCCTCCTCCCTCACCGCTGTCCATACCGGAGACTACAGCAGGCACGCATCATCACCCCACCTGTATGTTTCAGTCACAGAGAAGTGAAAAGAAAAAGGGATAGGAAGAGACAAGAGCGGCAGAGAAGGAGGAGAAAATAAAACATGAGTCATGTGAATAATATTGCATAACAGCAGAGATCATTGATTATTGTCCCAGGATAGCATCTGTTCAATACAGCTTTCCGGGTGTGCAACAGAAAGGCTGGTTACTCGGGGGTTAGCGTTAGGCCTTAATGGGAAAATCAATAGTATAAGCGCTAAACTAGGTGGAGGAATGTGGGTAAAGGCTACGCAGGAGGTCTGTAATATTCCTCGGGGGATAGGATTAAATAAAGAACTGAACGCTTCTGAGCTAAAGGGCTTCCACTAAATTACCGCACTTGAGATAAAGGCGGATAAAACACTTTTCCAAAGCCAGTGTATCGGTCCACATCTTTGGCCATGCAAATGCTACAGAGGTATCAGGAGAGGAAAATGAGAATTAAAAAAAAAGCATTTAAAGAAGCAGGTTGATTCCACTTTCTTTAACTCTGAGCTATGCAGTTGCTGCACTCAGGTCAGTGAAACGAGACTGTGGGCCGAGTTCAAGGGACACTTATTAAGCTTCACCTCGGCGGCCAAGTAAGGATATAAATTTTGCATTACCATTCAAGATTATGCTACTTTAGGGATTCCAGTCTCCAGCTACCGGAGATGCCTGGCAAAAGGCATCACTATAAAACTCAAAGCTAGGTCCAGCCTATAATAGAACTCCTTGAAATCGTTGTGTTGTTAGAAGTTTTCTTACTTTAAGAAGAAACCTCATTGTCAGACCGTGGCAATGTTTCAAGGCCTCAAACAATAGAGACACCACAGTCTGGAGCATCAGCTTGTGACTGGGGAGGCTCCGTTTCGCCGTCTGTGGGTTCGTGTTTTTCCCTAATGACCAAAAACCTCATACTATTCATGGTGAGACTATTTGTCAACGCCATGACGACAAAATTCATCTCAACAATTGTAGTAGTGCGTGTATGTAATACACCATAAATTGGGATTTGTTTTTACTTTGTTTAGTTATGTACGTTTTGTAAGTAAACCGACACTGAAAACAGACTGACAGGAACCATAGCTGACCTGTGATATTAAAAAAAGCGTTTTTTTTTACAGATGGCTAGATTTATTCCACCAAATTCATGCGGAAAGACTTCCAATCTGTTGTGACTGACAACCAGGAGAGATATATGTATCTCCACCATCTAATTACTGACCTTTTTTTTTTTTAATCACGGCGCAACCTTACCGTACCCTTCCACCTTTTTCCTCCCAACCAACCCCCCACCTTCTCCTTTCGCACCCTGAGTGGGTCCTTTCGCAGCCCCTCTTCCCCCCACTCTGCAGCTCAAAGATATATGGCCCACATCGACACTCTGATAGTGCTTTAATGTACTGTGTTTATGTCACAGGCCACAGACCCTTGCCCACTGCAGCTGTCCAGCGTTCCATGGGACGGCATTGAGGGGCTGAGCCCGACAGCTGAGAACACTCTCTAATCTGATAAAGATTTTCATTTACAGTGCAATCAATAACATGGCTCTATCGGCAATGCAACTATTTATACAAGCATTCCTGGCTCTCTATTGATCACGAGTGCGGGAAACCATCATTTCAGGTGTGTGTGTGTATGCAATGATATTACAGTGTAATATCATAGTCTAAATGTGGTATTACCTTTTAACTAGGTGGGATTACGTGTTGATTTATCTACATATTCACCTACTATTTGTACATATAGTTTGTTTAAATGCATGAATACTGCACCCCTGTTTAGTTTGGGGTGTGGGAGCTGAAAGAGAGAGAGGGGAGACGAGGGTTCAATGTAGTGGAGAAAGGAGCACAGTGGAGAGCTGTCTGGAGATACTTTGCTCCAAATGATTTTTTTTGCTATGGATTTTGGAGGCAGTCTATGAATCTATGATTTTTTTTTTTTTTTTCAGGCTCCACCGGACACACAGCGACTTCTCTCAAGTGTGTTGTCCAGGATGAAGACTCCGGACTACTTCAGCCTTTGTTTACACCGGACTGCAGCAAACTGAGCTCCGATCTGGCTAAAAGCAAAGCGACCACTGCCCCGTAACAGGTGACTCGGGTTTTACTCGATTAACCAGAGCGAACAGCCTCAGTTAACACCGTAAACAAACGGCTCACTTACATTTCCGCAGCGGCTCTGGTCCAAAGCTCCGAACGCTGGCTGTGTAGTAGTCCACAAAACAATCGCGTAGAGAGTCCACTCATTCCTTTTTGGGCAGATCCGAGTTCTTTACGGAGCCAGGGGAGAGGAGAAGGAAAAGCGGGGAAGAGGGAGAGCGAGCAGCAGCAGCAGCGGCGGCGGCGGCGGCAGCAGGGTCCGAGTTGTTAGCAAACAACAGTGTCATTAAAGCTACATAGAGGCTGTAGTAAACACGCGATGGGGGGACGGAGGGGTTTGTGCGAGCTCCGGAGGTAGAATGAGTTCTGATCACTGTGGGGGGAAAAACACTTGGCTCTTTATTCCTGCTAATTAGTTTCCTTCAAAAAATGGCTGAGATTACGCCCAGTGCGCATGTGCGTAATTGCGCAGACACCGCTAATTAGCCCGTTTGGATCAATAGGATTCCGCGAGAGAGAGGAAGAGCGAGGGAGGGAGGGGGGGACGGAGAGAGAGAGAGAGAGAGGAGGGGTAGAGGCAGGGGACGCGGAGAAGACAAGGGCGAGAGGAAAAAACCTTAAAGTAAAAAGAATCGTCATGTTCTAAATCTATATTTTTTCATAAAACATTAAAGGAACATGTCAGTTCGGATTTATTTTTTAAAAATAATCGCGTCGTTATAAATAACGAATGCATTCGTTTACTTACTTATTTTAAATCATATTGTCTATATTTACTTTAAATATGTATTAAATGAGTGGAATTACGTTATAAATGCGCATGATTTAGCGTCACAATGTTCCGGCAAAAGCTCGAACAATGCGTCACGGAGAGTTCAACAAAAAAAAGGCCGATCGCGTTTTTCCCTTTAATGGAAATATTTTATACATATATGACGTTATATATGCAGCTCTACATGTTTTAATCTTTGTAAATTTGCGATTGTGCTGTACCGTGAACAACCACGACTCCCAATTTGAACAGCTTTATTAAACATATCGATTTATGCAGAGGGATATTACATCATTGTGGCGCTAGATATGTTTGAATCGATAACAAATAAATACAACGAAATCAAATGCGTATATTCACGGCGAAATGGAGACAAAGAAAACGAACTTTTAAGTGACGGAGGATATTTTTTATGCTCTTGTTTCCGATATAGCTGGCGTAGATTTGACGTCCGTCCTGGTGTTTCCCCTCACAGATGACTTTTTGCATTATTCTAAGGCCGTCCATCCTCGCAACTCGGCTCTATTGTTATGATAATACTATTGTGATTTTAACACTCGATGTGCAATCTGTCGATCCTCTTTGTAATGGCGACTGCTTTATTTTACTTTTCGCTTATATCATTTGTGTTCTCTCGTTTGGCCTGACCTTTTCTAAGCTTTTTAAAATGCGAATGAAAAGCTTAAGTTGAATAGCATACAAAACGAAGCAACACAGTTGTGATATTTCTATTTTTCTCGCTTCTGAACGAGGCCAACGTCTCAAGTCTAGGGGTAAAATGATATGATTGGGACTTAGCTTTTATTCACGTGTGATTGTTTTTATTAGTGGTAACAGTTAAAGAATAGGACATAGATTCTTCAAGTTTAATGAACGTTAAGAAACGTGATCTTGAGATGAGGGGTGTCTTCAATACACACACACACACACATACACTCAGACACACACACACACTCAAGTCATTCCACTTCAATCATATCAGATAAAGTCTTCACTTTGTACATTATTTGTTATTGTCTGAGTCGAAAACACCCTATGACTATCGATAAGAGGGTGAGAATGTGTGTGTGTAGGTGTGTGTGAGTGTGTGTGGTGGTGGGTGGGTGTGGAGTCTGAATTTAAATCCCAATATTTGTGATGTGTTTTCTGAAAAGCCACCTATATGTGTAAAAAAAACCCAACTGTTTATGGTTAAAATCTTGACATTAATCCTCCATCTTAACCGTCATGTTGTGGCACAACAATGAAAATACACCTCATCAGTGTTTATTGAGACAAAACCGCATTTTCCAGCACGAGAGAAAAACCCAAAAGCAGCGGCCGCACAATATTTATTTTAATTCGTGGATAAGGTGTGAGGAAATTGTGTTTCTTGAATTGTATTTGCTAAACGTTGCAGCGACGGTGATGCTAGGTGAGTGACGGTCGTGGATGAAATCGAGGTTATATTGAGAAGAATGAATCCATTTTAGTGTCAGGGAATAAAAATCGGAAGCCCAAATAATTCCGCTGATTATGAACATGAGGAAAATCGGTCCCAACATGTGAGGAGTTGCCGTTTGACCGATGATAAATACAGATACTGAATATTTCATCCATAATAAAGCTCTTATGTAAATCATTCATAATTCACAGCCACTCCCCCGGATATATATCCACAAACATGCGCCGGCTGTACCATAACCACGTCGTGATGCCCTCAGGTGTTTGCCAGCGGTTGTTGTTCCCACTGTAATATGTAGTTAGCCCTCTCAACAATTTACCCTGTCAGTGCTAATGGGTCAATTATCCAATGTGGTAACCCCCCCAGGCCGAATGAGAGCCAAAATCTCCTCAACTCCAAACTTGTCTTTATGACATTTATATGACAAAATATGGGGGGGAACTCGGGGCCCATCTGACACCTCTGCAGGTCCTTAATGTCGGCCCCTCCCTCTGCAGACCCCCTCTCTGCCCTAGGGTGCGGCACAGAGCAGGAACTGTAATACATCATGTACAGGCGAAGTAAAGGCCTGGTCCGGGGCACTCTGCACTCCTTGTCCATCTCTGTGTAACTTTATTTGGAGTCAAACACGCGCACGCCTCAAACTCTTAACTTGACCTCTGTCTTCCTTCACCCCATTTGCCGCTCATAAGTCCGTCTGTCTTTGTCTCTGCTGTCCATCTTGCATCCCCAAGGAGGCAATAACCTCCCAAGCAAGTGCTTCCCCTTGAGCTGTTGTCATAGTAACTTGTGGGCTGGTCGACATGACAACCCCACCATGGTCCAGAGATAGATGATAGGCCAGAAATGGAGATGGGGGTGCAGGGGCATAGACACCCCCTCTAATCTGGAATGCTGATTCAAAATGTTTTTTTTTAATATTATTTTCTCTATTGCACATTCAGCGCCAACCTGCTTTACATTTAAACAGGTATTTGCCGCAGACGCTCTCGGCCTCTGCTACGCCACAGATTCGTCTGTTCGACGGAAAATGTCAGACCAGCAGAAAAAAATGTTTTGAGTGTGATGTAAACATATTTATAAAAAAGAAAAATTAGCGCCTATAACTGCTGCATTTTCTTTTGTCCACCGTAGACTGAAAGGCATTATTTGAATAACTCTTACAAAAAATTCTGCTATTTATTTTACTTTTTCTGTTTAAACATTCAATTTACCTTAACGTCAGCATAAACTTGCATTTCATTGGTCGTTATGAAATACAATATTTTATCTTTTTGTGATGGTTTTTATGGTGCTTAGATCATTTTATACTAACCTTGCTCCCTTTTATTATTATTATTTATTGTTATTATTATTATCATTAGTAGTAGTAGTATTCCTTACGATTAATAATTAAGCTGTCCATTTTGTCATTATTTTCACGACATTTTAATAAAAAAGAAGAAGAAGAAGAAGTTACACATTTGTGTGTTTTTGTCCAGAGGACGAAAACAGAAATTGAAATACTACAACCTTGGATTTTTTTTTCACTTATTGCCCTGTTTATTCTGAAACCTTCCCTTAAAAGATAACATGAATTCACCCTAAAATCAAATGGTTCCATCACAATCCAGCAAACATGCATATTTAAAAGAGAAACTAATTAATTATAGGCGTTGGAAAACAGTGATGGATGACAGTTAACCCAAAGGAATCACATTACACATCATGTTTTTATTGCCGCTGTCATGATTTTTAAAGGATGGAGGGGCGAGCGAGATGATAAATTCAAAAACAGATCGGGGTTGCGGACCTTCAGCTCTCCCTGATCTTTGACCTCGGACGATGCTTGGAAAACAGATGCTACGTGAATAAAATGGAGCTGGTTTTTACCTTGAAATTTATTTATTATGATTTGGCGCTAAAATATAAACCGCCAAAAATATAATATGATGCTTTCAAGTGAGCTGTAGAATAAATAAAAATTTAATATAATTCTAATCTGCATAATATGATCAGATATAAAATAAGTATGAAAACATAAATAACATAATATAATGCCGAAGATTGACTATCGAACATTAAGTACTTTTGAATAAATTATGCAAAATGCGAAGAACAGGAGTAAGCAGCAGCAGCATCAAAACAGGTAAATATAATAAATGAATTATGGAGATTATTAATAAGTGGAATGCTTGTTAGGAAAGGAGTGCCTCTAAGTGGGATGAAGGGGGGGTCTTTCCAACGCCAAAATTTCATTGCCTCCCCACGGGACCACAGTGTTTTTTGGTTTTGCATTTTCAATCATTGGAATTGTTATTTTATGCACCACAATCACATTGTAGAAATGAAGGTATCGTTGAATGATATTGGTGAAGTAATACATATTAAACAGGCATATAACACATCTATGATCGCCATGAGATCATGTTACTACTACTACTACTACGATGACAACGCTTGGCTTGAAATTAAAAAACTTGGTTGGTATATTTAAACAGTTTATGTCACAGGAAGAGAACGCATCTTGTCTGGCTAAATGTTAAGACTTAAAAATACGTGGAATTACTAAACTTAAGTGGAAAAATATTTATGTTCAAGGGTTTTGATAGTTCAAGTAATTAGTTTAAAAAATGGTTTTGCACAGATAGACAACTAGCTATACATGTATTTGCTGTTGGTTAGACTTAAACTAGATGGCAACCATTAGTACTAATATATGTATTGTATTTCTTGAATTATTTCCATTGCAACTATATAAAACAATATGCCTGGTACTTTTTTTAACTTCAATTTTTCGTATATGAATCAGGCAGTCGTTTTTAAATCATGATTTAAATCCTCAACCTTCAATGACATGGATAGCTGAGCTCCATGAACATATTGTCTACATATAGTTATTCCTCTGTTGACGCCAGCTGTGTCATGCCAAAATGATGAAGCGATCGGTCACTAACCAAGTTATGCAAAGAGGGAGACTTAAGATCTGCCTGTTTATTTCAGTGCTTTCTGAGCAGTGATATCTCAGTTGGGTGAAACTGCCGGTCTGCTCTCACCTGGTCGTGAAGAGAGAGAAAAGAGAGATTTGAGCTCACTGTTTGAGCAGGTTGTGTTTACTCGCCAACCATCACCCTCTCTCTATGGATGCATGTTAAAACGGTGATGGACTCAAGATTTGTTCCCTGACCAGTCGTCATTTGCTTCTGTATTGATTGGGGGAGTGACCTCTTGCATAGTCCAGAGACTCAGAATAGAGCTTCTGCATATTAGAGATTGTTATGAATCATGTGAAAATGGTTTGAGGGTTCATCAATAATCTATCATGAGCGGATGCCTCGGAGCTGAAATGTGGAACATAAGGGGTTCCATATGAATTTGAAGTGTAAATGTTTAGTGTATAGTCAATAGTGTTTTTTCTTGACTGACTGACTCATGGAGCCCTGAGGTTCTCATTGAAAACCAAGGGCAAGTCAGGAGGAGGCTTCAAATGGAAGGTCGAACCCATATAGTTTGATGCAAAGTGTCAGCTCAGAAATGGACGGCAACAAATGACTTTCAAAAATGAAAATGACTGCGCATCTCCTTTTCATTTTCAGCTTGAAAAAAAAGAGCAATAATAGTAATTACGGCAACAAAAGTAATTACCAAAACCTGTTTCGTTTCAACTTAAAAGCCCCACCATTTCCTTTTGTGCGTCTCAGTTCTTCATCAGTTGGCACTTTGATCAAGATTCAGCTGTGCTCTTCGTTTGGCCTTTTCTTTTTTTCGACTTGCTGTGTGTTTGATGTGTTTGCGTGGTTTCATTTTTGTTGCCTCCACTTCTGACAGATGAATTTCCACCCTGGGGATCAATAAAGTGTGTCGTCTCATTTCATCTGATTTCGTCTCATCACCTCAGATGCGACCTCCTGCTGGAGATTGTTAATGATGTCAATCTAGCGGAGCTTGCCCACAGGTAGTCAATATTTATAGATAGCTAGACACACGTACCTATTCATGTATGCTAATTCAGAGAGACGCGAGCGGATGGCGCAAAAGCACTGATTCTTTTTCATGTACTTAAATAATATAGGAATGTGATTGGTGTTTTTGTGAAAAAGGGCCTTACACGACGCATATATTTCATATACCATTCATCCTCTGTGCCAAAACTGATAACATTATGACCACCTGCTATTGAAAGGCCCCATTTGTGCAGGCCATTGTTTCCAGCGAGCAGTCACTGCCCCACTGGTAATCTTGTCTATAATTGGTGACTATTCCTTCTGTTTCCTTCTTTCCTTCTTTTATATAGGCACCAATCACTGTGTAAAGCGAACACCACACAAAAGGTGCTGTTATCAGAGCAACACACAATAAAAGACAGGTGGCTATAATGTTAATAGATCCATTGTACATCTGGCATTTTCACTGTTTTCATAACTCTCATTTCATATTTCAGTTTAATTTAAATTCTCTAGAATAGGATTGGTTCTGCAATAAAAACACAAATAGATTGTTGTTTATTTCCATGAAACAAAATATATATTTTTTGAATAATGATTTATTCATGTATTTTTTAAAAATCGAGAAAACATCTTTAATTTGTTAAAGCCATTATAACGCTAGGTTGATCTATTAATATATGTATTTTAATGTAAAGTGGGGAAAACGTGAGACGAGACAAAAAGAAAGGGTGGGAAGAACGCGCCAGTGTTTTAAGGTAAAACTGAGCAACAGCGTCCCTTACTGGTCAGGGGAAGAAGTGATCAATGAGCCTCTCGGCTACCGTACAAGCGGAAATATGTCACGCAGTGTGTTGTGATACAGTTTATCTGAACTTCACAAGCAAATATCTATTCTGTTCTTCATTTACAGATCTGCGTTAACATGGACGATGAATGGGAAGAGGAAGTATGCATTTTTATTTCAGGTTTTATAGCGGCTGGTTTTGTGATGCTAACGTGTTAGCCACTGTAGTGTTGCATGCAAGCTAACCAGCGATATGACTTACTGCAACACTGTTTTATCTTCTTCCGCTCAGTTAGAGAATGTGTTTCTGTCTGACAAATGCAGTGTTTGTGGTGAGAACCATCGTTGTGGTTCTTGAAACTGAAGCGTGTTCTGTGTTTTAGGAACAGCTAGTTGTGGTGGAGCTCTCTGGTATAATAAACAACGACTTTCTGGCCAAGGGTCCGGGAACATGCAAGATTTTGGTAGGTGTTTGATGTTTTGATCTGAAGATGGAGGTGCATGTTGAGTTGGTGGTTGGTTGGTTTCAAAAGCAACAATGTAAAGTGGCTGACATTCATTCATTCATTGGGTCAAGTCAAGGTATTGCTGGTTGAGGTCCACTTCAGGAAAATATCTCCTAAATCTTGAACGGTGACATTACCATCACAGGATTTTAAAAGTGACATTTTATTTCTTGTGTTTAAGGACATTGACAGTGAAACGCCGATGATGCAAATAGGAGAGTACGTGTTTGCTGGAGAATATGAAGGTAAGATTTATGGTATTTAACAGCACCGATAACACATGAATTCTGTCATGTTAACATTGGAGCACAGCAATGTACTTGCAATTGCAATGCTCATTTTAGTGTCAATATGAGTTACAAATTCTGAGATCAATTAAGACATGTGTTTACAAACAAAGACTGGCCTAAAGTATTGATTGCTATGATAATAAATAATTTATTTAAACAACTTATTTAGATAAATTTATGAATTGTATACAAGTTGCATTTGTTTTTGTTTCTCTCAAGATGCTTTGGGAACTTGCGTGCTGTTTGAAGAGGATTCATCTCATGGTACATTCCACTCCTTCATGTCCTTATTTTCTTTTTTTTTTCCTTCTTAAGTTTAATTTTGTGTTTACCTGCAGGGAAGAATGCCCCAAAGCTCAAGTATATGTGTAAAACTGCAAAGAAACTCTTGATGCAGCGAATCTTCCTGACAGAGAAAAAGGAATGTGAATCCAACTCAGGTCGGTCCTAAGATCTATTGTAGCCTTGGAGACCCATTATCTAAAGTATTATATTGTTTACTAATTACATTTATGTCACAGGGAGCGGTGATGTTGCCAGGACAAGTCATGAAGATGCAATGGAAGGAGAGATGGACACTAGTCATTTGAAATCATAGACATCATGCTTCAACTGTGACACCATTTGTACGAAATATTTTAGTAAACATTTTTCAGCACGTTTTTATTACAGTTTGATGTTGTTGTTTTTTACTATAATGTTGTTAATATAATAAAATACCTTTGAATGTCAACATAACTGCCTATAAAATATGTATGCGCTGGTTCCTCTGCACACAACATGTTAAATTATATAATAAGTTGAGGATCACTGGTAAGATACTGTTCTCAGTTTTCAAGTTTTTTTAGTAAACGCATCAGTTTTCCCTCACATGAAGCCGATTTCAGACTTAAGCTAGCTGATCAGCATCCCGCTTTATACTCTGATGCAAACTTAAGCAGCGGGAAATACCTTCAAAAGTGTGTGATGGAAGTAACAAAGTAAATATATATATATATATATATATATATATATATATATATATATATATATATTTTTTTTTTTTTTTTTTTATTCGAACAAGAGAGATGAGTCACACTCAGTCAGAGGAGCAAGACAGCAAGGCTTGTCGTCTCTTGTTATTTCTATTAAGGTCATTTGATATGTACATTCAACAAAATAAAAGCTGGTCAAATCTCTTGTCATAGATTCATCGTTGTTCCTTTCATCTCTTATGGTTATGATATCTGACGAGAGGCGTACAGTTTCTGGTGGCTTTGTCTGACATTGTCTGCATGGAGACAGCTGGGACATTAGATCCCTCTGTCAGGGCAGGTTAAAGTGACTGTGTGAAACTCAATAGAAAATGGAGCCGTGGGTGGATTTGCAGGATCGCTCACCTGAAGATAATCAGATTATCGGACTCTGTGTGTACGTACTACTGCAACATGAATAAAGCCTGTTTGTTTTACCTCCCCAATACATTATATTTCATGTTGTTATTGTTCGAACGACGCAGTGTGTCACATTTATGAATGACCGTCTGGACGTCTGACGGTGAGGACGTGGCGGTTCTCAGCCAATCCAATCACAGAGCTCGATGTTGAAGCTGGACCAATAAGCGCGCGACATATCACTGTCGCGCTCGCTGCCTCGTTGGCCGACCAGCGTTTCAGCACCGGAAGTGCAAGGGTGTGTTTCCGGGAGGAGTGTTCGAAGCTGCGACGTCCAACTTCCTCGAAGACACCGGTGAGTTTTATGGAAGATTTTCCCCACTTAAATATGAAATTTGATTCGCAGTACCCAGCGTAAAACCAGTTTAGTTTAGATGAGATGCACAATGACATGTATTGGAGTTTAAATCCCGGGTAAACGTCTGCTCTGTCACGAGCTAGCGGTCTTGCGATAACGGTTCTCAAATGTCTTCAACTTGTTTGTCAAATTTCATAACGCAAATACCCTATAACATTGTTGAACAACGGCGGTCTAATCATACATATGTGCTCTTTTGGAATATAAGTTGCAAATCCATCATGCATCTTGATTTATAATAATAATATTTTTTATTATTGTGTTCGTTTGTTTATGTCGTCCAGATATGTTTTTAATTGTTTCTCTATTTCATTGTCTTTGTTCTGGGCAGGTTTTACATGGGTGTCTCTGTCTAATACAGGTAGTACAGTCCACGGAAATACAAGTCGAGAGCTGTAGACAAAAAAAAGAGTTGGAAGTCTCAGCGCGCACAATGAGGTCGTGACCTCGCAGCTCGCTTTTGTCATAGCCGCTATAGAAAGTGTGGGCTTCTTATTTTTCCTTAAAAGTCAGACTATTAAAGGTGACAAAATAAGCACATTTTCGAGCGATTTTGACCCACTTTAATTTTATTAGACCCGATAACCAAATGGCTTATAATGAAACGACCATATTCTTGTGAGTAAAACTTGCACTGATTTTTGTTGTTCCAGATCGAGGGTCTGCACAAACGTTATGGAGCTACGACCTTTTTTCATGTGCTTTGCACTCTGCGTGGTTTATGCCACCAGCAAACCCACAGAGAAAAAGGACCGCGTTCACCATGATGAACCCCTGAGTAACCGAGAGCATGATGATGCAGATAATTTTGACTATGATCATGAAGCCTTCCTTGGTCAGGAGGAAGCCAAGACCTTTGACCAGCTCACACCAGAGGAAAGCAAGGAGAGGCTTGGGTAAGCTGGACTGACACAACCACATCGCTGTATATGGGAGTATTTTATATGTGATATCTGAGGAGGACTTTTGTTATTTGTCTTTAAAGCATGCTGGTGGAACGTATCGACGAAGATAAGGACGGGTTTGTTACTGTTGAAGAGATGAAGAAGTGGATCAAGCATGCCCAGAAGAAATGGATCTACGATGACGTGGATCGCCAGTGGAAGAGTCACGACCTCAATGGCGATGACTTTGTGTCATGGGAGGAATACAGGAATGCCACCTATGGATACATCCTTGGTAGGGTCCCTCATTTGAGACACTTTCATGCTTCTCAACCAAATTGTTTTTTGATAGAATCTTTTTTTTGTTTGTTTGTTTGATCGTTCAGATGATCCAGACCCTGATGATGGCTACAGCTACAGACAAATGATGGATCGTGATGAGAGGAGATTTAAAATGGCTGACCTGGACAGGGACCTGAAAGCCAACAAGGAGGAGTTCACAGCTTTCCTCCATCCTGAGGAATACGACCACATGAAAGACATTGTTGTTCTGGTAAGTTCTCTCACTCTGAGCACTTTATGGTCCCTTGTTCCCATCACATCTTTGAGCTCCCCAAGTTTCAGAGCAGCTCAGGAATGCACCAGCTGCTACCTGTACACTACAATTATTAATTCCAGCTGTGTGGCTTTGCAGGTTTTGACAGGAAGTACGTTAGAGACAAAATGACTGAATGGCTTGTTTGACTTAAGACCTCTTCAGTTTTATGCTGTTTTATTGTGTTTATGTGGTTAAGTTTTCCTCAAAAACCTGCGCCCCAGGACTTTCTGTAGTTCATGTATATGATAATAAGCTTCCGATCAGTATAGTGCCGAGAGTTATGTCTGTCATTGTTGATATTTCCTCTGCCTGCAGGAAACCATGGAGGACATTGACAAGAACGGAGATGGTTTGATCGACTTGGACGAATATATTGGTGAGTTGTTCTCTTAAATCACACATTATTAAGGCCACATGAGTCCGAATTGCTCACACAAGGAATCAGTGGGCATCAAAAACTTTATATGCCTTGCAGTGTTTCATGTTCACCGACTCAAAAGCAACTTCCGGGTACACTGAATCTGGAATCCCTCTTGTGACAGGTGACATGTACAACCAGGACAGTGACGCCACGGAGCCCGAGTGGGTAAAGACAGAGAGAGAACAGTTCACTGAATTCAGAGACAAAAATAAAGATGGAAAGATGGACAAGGATGAAACCAGAGATTGGATCCTGCCCAGTGACTATGACCACGCTGAGGCTGAAGCCAAACACTTGGTGTATGAGTCGGACGCAAACCAGGTACAATCTTTTTCCATTTCTGTCGTGATGCTCATCATGTTAAATACTTCTAACTGTATCTCTTCAAACTTCAGGACGGACATCTGACCAAGGAAGAAATTGTGGCGAAGTACGATCTGTTCGTGGGCAGTCAAGTGACCGACTTTGGCGAGGCGCTGACTCGACACGATGAATTCTAAATACACATCTGCCTCCACTCGTGGGCTTGGTGCTTGTTTCTACATCCAGACGAGTGAATCCAAGTCAGAGTACCTGAGAGTAATTTATTTTCATTTTCAAGAATGTTTTCTTGAATCGTGTTCTCTTTTTATAAACATCTGCATTGTGTGTCTACACACAGAAGATTAACACACCTTGTTTTGAGATCCTTGACTGAAAAGAAACTTCTTTTGGAGAGGAACAACATTCACTTGTTCCATTCTTTTTTTTTTTTTCAACGCACTGGACTATGTTGACACATTTTCCGTCGAAAATACTGACATGGTTGCTAGAGTCCTGCAGCAATGGGATGATGACACACTTCCATACATTTCAGTGACAATGAAGACTATTTGGACTAGTGCAATAGCATCATGTTTTGGTCCCCGATGTTGCCATGGTAACGCTAGCTTGCGTGCTGTTGAAGGAGTCGAGATAAACATGGGGATTGATGCTTTGTTCTCTGTGTGTGTGCGTGTGTGTGAGTACAGATTGCGTGTGAAGTGTCATCAGGTATTCCTCTTGTTGTGTTCTGTGTTTCACTTTCAGCTACTAACTCTTTTGTTTGCCAAGTAAAAACATTTTTAATGAAACAACGCCTCCAGAGTACCGGGGGTTTTTCTTCGTTGCGCTAGTCCTATCATTTATAACCACTGTCCAGTTTTTATACGATAAACTGTACTGTACATGACATTTTTTTGTTTTGGTTTTTTAACTAGCTCACGGCAGCCACAAGGCTTTTGCTTAAGAAATCACTGTAAATACGTTTTGGTTTTGCAGCCTGAGCACATGAATAATCAGGTTCTGTTTTTCTTGATTGAGAAGTTTGTTTCAATAAAACAAATACAAATGTAGGCTTCAATTCCTTTCTTCCCAAAACATTTCATTTGAAGTTCATGGGAAAGTTATTTTGTTAGATGAACGTGGATAGGGTTATTTTTTAAAAAATGAATACAAAGACACACTTTTTAGCTCAAATTTGTTGGTTAAAGTCAGTAAAAGTTTAAAAATATCGCACTCAACTAAAAGACAATCCAATATTAAACTTGTCATCTGTTCCTGTCCTTGAACCAGAGGTCATGACCATACACAAAATGTATGACATTGAATGGCTTCTGGCTCAGCTCCTCCTTCTTTATATATATATATATATATATATATATAAAGAAGGAGGAGCTGAGCCAGAAGCCATTCAATGTCATACATTGAATGTCATTTCCATCGTCATCCTTCCATCCAAAATAGAATTGTGTATTGCCTGTGTAGCTCAATTTCCACAACTCCAGGTAACCTATTCAACCCCCCAAACAAAAACACGTGTGTGTGTTCTCGTCAATAGTAGCTGAAGTGGATTAAACTGCAGGAGGTTCAAAAATCTTTTCTAATCTGAGCGGATCTACTTTAATGGGTTGACCAGTTGCCAGTGGAACAAGAACATGCCTCCCAAGTCAGAGTGGTCCAAAGCTACTGAACACAATCTGTCCCCAACAATGCTAAGTGAAGGAAATTAAGCAGCTCTGACAGGTAAAAAAAACAAAGAAAACAGGCTGTTTTATTTAGATTCGGACAAGCAGGACTAAGCCAAGTGGAGTGTTTGTAGAAGCTAAATAAAAGCTAGTTTTCTAACATGTGAATATATGTCCTTTTAACTGCCTGTTACTTTGTAAATGTGATAAAAATAGGATTACAGCGAGCCATCACTCTCAGCAGCTCCTCATCGTCTGGATCCAACTCTTCCCCACTGTCACTGTTCTTATCTTCATCACCCAGATTTCCATCGTCATCCTCTTCCTTCAGCACCTCCTCCGCCGAAAGTCTTGGTCCCGCAGATGGACTCTGCACTTCTTCAGGAATGTCTGGTAAGTCCAGTGAGGTGGATGGTTCTGTTTCTTCAGGGGTTAGATCGGAGGAAGCGTGCGATGGTGTGAGTGGTGGTGTTTCTCCTGGAGAGGTGTCTATCTCCACCAGCGTGGCTTTGAGAGGAGCATGCTCCGGGGTGCTGGGTGGGGTGCTCTCATGTTTGGTGACGGGCGAGGACAGCAGAGGGGAGTACGGGCGGCTGACGCGAGGTTTGATGAAAGGCTTCTCTGTCTCTGCAGGAGCTGCTCTACACTGACTGCTCAAGTGAGAGAGCGGCGACGTTGGAGCTGACTGGCTGGTAGATGGACCCACGAGGTCAATGATGGAGTTTCGTTCTGAATCCAGACACGTGAAAGGAGGAGAAGGGCTGGTGTCGTTGGTGGGGCTGGAGATGGTGTTGGGTGGCGGCTGAGGAGATCTGGGCTGTCCTCTCGGTGGAGGGGCTCCTTGCGCGGAGCTCTCCTCCACTGCACACTGGGGAAGGATTGAGACACTGATCTTGCTTTCCAATGGGCTGCAGGCTTCCTCAACTGGAATCACAAGGGCATCTTCCCTGGGAACAGACTCGCTGGGCAGTTCTGGCTTTTCTGAACAGTTGAATGAAGGGTTGCAGGTTCCATAGTCCTCACTGCTGAAGGGCAGGTCTTCCATTTGTGGCATGGCACTTTGGTGATTCACCTGAGGAATCACAACAATCATTGTTTGCTACAATAAAGTCTACTTGAAGAGAATTTCCGATTTTTACATCAGAGAAAGGGAGATAACTTACAAGTTGGAACCATCGAAGGCTCTGTGAATAAACACAAAACCCTTTAGAGGTAGAAGTGCAACACTATCACAGCTTGAAGAAGAAAATTCCTCACCACGTTTGGATGCTTCCCCTGAGCCACACAGCCTCTTTCCAGTGGGTCCCTGTGCCCCCTGTGCTTCCTCTTCAGCCACATCAGTGCGACCAGGATGCAGCCGAGGCCGGTCATGAAGACCATGCTGAGGAACAAGGCTTTGCCCACCGTGCATCCGAGCGCTCGCTCGTCGGTCAGTGCGCTGTGAGGGACTGAGACCCAAAACATTTGTCAGTGTGAAGAACTGTGACAAACCTGCAAGGTGAGTGTGTTTGTACTTGATTGTCCTTCAGGTAAGACCTCCACCAAAACGGAGGCGTACGCCACTTCGCCCGTCTCCTGGTCCACGGCAATAACCTGAATTATATGATGGTACTGTTTAACTTGTGTTGGCATTTGTTGCTCTGTATTGTTTTTGTTTTTTTCAGCAGGAAAAGTGGTGAAACCTGATGGAACTTTTCGAGACATATATCAAGGCAAGTTAATCTTTTCAAAGAGGAAAAAAAAAGAAAACTCACAAGTTATTAAAAATTAAAAACTATATAGTGCACGTTGTGTAGTTAAAGTGCAATGTTGTCATAAGAGTTTAAACCTTATCAACATACTTGTCAAACCCAAGTAGAGCTTTGAGACTCACCTTCAGAAAGTGTTTCTGCTTCGGTCTGAGCTGATCGGTCCTGGCAATAACCAGTCCATCCCTGGTGATCTGGTAGATGTCGGTGTGATCCGACGCCGGACTGAAGTTGAAGTAGATCATCTGATTGAAGCCCTGGTTCATTTATTGCAAAGACAATGAGGCAGGTGGTCATACAACAATATGATCGAACAATGGAGGATGAATTTACATTCTCAAAGTCCTGGTCCTGCACATGAAGAATCAAAGCTTTGCCGCCGTAGGTGTTCACCAGAGACAGAGGACTCTTCCCGGCCGAAACGAATCCTTTGTATTCTGCCATGCTGAACTGCGGGTGGAAGTGGTTCACAGGCAAAACTCGCACGGCTAGTGTTGTCACAGAGTACTTCCTGCTGTCGTCGTTCTGATACGCCTGTGAGCGAGATGCGGGTGAAACGCTCAAGGGATGATTTTGCATTTTAACAGGTCCTGTGTGTCTTGCTCACCATGATCTGAAGATGAAGTGTTGGACTTGTGAGTCTGTCTGTCACTGCCTTCGTGAGTCTCACCTCACCTGTCTTTCTGTCCATGAGGAAGTGGCTGTTGTCATTCCCTGGTGTGGTTCAAAATATAAAAAATGTTGAATATATTGAAGACAAAAATGTATAGTGATCAAGTGAAAACAATACTTTGTTGGTTACATGAAGGAGTGACTGTTTACAACATAATAATTTGCTTGAATTATCCTGGGAATTTACGACAGTGGACGAACTAAGGAGAAATACAACAAAAGTAACACTAATGAACTCAAGAATCAATTTTAACTTGACAATCTATGGATATAATTTAAATGTAATTTACTGACAAGTACCACACATGTATGTGGGGAAAAAAACATTAAGACATTAGAAAAAAATAATAAAAAAACACTGTATTACATTTTTAATTTAAGGATAAAGGATAAAGAATTATCGTTGAATATAAAGAATTATCATTGACATAAGTCATATTGTAGCCTCACATTCAATTACCAACTTTTACTATTAATATATTAATTTTGGGAAACACTAAAGGTACTTTATTTACATTTTAATTGAGATATGGTGTTCTTCTACGACATATTTCTCTTAACAGTAGATGTCACTGTCGAACAGCGGTGAATTTACCTTTGACTCAACACGCTAAAGTGTCATGGAAACTAAATCTGATACTGTTTGAGTGAGATATTCTTTGCACCTGAGAGTATGGCATAGCTGATGGAGGAGTTGACCCCAATGTCTCCATCGACAGCATGGATGGGACCCGGGGAGACATCCAAAACAAAGCCCTGCGACATGACAGATACACTTGTTTCTCTGATAATAAGAGACCATGGAGAAAGACCAAGGAGTTTTACTGACCTCTTCCCCCTCAGTGATGTTGGCAGAGTATTGTGGGTTGATGCAGACATGCGTGGTCTCATTATGAAATAGCATGGTGCAGGGCAGGAACTGTGGGTACTGGTCGTCTCCGTCCTGAACAATGATGGTGACGTCAGTGCTGGTGTTGTAGTGCTCCTCCGTGTTCATTTCCTGTGAAACAATGAAGATTATCTCCGGCGCTGTTTTGTGAGAGGTGACTGTATTACTAAATAATGAGCGCTACAAATGTCTTACAGAAGCATAGATGGTGACTGACAGCTGAGACTTGGTCTCAAAGTCCAGAGGTTTGGCCAGGATCACCTCACCACTATTTGGGAGGTCAAATTTGAAGTACTGTGCGTCAGGCTGTGGGACAGACCGGGACAGAAATGAGGTAAGTGGTGTGTTCTCTACCATGTGAAAAGGTAAAACTCACCGATGATCGGTCAACCGAGTAAATAATCTGATCGTTGTCTGCGTCTGTTGCTTGAACTGTGAATATCAGCGAATTCACTGATGTTAACTGGAAGTAAAGAGGAGATTGAATTGAAGACAACATCAAGTCACAGTCAGTGTGTCAGTATTTCACCTTACCTCGCTTACAACAAGCGACTGGACTGTGTTTTCAGCGAACACTGGCAAGTTATCGTTCTCGTTGATGACTTCCACCATGATCCTGTAGACACTCTGAGAAACAATAGGCATATGCTCGATCAAATCTGGAAAATGAGCTATTGGACACTGAATTGGAATGTACCTGAAGCACATCCTCCTCATAACAAGACAACTCTGCCATGAGAACTGGACCTTGCTCCTGAAATAGGTCAGTTTAGGACAGATGTGAGCAGAGCAAACCGTGCACAACCAAAAGAAATGAACAGTGCTTCTTAAAAGTTTATTTTATAGATTTTTATGACACGTATAACGTTTGCTAAGGACCAAGTCAAATTATTACCCCCTCCAAAAAGGAGTTTATCTCTTAGCAAATTGAATTGAAGGACTCAGAACAGGCGATTACATTTTGGTGGTGAACGCACAAATCTTTTTCACCACATTGCTTATTTTGCTCGCCTACTGTGTGTTCAGAACTTTCAGAATGTTATCATCTCCTGCTGTCCCATTGAACTCATCACTATCTAAAATATTATATTGCTTAAATAAATGCAGGGCAATACATTGAGTAAACAAAAACAACAACAAACAACAAACAGCATCAGTCTGCAAATAGTCCCTGTCTAGTTATAGGATTGTAGTGTAGGATTGACTATGTTTTTAGCTTTTAAATTGTTCGCTTTTTTGGAAAATAAAATGTTCGGCAAGCATTTAGAAAAACAGTAGACTAGATCCAGTCTGATTCAGCTTTGGCCCTGGTGACGCTCATCCGTTTTCCAATTGAGTTTCCAATCTGCAAGAGTTATCTACTATCTAAAACTGTTATCTAACTGCTTAAAGTACTTTGTAGCATCTGGCAATAGTGTGGAAGTGGGGGATGTAACCTTTCCTTGAGCTCATCATTTAAGTTAGTTTACTAAATGGCTCCTGAGTAATTTTACCGCACATGTTCGACATATGTGGCTGAAGAGTAACTGTAATTGTGGGTTTTCTCTGTGCAATATTCAGCGTTTCTTATATGGAAAATACGGGGAAAATGTCATTAGTATCAAGTCTTTCATGTTGTCCATGATATTGTGTATATGTTGTGTATAATGGTGCTTTATTATTTTAAATATTTGGTTTGCGGACAGCGAAACTGCTGTCTTTTGTTTCTACTTCTCATTGTCTCCCTTTGTTGTCGAACAGAGTGACAGCGAGACGGGATTGAGACCATTAATCTAGTTAACCCTACAGCAGCTGGCTGGAGAGACAGAACGTTTCCTGTCCAAGCCTGAGGTTGCTGGGTTTAATCAGGAGATAGTTGACAGGTTCATTGTGGCCCGGTGCTATAAAAAGCATTCCTAGAGACCAAACAGCGTGTCCCTATTAAACAACACGAGTACAATGAGCCTGGGGTTCAAGCTTTCAAATAAAAGTGCCCTAAGGAAAGCTTGCTGATCGGTGTGGTCGGAAAATACCTCTCGGTCGAGAACTTTCTGTGCTGAAGTGTTGATACGGATATATTTCCCGTCCAACATGAACCAGTCGGCGTCTTTCCCATCCAGACTCCAGTGGATCCCCTCTGTTGATGTGTCAGTCAGGAACTCACTGATGACCTCCCCAGGAACGCTGTTCTCTCTGATGGATGAAAATACGTTCTGACCATCCAAACAGCCGCCCCATCCCGACATCCCTGTGGAAAACAAGACTTTTACAGAGGAAGGGAAACACCAGGGTGTTGAGTTAGGGGCTATAGCTGTACCTGTGACACTGTAGAGATGTAAGAGGAGTATGAAAGCGCAGAGCAGCCCCTGAGTCTGAGATAGACTCCATTTTCTTTCAAAGGGGGCCATTCCTGTGATCAGTCAGGCCTCAGGGAGTATCTTCAGAGACGGAAAGGAAGAGAATTTAAGGCACAAAAAAGTATTCAGTTGATAGCTTAGTTAATGAGGAGTTGAACTCACTCTAAACTTTTCTTTATATTGATATTTTATATATATATATATATATATATATATATATATATATATATATATATATATATATATATAGAGAGAGAGAGAGAGAGAGAGAGAGAGAGAGAGAGAGAGATAGATAGATTTTGAATTGATATTCATATTTATATTTGCATGGCATTTCTAAATAATAAATTCATGCAATGAAAAAGTCTGACAAGAAGGTGGATTTCAATTGAAATACGATTAATTGTTGTTAAGGTTTGCACCTAGTCTGTGACCTTTTTGGGACATTCGGAGCTACATTATTACTTTCATTTCATCTTGTAATGACATAGGTAGACTATACAGGTACTTAATTTGCTTGCAGAGTGAATATCTTGATTCCTTAAAAAACATTCATAAGGAATACAGGACTAAGTTTCTAGAATATGGAGTTTATTTTTCGAGAATTTTTGGAGGGTTGCAACTGAGGGGTCAAAGGTCTCACTTCATCTTGCCCCACACACTGTAGGATTTGGTTTTGATGGAAACTGGTTACTTTGGGTAACAGACAACTCTCTGACTGTCTCTGTCTACTTGAATATGCAACAATATCGTTTTTCATTGCCAGAATGTTACAATACTTCATTGTACTGTATTCTTCATGAGTGTCTGTTTTGTTTGTGACATGAACAAAGCCTAAATAACATTTCGATAGATTCCACAGTTTGAGCCCAAGTTCTATTTATATTAGTTGAACCCTTTGACGCAGCAATTTCTATATATAAACCTGATGATTCTGTAGATGTTACCCAACATTTACAGATGATCAAACAGTAGCTAATTCTTCATTTGTCTACTCTCCAGACTATAATTTTACCATTCATTGAGACATTCCTCATTTCCTCATTTGTGTGTTGATCCTGTTAACAATCTACAACCTCCTTGAAACTGGCTAGTTTTCTCTTTAGCTGCAAGAAATCACTTTAAATAGCCGACGCACCTGTTGCTCTCACTGACCTGTTGCAGTCAAATGGTCTGCCGCGTCTTGTTTATCTGTTTCCATATCCTTCTGACATGTGGTGAAGGCGTCATCATTAGTCCCCAGACGTGAACAGCCACAGCAAACACTTCAGTCGCACCAATAAACAAAGACAAATGGAGACAGTGAATTAAAAAGTAGACAGCAGCTTATGGTGCGTCCTGTTGGGGATAAACGTCAGCTCAGGGGCTAAACCTTCAGGGCGGGACTTACCTGGTCAGGGAGGAGACAGGACCAACCAGATTAAAGATGGCGGACGGTGGGGTCAGAGACTGGTGTCACGAGTGAATTTACCAGATTTGTCTGGAACCATGAGACTTGACAGCCCTATAAAAGTTTGCACTCACTGAGCTGATGTGCTGCACAACAGTATTTTCCATACGTTCCATTTATGTTTCAAGACGAATGGAGGACAGACTGCCTGGCTACAGTTGGATTTGGTCTCTCAGTGCCGTGCGGCAGCTAATTGAACCTGACAAGGGATTAGGTATCAAACATCGACTGTTCACCGCCTGAAGATTAACCCACATCCCTCTACACACACAACCCAGCATGCAGAGGCAAACACACCCTTTTGCGTTCCTCAAATATCTCCAAGGCTTTTTCAGATAAAAGCCTGTTTAGGTTGTGATTTTTGAAGATGTGTGAGGTCCTTTTTTTGATGGAGATTTGGAAGAATTGGGTGGGAAGTTTGCTTGACTGATCCGGCTCGTGGTCGAAGGCTTTCAGTCATGTTCCAACTATGACATAGCAACTGCTTTCACTATCTTTATATGCATTTACAGGAAGGATATTTATTGTTTCAAGTTATCTATTCTCTTTTTGTTTTTATAGCTTATGACAGGCCTGGCCAACCCGTGGCTCCCGAGCCACATGCGGCTCTTTTCCCAGTTTCATGTGGCTCTTCACCAAACTTTGTCATTCCCTAAACTAAACGTATGGCATGTGTTTCACCTGTTATTCATTGTCCTTACATATTTGTAGGATGTGGCTCTTTTCAGCAACAAAGTAAAACAATGTGGCTCTTAGCCTCTGACTGGTTGGCCACCCCTGGCTTATGAGAATTAAGGGGACAAAAATGGTTGCCATCTTGTGAGCAGAATTCTCTTCTTCCCTGCCTCAGTCAAAGTTGCCCTGATCAATTTCTTGTTATGCAAGTTGTCATGGTAGTGAGCTGTGGAGGCTGCTTGTAGCAACCTCGAGTTCCATTTGGCAACTTAAAACTTATTTTCTGCCTGTTATACGTACCGTTCTGGATAGGTCCAACACAGGTTCTTTGTTGTTCCTCGGAAAACAATCTTGGGCAACCTCATTTCCCTGTCTTTGACACTGCAGTAGTTAAATATTGTGTATCGTTTCTGCCATCACTCCAGGCCACCTCAGATATTTTGACCTGTCTGGTACTGTAACAAGTCTGGACATGTTTTGGAACCTCTTGACCTGTTCCTGAAGTGATGTTTAGGTAACCCAAACCCTAGTGGGTTTTAGTGCTGCAAACTTGCTCCATTTGTCAGCGACAAATTACCACAGAAGAAAGATGTCGGTGTTGTGGCTGTTGGGCTTTTAACATCTCTATGTGCAAATGCAGTAGCATGAATAGTAATTGCCATTCTAGAATGCTGTTTGCTGTGCCATCCGAGAGATCTCACTAAGTCAGCGTTCATTTTCAGCTTTGCCCTTTTCATGAATTCATGGAAACCATGGTATTAGTCACCACTGTGTAAACTGCTCTAAGCCTTTTGTTTGGATGGGCTGCTGTTACCAGAGTCGATCACTAGGTGTCGCCAGAGTTAAACCATTTAGCACAGACCCTTCTCCATGTGCACAGCCTACACACACTTCCAGTTACTTTAAAAGAGAATTTATTTCAGCTGCATTGTGAAATGTAAAACCATTAACAGTGTGAACTCCAAATGTCAATCTCATTTATGCTAAGGGAGTCGGCACCATTAGAATTAAGCCATTCTGAAGCCATTCTAGTGAGAAGCCATGAGACATGTCTGTTCCATATCTACAAAATGCATCAAGTGGCTCATGACACTCGCCATCTATCAAAGAGATTCATGAGTTATTCCATGAGCTTTGCTCCTGGCTTCATGAACTTGGCCGGATGTGAGGTGATAAATATTGGTCCGAACTCCTGCTCGAAGACTTTCCACCGAAGGCTCTCATGCTTGGACGCTCATGCTCAATCTTCAGTCTGTAGTCAACCGTGTCCTCTGCTTAACCGTGTAGACCTTTGTGGGTTCTGTCTCTCTAAGATGAAGAGTTCCCAAGAAGAACTTTGGTGCCAACTAAAACACTTCTGGCGTTGCGTTGCCAGAACCAGGCCATAGGCCGTCCCAGTTTTTAGGGGAAGCATGTTCGCCAAGAGTGATTTTCAAGTTATTAAGTTAGAAAGGTAATAACAATAACCTCCCATCAGCATGAAGAAAATACACGGCTTAAAATTGTGCCATCAAGAGTACTCCCAGCGAGTGTAAATAAAACATTCCACATGCATCCAGGCTGGTTTACTTGCGCTTATTAAAGTCATCAGTCATGTTGTTCAGAGCAGACGCTTACGGACCACTGTGAACGAGCCGAAGGCTGAACAAATTATTTTCATATCTGAGTCATGAGTAATGGATTATTTGGAGGAAAGTATTCAATAATCGAGTGAGATTTATCATACTGTTGCTCATGAAGGGGTGAATCAAATCATCATACGAGTGAATGATTACAGTCTCTCGTCCTGTTCTGATGCATCCACGCTGCATTTTCATGAACTCTTCCGCGAAACAAGGATTCTTGTTATGGAATCTTGAAAAACAGGATTGGAACGCAAGCAACCAGTGAGAAAAGGATTTGTGAAAGCTGAGGCGGAGGGGTGGCGGTTTGAGTACGAGTAGTTTTGTTTCCAAAATAAACCATGACATCCCTTTTTTTTAAAAACACTTTGAATATATATTCATTCAGTCTTGTCCAGCCTCAGCTAGTGAATCATTTTCTGGCTGAATAAGATTCCATTTTAGAATCCTGACCGTCGGAATCCCAGGTGTCCTCAAACTGAGCAGCTGAATTTGCTGAAACAAAGCAAGATAAAAGACAATCTAGCAACTACGATAACATTTGCACCACAGTGGTAGTCAGTGATTTATTAAATACAGTTGACATAACTTGTACTTAAGAATAAATATATGTTTATTTACGCATAAATAGATGTGGGATCTGAATAATCATAAAATATTGAAGTATAATAGACATAGTAATGTCCATGACTTGTATTTACTTTTTCCCATTTTTTTTAGTGGTTGGCAATTTTGCCTTATTGACTTCAACCTATAGTATTTATTTTCATTCTGTGTAGGAGACCACGAAGAAGCCATTCAGCTGTAACATTTTCTGTGGCGCACAACAACATTGCCGGTTGTGACGCAACAGTGCTTGCTTTGACTCCACATGATGGGTGGATTTGAACATATTACCATGCTTGTCTTATACTGTATTCACAACTTAACCAGTCTTGTTGTATTTCATTCCACAGATGCTTTGATCAGAGCAGCTTACAGCATGCATAAGGGGACCAAACCCAGAGGAATATTTTCTTCCCTTCATTTGCCTCTTTTGAAGCCAGAGCGGAGGTCTGTGACGGGAGATGACCCTTTTGGTGGGGGAGCAGAAAATCCCTTGGCTGGTGCTGAATGGACTGGTGGTCCAGCTGGGGGTTACTATTGCTGGTTCTCTCTTCATATTCAAGATGAATATTTTTTAATAATTCTAGGATACTACACCCCCCAAGACCAGTCCATATTCTCCAGTTGCTCCCTGTAATTGCTACACCACGGAGGGATTATAATCCCAGTGTCCCGCAACACAGATATAGCTAGTGTTGAGCACACACATATTTTAGCTGCCTCCACATGGCTCCTCTCCAGTCTCCAGCCCAGGTTTTAGCTAATTTCCTAAACGGCGGGGGTCTGTGTGAATCAACAGCAGTGTGCAGTGATGGGTGGAGAGTTTTGTTCCAACAAAAAGAGGGAAAACAGAGGGAGAAAAGAATCCACTTACATCTAAACCTCTGGGACTGTTCAAGAAGCGGTGACCTCATGCCTTGTGCACACCTGAACCGTTTTTCACATGGATCCTAACCTCACCTTGGAAGTTTGAATGTTTTGGAATATGATAGTGATAAGGGAGTGAAAATTGAATATGTCCCTAGGGAGTGTGAGAAGAGCGACTGAGGAGGAGGAGTGACTCCCTGTTTGCATCCAGATGTTCTGTGTTTCCCTGCCTGCACTTTGGCAAGCACACACTCTCTGGACAGATTCCTCAAGATCCTCTGGAAATTATGTTCTTACTATAAGGTGTTGAAAACTGCCTGGATAATGGAGAACTCAAGGACTCTGGTTATTTTGGAGATACTGTGGGTCTTGGCGGTGCAGGGTCAGATTGGTGCCCTTCATGAGGCGGGTGAGTGCCAATGGAGTATACTGTATATTTAACCTTTTCATTCAGTTTTTTATCTTAAACATTCTTAAAAATTCATACAGACATGAATAAGAATAAGGCTCAATTTTTTACTGTTGACTCTCAAAAGTTTGCGTTGAAAGCATATCTATGTTTTGTTATCTCAAAGTTGTGCTTACTCTTCCTTTAAACTATGGAGGTGTTTTTACATTTTCCAAATTCTGAACTATTGGCTTTTGAGTGTGCGAATTGCATTGTAGACGTAGAGACATAGTTTATGATACAGTGCCAAGAGTAGCTGCTGTATAAACTCAGGAATGGCAAAGAGGAATGTGAGGGTAGTAGAGAGCATGTGCGATCACAAAATAACAGCGTTACATCTTTGGTGCTTCATGGACCGAGAGGTCGGACGAAGTTCTCACCTGACATAAGGAAGTTCAAAGATGATGCAATCTGCCATCTGCAATAAAAGTTGACAGCGCTACTAATGAAATGTCTGGATTCTGAGTGTATTTTGTCATGAGATACACATTTTTAAGAGCAATATGGGACATTGAATATTTTCAAGATTATTACAGATGTTAGTTATGCTTGTTTAGTCAATGTTTGTCACAACATATTTGTTAATGTTTATTCTCGCAACAGTTTTATTGTTGTTATTTATTGTAATGAAATTATTATTATATCTTCCTTGCTGCTTTATTCCGAATTTCTCATATATGAGACTCAAAAACAATTTTGTCAGTGATTTTGGCAAGTACACAATCCAAGTTGTGTCCTTGCATGTACTCATTTCTGTCATCTCACAAAAGGAAGCAATTATTTCATATCCCATGTTTCTCAGTTTGAATCACCGGAGCAGGTTGTGGGTTTTCTATTGTATACCATAACAAAGAAACCAATGTTTATGTGATTACTTTTTGGAAACCTGACTCTCTTTTCTCTCTGGCACAGAGATCGACCTGCTGAAAGCTCTGAACATGTCCCGACAAATAAGTGGAGTGTCCAGGCTGCACAGTCCCGGCAGTGTCATGTACAAAATACGTTCCAGAGCGCCTCATCTGACCCTTCCTCCAGACTATTCCCGCTTCCTCTACTCTAACCAGAAGGGCAGCTTGGGAGTGCATCTGGTGGCACTTCAGGCGAAAGACTCAGAGGCCACACTCCTGTCTCTCTCCGCTTCCTCCTCACCAATTCTCCAAATCTTTTCCTCCACCCGTAACAACAGCCTGCACATTGAATACTGGGGGGAGGATGGAGGTCAAGGTTACAACTATTTGCGTTACCCCAACAGAAACCCTTTCTCCAGGGAGGACTGGGTGCGGCTGGCCATCAGCCTTGAGCCCAATAAGCTGTTGTTTTTCATAGATTGCAAAGAAGCAGTGGTTTTGCCGCTAAATAGTGGGAAGGAAGTCAAACTGGAGTTACCCAGGGATGTTGTTGTGACACTTGCCAGCGCACCAGGGAACAAAGAAAGTAAATTCAATGTAAGTTTTCTCCTCATTCCCAGCTTCGAACGTCTTCAGTAGTAAGGAACTGTCTATTAGCTTTCCATTCCTTTGGGAACCCTCATCAACAGGAAGTGAGGGGAGTCGCATGAGTCTTATCTTCACTATTAATGTGAAACGGCTGCTTGTCTTATCCAAAAAGGTAGTCTCCGGAAAGACCATTCCTCGTCTAATACAGGGCCAAAGCACTGAATACTAGTGTGGCTTAGTCAAGAATATATCATTAGAATACAAGGGCTTTTAGTATTAACAACAATAAAAGTCATGCTGACTGTGGTTGCTGATGACAGGCGCCAAAGGTTGTCGGTATTTGAAGTATGCTTCAGCTGCTCTTTTGTAGAACAGGGACACATCCTGGGAACTGGACCACGCTTTGGCAGGTCTCAATTACGTAGATACTTACTGGAAAGTGCATCAAGGTTAATTGAAGGCCCGACGTTGCACCAGGTGTGCGTGAATAATTGTTTTGGAGTTGCTCCTGTAGTGAGCTGCCTACCTGTGTGTACCGTACTCTCCCACAGTGACAGCTGTCTGGCATCAAGGCGGCTTGTTTTTCTTCATAGAGTGTGTAGGTTTGCTTCATAGCACAAAGCAACACATGGTGTACTGCTTGCGTATCGAATGACTTACGAAGAAAATACTGAAAAAGCATTTTAAAAGTACATTGTGTTTCTATTTTTTGACAATCGCAGGGACAACTGAAGACAGCCAGGATTTCGCTGAAGGCATATCTGCGGCGGCCATGGCACTGTGACAATGTTACAGGTCTGAAAGGATATCATTTCTGGGAAGTCACTTAGACTGTGAACATTGATGACATGTGATTTTAATTTTGTCTTTTCAACTGAAGTTTGATTTCATTTGTTTTGACAAACTAAGTTGAAGTGCGTAATTGGTCAAAATAACATTACCACCACAAGCCTGATGTTGTGTAGGTCTGTCTTTAGTGAGCGGCTCATGCACGTGGTGAGCAGAGCCCCGTCTGTGTGATCCCATCTAACTGAGAATTTAAATTCCTGAAAGTTAATCCTGGTTTTCAGAAACACTACATACCAGTTTCCTGTTGGGTGAAAGCTTTTTTTTAAATCATATATTACACACAGCCATGTGTGCTGTCTGACCGTTGCTTGTCCTTATGCAGCAGAATGAACACAAGCTGATGTATTGGTGACAAAATAACAAACTACATACATTTATTTTGGCCTACATATGCACCATTTGATCCCTATATAATGCTCTTTTGAACATGCTGCCCGAGTATATAAACCACAGTTGTGAATATTTACAGTATGCCAGGGGCGGCACTGTCATTTCCTCTTTTTCATTTCATCCTTATGACTGGTATTAGGCACTGTTTACATTCAAACTCACTTGTCTTTCACTGCAGCTGAACACACAGCTCTGTATAAGTAAACATAAATCACGTTATTTTACTAGCCTGTCTCCATTATGGATTCCAGACCCCAGTTATGGTTCCAATTTGAGCTAAAAGCAGTGAGCAACGCGTGGCTTTTGTTTTTTCATATCCATGCTGGAATCTCCTGAACTGAGCATTTTTTTACTCAGGATGTTTGTGGATGCAAACAATCTAATCTTGATCAGTCAAAGACTTATTTAGGGATGTAAGTAATCTAAACATTCCTTAACAACATTGTCCAACCTCCCTTTAGATGCCTTCCTTCCGTCCCAGGACGAAAGCGACCCAGATCCTCAAGCTGATACCGGGCTCAAACTGCAACAGGATGCGTCCTCTAATCAACATCAAACAGGTCACGGGCTTGTAGACCAAAGAGGCCATTATCCTCCTGATGTACAGAATGACCAGCATCATCGAGGCGGCGTCCTGGGACCACCAGCTTTCCCCCACGGGGCTAAAGCTTCGTATCAGAAAGATGACAGATTGAAGATACTGGAGAGGAGGGTGGAAGAGCTGGCTCGCATGCTGGACATGGTCAAAGCACAGGTCGCTATTTTCTCCTAATACCTCCCAGTGACTGACAATGCATAATGTATCAGCATGGTCTTATGTCTTTACAGAATACTGACCTTCACTCTCGAGTACAAAAGCTAGAGGAATGCGAGTGTGTGAGGCAGAGATGTATTTGGGAGGGACGTGTCGTGGAGGATGGACACCAGTGGCAGACTGACCTCGTCACTGTATGTACTTGCACTTCAGGAAAGGTCACTTGTCAAGCTCATATTAAAGGTATGTTTAAATTTGTATGTTCACAATAGTCCTAGTATGGACTGGTTAAACATTCAAATCGTTTCTGGGTACAATTCCCTTTTATGTACACAAGGAAAGAGTATGCGTGTAGTTTGATTGTTTGAATGCGCGCTTTCAAAAAGTGTTGTTTTTTTTTTACTACACTGGTTGAATTTGAGTGACACTGAAATGGCCAACCATTGTAGAATTCATAATTTGTATGATCTCTGAGAATTAGGTTCATATTTATCGAATCCGGAAAGCTGGTTGAGGGAACCCAAAAATTGTGGGAAGATTAAAAGTACTCTATTCTAATACAAATGAACCGCATTGACACAGAAATGCAGTCAGTTAAAAAATGTGTTTGCAATTAGTCTCGTGCCAAAGTAGATGAAAACCTCCAAGAGCGGGAATTGAAACTGTCTCATGTGTAAACCTGGGAAAATCTGAGTGCTAGAGTGTCTGTTTGAACTTTTAAAGCTGCAGAAAGATGTGCTACAGTTCACGTTAAGCAACCTTGTTAAGAACCCACCACTGGACCTTTTTTTTTTTTTTTTTTCTGGCCCCAGGCGACGGACAGCTTCTCCAAACTGAAACAGTGCTTTGTTACATCTTGTGCACATTTGCTTTTCATAAAACACTCCGACTGTCCCTGTTCCTGTGTTTAATGTTACGCTTATTGTCCCTGAGTAGAGAAGATTACAACCAGTTGATGCGCACTTGCCGTCACACGCTCCCCCCTCGCTCACTTTGATGTCATCCATGCTTGGTTTTCTAAAGGAAATGCCTGCTGGTTGCTGGCTCAGTATGCGGGCTCACTAGTTTCTTTCACCCTATGATTATTACCCCCTGCTCCACACATACACATCATCATTAAGATAATTATCTCCTGAAATCCCCGAGTTGAGTGAAAATCATATTCGCTTACTTCGCCATATGGCACAAACAGTAACCAGCCGTGATCATAGCGATCACTCCGAGACTCAGAGGAAGCCATTAGGAGTTTGTTTTACTGGGAGACTTCAGAAAGCCGCGACCTTGCCCTCTGTTTTCCAACTTTCTGTCAGCGCTAATAGACTGGTGGGTAGTCTTTAACACCTGGAAGGCTGCAGGCATTTTTGTCGTGGTTACAGTCTATAAAACATTGTGTGGGTGTTTAAGAATACGTGTGTGTGTATACAACATCAAGAACTTCTGGTTGTCGCTGGAGACAAAAGTAGATCCAGATGTTAATTGAAGTCTACAGACTAAGGAGACTAGCACGGAGATCAGTGTGGGTTGGATTCCACAGACCTCTTGAACTTGTTTTCAGATTGTGCTCCGGATGGTCAAGTGCAAAATGTGTCCTATGGTTCTGATGACGGCTGCCAGACGTGTACATGCAGGGTAAGAGAATTACACTCTAGACAGCTTTACTTTTGTTGATGATTTTATTGAGGATAAGTCTTTGTTCACAGGATGGTAAAAAGGTTTGCGTCCCTCTACCTTGCCCTCCATTGGAGTGCACACAAAAAGAGACCGTACCTGGAGAGTGTTGTCAGCGATGTAGAAGTAAGACCAGACAGACCAACATCAAAGTCTTTTTTGGGCCTCTTTGCTGCTTCCTACTAAGATTAGTGGATGTAAATTTTCCATTCTTTGCTTTGAGGAGTCGGATGACTTTGTCATTTATGAGATAATAGTGAGTGTTGGTTAAAGTCCCGTACCTACAAACTTTGTTTTGGCTTTCAGGCTGCATCTATTCTGGGATCGAATACGATCACAATGCAAAGTGGAGGCCAGCAGAGAGCCCCTGTGAAGCCTGTCACTGTTTGGTAGGATTATTAAACCAACCATTTCAATTTACAAGCATATTTTCTCCCATTGTTATTGTCTTGCTGTGTTCCTCCAGGAGGGTCAAGTTCACTGTGAAAGGGAGCGATGTCATACTCCGTGTACAAACCCAACCAGCCCTCCTCCTAACACCTGCTGTCCTGTGTGTCAAGGTGGGTTTCTCATTTGTGCAAAGATGAAGTGCTGAGTGACGGGGCGTCTTGTATTGCAGGGTGTGCCGTGAAGGGTTATGACTTTCCAAATGGAGCGGCGATCCCCACTGGAGACAGATGTCAAGAGTGTACGTGTGTGGTAAGTGCTGCATTCATCATACGCTTTCCTTGAGTAAAAAATAAACTGGACCATTTGTTCAAATATGTGTGTTTCAGAATGGCAATGTGGTGTGTAGGTCAGCGCCATGTCCAGCGGTGTCTTGTCCAAACCCTGTGTATCGTGCTGGAGACTGTTGCCCACGGTAACACGCTTGCTGCATCTCTTCAAGGTATATAGATTATCTGAGATTGAATTTCTCATCCTTAGGTGTGAGCAATGCGAATATGAATCGATAGTTTATCAGGACGGACAGAAGTTTCCATCCAGAAATGACCCCTGTCTTCGGTGCCGCTGCTCTGTAAGTTCACCTATCTCTTCAAAGTACTTTAGCATAGTTCAATAAAACTAAAACTACACTACTATGTGGAAAAGAGATTGCTTCTTAAATCTTTGAACCAACTACTTTCAGACATGAAGACGCTGTTAAGTCGATTCTGGATTGTGTTTCAGGGAGGTGAGGTGTCTTGCGAGAGGACGGAGGCCTTCTGTCCCGCACTTCCCTGCAGTCATCCAGCCAAGCGTAAAGGGGAGTGCTGCCCGACATGCTCTGGTTAGTTTACATCACCGTTCACGTTGACAGGGGAACACCTGCCCACTGAGGTCATGTGTGATCCAACAGAGTGTGAGTACGACAGTAAGGTGTACGCAGATGGGAAAGTGTTCGTGCCACCAGGCAGTGGTCCTTGCTTGCAGTGCCGGTGTAAGGTAAGCTGAATATAAAATACTATAAAACGTTTTTACCAATGACTTACAAGACTTAGCATACACTACAGTTTCATCCGTTTGCCTTGTGCCGTGCAGGCAGGAAACGTCATTTGTCATGAAGAGAAGTGCCCACCTGTCCAGTGCTCCAACCCAATTATAGACCCACAACGCTGTTGCCCTATCTGCAAGGGTACAGACACACATGCAGCACCTCAGCGTCTGTGAAACAACCCCTTTATTTTCTCAACTGTGTCTGCAGGTGTTGACAATGAAGATGGGAGTGACGGGCAGCCCGTGGGACCCTGCTCCAGTTGCACATGTGTGGATGGAGACACCAAATGTACACTACCCCAGTGCCCCACCACCGACTGTCTGGACCCGACCACCGGCTCTTGTTGCACTTGTGACAGCTGCACATACAATAATCGTATCTATAGTGACGGCCAGAGGTTTGTGACACCAGATCAGCCCTGTCACGTCTGCATCTGTGAAGTAAGTCAAGTTAAGCTTAAGCTTTTTCTGCCTAACTAAATATGTCTTATTTTAAGAAAAGTATTTTTCTCTGCTCAGTAAGCTTTTCCAGCTTATTTCAAGGTGTATTTAACCAGTATTATTCTAGCAAAGGTCCCAGACTGGTTTGTTTATTTTAAGACACACTTGTACTTTACTTGCTTTAATTTTGTTTTTCAATTCCTAACCCTAACCCTAACCCGTGACACAAATTCAATCTTTCGGCAGCATGGACGCGTCGAGTGTAAGAGACGATCTTGTCCTGCGCTCAATTGTACCAACTCCTACACACCATCTGGAGAATGCTGCCCCAAATGTCCAGGTACACAAACATAGCAATCACATGAAAACCTAAATAGATGGTTTAGAAACCACAACAAATTTGGATTTAAAGTTCAAATTTTGACAAGAATCACGACTTTTTTGAGTTCATTGACCCCCAAATTTTAAATAGGATATTTGTTTTCTCAGACTGCCACTTTGAAAACCGTGTGTTTGTGGATGGAGAGGTGTTTCCTAACCCGGTCAGTTCATGTGAGGAGTGCCGGTGCGTGAGCGGCAGGATCGACTGCCACCCAGCTCAGTGTCCTCGTCCTCATTGCAACGCTCCTCGGCCTGGAACCTGCTGCCACAACAACTGCGATGGCGAGGACCTCCTCCACATGTTTTGAAACTCGTGAATCATTCTAAAAACATGTTCTTGTGCCTCAGGGTGCAGCTATGCAGGGAGGGAGTATCCCAACGGTCTGGAGTTTTCTCATCCCACTGACCCGTGCAGGACATGCAGCTGCATTGTGAGCTTACCTCATTCATTGTCGTTGTTTTTCCTCAACACTGCTTCACGATTCTCTGTTTTTATTAAAGAATGGAAATGTCCAGTGTCTTAAAAAGAGGTGTCCGCCTCTCCCGTGCTCCAACCCGAATGCGCTGCCTACTGACTGCTGTCCACAGTGTCCTGGTAAGAGCGAGTGTTGACATCCAAAAAATGAAACCCTTCAAATGTTATAGTCATATTCTGCTAATACAATTCCCTTAAATGCTGTGTGTCATCCTCTCAAAATGCCAAACTATTTCATGGCGAAATAATACATATTTATACAACATATTTATTGTTAAGTGTATGAACCAAAATTTGCCTTTTTGGCTTGGCAAGTAGTGGCTCACCATTGTAAAACAATTGAATTAAATCCTCATTTTAAACACTAAATGCTCTGTAAAACCTGCTTTCACTCAGTGCCCCCTTCGGACTGCGTCTTTGAACAACAACGTTTCAGACACGGACAACAGTTTTACCACCCGACTGATAGCTGCCGCTCCTGCAGCTGCACCAACGGAACAGTTCACTGTCAACGGAGGCAGTGTCCACTTGTTCGCTGCTCTCACCCCACCACTCGAGACTGCTGCCGGAGCTGCGATGGTAGGCGCTCAATCTTCATGATGCTGCTCATAACTATAAATCCTAAGTTGTCTCTGTCATTGTTAAAGGGTGCATCTATGAGCGTAAGGAGCGAGCTAACGGGGAAACGTGGGATGACACGTCGGACCCTTGCTCTGTCTGTGTGTGTCGTGAGGGATCCGTCCACTGCGAGAGGAAACGCTGTCCTCCCTCAAACTGCAACCATCCAGTGCAGAGGCAGTGCTGCATGTCCTGTGATGGTGAGGAACTTTTGAACCAGATGACCCTTCTTGAAGCACCTGTCTCTGAATGTCATAATCTTCCTCAGGCTGCTTTTTCAATGGCAAGGAATATTCTGGCGGCACTGAGTTCAGTGACGAGAGAGACCCCTGCGGAGTGTGCTACTGTTATGGAGGGGATGTCGTCTGCTCCAAAATACCTTGTAACAGCAACTGCCACCATCCGTACAAACCGCCGGGGCAATGCTGCGGAGAATGTGAACGTATGTGACGATGAGATATAATCCGACACAAGTGTGTCATAATCATTTTTGTTCAATAGGTTGCTTTTATAACGGCGCTGTACTCGCCAATGGCCAGTCTGTTCCGGACCCAAGTGACTCTTGCTCTCAGTGTACATGCCAGGTGAAAACACACAAATATGCATCCCAGTGATGCAGCTCAGCCCCTTGTAACAAAGTGTCCTGCTGATTCCTGAACAGCTGGGCTCCGTGCGCTGTGTGAAGAAAGCATGCCCTGCAGCTCGGTGTCCCCATCCTTCCCAAGACCCCTGTGGCTGTCCAGCCTGTGATGGTATGGTCTTTCAATTTACAGGTGCATTTAGAAGCAGAAACAGGATGAATTACCGTGACATACTACTGAATTGCGTTTATGCAAAATGTTAAAATTGTTGAACACATAAATTATCTTTTATTCTTTGCATCTTCATCAATACTATTTAAATTTTATTTTTCTTTTTACAGGTAGAAGCCCTATTATTTTCTAAATGAGTGGTAGTGTCACATTACCTTTAAGAGCCGAGCACAGTTTTCTCCTCAGAAGTCAACTACTTTGTTTTTAAAGGGATCTAGAAAGTGTTTATTTTAAATGATGGCTGTGAAAAAGGTTGCCAATTGTCATTCTAACTGAGTTATAACAGATGGTCCTGTGTGCACCCAGGTTGTCATTTCCAAGGTGTGAACTATGTGGATGGTCAGACTCTACCAGGTGGAGAGAAGCGCTGCCAAGACTGCACATGTTCAGTGGGTGGTGTTTGACCTTCACTCGCAGACTAATTACCATGTAAAGACACCATGTTACGACTGTTTCACACAGAGAGGCGAGGTGGTGTGCGCGCCGAGGAGGTGTCCCGCTGTGTCGTGTTCACACCCAGCACTAGACGGATGTGCGTGTGGGGTGTGTGACGGTTGCAGCTTTGTCGGACGAGACTGTTACAATGGAGAAAGATTCCCACATCCAACTGATCACTGCCAACTCTGCTCCTGCCTGGTACACTTTACCTACCACTGCTCTTTTTTATACAATATGTATAGCTAAGCATTTCTGCTGGTTTTGTTTCAGTTTCTAGTATTCAATAGAGTAGAATGAGTAGAATTTTTTGCATCATACTTAAAATGTATAGGACTTTCAATTAAGAGAGAACCATATATAGGTGCACATTTTTAATCCCAGAATGGGAAATATTATATCGAAGCACCATGTTAATGAACAAAAACACTTATTTATATACTATAAAAATCAAATAGAAACAGAACTTAGACATAGACAATTGAATAATGACAACTAAAATAAAAATAAATAAAAAAAGCAGATTCATGTTTTCAAGGCTTTCATGTTTGCACATTTGTGTGATAAGCCTGTGACATGTGTTGGTGAGCGCAGAACGGAGGTGTGGTGTGTGCTCCCGTGTCCTGTCCGAGTGTGACCTGCCAGAGCCCGGAGACCCCACCTGGAGAGTGCTGCCCTGTCTGCACCGGCGCTTGCTATCATCTGGGAGACAAGTACGAGTCTGGCGCGTCCTTCACGTCGCCCTCTGACCCCTGCTCTTCTTGCTCCTGTCTGGTCAGTCTGGCAATTCTTGCTGAATTGTAAGAAGTCGCCCAACTGTGTAACTGACCCAACTCTAAAGGTTTAGAGACGTTATAGTGTCCTGTCTCTGTGTTCGTCTCTCCAACTGCTCAGAACGAAGTGGTGAACTGTCAGAAGAGGCCGTGTCCAGTGCAGTGTTCGCACCCAGCCCACTCAGACACTTGCTGTCCTGTCTGTGACACCTGTCTGTACGAGGGCACCACCCAAGGTCACGGTCAGACATTCACCCCGTCATCTAACCTCTGCCAGCGCTGCACCTGTGTCAGAGGAACAGTGACCTGCGTTCCCCTGGTGTGCCCACCAGCGTTGTGCAGTCGGCCGATAAAGAAGCCCGATAAGTGTTGCCCTGAGTGCACAGGTGATGACAAAACCTCCATGTACAGGTGGTCATGTTTTCTGATGTTAAACTTGTGGTTTCTTGTAGCATGTATGCTCAATGGACGTGAGTACAGCGAAGGTCAGACATGGACCCTGAGCTCAAACCACTGTTCCACATGCACATGCCAGGTTTGAATCTTTGATTCCTATCGTCCTCGATTCAATATAAATCCTGATCTCACTTGAATGTGTCAGGCAGGAGAGGTGACGTGTGCGTCTCCTGAGTGTCCGAAGTTACCGTGTATGCATCAGGTGACCGACCCAGGAGCCTGCTGTCCTCGCTGCAGAGGTAAATCATGAGACAAAAAAACGCTCATCAGGTGACTGACTCGGTTGTAATTTATGAAACATAGATAAACAGGTCTAAAAGAGGCGGCACTGTTGGTTCAGTCGATGGTATTTTCCAGGTTGTATGTACGGGGGTGAGGAGTACTCAGAGGGCAGCACTTGGTTTGACGACTCGACTCCCTGCATGACGTGCATGTGTGTCGACGGTGTCACGACCTGTTCGGAGGTGCGCTGTCTGTCTCCGTGTGTCAACTTCATGGCCGTGCCAGGCGAGTGCTGCCCCGTGTGTGCAGGTACAATGATCCAGTCTTTGGATGTATTGAGGGCCTCCATTGACCATTTATCCCTTGTCACGTGGAAGACTGCATTTTTGAGGGTCGCGTGTACGGCCCTGGTGAGAGTTTCCAGCCGGCGAATGATCCCTGCCAGATCTGCACATGCGAGGTATGAGCAAATCAAGAGATTGTGTTCATTTCAGAGCACAGTGAGCCCACTTATTGCCGTTCTACTTGTTGAATTTAGAGAGTTGATTTTAGCGATGTGGTGCTGCAGGTCATGCCAGATGGAGAGCATCACCTGCGCTGTTACAGGAAACAGTGCCCCAGTCTGGTCGACTGCCCGAAAAACAACATCTTGTTCTCGGGACCGGACTCCTGCTGCCCTGTCTGTGCACGTGAGTCCTCCCTTCCACCATTCACAGAATAGTGAAGTGCTTACAGGCTCAGAGTACTTGTTCTTTCAGAGCCGCTCAGTAACTGCACTGCTGCTCTGATCGGAAATGAAGTTCTGGCCACGGATGATCCGTGTTTCACCTGCCACTGCAAGGTCTTAGACATGGATGTATAATGACTCGCAAGGCTTGCACTGACAAACATTAACTACGGGACATTTCCCCCCCCCCATTTCCTCATTCAGGACCTGACTTGGACCTGTCTCCATCGGTTTTGCCCTCCTCTCACTTGCCCTCGGAATGAGCAGTTCACTCCTCAAGATTCCTGCTGCCCTGTGTGTAGAGGTGATTATAACATGATCAGTTACATTTTGTTTACAATCAGATTTTGTCAGGTTAAGACGGAAATGGTTTTGTCTGTAAGATTGTGTCATCGAGGGTCAGAACAGACGTGTGGCCAATGGCAGCAGTTGGACGGACAGCGATGATGACTGTGTCACGTGCACCTGCAATGTAAGTTTGTATTCATATTGTAGGCGGGATTATTGTTGTGAGTGTCCTATTTGTTTGAAATCTTTATGAATACAAAATATAATGTGTCTACTGTAATTTGCACATAATGTTGGGGGTTCCACAGTTGGGCCAAATTGAGTGCAGCATCGAGGAGTGTTCCTCTCTGAATTGCCTGTCTGGCCAAAAGCCGGCGAAGATTCCAGGGAAATGCTGCTTAGAGTGCCAAGGTACTGAAACACATCGGCACAGACTGGTGTGTGTTGTCTTGTGTGATGACATTTCAGTGTTTGTGTTTGCAGACTCTAGAGCGTCTTGTTTATATCAGGGAACAGTGTATCAGTCTGGCGAACAGTGGGAGGTGGACGAGTGCACCCGCTGCACCTGCGTGTCAGGGGACGTCCACTGCTACAGCGAGCGCTGCCCGCCCCTCAACTGCGCAACAGTTAGTAAAAGGCAACAGCCGTCCCTGGTTGATATGGTGCCACATAACTCACAGCTGTTGTTGATCTTTGCAGGATGAGATGCCGTCGGTCATTCCCGGGTTGTGTTGCGCTCACTGCATCCCTCGTCCAGCGACCTGCATCGCCTTTGGTGACCCACATTACCGAACGTTCGACGGCCGTATGCTGCACTTCCAGGGGGCGTGCACTTATGTCCTGGCACAGGACTGTAAGGGGGGAGACTTCAGGTGAGGTGGAGAGCACAGTGTCAGTGTGCAGATACTAGATCCAACTTTTTTTTTTTAACAACATTACAAACCTACAAATATGAAGTTGAATAGCAGAATGAACCTTAAGTATGTTTTTCAAATTTATTGTGAGTTGTAATATGCCCCATTAAAATGTCTTCACATCATCTTTCTTCTTTATATATATATATATATATAATATTTTTTTTTAGAATATTTGAGTATATTTCATTTTATTTAACTGCAATTGAGAAACAAGAAAATTGAAGAAATACAATCAAAATATTAAATTAATCTTTTTTTTCGCTTTTTAAGTTATATTTTCATTAGATGAACTATTAGATTATTTAAAAAAAATACAGAGAATTCACACTAATATATTTTATTGATTTATTTTCATACTTTTAATTTAAAATGAAAATAAAACATTTTGGGAACTTTATTTCTTTTTCATTTTTTATGTTGAGACACATATTGTCCAACTTGTCTATAACAAGATAAACCCAAGTCGTACTCAAGTATTCAATCTTTTTAATGTTTCAAATGTGTCTGGTCCTGCAGTGTTCATGCTACCAATGATGATCGAGGGCGTAAAGGAGTGTCGTGGACCAAAGAAGTGACTGTGTTTATAGCTGACATCTCGGTGCAGTTGCTGCAGGACTGGGTGGTGAAGGTTCGTACCTTGCCTTTATTCATAAACGAATCCGCTGACTCATCTAAATTCTCCCTCCACCCAGGTGAACACTGAGGTCGTGTCGCTGCCGTTTCTCAGAGAACCGCACCTCTACATCGAGCGTCAGGGCAACACCATTCTCCTCAACACCAACATCGGCCTGAAGGTAATGATTCCTTTGTTGGGACACAAGCACACACTCACACGGTTGTGTCAAGGTGCTGTGGAGCGGACGCTCACACCTGGAGGTGAGTGTGCCCGGGTCCTACAAGGGAGACACTTGTGGACTCTGTGGGAACTTCAACAACTACCACCAGGACGACCTCCGGATGCCAAGTGGGAAGATCAGCCAATCGGAGGCTGAATTCGGCAACAGCTGGAGGGTAAAGCCATGAGCCACAACCTGAATTATGGAATACTACTGAGGACCTTGTATTTTCAGGTCACCAACGGGAGCCACTCGCTGTCCTCCTGCCGTCCTGGGACGGACGTGGACCCGTGCAAGGATGCTGGCTATCAGGCCAAGAGAAGTGCTAACGCTCGCTGCAAAGTGCTAAAGTCTGCCGTTTTCAGGCCGTGCCATCGCGTCGTCCCACCTGAACCGTGGTACGGCGCCTGTGTGTACGATCTCTGTGCGTGCGGCGCCAACGCTGACGAGTGCCTCTGTGATGCACTGGAGGCCTACGCCGGTCAGTGCCGAGCCGCAGGAGTCGTGCTGCAGTGGAGGAGCCCGTCGCTCTGCGGTGAGTAGGTGAATGAAGCGGTGACTTCGGACAGACCTGATCCTGAGGGGTTGCATGAGAATGCATTGTTTTACTGTTACAAAGTTCAGTTATTCACACCCAAAGATGCTTTGTGTTTCAATACAGAATTGTTTTACAAAAGGTAAAGTGTTGAAAAAAAGTTGGGAACCACTGCTTCAGGGGATGTAATTCAGATCACCAGACTTCACCTGCCGTGTCATTTGAGACTAAAAACCAGTGCTAAAAGTGTTATGCGTTCTGTGTATATTTTTGTTTTCGTCCCATCTACAGTGAAGAAGTCTTCAGTGTCACAACCTGCCAGATTCTGATGTCTCACATTGTCTCCCGCAGCTGTGGGCTGTCCGGTCGAGAGGGGCTTTGTCTTCGACGAGTGCGGACCCCCCTGTCCCGTCACCTGCTTCAATGCCGCCGCACCACTGGGAGTGCTAGAGAGCCACTGTTTTAAGCCCTGTGTCCCGGGTTGCCAGTGTCCCGCCGGTCTGGTGTTACACAACAACCACTGCATACATCAAGACAAGTGCCCCAAAGTCTTCCACGAAAGCTCCACTTAAACCTGCTCCAACGGACGCTTGAACACACTCTCATGCACTGACAGATGGACTGAAGTATCACGTCCCCTCTCATGAAACACAGGCAACCAGCACTGAGTATTTATATTTATAATGATGATAACACCTTTATATAAGACTAGTATTATTCAGTATTTACATGATGTTAACAGCTTGTAAATAGACGTATGGTCACTGTACAGGTTCACTTAGGCCCCGGTGCAATGTCTGACTGTAAGCCACATAATCTCAGGTACTCTTTTGTTCTTTTTTGTTTTTGTTTTTTTAATAAATGACCAAACCACATTTTATCATTACTCTTTACTTTGGTAAACTTGTCTCAAAACCTTTCATACATCATGATGTCATGCTGCAGGTGGTTGAAAAGGTGGTGAATTTTAAACTTTATAGATGTCTATTTCTTGCATCACCGACTTTCATTTCCACTTTCACACAACTTAGTGAAGCACTCTCACTGTGCTGAGGTCATTTAATCCTGTGGTCGCATGGACGACTGCAGTCACCATAGCAACCACCTGTATAATTCATTAAGCCGTGGTGGCGCTAACATGGAACTGGTAAGATGTGTTTTAAGTTCCATAATCCGATGGATGAAAAGGCGTGAAGTAATTGTGTTCTCTCAGCAGGACTGCATCGACGGACTGTACACAACTCTGGGGAAGTCGGTGGGAAGTGAGTTTTCTCCTGACGACGTGAGCTTCCTGTTTCACAGGGTGTTTCATGTCCCTTCCAGCAGAGATGAAGCGTGTTCGGCCATGGAGAAGGTAGCCGTCTACCAAGCAGACAACACGACAGGCCGTGATGAAACTCTTCATATTTAATGCGCTCAGGTGTCGGCAGGAGACAGCAGCTGGTCCTGTGCTGGCAAACATGTTCTTGATGTTCTGGTCCAAATGGAGAGAGAGAAGGAGGACAAGGAAAAGGTGGGAGGTGGAGGGTTGGAAGAAAGACATGCCGATTGAACTCATCTATCTGCAGATGTTCTGGGAGCACCAGCTGTTGAATGCTGGGAAGCGGAATGACTTTTATGAGCACCGGCAGCAACGGTCCCATCCAAATGCAGCTGACAACTCTTGTAAGTCTCACCTCACTGAGAGGCATCGACTGGCTGAAGACACGCAGAAGCGGTGGAGCATCAGAGCACTGAGGAGACTCAAGAAGTCCGTACGGCAGACCTGGGCCAGGTGAGCTGTCTGTCTGTCTGTCTGTCTGTCTGTCTATCTATCTATCTATCTATCTATCTATCTATCTATCTATCTATCTATCTATCTGTCTGTCTGTCTGTCTGTCTGTCTGTCTATCCATCCATCTATCAATGTATCTCTCTGTCTATCATCCATCCATCTATCCATTCATCCATCCATCTATCTATCGATCCAGCCATCTATGTATCTATCTGTCTGTCTGTCTGTGTGTCTGTCTATCATCCATCCATCCATCCATCCACTAAATGAATTGCTTTTAATAATGTTGTTTGTTTCAGATTGGCATCAGGTGGTGTTCAGAGTATTTTGTCCTGCGCTTGTCAGGGTAGCCATCCTGGGGTCATAGGTCAGGCCTGGGGCTGGGTCTCCGTGTCAGATGTTCTCCTGCTGGTGGAAGTGAAGTATGACGTGGTTGCTCATTTGCTTTATACGGAGATGCTGCAGGAACATTACAGTAAGGATGGTTGTCGTGTCAGATGATTCTGGTCAAGATTTCAAAATAACTTCTCTATTGTTGCAGCGGCAGATAACTGGGAGAAGATGTCACCATGCCAACGACGGAACGAGGAAATGGAGTTGGAGGACTTTGCCGAGGAGGCGCTGGAGTTTGGTGATCTGCTTCGTTTGGCTCAACTGCCCGGTTCCTTCCGGATACAGAGGTAGAACTCAGTCATGAGCCGGATGATCAATGTCAGATGGTTTCACAATTGAGGCCAAATGTTCTTTTTCTACCACTTTAAAAAAGCGTCTCCCTTCTCAGGGTGGGTCCAGAGTTTCGGCGAGTGTATTGGTCTTCTGCCTCTCTCCTGTGGAGACTGCACACGTCTCGACAACGGGAAAGAGCTGCTGTGACAGCCTTGGGAGAGAGGTGACGTAAACACAGCTCCGAAGCTCTTCTGTTGGTCGGTCAGTCAGGCACACACTCACCTGCCATGCCTGCTTTACCAGACGCTACTGAAGCTAGGTGCCACCATGAGCTGGAAAAAAATATGAATACTTCCATAAGAAGTAACTTAAATATTTGCTGATTGGTAAATTTTATTTCCAGTAATATAGTTATTACTTCAAAATCTGAGGTTGTTTTTGAAGCTACTGTAGGTAACACTTTGTTGCCAGTGTACAACACACTTGAACCTGCCACATTTGTCAGCACAAACTCAGTTGTGTTCACTGTTTATTTTGACTTACTGTATTAACACGTCGGGACCTTAACACTCGTAAATAAATAATAAAATAAAAAAAATATTGTGCTATGAAAACAACAACAATGTGGAACAAACCGTTTGGATGAATTAGAACTTTTATATAAAGTGTGTTTTTCAATAACACAAAACAGTAAAGTTAACTGAGACAATATATCTAAAAAAAAAAAAAAAAAAAGTGTCATGTCTGCTGTTGGCCACCTGGTGGCAGTGTCGCCACTTGATGGACGGAGTGCTCCAAAGCCACGTTCAGAATTCTCCTCCTCATTGTGTAAACTGATAAATAAGTCTAAACAACAGAATCACATGTAAGATGAACAAGGGACAGTCCATCCTTAATCCCGCGCTAAACGTAACAAAAGTAACTTTTCGCTTAGCGAAGATATTTAAGAAAACAGTTTAGAATCCGCACTTTCGACCAATACTGCAACTTCCTTTTATTTCCTTTATGTTGTTTTTAATGAAAACGTGACTTGTCCTGAATGTGACGTCATGGCCGTGATGCAGTAGAACAGAGGTGGTCAAAGTGTGGCAACATATGGTACGGACCTCAAGAGGTCAAGGCAAAATGGTAAATTATGATTTGAATTCTAAATATAAAACCTTAGTTTATCATATTTAGTTATCATAGAAAGAGCTTCCAAGACTTATGATCTGAGAATGAAATATTTGTGTGGTTTCCCCTCCAGCTTGAACACGACGTGCCTGCGCCTCATGTGTCTTCACATTCGCGGTGCCTGGTTCCGAGCTCAGAGAGAGAAGGAGTCCTACAGGGCTCTGCTGGCGGCTGAGCAGTCCTGGCAGGCCTGGTAAGTCGAGCTCCGCACAGCTCCTAACGGAACCCCGACACTCATCTCTGGCCTCTTCTGTGTCCGCAGGCCTCGTGTTGACTGTCCCTGCAGGGAGGAGCTGGCTGTTTCCTGTCTGCACAGAGAGGAGGAGGAGCGCCCCCTGGAGGTTTACTCCGCATCACCCCAGCAGGCGACGCTCCAGTCGTTGGTGCTGAGTCAGGAGGAAGAGCGGCAGCAGCTGGTCCAGGTGCTGAGGAGCATCTCCCTGGAGGAGCTGAGAACATCGGGTGGCGCTGGTAAATCACCCGCGCCGAGGAGCCAAAAATATCCTTTTTTTATTCTTTATTTTTTTCCTCCAGAGAAAGGCTTGAAGTCCAGCTGTGTTAAAAAGCTGCTCCACCAACGGCAGAGAGAACTTCAAGACGCTCCACAGTCTGAAGACCAGCTGGAGGAGGTCCAAGTGCAGCTGCTGACTCGGCTCCTGGAGCTGCAGGAGACACAAGCCTCTGCGTTGCTGCAGGTGAGACGACGGCCCCGGTGCGAGGACGGTGAGTCACGGCTGATAGTTTCTCACAGGGTCTGCTGGAGTCTCACCCTCAAGCTCAGATGGAGCCGCTGCGAGAAGAGAAGGTCAGCAGCTCCACTGAGGGTCAGAGCCAGGACAGGACGGAGGGTCAGGAGACGGACCCGGGCGCAGCAGCTGAAGGCCCAGGACAAGAGGCCGCATGCTCAGGTGCTCACTGTAGCAGCTGTGGTGAGAAACCCATCTGCCACCCAGGCTGTGGGCTGGAGGAGCCGCTGTATCTGGAGATCCTCTGCTCTGGTGAGCCCCAGGGCGCTGCTGAACAGAGACCCCTAGCGGGAGAGGAGTGTAATGCAGCTGAGAACCTGGAGAAACAGGCCTCGCTCATCGCTCTGGCGTGGAGCCAACCAGCTGAAGACCTTCAGGACGGGTCCAGAGAGTGTGGAGAAGAGCAAGCTCCGGTCCAGTCTTGTGGTCAGCTGGCAGCTGAAGGAAGACCTGATGACTCGTGCGGCTCTGCTGGACACAGTGAAGCTTCTTCAGCTCAGGTGTTTCGCAGCAGCTTATGAGATCTTTGGTGGTGGTCATCAACCGTGGCGTTGGTGTTGCAGCGCACCCTACTGGAGGAGGCTCCGGACCATCTGACGGCTGTGGAGGAGAACATCTCAGCAGAGGAGCCTGACAGCAGCCCACCTGAGCTGACCCCAGTCCAGGTAGGTGTCGACTCTGGTCCCTGAGGGTCCATGAGGTCAGCTGCTGTCTCTGCTGTGAAGCCTGAAGCCAGGGAACCTTCTCTGCTGGAGAAAGAGAGGGAACCGGTGCTGGTCTTGGAGAGAGAGCGGACCATGCAGAACCTGGTGGACCTGCAGCGGAAGGTGGAGCAGAAGCACCAGAGGGACCGAGAGAGGCAGCTGCTGAGGGTGAGTGAGAGAGAGAGAGCGCCGTCCCAGTCGAGCTGGGCTCCACTGTCACGTCTGTGCTGGACGTCTCAGGTGCAGGAGCGTCTGTCCATCATCCAGAGCAGGAAGGCGGAGGAGGACGTGCTGGGCCTCCGACACAGAGAGAGGCTGAGACACCTCACGCAGGATCTGGAGCAGGTACAGCAGCCACACACACACACACACACACACACACACACACACACTGGAGCTGCTGCTGGTGAAGAGGCTGTGAATAGTTTCTGTTGTTCGTGAATAGTGAGAGTAATATGAGGCAAATAAATATTATTTAAATTAGAAATATGAAAAAACCCAATCCCACAAAAATGTTTAACTGTTGGTCAGTTTGTTTTTATTTGTATTTATCTATTTTTTAGAAAGATTTTTTATTTTTTTTGAAAACTGACAAATTAGCCTAAATATTCGCATAATGTGGAGCACAAACCCTTATAAAAAAATGAAAAAAAAAAAGGATTATAAATATAAAAGATGCTTTTTTGTAATATCATTTGGGCAGTTTTTTTTTTAATTAAAAAAGCATCTAATTAAACAATATTGACTAACTAATTTTAGAATACTCAGACAAAAAGATGTAATATCATATATATGCATATAATATAATGTAGTTTTAAAAAATGGGTACACTAACAGCCTTTATCTGCGGTAAAATATTTAAATATTAAAATGTGCAGAATTATATTTTTTATATATTTGAGCTTGACTGTATAGATTTGTTTGTTAATACAAATTAATTTTTAAACAAAAAAATATAAATTTTTAGAGAAAAGAAAAAAGTTTTTTTAGGAAAAAGAATAAAATGAATTTTAAATGTAAGAGATGTGCGCAATAGAAAAAGACAACTCGCAAATGAAAGATAAATAACTGACCTCACAGTCGACTCAGATTCTCGGGTCTGATGTTGCAAGAACTCAGACTAAATGGAAAACAAATGCGTAATTTCCAGACAGTTGTTTGGAAATGAGGCTGCTGTCATATGACCATCTTTCAACATATTTGTTCAGGAGGACAGAGCTCAGCAGAAGACTCTGGTCAGAGAACATCTGGAGCAGCTACGGAGGGAGCGCTCGTACGTGATGCAGTCCAGAAGAGACAGGTAGCCCCAGCAGTTCATCAGTGAAGAGCCACAAAACTCTGCCGTGTCACTTTCACACCTGGGACCTTGAATTCTTCATTTGCTGGATGTGCACCGACTGACCACTAGGGGTGCTCGAAACTGATGAGGTTTCATGAAACAGTGTCCTGATTTTCAGACACCACCAGATGGCGCTGTCTGCTGTAAAATGTTTGGACCTGGAAAAACGAATTCAATGAAACCTCACATCATTTCTAACCCAAGGCCGCCATCTAGTGGCCCCTGACTTAAAGCTGGGTGTTGCTTCAGCCAGACAGCGACACCCACTGACTTTGACTCAAAGATTTGAATCAGTGACACGAGCCATCGAACAATGCGGTCGAACGACGCCACATCTTGGTTTGTTTCAGGAATACAGCTGGATTCAAGGAGCTCCTGAACCCAGTTCACAGAGAAGCAGAAGACGACGCGGCAGTTTGAGAGGTTTCTCCTAATAAACCTTGCACACAACACTGACTCATGGTGAATATTTATTATACAGTTTATAATCTCGACAAACATAAGCATAAACATTATTTATCAGTGAACCCCCTCTGCCTAAATTACACCCGAGGGTCCCGGGACCATGTCGGCAGCCTGCAGTGGCTCTTGCAGCTTCACTGCGACATCAACTGTGTCAGGTAGCGTCGCGGCTGTGGACCTGCAGAGAGGCGCTGCAGACTGGGACAGTATTTACAGTCATGGGTGGGACGAGGTGTGGGGTGGGGGTGGGTCGCCCCACATTCACGTGTTCCTCTCAGTGAGCTTATATACACTTCACTTACACTGCAGACCAACACAAGCCAAAAGAGTCGTAAAACTAATAAAACTAGAAAACATTCCACAGCAACTCCCACAAACTGAGCTGCATGACAAAGTTTGTGTCCTCAAATCAAAGTAAAAACATCCGTTTGAGCTGCGCCAACTCAAACACCATAAAAACCAAGGACGACAAAGCTTAGAACATGAGCCAGAGACGGTGGCAGGGACCGAACCAGAACCTCCGTCTGCAGAGCTCTGAGGGTGGAGGGGAGGGGGGCGGGGCACTTGTAGAGCAGCGTAACAGGTGATGTTTGTGATGTGGAACCGGGATCCCAGTGCGTGAAGAGAACGGCCGCGTTTGCTCAAGTGACTGATTCGACTTCACATTGTACAAGATCAACATTATTTGCATTTTATACATCTCACCGATTTGAAATGAAGAAAAGTAGAAGCTTGGATTGACGACGAACGTCCCTGCTGGGTTCAAGTCTCTGACCTAAAGAGGAGACGGGACTCAGTGCAGCGTCCGAACACCGGTGACACAGCTCCAGCGTGTTGGGACCCCGGCACCACGGAACTCTGGAGCTGTGACTTGAGAGGATGGAGGCGGGATGAGTGCAGGCCTGTGGCCCAGTCTGGAGTAGTGTTGGTGGTGGTGACTGGTTCATGGAAAGATTCTAGTTTCATGAGTCTATTGATGCGCGCACTGCACGCCGGGGCCGTGGTGGCCGCCCTCCTCGTCCGAGCTGTCGTTGTACGCCTCTCGTCTGCCTCCGCTGCCGGACCCTTGGCTCTTGTCGAAGTCCGTCAGTTCCACCTCCTCGGCGTCCGCCGCGATGACCGGGGAGTCGGCCCGCGCCGGCAACAAACATTCCAGCTCCTGCAAGCAAGCGGACATTCAGTCAACTGTTGGAAACATTGCTCTCGAATATTGGCCGACTTGAACCCAGACTTCGGACTCACGTTCAGTTTTTCCGGGCTGATCCAGTTGTTTTCAGGGAACTGGACGTCAAACTTGAGGTAAAGGTCTCCCTTCTCAAATGGGTTCCTGTACTGAGGCATTCCCTCCCCCTTCACCACCCGGATGGCACCTGGTGAGGGGCACAGTTGGGAGCGGCAGGTTAGTCACCAGCTGGTCAAACTCACTGGTCCTGAGACGGTAGATGTGGGTTCACCTGGTTCAATGACTTTGCCGGGCGGGTACTTGATGAGCAGCTGACGTCCATCCAGGTGTGTGAGTGTGATCTGGAACCCACAGAGAGCCTCCACCAGACCGATGCGCTGGACCACGTGGAGGTCGCTGCCTTCACGACGGAAGTCCTGAGATGATCAAAGAAACATTTAGCATCAGTGGAATGAGGTGTTTTGGTGAGAGGGACGTGGGCCGCACCTCGTGTTCCTTCTCCTGCAGCACCAGGACGATGTCTCCGGGCTCCACACCCGGCGCTTGGTCAGCCTCTCCGCTGTACGTGATCTTCTGCCCGTGCTTCATGCCCTTGTCCACGTGCACCTCCAGGAGCTTCGTCTCTTTGGACACCTTGTGGCCCTCGCACTTTTTACAGCGGTCCTTCTCGCTGATCACCTCGCCTGGACAGGAGAACACAAGTCAGCGTGTCTGGCGCGGCGCTGCTCTGCGGTGTCCGGCGCGTCACGCCACCTTCTCCGTTGCAGTCCGTGCAGACAGACTGCATCTGCTGGACCATGCCGGGGGCCAGTTGCCGGATCATGATCTTCATGCCTCGACCTCGGCAGGTCGTGCACTTCTGCACCGCTCCAGCTTTACCCCCCTGTCTGGAGGGAGAACACATGGCGGGTTAGCACAAACCTTTGAACTACAACTGAAAGCACGAGGATTTTTAAAAACTCACCCGTTGCAGGCGCCGCACAGCACATTCTTGCTGACCTGCAGTTTAGTGGTTTTGCCGTTGTAGAGGTCCTCAAGAGAAACTCTGTGTAGCACAGGTAGCATCAGCAGTTATGAGAGGCGTCGATATAAATAGCGCAGCACCACTGAAGTCCTGACATTAATATCCCGCCTTTTGGGGACCACCACTCACTTGAGAGGGTGAATCATGTCCTCTCCTCTTCTCCTGCCGCCGTTGCGGCCTCTGCCCTGTCCACCCATGAAGCCAAACAGTCCGCCGCCAAAAATGTGAGAGAAGATGTCGTCCATGCCGGGGCCGCCGCCGCCTCCTTCCCGGAGCCCCTGCTCGCCATAGCGATCATAGAGCTCCTTCTTCTCAGGGTTGGTTAGCACCTCGTAGGCAAAGCTAATCTCTTTAAACTGGAACCAAGAGAGACACAGCATTTGAGACAGAAAAGTCAGGTGACAATGAAAAGCCCAGCAGAGACACACAGCAACAGAGTTCAGTGCTCTGACAGATGACAGTGATGCTGACAAACAAAGCGGAATCCCCCGACACCAACTGTTGAGCAAGTGCTGTGACTGTTGCCATCAGCAGTGGAAACACTTGTACCTTGTCTCCGGCGTCTGGGTTCTTGTCAGGGTGGTACTCTTTGGCCAGTTTGCGATACGCCTGTGAAAATCCAAGCAGACAGTCAAATGAACGACCCGTTCAAGGGGCAACTCTTGACTCTGCTGTCAGAAACAGAAGGACAGCAGCAGCGCATCCGTTTGGAGACACAAGTGAGTTGAAGGCAGGAGAGTGTGATAGTGATGGCGGTGACTTCCAGGCTTAAAATACCACCATGAACACAGACACAGCACATTATCATAGCGGCGTCACAGTAGTGTTGGCTCAATACGTTCTGACTAACAGTCTTAATCTAATATGTGGCCCCTGCTCCTTCAGGTCCCATACAGCACTGCAACAGTTGAAGTTACGGACATATAATTCGAGAGCCAAATACTGATGAGTTTCAGAGAAGGGAAACAAGTGAATTATCTTTGCTACAGGACTTGAACTGTATGTAGAATCTGAGACTTAAACTCTCAAAATACGGTAATGTGTTTCCAACTTCTTAGATAACAAACACACCACTGGCTATTTTATGATACACAGCCAATTCAAAGTCAACCTGAAATTGTAGGTAAATAAAGGGGCGAAATCTTAGATGTCATTTGATGTAATATTCCCAGCCAGCAGCTCAGCCCAGTTATATCTAGCAACAAACAATCCAAGTATCCTCCTTCTCATGAGTCCAGTTTCAGGGCTGCTATAAAATACATAACCACACTGTTTGCTAACAGCCAGCAGAAACAGTTTCCTTCCATCAATAATAAGCATAAGAAGCAACACTGTCTTTGCAGTCCGACAAAGGGAACAATACAACTTAACATTTCCATTCCTTTTAAAATTTAAATTGAAACTAATTCTATGAAAATGTGATACGTGCTATGAAGCTATCCCACCCCCTTGAATTGCCAATATAATGTTCAGAGTAAAGAATAGCATTTTGAAAGAAACTAACGTGAGTTACTTTTCAAATATTAAATATATTGAAATACAAAATCAACTAAAGCTAAGTCGACCCTCTTTAATTGCTGGGTACACGGAGGAAAATAAGTGAGATAAATAATAAACACCTCAAACCCCGGAAGTAAAAACATTTTAAAGTCAGACATTTTGTTTACCACGCAAATTAGATTGCTAGGGGGACAAACAATGAGTGAAAATTAAACATTACGTAACACGTACGTTTTAAATTGGTAACGGATCGAAACCCGACGCGTTAACGGTACGTTTAAATTAAAAATGGTCGTGTTTACATTGAAAAGCTGCCCCTTTTACATCGTGTTTTATGGCCCAGGTGGCGTCTACTTGCTGGGGCGCCCTGACTATATACTGGTGAGCTCACACACTCGTGGTCATCAACTAAGCCTCGCAGAACTTCATATTTAAAATCATACACAAAGCAGACTTGTGTTAACAGAGTAAGGGCAAGTGAAAACTGTTCGTGTATTTTAAGAATGTTGTGCCTTTAATAACCTAGCTATCTTCATTTGCCCGGAAGCTCGGCTAAGCACACACGGAAGCTATTTAGCATTCCGGGCTAAAATACCGTGGTTTCCAGGCCAAATTGGATGAATCGTCTAAGTGGGGTGTTTAGCTGTGCCCTTGTTGTGTGGACAACTCACCTTTTTGAGTTCATTTTCGGTGGCAGAGGGTGAAACTCCGAGGATGTCGTAGAGCTTCGTATCTACTACGTTCGACATGATGCTAACCGGCGAGCACAGAGAATGAGCTGCTGCGGAGGTTCAGCTGAGAGACAGCGGCACTGCGGGTTGCCAGACGCTGAAAAATACACATACGCAACACAAACTCGACTGCGACCAAACGACTCACCTCCGCGCGGATTATGAAAACATACAACGGGTTCAATTTACTCCTCACTGTTCGCTTTTAAAATGATTTTATGTTGGTTTACACTTTCTTACCTTGGTACCTTGTTTTTTTTAATCGAAAACTTGTGGTGTGATAGTTGCACAAGCGACTATGACAAACAACGGTCTCCTTTTCAGCAAATCTTTGACATTAAAGACCGTGAATATAACATCACGATTTAAGTGCTGACAACACAGATACCTTGTGATAGATCTGAGCTTCAATCGAAAAAGGGGCAGGACATTCGTGTTTTTTTTGTTTTTTGTTTTCCCATCAAGGAGCCAATAGAAAGGTGAGGATAACACCGGGTTACTTTTATTTTTGTATTATTTCTATTTATTTAACTTATCTTTTTTTCAATAACAGCAGTATTAAATATGCTGTATAAATAAATGACCAAACAGTTAAGTAACAAGGACAAAATGGACCTAATATAATATAATATATAGATTACATGTAAGAGAACATATAAAGATGTGTAACATATGGTATCTATAAACATATTTCATTTTAGCGAATACAACTATGAACCAAACAGAAAGATAAAATAGGCAATTTAGTTCAAAATATAATTTCAATTTTCATTTTTTATTAAGATTTTCATTGGCTGCCATGTTGAATTTCCCAACTGTGGGACAAATAAAGGACATCGTAATTTTCATTAAATGTATTTTAGGAACAAGAAATAGTCACAATGATATTAAAGGGCATGTTATATTTACATTTGAACCAGAAATGGATTAAAAAAAAAAAAAAGAAACTAGACAAAAAAAATGTGAGGAAAAATGACTACTTATATATAGTTTATAGTTTTAGTCTGGCTTCATGAGGGGCGTGAAAATATAGGAAAAGTCCCTGTATGGCCACTGGGCCACACTTGCCCAGGTCAGGACACAAAGACCAGAGGCAGAGTTAAAAAGAACAACACTGAAGGAAGGACATGATCAGAAATGAATGTGTTGGAGGGACAGATCATGTGTAGACTTTGGATAGGCGATGTTGGGCTGAGACTGTAAGGGATTTCAATACCAGGCAAAAGGAGTGGAAGACAACACAGTTGACATGTCATGGTTCTCAGTCATGACTCATGACTGCAGGCTTGAATCCAACATAAATGACAAACAGAGATTAATATAAGACTGAATTGTCAGTGGATGTGTGTGCCAGTGGTTGTCTGTTTACATCCATCCAGGTGGCCTGTCCAGGGTGTCCCCGCCTCTCACTCCACATAGCTGGTTAACCCACTAAGCAAATAAATATAAAGAATAACTGAATTAATAATAATAATAAAAAGTGAGGAGATCGTTTAAAAAGTCGGCCTCTATGATTTTATCCCCCATTTTTTTTTTTTAGCAAAAAAAAGGGTGAAGGTTGGACTCTTCACGTTGAACCCATGCTGACAACAGTGATCATTTTAATTACGTTTTTTTTTTTCCTCTTCTATCCGCCATTTTGGTTCTCCAATCTGGACTCTTTGGAGGACGGGATTGTATTTTGGCGAGCGTCAAGCCCACCGCACCGGCGCTCGCTCCGCGGCTCCCTGACATTGCGAGCGAGTGTGGAGGGGAGCGGGAAGCTAACGACGCAGTCATGAAGGCGCAGCTGAGCTGAGGGCCTGCGGGTGACCTGGCAGCCGCGGGGGAGCTCGCCCATCCGACGACCACGGAAAATATGACGAGTACGAGCTAAGGTTGGTGATGAACGAGTATATTTAGCAGCACGTTGAGCTCGTCGCGGCGACGCTAACGGCTCAACAGTGACCCGCAGATGGTGATGCTGCTTCGGCATTACGCTGCGATTTAGCCGCCTCCCCAGGATCCGGCAACATGAGCGTGATGAAACGGGGGGTTTAGCCCTAATATTGACGTCCCAGTTCAGAGTATTCACTCGGGGCGAAGCTTTCGTCCTCAGCAAAGCGAAGTTACCTTGAACTTGTCATATTTACATGGTTAAAATAATGAACCATAACTGATGTACGTGTTAAGCTAATGTAAATACGAACCATTAACCGACAATATGCACGTTTGACTGCTGTGTTCACGAAATCCAGCGCAGTTTTCATCTCATCAAAATGTTTGTGCAGACACCTGTTTGTGTGTAGTATTTCAGTGAAGTAGAAACAGCCAGTACTGTTTCAGACATTCAAGCCACAGATCTTAAAGAAATATATCGCCCTGATTGTATGTTGTAGCATCAAAATGAAATATTAGAATGAGAACATCGTTTTCCAACCATGTCCCAGGATAGGTTGTCATTAAATTGGATTCAGAACCAGAAATGGCTTTGTCAGTAGTAGCTGAGTCAGCATTCTGATGTCATTGATCATACTGAGATCATGCATATATATATATATATATATGTTGCGATGAAAACTAATGCAGAGCATGAGCACTGTATATTGCCTCCAGGAACTGGAACATTTATTCAAACTTGTGCTGACCGTAAATATGATGACTAATAAAGGTTATCAACAACATCATCCGAGATATTAAGTGCATTTATGCTATTCATTTCTCCACCACGGAGTGTGCTTTCCTCCAGTTATCTGAACTATTTTACATGAATAATGTTTTAATAATCCTAACACCAGCCCTAGATCTACATTCTCTTTCATGCACACCAATGACTGTTTAAGATGGCAGAAGAATAACAAGCCAAATTTGTTGATGATCTTGTTTCTTTTGTGTCCAAATGAAAGTCAAGTCTCAAATCACAGCGCAGGAAGAGCAGCAGCCTGGTGATGAGCGTCCAATATGCTCAGGAGTGATGGGTGTAACCCTGCCGTTTGTTTATGGCGATTATTTCCTGACATTATTTCATGTTGCAGCTACGAATACCCGCCAGTGACGTCAGCCATGTTCTGGAAGTTCGACTTGCACACGGCCTCTCACCTGGAGGCTCTGCTGGACAAGGAAGATGTCACGCTCACTGAGCTCATGGACGAGGAGGACGTCCTGCAGGAGTGCAAGGCCCAGAACCGGAGGTTGTTCACTCGGATCCTTGTTAGATCCTGTCACAACACGGCCTGCTTTAACATCATCGTGCTGCCGGTGACGCTCCTCCTCTCTTCCCCCTCAGACTGCTCCTGTTCCTGTGTCAGGACCGGTGCATGCAGGAGCTGGTCCAGAAAATCACCACTGAGCCCCCTGCTGGGGGAGAGGAGACCAAGCGCTTTAAGTCAGTGACAACACCAAATTTATGAGAGAATTTAATGCAAATCGATCATAAATAAGCCGAGTAATATGATGTGTATAATCAAGCTCACTCCCCTCTTTAGGTTTAAAGCTATTTTTCGTGACTCCCCCCTCTGCTTTTCTAATAACAGGTATTCAAATATAGCATGCGAGCTGTTGACAAGTGACGTGGGAGTGATCAATGACAAGCTGGGTAATGAGGAGCCGCTGCTCGAGACTCTGTATGCCTTCCTGGAGCAGCCGTCCCCACTTAACCCCCTCCTGGCATCTTTCTTCAGCAAGACAATTGGAAACCTTATTGCGCGCAAGACGAAGCAGGTAACTGACAAATGTGTTAATAATCCAGCTGTTGATAAACAGAAGCTCTGTGTTATTCTTGGACCACGTCTCTTCCATTGCTCCTTCCTGCTCAGGTGATCAGCTTCCTGCGGCGGAAGGACGAGTTCCTTTCTTTAGTTCTCAAGCATATCGATACGTCGGCCATGATGGATGTGCTGCTGCGACTTATCAGCTGCGTGGAACCACCGCCTCTCCGGCTCGAGACGCTCACGGTGAGATGCCGCGGGAAACACTAGAGGACATTGACATTGAAATTATTCTCCACAGTGGTTGAATGAGGAGAAGTTGGCTCAGAGGCTGATCGAGCTGATTCACCCCGGGAGAGATGAAGAGGTGACGTGGTGAAGGTTTTCATTTGTCCTCGTGGTGGAATACTGATCTGCGCGACATTCTCTTGGTCACAGAGGCAGTCCAACGCATCCCAGACACTGTGCGACATCATTCGTCTGAGTCGAGACCAAGCCAGCCAGCTCCAAGAGACGTCTCAGCCGGACCCCTTGTTAACTGTGCTGGAGTCGTAAGTCTCACTTCTAACAGTGGTTCACGGGACCCGCAACTAAAACTCAGTCTGTTCTTTAGGCAGCAGTGTGTGGAGCAATTGTTGCAGAACATGTTCTCCGGAGAAAGGACCGAGAGCTGCATCATCAACGGGATTCAAGTTCTTCTCACGCTACTGGAGATCAGAAGACCTGTGTGAGTCTGCGAGGCTTTGATTCACCTCTTCTATTGTTAAACGCGTGTCAAACTCAAGGTGCTCTAAACTTGCACCAGAAACTAGACCGCCTGCAAGGTATGCAGATGACGGGTTGTTTCAAATGTAGTGTTTCATGTTGAGAACTTGCTAAAATGATCCAATAAGAATTAGATTTGGGCTCTCTGTGTGATTGAGTATGACACCTCTGCTCTGGAAAGTGACCTCCAGTGTCCCTATATCAACCCTGTTTGTGTCGCACCCCTGACAGGGTGGATGGTGTTATGGATGCTCAAGGCTTTGAGAGAAGCTACACAGTCAACAGCAGCATCCTTTTGGCCATTCAGCCCCACCTGGTTCATTTCCATCAGCTACTTCTTGAGCCACCAAAGGTACATGCACCAGTTGAATTTAAGAACTATTGTGTAGCTCTCAATATATAGTACTGAAGTGATGACAAAAGAGACCTTTTCTCTAAATGAAGGTCATTCTTTTTCTAAAATAAACATTTTAAATGTATCAGAAATGCTTTGGAAGTGTTTATTGTACTATTTTGAGCTTCACCTCAGTGTAGGGGACAGTCACGAATCGTTTCATTGGTGACCTGTCAAATCTACGGAATGTCACAGTCGGGGTGCTATTTATACATGTACGTGGTTTTCCACTTAATAACTGACTTCAGTTGTAAAATGTGAAGAGTTTACAGTATGAGTGAACAACAAAGTGACCAGTGGTGTGATGATATAGCCAACAAAAATTTGCTTTGAGTACAGAGAAGTCCGATGCTGACCAGCCTGGGTGTGCTAGAGGAACCATTGGGGAACACGCGGCTTCACGTTGCCAGACTTGTGGCGTCTCTGCTTTATACCAGCTCTGCCAGCCACGCAGTCGTAGCACAGGAACTCTGCCGACTTAATACAATGGACCTGCTCCTGGTCAGATCTGATTTCTACCTCCTCATTTCAGCCACATTTTCATCGAGAGCCTTTCCATGAAGCCGTGCGTCTGTCGTTTCAGGAGTTGTTTTTTAAGTATGTTTGGAACAACTTTCTGCACCTGCAAGTGGAGCTCTGTGTGGCTGCCATCCTGCGGCCCTGCGCTCACGAGGTCAGGCTGCAGCCTAGTTCGGGGTCCAAGGATGCCGCACTGCCCTCTGAACTCTCACCCACTCCGGAAAACTCACCATACAATTTAATGGTGACTCATGTAGGTGCCTCTGCTCACGATGAAGCAAAAATGTTTTGCACTTCATCAACTGTATCTTTATCCTCCTGCAGCTGTTCAAGCATTGCCAGCTGATCCAGAGGATCCTGGAGGCCTGGGAACAAAACGACAGGACTCAGTAAGGGTTGTTTTAACGCTGGTTTTTGCATCCTTGCTGCGCCACTTAACCCATCCTGCTTCTCTTTTTAGGTTAGAGGGAGGCATGAGGAGGGGGTACATGGGTCACCTGACCAGGATCGCCAATACTGTTGTCCACAATCTGGAGAAGGGGCCGGTACACATCCAGATCAGTAACTTAATAAACGGTACGTTCGCAAAGTTGAGCATTATTTCACGTGATAAATGAATGTATTTAAATGTCAATGTTTTCATTTGGTGTAGAGTTGCCAGACGACTACAGGCGGCGCTGGGAGACCTTTGTGGAGCAGACTCTTTCAGCAACCAACAGAAAAAACACCATTGATCTGGTAGGCTCCTCGGTTGAAGCTGTGGAATCTCATTACTCACAAATGAGTCACTTTTGATGATGATGATATTTAATCCAGATTGGCAGTGGGAACCCCCGCCCTTCCTCTGAGGACGAGATGGAGAGCCCCTTCCCAAAAGAGCTGACAGTGCAGCAGGTGCAAGTGAACTCATCATGGAGAAACAGCATTCAGCTGTGGCATCTAATGGAGTTCTGTGATATTAGGCCTTTTCAGATTATCAGATTCAGCAGATGACTGCGAACTTTGTGGATCAGTTCGGCTTCAATGACGAGGATTTCGCCGATCATGAGGACCGCATCGGGTATTCTGACTGACCTATTCTGACCTCTTAACCTGGACGTGGTTTAACAATGTGCAATGCAATTGCAGAGCCAAGTTTGACCGGATAGCTGAGATCAATATGGCCATGCATGTGCAGGACAGTGTGAGTTGATCTTCATTCTTTAGACTCAACTATTGAATAGTTCATATCTTAGTTCCACCTGTGCTATGTTTCCTAAATGTTGCTCCAAGTGTGCTCGTCTTCAGAGACTTGCAGTGACAAAGCTTTTTTCCCTGCAGCAGCCAAGCACGACTGTATACGACTCTCGCTCCATGGGCAAAATTCAGGTCTTTGATGATGACGATGAAGAAGACATCTGGGAGGAGAACCAGACCAACTATGCAACACAAACAAAAGCTCGTAACAGGTTGGAGTACAGTTGTAGCATTCCCTGTTGTTAATGTGGGTAAAGGATATTTCAGAGCAGCACTTATCTCTGGACCAGGTTTGGAGCCTCCCAGGCCGCCCCGAGACCAGCGGCGACCAAATCCCGCCAAGAAGCAGCCGGTTACGACAGCGAAGACTCAGACTCTGAAGCGGAAGAGCTCAAAGATGAACTGGATCCTTTCTCAAGTCCAATCCACACAGATACAACAAAGAGTGAGAGCGAGTCAAGCTTTAAAAAAAAGCCAGTGACCGTCCCTGACTCGTTTCACTTCTCTCCGTTTTGCAGGCTGTGACTGGATAGCAGATTTTGGGGAGGTCAATTCTAAGGCGCCTGCTGCTGGTGTTGGCTTTGCAGGCTGGGAAAGTTCTGCTGATGAACCAGCTGCCACAGAAGCGGAGAAAGGCTGGGCCAAGTTCACAGACTTCCAGCCCTTCTGTTGGTGGGTTCAGGACTCCACAACAATCCTGACTAGAACTAGTGGCCCACACATATTGCATGTGTCTCTAGGAAGCACAATATTTTCATTTGTGCTGTAAAATACACAGCAGGATACTTTCAGCAGCATGTGCTCTTTATTCTTTAAAATCCCATTTACTCTCAATCTTTAAAATTATTCTGACTGGTGTGAAATGTGTTTCCAGCTCTGAAACTGGCCCACGGTGTAACTCTCCCGTGGACTCAGAACTGAACAAACCAAATGTGAATGGTAAGCGCCGGAACATTTATAGCTGCTGTATATCAGTTCGTGTGACAGTAGATTTTTTCCTCTGTTCCACAGCGTGTGTGTGGAATGTCTGTGGGAGCAGGAAAGCTCCACTGGTGGCATCAGATGGCTCTTCCTCAAACAGCTCAGACAGCGAAGAAGAGACCAAAACGGGGTCTGTTTCCTCTGAGACAGTCACCAGTGGAGCAGCCAAGGAGACCACCCAGCTCACCGCAGATGCAAAAAACGAGAAGGCACCTTCCACCAGGTAGTGTTGCACACACTCTCACGACTGTCCTCAGTAGCTGGTTCTACACAGAGATCAACAGGAGACGTTGACCTTTTAAACCCCCTCACATGTTCATTCAGCTTGGTCCTGCTCCTGCTATTGTTTAGTCAGTACTTTGTTGTGTGGTATTTGTTGTCGACTTACACAAACTGTCATCACCAATTATTATTTTTGGTTTGTTTCCAGTGGGGAAACTGCTGCGCCAGACACTGAAAGTGGAAGGGGAGATGCTTCAAGTCCCAGTCCAATCACCCAACCAGCCGCTGTCACACAGTGAGTGGCTCTGTGTGGAGGGATTTCCATTCATACCGCGATACAATTTGATTTCACTAATTCATAAAAGCTGATGACACTTCTGTTATCTCAACGCTGGTGGTTACTGTGGCCCAGTGAGCGGCAGAAAAACGAAGAAAAAGAAAGTCTGTGCAACTGAAGTTGCCAACAATCACAGTGTGTTTGGATTTGACCAGAACTAAGGAGTGTTTTCTTGGGTTAGCTGAACCCCTCCGAACCCAACTCATTTCCTATGTGTGATCCGTTGACAGAGAGAAGCATCCCTGTGCCAATGGACCTACCCAGTGATGACCCACTCCTCACACTCATCGTCCGGCTCACAGCTTTGCCTCCCTCTGTTCCTGTCACCGTCTCTTTGTCCTTCCTTTCCCTGAGGAAGTGAAATGGAACATCATCAGTGTTGAGGTCAGACCTTCTGTCCGAGTCTCCCGGTCCACAAGCACACACAGAGACACATGAAGACATATTGTGTAGGAAAGTAGTTTCACCCACCTAACATTGTTTTATAAGTGAGGAAAACAAAAGAAAAAAGTGCCAAATTGCTCTTTTACTTTTAAAGAAAACTACAAAGCCAAAGTATGCCATGTACTAAATATGAACTAAAACTGAACATAAAATATAACAAAAGTAAACTTCATTTCTCTGCATACTGTCACTCAGCAAGCAAGATTCTATCTACCCAAACATGACTAAAGATGTCACGAAAAGACTGGTTCACTAACATGAATGAAGCATAAAGCTTAACCTGAAATCAGTGACTCAAGAGACACTTTTTTTATGTATTGGCCTGCTCCACTAACTCCAAGTGCCATCGTGATTGCACAAGTACCCATCATCAACAGCCCTCCATCCGTGATTTATTTGTATATCTCGAGAGGAAATCTCACACATGATGTCACACTTCCTTCTGATGGACCCATGTAGATTAGACAAGTGTTGGTCTGTTGTGTCCTTATATGTAGATGACGTGCCTGTTTCCATATTTGTGCGACTGAGCTCTGTCTTAAGGTACAGGGCCTATTCTCAGGTCAAAGGTGAGGTATGCAGACGTTCAAAGAAAGCACACGCACAGTTTGACACACACACACACACGTGCTGTATCACACGGCTATATATATAATAATAATACCTGTGCAAAAACACAGACTTAGAGCTGTTTAAATGTAACATTGTGAAATTTGAATCTGTACTAGGTCGTGGCTAATCTTGGTGACATGAATACATAACATACATGTAAACAAGTATATACAAATCACCATATATATCTATATTTTTTAAACCCAATGTAAGAAACATTGTATTTAGCAGCTTCCAACGTGTGTGTTGAAAAGACGCAATAATAATTTGAGTTTTTGTTACTATCCCAGCATCAGTTCTAGATTGGGAATGATCAGAAGTCGGCAGCACGTCTTCCATTTAGCGTCATTGTTTATGAAATCTTGCTTTGTTGGGAGACTTATTTAAACGTTTTTATCAGGGTTTTTTTTTTTCGATTATTTTTTAAGCTTGTTTACGGCGATTTTACCTCTTGATTATTTTTGTGCTGCTATTTTTTAAAGCACTGACTATATAGAAGAAGTGATCTAAACAGTGACTTCAGGGTTTTGAGTTCTTAGTTGCACTAAATGTGGAGGAAGGAACCTCAAACGTCATCGGTCAAATCGCTCTCAAACATACCAGTTTAATATACTGAGAATCATCGAGTTGCACTTGGGAGGAGGAGCGATTGTGGTTTGGTTGCTTAAATGAAGGGAACTGTAATGTCATGAAATACATATATATACAAATATAAATACATTAACGTGGAAGTTTTGCACCTTTGAGTCACTTTGTTTGATATTTAACTAAAAGGAAAAGCAAAATGCTCGATTGCACTTTTATGTATTTCCAAAGCGATGTGGAAAATTTGCTGAGTAATAGTTTCTGCCTGAGGGCACACTCACCAGAAAACACTTTAAACATGAAAAGTCCTAGAAGTGAAGTCTCTTTGTTGTGTCTTCTTGCTGTTTTTCCCCCAATCACACGACCACATGTATTGACACACAACCCAGTCCGGAGTGACCGCATTGATGTCAGATGTGGTCAGGATCCTTCCCATGCAGCAGAATGTCACCACCTCCTTTTATCGTCCCCAGAAATTTGGTTTGTACAGTCGCTACGGAACCGTTGTCACGTTTGTCGTCAGTAAAACATTAGCTTTTCGTACGTTTTAGGTGCAAACTGACTCACTATTTTGTGTGTTACTGTTGTTCAGCTCGATTAGTAACTGAAGTGTAATATCTGTCACAGTAGAAAAGAGACACTTGAGGTTGCGGTCTTGGAAGAAATACAGGATACTAATGTATGTGTGGTGTGTTGAAACAAACTAGTGAAATTCATTTAGACAAATGTTTTCATCGCACATGATGACATCGGAGTGAAAGATGACAAACTTGCAAATCAATAACATCAAAATCTCTCATTGAGAAAATAAGTGCTGGGGTGAATCATGAAAATAGGATTCTGGACTAATATTCTGGACACACTTTGTTTTGACTGGCCGCCGATGATGATGATGATGATGATGTTGAAAGCGCATGCTTCTGTAATAGGCGAGTGAGTAAACATGGTGAGGCTGGTCTAGTGTGAGTGTGCCCTCAGTCTTCCTCAGGGCAGAGATGGACAAATGCGAATGCTGTTTTTTTTTTTTTTTTACTTTTTATGGTCTAATATAGACGATAATATCTGCTAAGTGAATATAATTTACTGCTTTAAGAATTGCATTTGTCACATAACAGATGTATCAATCTCACAGAAGAAAACAACGTAGTTTGGAGTCAGGTTCCAGAGAGAAAACAGAGATGTCTCCTCAAGAGTCAGAAAGTGTTTGCGTCTCTTTTGCCAAAACAGCTGATGTCCATGTGCCCGGTCCGTTTCCATCTCCACGTGTGTGTTCAATGTTCCACTGCACATTAGGTCTGCACGATATCGTGAAAACATGTGAGCACTTAACATGAACATAGTGTTCACCTCAAGTTTGGCACTTTGGTTCTAGTCACTTTTAAAAAACATGAAAATGGATTTCACCCTTAATGCGCATTAACAATCTGTTATTAACCTTTCTGAATGGCATCCACCTTCATATTGAGACTGTAGATACATCATTTTGTTATTATTTTTTTGTCTCTTCCTCTCACTGAATGTCACTGTGATGCTTCTGGTGTTGCTGATAAGTTGAGGAGAGCACAGTCTCCAGACACACTGGTAACACGGGAATTATCGTGCAGCCCTAATGGCAAGAAGCGCACACCATCTCAAAGTGCTCTACAGTGCGAGAGGTGCAAAGAAACACCCTTGAGATGTCCGATCCTATCAGTGGTTACATATGATCCGACTCTTAATGTTTCCGCACCTCTGCTTATTAAAAGTCTCTAAATGGGTCATGCATCTCATGGCTTTGTTGAAAATGCCTTTTTGTGAACTGATGCTGGTGTTTTCAGGAGATTGTTTTCATTTAGAATGTACTGTGTATGTTACCTACTGTCAAGTTAGCTAGTACATTGAAATCTGAACCCAATAAATAAATAAATAAATATATATATCTATGAGCAAAGCGCCTGGGTTTGTTATTTGAACACTCCTCTGTGCTACACAACACAATGGGTGGGAGATATTTACCTTCAGGGCTGGTGAGATTATGTTTCGTCCAAGGAAAATGACTGAAGGTCTCCTGCACACCCTCTGGATTAATCCTACACCTGCTCTGTCTGCAAACACAAAGCACAGAGACGCTCACCGCTGCAGGCGGAGGTGAAGATCGTTCAGGACACAGCGGAGGAGGATCTTTACATCCATCTGTCGTGACACATTTCTTACACCTCTCATATTTACAACACGCTCGCATTGGGCGTCATCAACTTTTAAGACTTTGTGAACCATGGTAGTCGAACTGGAGACAGACTGGGGTTGGTAGTTGAAGCCTACAAGTGTGAAATGCCCTCACAACAAGAGATGATAAATTACTGTATAAACACATGCAAACGTTGACGACTGCTGGGATTAAAACAAGCAATGACAGATGATCGAACAATGACTGATAGTTAGGAAACATATTACAAAGCTCATACAAGGGTTTATCAATGGAAAGACGTCTAGCTGTGTATCTGGGAGCTGGACAAGATAACCACAATGAGAGCTCACTATTAAGCAGTGTGGAGCAAGAGGTTGGAGACTGGGGAAGCAGGACGAAATAGAAAAGCACTCAGTGAATGTGGACCTCCACCAAGCAGCTCATTTCTACCGCTGCCAATTACCTCATGGACAGAGTAACTCCCAAACACGCCAATGCTTTTCAGTACAACTTTCAGGGTTGTTTGGAAATGGACAAACAAAGGAAAACAAAGCCAGAAAACCAGACTTTACAAATCTTATTCATCATCATCGCCTTCACTACTGCCTCTTGCGTGTGTGCGTGTGCGTGTGTGTGTGTTATTGGAGCTCTACATTGTGATTGCCACCAGCTGTCTGGTAAAGCTCATTGTAGTCGTAGTAGTAGTTACATTTCTGACATCATCAACTTGTGCAACAATATCAATATTGGGTGGTAATGTTCAGCTTGGTGGAAGTATGCAATGTGTCAGTTTTAGCTATGTATCTATTTGCTTCTTTTTATCATTTAGAATACCAATATTTTCATCCGGATGAAGACAAATTCATATTATTTAAGTTTATTTTACTTAAATATGGATCTGGAGGTTACTAGGAACAGACTCCGTGAGACCCACCAAATGATGTCTGGACGAATACATCAACACTATAGGACACACGTTCTTTACATGACATTACTTTACATTGTGTCTTCTTGGCACTTGCCAGGCAAGATATAAACACTGGGTAGAAATTCCTGAGCCCATCTTTATTACACATTCATTTTCATTTTCAAAGAAATTTGACTGGATGAAGCAAAAAGACCTGGGGCTGTCTAGTATTTCTCGCTTTCACCAGGCCATTCTACACATGTATAGCAAGTATTCGGTTGCAGAGCTGTGAGTAAAAAGAGGAGGAGTTGTGTTTTTTTCTCTGGTTCATGGAGAACCTGCCTGTCCGCTTGGAGCAGAGAGGAGGAGCCTGTGGGTGTGGGACTCCTAACAAAGGAGACGGACTCACACCAACTCTGGAGAACTGAAGGGAAGACAGCTGGAAGCAATCCTCAAGTCCTGGACTTTTCTAACTTTTCATTCAGGATTCCTGTTCATGACTTCTGTCGGCGGTGTGGGTCGATCCGTCAGCTGGGAGATGTGTGTGCTACTGTGACGTTCCTGACATGTGTGCTGGTGTGTTTGGGATGGAAAGCTTGTGCTGTCAAGACCTACAGTTGTGCTCTTAGGTCTTCACCATGGGGGGTTGCCATAGCTACCCCTCAGCCACCAAGGCGGACGACAGCGCGCTTCATCCTTCTGAGGCCGACAACGAAAAACTGTGAGTTAAGTTTTCCGCCTCTCATCGTCGTGAGTCCAGTGTTGTGACTTTAATCTTCACCAATGAGGGTCAACAGTTTCCTCCTCAGTATCTGCATTCGACCCGTGCGCCTCTACAGATGTTTCACAGAGGAATGTTCTTCAGATAAGAGCATGTTCGCCGCATACTTCTCTGATGGCATCAGTGAACTACAGACGCTGGTGAAGCCAAACACGGCAGCGGAGTAAATGTGTAATTGCAGAGCTCCTGTGCAAATGTTTGCTCGCAGCCAAATCTTTGGTCGTCAGCGGGAGACGACTGTTGATTTCACCCTCATGTTGGTGGAGGTAAAAGTAAACAGACGGTTGGGAGTGGGAAAGCGGGGTCAGAGAGGAGTGTGTTTACACTCAAACACGGCAGATCAGGGTTTTGTGTCACCACAACTGGTAGCCAGTTGTCAAACCACTGTACCAGAGTGTGTGTTTAGATTGTCGTGAGGTTCTGCCCTGCCTTAGGAGCCTGTGTTTACATTCTTCTATTCCTCCCGCTCTACCTCCGCTGACCTTCCTAACAAAGACCTCCTGTTAAAGCCATTAAACCAACGTCTCCAAACCAACTCTCCAACACAAGCCCACACAACGTTCTCTTATCACAGAAGGGAAGGTCACCCTCAGTAAACTGTCAGCTGCTGGCTGGACGTCTAAAAACAGTGTTGCAGCTGCCTGCGTCTGCACACACTTGAAGGAATCTGCTGCACAAAAGTCCAATTGGACTCCAGAACATCTCGCCTGAGCTGCGCTCCGCTGCTTTGCATGAAGTCAAATAATGTCCGGGACGTCAGCATCCATCATTTCCTTGGCAGTCACAGGGGCTTGTCACTATTTACGTGATGTATAATAACTTTATTGAAAACACACAAAGATATAGCTCCTTTGGGAAACGGGGTTCCTGGTTCGCATCCTGGAATAAACCTGAGCAAACATTACAGCAAGGGCGTCAGTAGTAAAACTATATTCTGTTTACACAGATTTAATCAGATCTGGGATTAGTTTGGAGCCAAACCCCGAACTGTTCCTTCTTTGTCTCTCTCAGGTGGAATTGGAAACAAGGACAAAACACCGAGAAGTTTGTGAGATAGAAGAGCGGGGAATGTTCCTGACATTCTGCAGATGGAATGTGATAGTTTACCTACCTGACGTCAGGATCACATAGAGTCAGCCTCAGAAAGTGATGCAAACTCACTTTGTGTTTCACTATGGAAAACAAAAACACACATATGCAGACAATGACCAAGCTTCTCCCTGCTTATCTCCCATTATCCTATTTGTTTTGTGTCTGGTTTTCAGGAGAAAGCCAGTCCACTGCTTTGCTGTACTATTTAGGTTCTATAGTAGTCCTGTGGTTCAGTTTCCGCTGCTTCTCTTTTTCCAGCTGGAGTAAGCACCAGCCTCCTTTAACACTTTATTACTGCTCATATAATTGTAACTACAGTAAATGTCACTACGGGTTGTTAGTGGAAGATACAAACGGAGGTTCGCTGAGATCAGCACGCCCAAAACGCTTTGGTTTGCTCAACTGCGAATAGATATTTACAGTCGGCCATTACCAGACACAGCCGTTGCCTCGTAAACAGCAATTAAGTCTGAAATTATCGCTGCTTAGGTTGCAGCAGACTATTGTTTTCATGAGCTTGCAGTCGATTATCTTGTTGCTGCAGTGGGCACATCAGTCCACTGAACTGTCAATGATTTTATTCCTCCTCTTTCCTCTCAAGGGGGATCAACAACAACAACCTGGAGGAGCGTCCGTACCTGCAGCAAGAGTACGTCTGTCAGCAGATCACACAGGTGGACATGCTGACCCTCACGCGGCTGCCCTCTGGCGTGGACAAGGCAGAGTGGCTCGCCAACAACAGTAAGAGCAGAGCACCAGTGATCTTCCGCCCCCTTAAAAACTGATTTTACAATGTTGTTTTTTTTGCAGCAGTGGCATTTTTCAAGCACATAAACCTGTTCTCCAGCGCTCTGTCTGAGTTCTGCACGCCCAGCACCTGCCCCAACGCATGTGGACCTGGCAACACGTAAGTCAACTCAGCATCATCCCGATATATTTTCATTATTTTCAAGCACTCACTAGAGCAAAGGTGCGATGCATTCACAGAAATCTGTACTTTTGGTTTCTGCTTGTTTCTTTTGTATTATTATTTAAATGGTGAATGGGCTTTCAAAAAAAAAAATCTTTACCCTATAATTTATAGTATATAATTCACCATATATTGAGTCATTTATTTCACCAAAATAGTTTCAAAGGTTTCCTCCTTATGATTCGCCACTTGCTGTCGAAAAAATATATTTTTGGAATGTTATTCAACTCTTCAGGAAAAAAAAAAACGCCATCAAATGTGGTTTACACACATTTTATAATAATGACAGGCGTCATACTTTTATGGCCCCGAGCTATAGTTGCACACACCTGTAGTACTGGATTTGGAGGTCAAAGTTGGTTGAGTTATCTCCCAGAATCAGGTCACACAGTTCGGCATGTGGCAGGTTGGGATTTCATGTTCCACTACAGATATGACAGACAAAGTTAACCTCATACGAGAGCATTGTGTCTACTCTGCTGTTTATATTATAAAAGGTCAGTTTTCTGAGTAAGACAATGGGTTCTAACTTCCTGCTACTGTTCCATTGTTAAGAGTTTACTTCTGGAACGACGACCACGGCAGGAAACTCAAGTGCTCTGCTCCTCTCTATTTCGACTACGCCATGTCATACATTCAAGAGCTCCTCACGGATGAAGATGTTTTCCCTACCAGAGCTGGTACGACCACGTTCATCACCTCACCATTCCATGACCGTTTTCCGTCTCCACTGACTCGTCGTACTTTTCCTCAGGCTCGGTGTTTCCAACAGGCTTCATCTTCTTGGTCCATAAAGTCTTCATGTTGTTGTTCAGGACTCTGGCTCACATTTACTGGGCCCACTACAGAGAGACTCTGGCTCTGGGACTGCACCCCCACCTCAACACACTGTTTGCACACTTCACGCTCTTCTGCCAGCAGCATGAACTTCTGGATCCAGAAGAGACTGAACCGCTCCAGGACCTCATCACGGCTCTGCGGCACCAAGAACAACCTTGAAAGTGAAACCACACACATATTGCATGCTCGTCTCCTCCGCCACAACCAGATTTATGTTCGAGTCAGTGACTTTCCTCCTCGTGCCCAAGTTGCGGCGCATGGATTGAGAACATCTGGTATTTGAACCGAAGAGAAAAAAACAGTTTTTGCTTTGAAAAGTGAAGAATCTGATTCTGCCCTTGTTGTACATTGAGACAGTTGTTTGATGTTGCATGTTGATGTATTTCTAATTATCTATTTTATTTCAGAGACGAAGATCCTCATGGTCGTATACAGGAAATTCAAATGTTACACAAATAAACTGAGGAATTAATATTTGTCTTTACTGCTGAACCTACAGTGAATTTTCCCGGCTGACTTTGCAAACTAATATTTATTTTTATATTTCCAGAACTACTTTTACTATTTACTAAATCCGCAGGTTCCTCCAGACTAAGTGTGTATGTGTCCATAAAATGTACAGAAATGTGGATTTGTTATTGCACACAAGCACCTAGCATATATGAGACCATCCGACCAGAGAGACAGCAGAATTCCCTGCGTGTTCACATCCCCATGTAGACTGTGATCTTGCAGGCAACTGTTAAAGAACAGCGCCATCTGCTGTCATATCAGACGCAATGCATTTTCACGTCACACACACACACACACACTCGTACCGCTGTCTTTGTGGGGACATTTCACTGACCGGTCAAAATGTCCTCACAAGTAGGTGTGCTTCCGAGAATTGGTCCCCACAAGTATAGCTATACATGGTATACACAGACAGAGAGAGATCAATGTGTGACAAGTGAGTGAGGACGCTTACTCACATTGAGAGAGGTGGAACTACAACTTCTCTGATTTCAGCCTGAGGTGACAGCAAACTCGACAGCGCAATATAAAGCTTCTCTGCCTGCAAAACAACCGGAGCGACAGGCCATAAGAGTGGATTGAGTGGAGACACAAAGACACAGAGATTTGCTCTTGTGATGGACGTGCTAATGCATATGCTGGTCTCCGACTGGAGGATCACAGCGGTGTAAACTGAGCTTACAGGGTAAGACTGCAGGGTGCTGAGTCACACACGCGCCGGGCTCAGTTTTTCAATCAAGGCGAGCGGTCGCCTCTGCACAGGGAATTCTTTCTATCAGTGAAAGAAAAGATGTCCTTGTACAGAGAGCAGCTACACACTTGGGGAATATAATGGTGCCAATGCAAACTCAGTGACTCTGATATTCAACTCCACCATGCACACTGAATTTTATGATCTGTACTTTTATCCAGATGAGAGATTTCAGACTTCTGATCTGATCAGACTAGATTAGAGCTGCTCAGTCTTACTCGAATTAAGACTTTGCGGTGTATTTTGTCATCAACGAATGCACGAACAGGTGGGAGAGACACAAAGTGAGAAGCAAAAAAATCAGTCCTTCTGTATCAAGGGCGTCATGTTTTGCGAGTCTCACGCTGTATTAATGCCTACATAAAATTTGCTCCAAAACAAACTAAATGCACACTTAATTCAAAGGTTTCCAAACAGGTTGACGACAAATGAACTCTCACATATCACTGCCAGACAAACACTTGTTTCAAGTCTACACAACTGAGCACACAATGGACCCTCCGCCCTCAGAGAGGTGATCTAGTTCTGCAAACTGACTAAACATCACAAACCTGTAAACAAAATAAAATAAAAAAAGTAAGTAAAATATTTTACTGTTGCTTGGAACACACTGGCATTTATTCTACTGTCTGACATGAGAAGAAAGTAAAAATATGGCTACAAAAAAATCCATATTTTTATGGCAACAAAAAATGTGGCAAAAAACATTTCAATAACACTCAACACAAAAAAAAAAAACCGAATCAACACCACAAAGTCACTCATCCAACATCAACTGATGCATGTAACTCTCTCTCTCTCTCTCTCTCTCTCTCTCTCTCTCTCTCTCTCTCTCTCTCTCTCTCTCTCTCTCTCTCTCTCTCTCTCTCTCTCTCTCTCTCTCTATATATATATATATATATATATATATATATATATATATAATTTTTTTTTTAATTATTATTACATTTTCAAAGAAACCCTGAAGAGATTTCCCCAAAGGTGCCAAAAAAAAAAAAAAAAAAATCCTCGGTGCAGGTGGGCTCTCATAAGTGGGTCAAATGATTCCTGCAACAGACCTCAAAGCCTTTCAAAACGGTTTCAAGGGACTGGTCCACAGTAACGCAGACAAACCATGGCAGCAGGGATCTGCAAGATTATACGAATAGACTTGGTTAAATTGGGTTGCAGGACAGATCATCAGCTTCCTCCTCCCTCCTCTTCCTCCTCCCTCGGTTATAAATAAGCTCCAGTTGCTCTGGATGTGCGAGGCTGAGATTACCTTTTTTTTTTCTTCTGGGTTTCTCCATGAAACGAGTGGACGATGGTGCGTTCACTGTTACTCAATTAAATTAAGACAAATAACGTGTTTTTTTGCGCATACTTTTGAGTATAATTACGAGTGCGTTTCTTTTTTAAATTGATTAAATCCATAGTTTAAAAAAAAAGTTTCCGCGAGAACCGCCCCACGCCGGTCCGCACACCAGCACCGCGCCGCGTCATGCGCGCTGTACTGTCGGCGTGGCTCTGGCTGCTGCTCGGCCTCCTGCCTGTGGAAGTCGAGACCAACGCAGCGAATGGACTCCGACACAGGTAAAAGACTGTAGTTACATGCTGGCTTCGTGCACCATTTCTGAGGAAAGTCATTGTGATTGTGAAATGCGAAGCGATTTGGGTGAAATTCAGATGAATGTATTTCCACTTTTTAAGACATTCACAATTTTTTTTTTTGCACAAATCTTCTTCAAAACAAAAGTTTTGAATAGTTTTGTTAGAAATAAAAGTGCCCATGAGTATTTGGAGGTATTGAGTTCAACTTAAACAAAAGTAAAAAGCTGTTATCACAGGACAAGCCTCTCTCTCTCACAACATACACTTTGAACTGCTGTGATTTATTACTGCTGCCCACTTCCATATTTCAAACAACGTGTGAACTCCAGCAGCATCTCGTGGTGAGGATGCAGATGGCGCTCCAACGATTGTTCTGCTCCTGTTCTGCTCTTCCCCTTCTTGGCGCTGCCAAACCACATTGACCCTCAAGCATCTTAAAAGCCCTATTGGCTGCAGTTAATAAATCTGGCCAACTGTAAACACCTTGCAAGGAGAAGAACAAACAGCTAAACTACTAACCAGCTTACGGCCCGGTTTCCTCCTATAATCAATTTAGAGCGTGTGTTTAAGCTGTCCTGGCTGAGGAACATTGCGACAGCAGCAAAGCTGTCAGATATAAACTTAGATGGGACGGTATAAATAATAGCTGTCCTGGACTGAAACACAAAGGGCTGCGTCACACCATCGGCTAAAGGGCAATGATGGAGTCCAAATAGAAATCGGAACAGAAAATAAAAGGCTCAGTAGGAAGGAGAATGTTTTCTAGTGGCGAGCAGTTGCAGCAGGAAGGTGTGTGTGCTCTTCAGAGGCGCCACACGCTGGGCTCCAACTTGGGAAAAATGTTGAAGGAGTTTCTTTCTCTCAGAGGTTCGCATCATTAAAATACACAAGTTGTGTTCCGTCACCTGACACGCAGTAAAGAAAAGCTATTTGACTTCATCCGCTGCACATGAGAGTCCAAAAGAGTCAAATCGGCGTGAGGTTTCACTGTTGCACTGAAGGAAGGAATAGAAAGTAGTTTTTTAAAGGCAGTTTCACATAGTGTGTGGCTTGAAACAACCACTCCATAAGTGCGCTTGGAAGATTTTGTTGCAGGTGCCATGTTTGAAAACAATATTCACGTGTCAGGTGCAGGTAGGTGTTGTGACTGTTTTTGCCAGTCACACGTGAACTACCTGCTGGGTGCCCACTCAAGCCTGCTGCTTAATACCACCACTGTGTGTGCGTGTGCGTGTGTGTGTGTGTGTGTGTGTGTGTGTGTGTGTGTGTGTGTGTGTGTCTGTGATTTTTCATTCGTTTGAAGGCCAAATTTCACAAAATACAAAAGATGGCAGACGCTAAACATCGTGTACTGATCAGTTGGGTCGTGTTGCGATTGTTGTGTTCATTTATGGCCTATCATTTTAACCATTTTGGGTTGAATTTCGGGTCCTATCAGGTGCACTCCACAGCGACTTGCAAGAAAAGCGAGATGACAGTAGAAGTCAGAAGTTGGCTCACACTGTGTGTGTTGGCAGGTCCATGCGTCCGGCAGGAATACCAGTACTGACAGGAATACCAGTCAGGATTATTTACAGGATCAAGATCATATTGAATTCTTATCACAATGAGGAAACACATTCAATATGTATTTGTCTGACAATAGAGAACCTTGCATTCTCTCTTACGTAGTACACAAGCAAGACAGTACAGGACAATCCTGACAGTGGTTTAGATGGCGTTACCATCAACACACCACATGGTTAGTCAGTTAGTTAGTCTAGTCAGTGTAAAGAAGTAGGGATGACTTTTTGTACTTCATTTCGATCATCATGGACTGTGTCACCTCCAATATATACTGTATATATTTTTACACTAGTTTGTAGGCGTTTTTTTTTTTTGGCAATAGTTTTTTTTTTTTATCCCAACATCTGATCCATTCTTAAATGAAGTTTCAAATGTATGCTTTGAAGGCGTTGTTTTCCAGAACGAAAGATGAACTTTGTGAATGAATACAAAAAATATGTTGCTTGTTGATGATGATGAACCAATGCATTGGTTCATTGTCGACAATGGAGTACAGTCTGCCAGGCTTTAACAGTATGTCAATGCATTGTCAGCACATTCCTGGCTAGAACCAATACATACCAAAAGGACAAAAAAAACACAATAGGAGGAAAGCAGAAAGTGCAAAATGTCTCAGAGAACATGAAGCAGTTGAGGTCTTGGATGTGCTTCCGTTTATGGATCAAATCAATGTAGAGGATCAACCAATTCAGTGATGAGACCATGGGGTTTATTTGCAACTAGTGGCAGAACAATTGATGACTTGACATATTGATAACATCATCTCCTAAATCCAAAAGATGATATAAGGGAAAGCAGTGAATACATGAAGACTTATCGGTTCTTCAGAGACAGACAAGTGTTGCTGTAAGTGTGATTTATAATATCATGATCCGCTTCAGCTCAGAATGTTATGAACTGGACTAAAATACCGTGGTTGAGCAGCAGTAGCAAAACAAAGCCAGATTATCAAACATACTGAGCGGCCTATTGAGTCCCAGACAAACTGAAAGATGGCAGTTGTGTTTGTGGTGTATCTCGATGGGAATTCCATGTATAATGATGAGGTTGTTGTTGGAGCTGATGTGCTTCACCAGGAACATCTCATGACTTAGGAGTCATGGAAACACTGGATAGAGTTGAATGGGTTTCAACTGAGGGAACCAGCAACAAGATGCCGTGTTGTTTCTGATCAAAACTTCATGTGCCTCAATACTCGGCAACAATCTCAAACAAACTCAGCTGTTGAACAATGTAGATTTGTAATAAGAAAACTAACAAGATTAAGAATGCCATATCGCTGTGCAATGTTTTTTTAATCTACAGTGTACAAAGGGCGACTTGCCCCCTGCTGCTTACATTATTCTTTAGTTGATGTTGCATAAGCCCTGACCGGTCACCACACGGACTGAGTGGACTTACCGTGAACTCCTGAACGTCTGGAGGAGAATGAACGTGAATGAAAAACGGCTTTGTGTTGAAGTGAGGAGGAAAACTCAGGTTAGACAGCGGGGAGGTGAGAGACTTGCTACTTGAAACCCTCCAGTGAAGTCACTTTTGACCAAGACCGAGTCTGTCTTTGTCGCTTTCATTGCCCAATCCCTCCCACACTGTTGCTCATTAACTGGACAAATACATTTGAGCTGTTTTCAAGGAAGCAGCTTAAAGTCATGCTGCTGTGTTGGAGGTGCTGAGTCCATCATCACTGGGGTTCATCTTCGATTCCTTCATAATTTCTAATCATTAACTCAGAAAGCACAGACATGTGTTGGCCACGAGAGCATGAGAAAGCACTTTCCAACCAGTTTCAGGCAGTGTTTTACTGCGGGAACAGCTGAAGGTGCCAAACTCAAGGCCTCTTCTGTTGTGAAGAAGATGACTATTGTGATAAATCATGGTATAAAGAATCCACTTCTCTGTCTTGTCTCTCCTCAGTTCTGGGAAACCCACAAATTCCTACTGTAATTTAGTGTTTTTCATTTTCTTAAAATGAACAGCTGCTTTGATTATGTGAATCTGGACCAAAAAATCATGCACTTCTGACTCAAACCAGGATGACGCCAATACCCGAGTTGACACACAAAAGACACTCGTAATCTGTGCTACTGAAACATGTTTTGACTGGGATTTAACGTTGTGAGGGAGAAGTTAAGCCTCATTTGCCCCTAGTCAACAGAGGTTCCAAATTTCTTGTGTTGTACTAGTGAAAGACACGTTTTAAATTTGACCAATTTAAGTTAATTCAGAGGGCAATACAAGTCAGGAGAACGGAGAGTAGCAGTGTCACAGTATTAGGGACGGAATGAAAATTCATGGCGGAAATAAAGAGAAAATGAGATGAGCAAGGCTGAAAACCGAAACACAAAAATTGCATTGCAGTCACATGAAGTTGTAAACTTTAAATAATCAATCAATAAAATAATTCTGAAAATATTTATATAGCACTGACTTTTTGACAATGCACAATATAAAATAAAAAGAACTTTAAAACCAAACTTTCTGTTGTCAAAACTTTAACCCACTCCTGAATGATGCTTCTAACTGGATGGTCAGAGATTGAAGAGAAAATTAAACACAGTCATGTGCGGAGTGCATTTAAGTCACATGTATTCTAACATTTACTTCTGGGATTACTACATGAAAGACCCGAATGGATCACAGTGAAAGAGTTTTTGTGAGTTTTTTTAATTTTCAAGTTAAGAAATAACGTCAGACGGGGACGCAGAGGTGCTGGTCTCTGTAGTCAGTGGCTCGAAGGGAGGAAATAAGAGAGGTCAGGGACAACATCGATCAGGAAATAAGAGATTTGGGAAGAGAGGTACAAGATCTAAATACAAGATCGTGAACTGCTTTTAGATAAACACTAAAAGCCCATGTAAATAATGTAAGTCTTTAATCTTAAGTTAGCAACAGTTGCTCATACATGCATGACTCTAACTCTTCTCCTGTGCTTTCAGACTGACTCCACCCAAAACATCCAGACTTTTCCATTCACCATATATCACCACCATCAAGACGTCTGACTCGGATCTCGCCGTTGCCCTCGACAACTACATCACCCGTGACAACAGACGGATCATATGGAGGATCCTGCTGCAGAAGGACCCCCCGCCTAGGTTTTCAAATTTCTTGCCGAGTCAAAATGAAGTTCAGCTCGAAGAGGAACCAGCGGAGACCCACAGGTCACGAGGTCGCCGGCATGTTGGCGGCGGAAGGGGTCACGGTCACCTGATGAGAGTGGGGTGTGTTCTGGGCACCTGTCAGGTACAGAACCTGAGCCATCGTCTGTACCAGCTGATTGGTCAAAGTGGGCGGGAAGACTCCTCCCCCATTAACCCTCGCAGTCCTCACAGCTACGGATAAGTCCTCGCTATCCGAACCATGGAACACTTTAGGAACGTTTCACAAAGACTAGCATCCCACGACTTTTCTACAGCAATGTTAGCATATCAATGTGCTTACACAACTGAACAAAGTCGCTTTATGAATCTAGATTTCAGTCATAATAACGCAATGCTTTTGTCAATGTTAAAGAATGGAAAGTACATGTAAAACATTAGGAGGTGGGGAAACAAACTTCCCATCGCTGAAACCTTGTAAATCACTGCTATTCTTCTGACTTGCCCACGCTGTCCAAATATATACATCCTCTTCTACATGGTGAGATAAACTGGTGGGTCATTGAAACATCATCTTTGTTTGACACCTTTCTATCTACGGCTGTGGAAAGAAGAGTAAAAACGGTGTAGTCACATTGAGGTCAGCCAAAGTCAAATTTTTGAGTCACATGGACCACAGATTTTAACACCTCATCGGAAAGAGATTAAACTATTTTCGCATTTAATCCGTCCAAACCTCAAGTTTCAAGATGTTAATGGGTCTTACGATAATAAATATTGATGTCACATATATCAAATACATTTTTGAAAACTATGCGAATACGTAAAAATGTTGATTTTTTTATGCACAACTTATAAAGGGAGAATAATTATATTATATTTGTTCACACTATTACAGCGCTTACTTTTAATAATGTTGTATTGTTCATAAGAAATGCATAAAGTGAAATCATTGATGTCAAATATATAAAAAAAATGTAATTTGTCAAACTCTGACAGGACTCTTTCGAAACTGAAGCTCCAGTGGAACATCATCTGCAGCAGTCACCCATGACGTTAGCTGTCAAAGCACTGCGTGTATTTTTAAAAACCGGAAAAGCCTTTGTGAATGGACTACTACCTGCTAGCGTCATCATCGGTGATCCTGCCGAAGTGGACCAATCAGAGCTGAGAGTTAATCCAGCCTGCCTCTCTATAAAGCCACTGACTGTGTGCTAGCAAGTGGCTTTAGTTCAGTGTGGACACCAACCAAGAATAACCTTGATAGAAACCCAGTTAACCCTTCACCCAAAACCTCAGTGCACACAACCAGCCAAAATAACCACTAACCCTAATCCGTGATCTGTCTGCGTGCTTCTTAACCACCACCTTGTCGTCATTGATCCACAGAGACGAGCTGGAAGCTGCAATAAGCTTCATATTTTTAACTTACAGTGGAGTTAAAATCAAGCCTTGAATTCATCGCGCCTTAAAGAAATATGCCTTACCTGCTGTTAGCTGATGACCACTTGTTTTAATACACATTGAAGCACTTTATCCTTCCTTTAAGTGTGACTTGAAGTTGAAAGTTTATCTGTAAATATCCCCATGTATTTTCATGTTATGAGAACCTCCTCCATGCACAAGTGTCCTTTGTAACGTACTGTTTCTTTGTTGTCTCTTGTAGTTAAAAGATGTCAATTAAAGTGTAAGAAATGTCTGAGCTCTTTTTCTCCATGCTGACTATTTGCATGCAACTGACCTAAATGCAGCTCTTCCTTCTCCTCAACAGCTCTAAGGAAGAAATGCCCCACCCATTGAGGCGAATGAGTTGTAAAAGAAGAATAAAAAAATGTCACTGTATGGAGAGATTCATTTTCAAGTCCTTGCTCGGGAAACAATGTTTCATTTTTTAAAGAGAAAAACAATATTGGTAGAGCAAATGCTACGTCACCAGGCCAGGTCACATGCAAGACAAACTCAAATAGGATTGAATGTTCAAGACAGAACTGTCGACACCAATATCAGAACGGATACACATACAGCATTAGATATTAATAATCTCAATTTTAGTGTGCTTTTCCTGTAAAAATATATTCTCACTAAAATTCTTTGCTTTAATAAATTAATTTCCTGTCAGGTCAGACATCTGGCCAACCTAACATCAACACCAAAACAAGATATTAACAATAAGGATATTAATATCAATATCATTGGAGTTGACTTTTGGATGGGACTGTGAAGATTTGTGGGAGCCACATGGCTCTCTCTGGCATCCACTGGGCACTCAGAGTAGAGCCATAGCAGGTTCAAAATCATCAGTTGAAGAAGGTCAGTCACCTCAGGTCAGGTAAGCAGACCACAGATCAGACGCAGGGACAGACGGGGAGATTACAGCTCTGCATATTGTTTTAAGGTCACATAGTCAAGGCTGGGTTAAAAAGGCAGCAGGAAAGAGGGCAAGACAAATTACAAGATAAGATATAAGATAAAAATGAAAAGAACTTTAACACGGCGGCTGGAATGTTAAAAACAAAAGGCGTGTCTATCGTTTTTTTATGCATCTGAGGTGCGCAAAAACAAATTGTTCGAATTAAATGGGACAGAGCACAGATTTGCGAAAGAACATTCATATATTCATATCAAATTATTCCGGTTCATATTGACGCCGTACAACCAGCAGAGGGCGCTAGTTTGCAGAAAAACCATCACATGCCCATTTACGGGCACTTGAAGCTTGAACTAATGTGGGAACATTCCATTGATATTATTGTAATTACATTATTATTACTATTGTGGATCATAAATTTCTTGAAAAGAAGGTTCTAGTTGGACAAAGACAAGGGCAATAAATGAAAGACAAGCCAAACCAATGGGATGGGTGGCTGACCCTTCACGCCCCCACAAAGACACACACTCTGAAACGTACATTCAGGGGAAATGTGCAGAGAGAATTGCAGTTTACTGACAAGTCAATAGGTTTCTCGTGATTATGTCACTGGATTATTTTAAAGCAAATGTTTATCCTACTTGATAACAGTTCCATCCAATGGGAATGTTGAGCAAAGGGAGGAGGGGGATGTTACCAAGGACTTTTTATACGGACTCAAACTCTGATAGACACTTTGGAAGTTGTACTTCACAGTCGGGGGGTGGTGGAGGAGGCACCTGTGACATCACAGCTGTGGTCAGTCATTCGGGGTTTTACTGTATGGTGGGTGAGCCTTGGAATGGAATCCAATGGAATTCTGGTTAAAAAATAAAAACTTCAAATATTAAACTTGTGTTTTTGGTTGTCAAGAGCATGATTCACGTGCCATCAGGAGTTTGGTGCTCATTCTAGAGGTGCTGAAGATGCATTGATATTTACATCACAATCGCAGCAGGCACTTTGGGAAACTGTATTACAAATGATAAATGAAATTAATCTCATATACTCTGATGTAATCCAAAAATCACAGCCAATATACTGAGTATTGTTCAGCTATTTGCTTAAAATAGATTGGTCATTCAATTGAAGTCATTTAAAACCTGTGGATTGTACGTGGCAGACGGTGAGATCTGGGTCACTGTCAACTTGAGCTCTGATCCAACAAACAGAGATTCTCAAAAATCAATGTTCGGAAAACTTAAACCCTGAATCAAGAGATGTTGCATAACAAATGTAAATCCACCAACAGGAGTATAGACGCATGAGAGTTATTTGAGATCAGTGGAATGAATGAATGGTTAGACGTTTGTTGACAGTTGTTGAATGCAACGAACGGCTTTCAAAAATAGCATAATGGACATGACATTATTTTACTGAAAAATGAGTTCAACTTTCATAGCAGGTAGTTTAAAATCTATTTTAAATACAAGCAAAGTAAAGTTCAATTCAGCGGATCGAGCGTTGAAGCGTTGAGGTAGGTTAGCAAGTGGAGACAACACAGCAGAGAAAGGTTTTGGGGCACAACACGCCTTCTACTGTGTGCTAATGGCAGGACTATGTGGCACATACTCTTTGCAGACTTTAATACCGACAATGTTGAGAATTGACACATTTAATGGAGAATAATTGAGTTTGGTTAGTTTTTCTTGTAAAAATAAATACATAAATAAAAAGATAATAATAATTTACCAAAATTTTTCATGATAGCATTTGCGATTGAGCCAAATTTTAAGGGTGACTTTTTACCGCCACTGTAAAAGCCAAAAATTACGTCTAAAAATGGACAAACGTAAAAGGGAATTCCTTTTTTTAATTTGTTTGTGCTTGAAGAAGAAAAACAGTTTGTGTCAGTGGTGAAGCGAAGAGGGACAATTTATGAGCTTAATTGTGAAGCTAAAGACAAAGAAGCCTTGTGTTATTAATAATTAAAAAAGACACTGCGATCAGCAAAGAATGTCATTTACACACTCTTTAATATACTCTATATATATATATTCTGTTGGCCTTATCGTGAGGAAAGTCCATTGTATAACTGAATGATAAACTGTCACTGAAGATGAAAACATGTTTTCACCAGACACATGTATAAATGACGCCTCCTGAGGTTATCTATACAAATATGTCCTAACTGGAAAAGGAAAGAAATTCCTCCTGTATTTCAACAAGTGTGCAGGAAACAGTATTCCCAAATCCAAAAACGACAAGTCATTCTACATCAGTGCATAGAAGTAACCTGCTGATGTTGGTGAAACGGTTCCAGGGATGGATACACACAAGTAAACATGTCCACTGGGCTAAGGGTCGGCAGGGAGCACCTCACTAGGTAGTTAAACTGTGACAGGACCATCGTGCAGGCCAAAACGGACAAGCCACATATAAGTAGCAGCTGAGGTGGGCACTTCAGTTCAGGAGACGACCCCATCACTGAAGTGCAAGACCTGGAGCGGCAGCCATGAGGGTGATCAACATTGTGAGTGTCAACTTTAGTGAAGTGCTGAGGATGTGATTTTTTTTTTTTTTTTAATGTATGATCTTTGCTGACTTGTGCGCAGGGTCCAGATCCATCGTTGGCTTACCGGCCAAATCTGGACACGACTATCACCAAAGAGAAAGAAGAATACCGGAATTTTGAGGTAAACATTTTCTTCATTTATCGATGTTGTAAAGCGATCGCTGCTTTCTTAACACCTGGAAAAAAGGATCAGAATTGTTAGGACTAGATTATACTGCCTTTATTCTTCCCTCAGGAACGTTGACAGACTCACACAAAAACTTGTATGGTGAATTGATCGCTCTGATAAATTCTCGATGAATATCATAACTCTCAGTCAATAAGATGAATTTTGCCATTATCAATATTGATATCTGATATCAATCTATTATGCACAGGAACAGTGCTACACAACTGAGATACAAAACAGCTGCATTCGGTTTTATCATGAATCATGAAAACATCATGTTAAATAAGTTATTCCGCTTTTCTTCATTGTGCAAGACAGTGTGAACTCAGGAGATCAGAGCCATGGATGATGGTGTTTAAGAGATCCTGTGTATATGTGTGTGTTCTAGAGTGGAAGCTTAATCGATCGTGTGTTCAACACGTACAAGCTGATGCACACAAACCAGACGCTGGACTTTGTCAAGCAGAAGGTGAGTACACAAGGACGACCACAAACATCCCGTCTGACCTAGTTCTGTGCACAAATCAGTCTTGCATCTCTTTGATTACTGGTGCAACTTGAATTTTAAAACAGAACTTAAATATTTTTTGGCACTGGAGACAGCTTACTGTAACAGTGAGAAGACTCATATCGAGTTCACTCGGAACCAACTGCACGTCACCCACAGTCCCTCATGGATAGATACTTATTTTCAATGCTCCAAGTCTTTTTTATTCAGTATTCAACAAGAAACGACAAATGTAAATAAAGATATTTTTTCTCAACACAATACCCCACTGCCCAACAAAGGACATCCAAGAAAACCAGAGAGCGCAAAACTCCACCAAGCAACTTCAACATAATCTCCCAATGATCCTTCAAAATAATTTGGCTCATATGCCGAATATTGGTCCGGTCTCCAAATGTTAAAGAATCCTTAAAAAATCCTGGATGCAAAGGGTGATCTGGATCACCACCCAAAATTGAGTGAATTATTCCTTCTCCCATTTCACATAAGACGAACCAACAAACCAACACCATCAAAAGCATAATCTTCTGTGTAGAGTTACAAAAAAAGGGACAGCTGCACCATAAAATAGTTGATTTGAAGCACTAGAGACAATACTGCAGAAAAAGTATAATAAATTGTCTCTATTGTTATTATTATTATTATATTGAAAACAATTTATTTAAAAAATACTTTTTTCAATTATAAAATTAATATTTTGTAAAAATGTATGCAAAATATTATTATATTGTATTATTATATTGACACACAATTTATACAAAGTATATAGAGTATTTGTGTTTCATCTTGAGGTATTTTCTTTGGAGGTATAAGGATAAATACATTTTTTACTCTTATTTAATCAGGACCAAAACACCCAGAACAGTACTATATGATGAAGGCCAATAGAAATCTAACCATCTTCATTTCCATAATAGAATAATTTCTGTAGCATTCTAAACATATTAAGTTACAAGTATTATAGATATGTACCTTCTGAGCACCACTGAGTCTCCTGCTCTCCTGTTGGCAGCATCTTGAATGGACCAGTTTCAGTCACTGTGAAATGGGGATGATGGACGCCATAATGTCTCTTGACAAGCTGGTGGATGAGTCGGATCCAGACGTGGACTTCCCCAACTCCTTTCATGCCTTCCAGACAGCTGAGGGCATTCGAAGGGAGCACCCGGACAAAGGCAGGACACTAGGGAGATAGACACATATTCAGCGAGGGATTACAGTCGGTGTTCTCTTCCAGATTGGTTCCAGTTGGTCGGGCTGATTCATGACGTCGGGAAAATCATGGCTCTTTGGGATGAACCACAGGTGAATTAGATCTCGCACTACTTCTTTTCCCAACTGCCCTCAGCAATGCAAATGCTGCCATTCGACAGTGGGCTGTGGTGGGCGACACCTTCCCCGTGGGCTGCAAGTTCCAAAGCTCCATTGTCTTCAGAGACAGCACCTTCCTGGAGAACCCAGATGAGCAAAACCCCAGCTACAAGTAAAACTCATCAAAATGAAACAGAAGGATGTATGCTGAATTATATGAAAGTAATATGCGTCTCTTTTCTGTTTATAGTTCTGAATATGGGATTTATAAACAAAACTGTGGGCTTGACAATGTGTTCATGTCCTGGGGTCATGATGGTGAGTTCTACGATGAACAGGATTTTGCTGTTGAACTGAAACACACTCAACATTTCATTGTGTTCAGAGTATCTCTACAGAGTAATGAAGTTCAACAAGTGTTCAATCCCAGAAGAGGTGAAGCGTCCACTACAATAATTGTTTCAGTTTTATTAGAAGGCCTTCATTCTTGTCTAATATGTTCATGGTTTTATGAACACTTTTCCAGGGTTTGTACATGATCCGCTACCATTCCTTCTACCCCTGGCATTCACATGGCGACTACATGCACCTGTGTGTCGACAAAGACCGGCAGATGTTGCCTTGGGTCAACGAGTTCAAGTGAGTATAGCTGTGGCTATACAGAATATGGCCTTTTATACGAGTGTAGTGTAGCACCAGTAAGTGTAGTAAATACTTTTGAATGTGTGTGGGTCAGTCATTTTACTTCTATAGCTGGTGCTCAACGGAGAAACATGATTTCCAAAGGGTTTTCGTGCAGGTTTTCCTCTGATATCATAAAAAAAAATGTATCATGTATTAATGAATAAAGTTATAAGGTACATACGACAAGGTATGTGCAACTTAAATAAGCTGGATTCAACACAAACTTGACAGTTTTTGAACACATATTCAACTGAATTAGAGTTGAATTCGCACACACAAAAATGAATGTCCATAGAAAAATAATCATAACAAAATGTATCAATACATTCAGTTTGACTTACCCGTCTGTGGCTACGCTGCTCGTCGAGTAGCGTGAGCATCGACCGCTCTTTTACAGGGACCTGATGAAAACCAAACTCAGAGTGAATACAGCGTGTTTACATTGATATTTATAGCTCAAACGAAACAATGCATGTTCATAATGTTTTTAAAGAAACAACTATAATCACTATAACTCACATTCTCACTTAATTCCGGCATATTTCCAGTTGTCATCGACATATGCACAAGTTAAAATGCGTTTAAAACCTTTCATGAAGAAGTTTGTAACATTCCTAGTCCGCTTACACCTCAATCCTGATTCTGTGGATGAGTGTACACATATTTTCGATGGACGTTCATAAATACCATCTCCCACTCCACTTCACACCCACTAAATAATTTTTCATCTTCACAGCAAATTCGATCTCTACACTAAAACCACGGAGCTACCTGATGTCGAGAAACTGCGTCCCTACTACCAGTCTCTGATCGACAAGTACTGCCCTGGGATTCTCAAGTGGTGAAGTAGAAAAGCAGGAGTTGACCTCATACTAGTGACAAGGATGATTCAGAAGACATCAGTCACATCAAGTTAAATCTCCTTACAAAACATTTCAATCAGTTTATTGTTTATCAGTGTCGCAATTTTTTACATTTTGTGTTGATGTAAAGAGCAAAATAAAGTTGTACAAAAAGTGCATGGTCCCTTCAGTCTTACAGAAAATAACAGAATAAGTGGTGTTTACGGAACAAATCTTAGTGTTTTGATATATCCAGGAGTCGAGTGCGAACTCAGTCATGAGAGAGACAAGTTTAAAAAGATCCAGGAAGAAAACAAAACTGCAGTTTTGAGTCACTTTGGTTGCTGGTCAGGAAGGCAGAAGGTGGAGAGAGTGATTTATCATACCAAACTTTTAACTGTCCTCATCTGCTGCTTCATGTTCAACCACTTCCTCATCCGCAGTCTTCGTATCCTCTTCATCCTCAGTGTGTATGGCACCTTCATCATCCGTGACTTCCTCTTCCTTCCCACTCTCCTGTAATTTTTCTTCCTTCACCATTTGTTCCGTCGACTCCTCATCTGCAGACACACTTTTTACTCCTGGATTGGTCTGTTCTGAGGTTGTAGGGTCTTTTTTGGTGCCGTTTCTCCAAGAGTTGAGGAGACAGAGCGTGGCACTGCCAGCAATGAGCGTCCAGATGAGAGCAGGAGCGGGAGCACCCCTGACCTGAGAGCGCATCCACTGGACGGCTTTGGCGACAGTGTTGGAGGCACGTCGAGGAGAGCCCTTCTGCTGTAGAAGACAATACAATCATGTTCATACTGTTATGGCACTTCACCATGTTATTCACCTTCAGTCCGAGCTGAGTCAGCATGTTTTCCAGGAAGGAGTGGCCCAAGTGCACCGTGGGATAGAACTCCTCATCATAAACCCGTCTCCACCAGCGCTCCGGGTACGATCTGCTCAAAAGGGAAACATGAAACAGGGACGTTCCCAATGCTAGAAGACACGGTTTATTAAGGTGAAAAGCACCCACCCGTCGGCCTTGAGTTCAGTGAACCAGTATTTGTAGCGGTGGGCTCTGATGTAGGCCGGCGGTTTTTGGTGGAAGGGATACTGTGAGATGTCTGTTTGGATCAGCTCGATCACTGCGGAGCACATTATTAAAAGCTTGGTTGATATTAGCTGCTCTAAACGTAGCCCGAAATAAGCAAATAGAAAGTCCCACTAATCTACCACCAAGAGGCGCCATATTGAACATCAGACGTAGCTTGATTTCAATAATAACCGACAGTGAGGATTTTGAACAAGATACAGTGATACCTCGGTTTTCGAACGTCCCAGACTTAGAACAAATCGGAGTCAGAACAAAAATTACCAGATTTTTTTTGCTTCTGATTTTGAACGAAAATCCAGAACCTGTACGCCCCCGAAAAAAGCTGGAAAAAACACAACGTGCGCGGACCGATCAGCTGACCCATGGTGTGCTTTGTTATTGTGTATAACGCAGCCTCTGTATGCAGACGTGTCCCGTTAGCTACATTTACTAACTGTTTTTTTCTTCATATTGAGGTGTAAAACCTTTCCTGTCTCCACACTGGACCGTGGTAGAGTGTCACAGGGGAGGTGCTGGAGCGCTCACTCCAGGGTTTGATGTCCTGTTGTGGGCTGGAGCTGGGACAGGGATGAGGCGAGTCTGGGACAGAGCGTGACTTGGTTTATGACTTTGTCACAGCCAAACTGCACAGAAGCGCACATTCAGAGCTGGACACGCACCGGGCACCTCTTCACTTCTGGAGAGATGTCAGTCACTCGGCAACCCCTCCCACATGCAGCGGCCACACACATAGAGGAACAGCGCACCTGCAGCAGACACTCTACATTCACTCCTACAAAAGCCTCTTTTAAGGCCTGGAACGCATTGTTTCTTTTTCCATTCATTGTTATGGGAAAAATCGATTCAGATTTCGAACAAATCGCTTCTCGAACGACTGTCTGAAACGGATTGTGGTCGAGAACCGAGGTACCACTGTACGTGTTTTATCAGAAGTCAGAAAAAGCACTCAACAACGGCACCACTACAAACCATCCGTCTTGCCCTGCAGGAGTCTGTACACAAGGCTGCTGAACCATGGTGCTTGTGTGTGAGCGCCAAGCGCTGCAAACCACATCTGCCAGTCGAGGCGCGGCTGGTGCGGAGTGACCACAGGCGGCGAGGCGCTCATGTTGCCGGGCTTGTACATGAATTCAATCTCCTACAGGAAATTCAAGTATTTTGTTGAGGCTGCTTGACTGATTCCACTCATTTCCTCCCACCGTCCAAGCGATTCCATCGTGACTTCCCTCGATGACGACCTCGGGCCGACCGCTCGTGCCGGTCATTCTTCGGAACAGGCCGTACGAGTTGACCAGCTGGTAGCGATCCACCAGACTGTGGGCCTGGCGCACTGCAGGCCACAATCTGGCATTGGAGTTGTGCTCTATGTAGGTGTAGGGCACCTGGGAAACCGAAGAATGAGGGGCAAATCATGTTTTTTTCTAGCTCCATTTTCTGTTTTTTTCATTGTTTTTAAAATACCAGCAGTAAAGTATAAGTGATAACCAGAAAAATGGATATAGAACCAGCCCACTTTCACATAATTGGTATACAGAAAACGACGACCTCTAGTGGTCTGAAACGAGAGGTGTAAGTGAGTCGTGTTTCCTACTTCCCAGTGCAGAGATGATACATGCAAATTAATTCAGTGGAACAAAGGAAGCACAGGATTTCAAAAGGAAACTGAGAAGTACCGTTGACAAGTTTATATAGTTTATAACACCTTGATTTCAGTCACTACTCACCAGACTGATACTGAAGATGGTGGCTGCAGCTGCAGCAAACACAGTCCACTGAAGAGTTTTCCAAAATCTCGCCAGGAAACCAGAAACACAGGCACATCTGCAGGCAGGAACATGAAGAAGTACATTTGAAAAAAACGAGGCATGAACAATAAATGTTCAATAGATAATCCTGAATAAACGCACATTTAGTTTATTATAGAGGCAAAGCACAAGACGGATAAGAGAAGGGAGGAGCCTCCAAGGATGATGATGTTTGCGGATGATATAGTGATGTGTAGTGAGCGTAAGGAGGAGGCTGTGGAGAAGCTGGAGAGAGGAGGAATAAAAGTGGAAGTCCTAAAAGCTCAAAGGGGGTGAAGAAGAAAAAAACTGTCTACAGGACCACGGCATGAAGAGCGCTGAAGAAGACTACTGAACATAGGTCATGGAAAACATCTCAACAACACAAGAAGGTGGATCAATGGATCCATTTAAACGAAGAAAGAACATTCATTTATTCAATTATTAATCAATAACTAAAACTAAAACATTGTACACTATTTTTGAGCCAATATCATGGATAAGCTAACTTCAGTTCAACCTCATTGGCTGCTGCTCCAACCAGTGTGCTAAGTCGGTTGGATGAACTGAATCCCACCTGAACATGGCTGTGAGCATCTCCCATGTGAGAGAGAGGACTCCGACCCAGACAGATGGGATTGTCACGGCCTTCAGGAACTGGTTAAACTGGTGGTACGTAAATGCTGATAAGAAAAAAAACAACATGTAAATAAAATGAAAAATGAGCCCCTGACAGAGACACAGTCAAACCTGTGCGGGAGGTGACGGCTTTCTTTGTCAGATCCAGCTGCAGGTCGAAGTACTGAATGGTTGCAAAGACCATCAGCGACCACACAGCTAGCTCCAGCAGGTAGCACAGCCATGACCAGAGGCGAGAGTCTGGTCAGAGGAAAGTGAAAGGGTAAATTGACAAACCTCCTGAAAGCAGCTCAAGCCTACCTTGGCCGAGGGTCTGGTAGGGCTTGCGAAGCCAAAAGTAAACGTGCTGGTCATCCAGCAGGGACAGGCAGAGGGTCAGCGTCAGCAGGTTGAAGAAATTATAGTTGCCCGTCACAATGATCAGAACTTGAAGAAGCACCTGAAGAGAATGTCAGATACCATAACATATCATATAGTGATGGACGAAAAAGGAAACATTTTCTAACAACAGCATCTTTGTACCTGCAGGTAAAAGGCTCCCAGCCTGAGCCTACGCAAAGGACTGAAGAAGAGCAGCGGGGCTGCGATCTCGATGACAAACGCTCCGACCACACTCAGCTTCTGCCACCAAACTGGCAGCTGGTGAGCAAACCAGGCCGGTGGAGTGGGGATGCACTGGGTCTCGTAGTGGTAAGTCAGCGCTGTGAACAGTGCATCATCAATAGAAACCCACTCGACATGTTGCACTCTACTAGAGTGAGATACCTGTGAGTCCCCACCAGGTGGGGCAGCGCGATGTGAGCTTCACCACTCCAGAGGCGAACATGAGTCGAAAAAGGAGCCAGCGGACCAACCAGAAGGTCACCTGATCGTGCTCCCTCACCTCCCGCGACCCTCTGGTTATAGTCAGAGGAGCGACAAGGATACAGAGGAACCCCACTTCGAGGAGCAGGTTGTCCCTGAAGAAGACCAACGGATGAGATTAACATGAAATAAACTGACATCTAGCTCTATGTTCACTTACCACTGGAAGTAAAGAAACACCTGACCCACCTGAGAAATAGGAGACATGCGTTAGGACGGCACGATATTAAGGCAACAGGTGAAGCTTCTGCCAATATATCACCTGATACATGGACAGGTACAAGGCCCAGAGGCAGAAAAACACCACGCTGTCTCTGAGCGCCTCCACCAGGGTGGCGGCCAGACTCAGAACCACACCGACCAGGCAGAGCAGCTCCATGCTAGTGTGAGTGTCCAGGCCAAGGTGGGGTCCCAGCCACAGCAGGGTGGGAAGAGAAAGCAGCTGCTCCTTCAGCGTCTGTCCAGTGTACCGCAGCTGCCAGCGGACAGGAAGTAGCCCGTCGTTACCGTAGAGACCTGGAAGAATGAAGAAGAACGAAATGTCAGAAACAAAGCTATTTTCATGATTCAAATTTTGTTCTTTATAAATGACTGGGTTATATTCAAATAATATTTTTTTAAAACAAAATAGTTGCTCTATTTTTCCCATCACTCAAACACATTATCCATCTATAATCTCCCAACATGAGGCGCACTAAGGAATGTGTCCATGTGCAAGAGAGGACATATTATCCATGAAGTCAACTTTCAATAAAGAATGTATAGGCAGGGTCTGAGCACTGCTGCCAGAGACTGTCTTTTCTGGCTTAAAACAAACATAACATTCAAAAATACCTCAGAGGCTCATCTGAACACACGTCTATGTGGTCGAACTTTCGGCCTTACACTGCAAGGATTTCTCTTAGTAGTGTTTTCAGATACTGAAATATGAATTAAATTATCTTGTTTATTCTTAGAAAACATTTATTTCATAAGCAGAAGATATAAATGTTTGATTTCACAACATAAAAATGTAAATTACTACTTGTATTAAAAGCAATCGTAGAACACACTACATTGAAATAAAGATGTGTGATATTCTCTCCACATGTCCAAACCATCTGGGCTCCAGTGTTCTCACCTCTGACCTTGTCCTTTGACTCTTCTGTCACAGAGCGCCTGTCACCCTCCCACCCTGTCTGCACGCTCTTCTTTACCTCACTCCGGACCGACCACAAACCCTTCCTATGTTTTCACTACTTGGTGTCTTGTGCATCTTGGCTCCAATCTCAAACACACACTTTTCTTGCTTGCATCTACTGACTTGCATTGTTCATCCATATAACTTCATCTCTGTCCATCACTATACGGATTAGCATTAATATATTGTCATTATTTCATCATGCGTCACTAATATTATTCTAATTTATACAAATGTAAGCAGCTGCCAATTTGACCTGTTTACTTTAGTATCATAAATTCAAATAAATTATCTACAAATACAAGTTAAAAAGCAACGTCAAACATCTCCAGCGGATTGTGGGAGTTGTAGTCTAAAGTGTTTTCATCTCATTTCATTTTAAAACAGTGTTTTAAATGAAGCTTTAATTCCTGCAAAGTGAGTCACAAGCCAAGACGAAGTTGTGACGTTGGAAAATTCTGGAGCTCGGGAATAGAAAGTGGCTAACCGCGGGCTAACAGTGCAGCTAAGTCTTACCAGGTATCTGCAAGTAGAGGGAAACAAAAGCGGCCAGATAAATGACCGACATGCACCAGAGGAACATGCGACGAGGTAGATGAATCTCCCCCATGTCTGAGCTCGGCTGCTGGGCGGGAGAGGGGCAGTTTGCTCCGCTGAATGAGTTCGCAGCTGCTCCAGGAAGGAAACAGGCGGCACACGTAGTGTGTGTACTGCAGCTCCATTTCAAAGCTCTGGGTGTCGCTGTAGGGGTCCAGATGCTGCGTTCAAGTGCAAGGCGAGGACTTGTCTCAAGTTTTTCTTTTTGCATGGAACGTTTTCATGGAATGCCCCCCTCCATCTCATGGTTATTTATTAATTAAAAAAAAAGCTATTCATTGCAATACGAAATTTTACAACACATTTTTACAATTTTAAACACATTTTAATTGGACATATTTTTATTACGTGCAAGTTTGGTTACGTAAAAATTACAAAAATATACAGGAAAATAAATGATATGTTATCTCCTCAAAAAAATAAATTGCTTTGAAACAAATAGATAGGAACGCAAGTGAGGAGGCAAAAAAGGCAATAAAAATGATGTTATGATACTAAGAAGTAGAGTAATAGTTTCAATCACTGACATTATGAGACACAATAATAATGAATACAAAGCAAAAAAAAAAAAAAGTCATGTGAAAGAAATTACATGATTAAAAAGGATATCAACAAATTGGAAATTGTGAAAAAAAATATTAATCATTCAATAAAACATCTTTAAATATCCGCTCTTTCATTTCAGATCCATAACATAGAACTGTGGTCAAAAGCACATAATTTTATATTGTACTCTTAATACATTCACAGTGTAATTGAGTTTCGAATGACAATGTAAATCAGCTGAACACGTCTGAAATTTGAAGAATAACTTTGAAGAATAATAAGAACCTTTGAATATCAGCCCACACAAAGGGCTACATTTCAGGAGCTCCCTCTACCTGAGCATTGTACTTCAAACTGAGCTGAGCCAGAAGGCAGTAACGGCCACCTTTCCACCACAGACTTGGCCCAAAACTTTTACAAACTAGGTCTCACTCCCACTCCCGCACCCAAGTATTGGTAAGTGAAACAGAAAAACACGTCAAGATAAAACAGAATCTTTTGACTTTATTGTGCACGACAAGTTGGACATGACAAGTGTTTCGTCTGCATGCTGCAGCTAACACATCTAGTTATGTACATTCAAGTTTTAGACACAAAATTGACAAGAAAAATAGACAACCCTCTCATTGTACCACTATTTCTCAGATGCAGCAAGTAAAAATATTCTCTGATTATTGCACAAGCGGCGTAGATTACAGATTAACTAGAAAATCATTCCATAAAATGTACAGCATTTCATATATTCATCGATCAGTAGCAGAAAGGATCATTTATCAGCTGTGCGTTGAAAAGCTTAAAGAGGAGATGTTTGACACGGATGACTGGAGACACTGAGATCATGGGTACACACAGGATGAAATCTGCCCCAACACTCCAGATCGTAGCTGATCGACTATTTAAATGAAGATTGTTAAAATTGTTAAAAAACCATACCATTCTTTGAATAAATATCGTCGGCGTGATGACTGAAGATTTCCTCTACACCAAAGAGTAACATGTTTGGCAGGCTTCTGGTGAACCTGGTGAATTTGAGCTTTTAAGATGTCAGTCTGCAACAGTAAACATCATGAGGATAAAAAACGTAACGGAACATTATGAGGCTTAACAGGATCTAATTGTACATCTTTAATAAGATAACCAACTGGATTCCAACATAACAAGAGCGGATGAAATTTGGATGGATCGAAGCTGAGTTGGCCAACTCATCGATGAGCAACATTTGGACAGAGAAATAGCTGCCCGACGTGCAGTTAGCGTGCACTAGTACAGACTGTATCTGTAGCTCTGTAGGGACGGCAAAAGATCGGCAAGTCTTTGGCTGTCAATTGAACTGGTGTCAGTAACACAATCTGTTAAGTGTCTGAATTTACACCCAAAATCTTTTCATCATAAGGCAGGAGTTAAAACATTTGGATGGCTAGACTTTGATAGTGTGTCCTCAGCGGGCTTCGCCGTCACGTAGCAGCCTCGTTGGTGCTAGCTTGTCCTGCGTTTGACGTGGCCGGGACGGGCTCCTGGTCCGTTTCTCGGACGCAGATCACGGCGTCACCGCTGACGTTGATGAGACACTGAGCCTGAAGGAGACACAAGGTGGATAAATGACTGAAAAAACAACCAGTGACATGCTTCTGAATAATGATAGGCACACAAAGTATCATGAAACAGTATTGCAGGGTTGATGAAACAGTGTCCTAACTTTCAGAGGCCATTAGATGGTGGTCCTTGTTTAGAAATGATGTGATGAACTGATGTTCAAGTTCTAACATTTTAGTAGCAGACAGTGCCATCTGGTGGCCTCTGTGTCATGAAACCTCATTTAGCCATCTCTACTGTTACCAATAGTAGAGTATTTTACCTGATTCTTATTTGGATTTTCCATAAGGACACACTCCTTCATGCTGTAAGACACGACAGCGTTTCCACCCAGAGCTGCGACATGAGCTCGGACCATCGCAAACACCTCGGCGATGAAAGAATGGAGGAAGCCACTGACGCCACCCTCCTGCAGACAACACCCAAAACAGACAAAAAGGGTAAGTATTTCAGTGTTTCTGCCCGAGATTTGCGGCGTCTTTGTGGCCGTGCCTCTCTGAGTGACGTCGTCTCTCTGATGAAGAACATGTTGATGATGCCGAGGTACTTGATGATGCGCGTCCCAGGGAGGAAGGAGAGCGGCGTCATCTTCACCACGGTCACTGACGTCCCCCCGAACGAGCGCGTGGAACGCAGCGAGCGTGAGCGTCCTTCCGGGAGTGGACTGGAGCGCTCCAAGGATGAGACTAAAGGTTGATAAACCAGACCCAAAAACAGGGGTGACGTCGTGAAAAGTCAGACACTCATGAAGAGCTTCCTTAGTCACACCTCAAATGATGAAAAACGAAAGGTGATGGCAGCGTCAGTGTGTGTTTGTGTGTGTGTGAAAGCTGCCCTCTCTGTGTCACATACACCCCACATGCGGTGTCACATGGAAGCGAGCATGGCTGCGCAGGTCATGCAGTAAGACGAGACAGTTAGACAGCGTCTGCAGACAGACAGACAGACCTGGGCATGGCTGTTTGTGTTACCAGAATGTATTGAATACTGACGTCTCTTGCAAAAGAGGCTTGAGAAATGGCGACAGACAGAGAGCTATGAGCTGAGCAACAAGACTGCAAGCCGGAGTGTGAAAGGAGCGCCGTCGCTTGGCTGCGATGTTACCTGACATGGCTTCCATCCTATTAAACCTTCACATCCACAGCTTAAGAGAGCGCTAGCTGCAGAAAAGCTTCTCCACACTGCCACGTGATTCTTGTTCATGAGATTTGGACTCAATCGTCACACACTGACCAATCAGAATACTTTCACACTCAAGCTAAAATGTAGCTGCTGGTTTTTGAAGGGCTCCTCCCCTCAACCACATGCGAGGAGAGATGTTTGGATAGTGGGGGTGTCAGTAGGTGTTTCTCAGTGTCAAAGAAGGGATGCTTCACCACCCAAAGTCTCTACATTAGTTGGGACAGTCCAAATTTTCAACTTGAGAATTGACACGAAGTTAAGCACGAGTCTAAAGGCAGAATTATTTGAGCTTATATGACCTTATTATTATCCTCGTGAACTACAAATGCAACAACCACCATACTCTCTTGATTACTTGCAAAAAAAAAATACAGATCTGTTCAGTCACTCCACAATATTTGAGAGAAATACATGCACAGCTATCATTACAGCATCCTTCCTTGGCAATGGAAAACACTGTTGTGAGGATGTGTGCGTGTCTGTTTGTGGATCTGTGTGATCACCAGGGTGCGCTAGAGACTGTGTCCTCCTACTTGTCTTAACTGATCCTCGTCTTATGGTGTGAGCTTTCAGCCTAAGCAGCTCTAGCCAGGTGCTGCATCTGTCTGCAAAGGAACCGTAATCAACGGAGGCAGCTGGAGAGAACACAGACACACACACACGAACATAGCCCGGACCCAAACATTGAGACACGACACAACCCAAGAGGACAGACAACAATGGACAAACAATCAGAACAGGAAAAAAAAACAAAAGTGGATGAGGTCTGAGAGCAGTGCAGGATACATTTGAGAAAATAGGATGAAGGGTCGTGAGGTAGGTTTGTAGGGAGCAGGGGTCAGGGAGTCGGGAGGGGGTGGGATATTGGAGGTAGACTTACCTCTTGGAGAGACATTGGTACTTTCTGAGACACCTGCCAGAGACACACATGCACGCATGAAACAGACTACTTTGGACAAAGCGAAACTTGATGGTCAAACGCTTTTAAGGATAGAAACAGAAATAGGACACACACAAGCTCTTAGCAGGTCGTGAGCACAGAATTTCGATTGACCTTAAGGGAAACCTTGTAAAACCTTGCAAAAAAAGACATTTTACATTTCAAGTTTGCAGTACACAGCAGTACACGAGGGTTTAAACTGAAAAGGGAAATGTTTCACAAGTAATCGTGACAACAAACAGACTGCTGTGCATTATGGGACTAGTGGTGTCATTGATCTGATCACAATGAGGAGTCTTCTACTTGTTCAATGCAACATCTTCCACATCACTACTGCAGTTCCACATCCAAACAAGTCATCTAGGTTCACAGCAAAATCAGCACATGGGTCTAAACAAAAAAACACCACCTCTGATTTACCTGCCGATCGAACTATAACCAGCTGGTTTTGGCAGAGTTTTGCAGATGGGATGAGTAAAGAGACTTTACCTGAAGTGTTAGCGGAGTAAAGTGGCAAGGTGTGTTAGTAAAGGAGGGCGGGGTGAGAGATGAGGAGCCACGCAGGAAGCTTGGTAAGGTTACCTGAAATTTTGGATACTGAGTGAGGCTGAGCAGTCGACATGTCCGCGCAAAGCTCCAGAGGAAATTGCAGCTGCTCCTCAGCCTCATTGGCCCCTAAGAAGAAGAGGGAAACAGGCATGACAAACGGACACGCTGCTTCTGAACCTGCAGGTATTGGGTAAGAAGATGACATACATAGAATGATCTTCCAATAAGATTAGTGCTTCAATTACTGCAAATAACAATTGTTATGGTACTGAAACACAGACCTTTGGGCACAGGTTTGTCTTGTGGCTTCTCCTGGGTTTGCTCTTTGTCGAATGTCATGGCGACAGCTGTCACTGCAACCTGAGAATAGATTTTAGAGGGAGGTCAGGTAACGTTCAAAACCTCCTCATACTTCTGGTCACCATTAATGTGAGGTGATGCTCACCTGAATAAGCTCTTCCTCGGGAACCGCCACAGTGAAGTTGAGATGACAAAGACAGCAGGGGATCATAGAGCGCAGCTTGAAGTAAAAACTCTACAACAGGAGGACACAGAAAGTCTTTGTATTGGAACAAATTCAGCAGAACCTTTTCTAAACTATGAGGAGACGCACCTTCAGCAGGTTCTCACAGAGGTCTGTGAAGATCTTGTTCAAGCCCTGATTTGTCAGATTGATGTTGCTCAATCGAAATACCCTCACTGATGTAAACATCTGCAAACAGATAGAGATTCATTTAAACAGGACGCCAGAAATCAATGCAGTACCAGGAGCTTCAATAGAATAACAGCCTCAACAAAATATTCAGAGGTCAAAGAGTAACAGAAAAAAAACTGCACATATGAGTGTGATATGAAGGTACTGAAATGTGTGAACCTGTATCGCTGAAGTCCAGTTGGAAATCCCAGGCATGATCTCAGTGTTGCAAGTGTAGAAACCTGAACGTAGAAGAAGTCAGACTCATACAGTTCACAGAGGGTTTAAGTTTTAAAGTGAGATCATAAGTACCTGAAGGTGGCGGAGTGTCTGTGAGGAGTGAGTGGATGTCCTCCACTGCATCAGTGTCATCAATCTACAAACAATTTTGAAGTCGTGTGAAAACTAGAACAGTGAGCTCCACATGTCTTTACATTCTCACCTCTAATACGAAGGCATCCTTCTTGCCGTGGGAGAGGTCCAGTTCTGACACTTCGTCTGAGCTTTCCGAGTGGGAGCGGAAAAGTCTTGATCGCTGTCGGGGCTCGGGGATGGGAGATCCCACTATTTCTTCTGCAAGCTCCTGTGAAGCGCACACAAGTCTGATGTGAAAAAAATGGAGGAAACGGCCGTCTCCCTCTTTTCACTAGGTTCAATGATGGTTAATGGCACACCACATGCTCACACTCACACAACACCCCATCAGACGCACGCACCATTGAACACACACTGCTGGTGTTGATTAGAACATAAAGTAAAAGTAGTAGGTGAAGAACAAACACGGGTGAGAATGTGAATGGGCGAGTCTTAATAAAGACAATGAGTTTAATGGCTGTAAGAGGAATGGGTTACACAATTTCCTGCGGCCAAATGTCCCCAGTTAAGGGCCGTTATAGAGTAAAGGTGCTGTCATTAATAAGAGTGAGAAACTTGTCATGCTGTGCTGTGTCTCACAGCCAATGTTTGCGTGCTCAGTACCATGTTTATGTCCCAGAGCACGTCAGGATCCAGCGTAAATAATTTCTTTAACAACCAAAGAAAGACAACATGGGTAAGTGCATGATGGTTTAACAAGGGCAGACTGAAGGGTACATTTTTACAGACACTTCCAAGTTGGCACCGGAATCTCAAATATGAATAGATGACAACACACATGTTCAAAAGAACATGTCTAGTACATTTATATAATACACACATTGTGAAATTGGTGTAATGTTCCACCAATGAAGGGAAATAACTAAAAAAAATGAAGCGGAAAAAGATGTAAACAACTTAAAGGAAACAGAAAATGAGGTTGAATCATGAAAATTCTAAAACCTCACTGGAGAAACAATGAAAAGCTTTGTGTCTCAATGAAAGCAACATAAGCAAGGAACAATAAGGAAAGAAAACATATTAAGGGAAAGCAGAGTCAAGGGTAAGTAAATAGGCTTCTTCATTGGAAGATGCTACGCCCAGACAGTACTATTTTTAAGGATCAAGGAGTGACTTCTAATTTAAGATTTTCAGTTAAAAATGTATGAATAATAAGACCATTTGTATTTCCATCACTGTTTCAAGAGTTGTGGGTTCTCACCGGTGGGTTCACTTGATAAATCTCTTTGTTTTTTGCTATTGTATCGTTGATTCTCTTCTGGATGGTCAGGACGTGTTGCTCATTGCTGAGGTCACCAGGAGTCTTCCCAGCGATCTGGATGCCGCCTGGAGCAGGAAGCGCCGACAGATACACGCCTGTAGCAGACTGATGGAACAGATATCCTTTCAGGGAATGCAGGTCAAACAAGGAGGAATGGATTTGTTTGTGAGCAAAACCTACAGCCAGACCCAGCAGCATGTTCTCGCCCACACTGATTTGTATATGTAGACCAAACAGAGCGTTCATGCTCCGCAGCTTCAGCTTGTTCATCAGCTGAGTGTGCAGCTCGTACTCCATAAAAGGAAGCAGGTTGGAGATAGCAGTGGCGTTCGCTTCGCCTTGGGCTTTCTTCTTTAGACGACACAGCCTGCAAGACACTTCTGCTGGTCACGGACAGAGATATTGTTTCACCGACTTTATGAAGAATAAATAAATAAAAAAAATTTAAATAAATAAATATTTTATATATATATATATATATATATATATATATATATATATATATATATATATATATATATATATATACACACACGGATGAAAGGATAGTCTGAAAACAGACTAATGACATCCATTTTCATTCAAGAACTGGACAAAAACTCTCATGGTGATTCAGCATTAAGTAACACTAAAATTCTCAAAATTTTAGTTGACTGAGACTGGACCAGATTGAACTCTGAACTCTGTTTTCAGTCAATGAAATTTGTAGTTTAGTCTCTTTTTGACAAAAAATCATTCATGAACAATGTATACGTCTTAAGACGGACTGTTCAGTATGTTTTCATTGTCTAACTGTGTTTAAAACACAGGTGAGGTGGCCACAGTCCTCAGTTGGGGCTGCGGAATGAGCCTGTATAACAATGGCCATAACTATTTGGTGTCAGACTTCTAAACTTTGTTTCTGAAGATGTTAACGTTTGAAATAGTGCTGCCAGTGGAGATCAGTAACTCACATCAGAAGCAACTGAAGTGCGATGCGACTGATGAAATCAACATGAACTTTTGGTCCAGTTTATCAATGAACAATATTACATTATATATTTAGATATAGCCATCATCACTTTTAGCATTTGCTAACACTACTTCTGCTCAAAATCACATGCATGGTGATGTCAAAAGTGTACCTGGCTTGGATCAGACAACCTTTCCCAGTGACTGCTGCTTCAGGTGGCAGGTCTATCGTTGTAAATAATACATCAGGGACCTTAAGAAAACCATACAACAAAACAATTGAACAGATGCTTGGCAAGACGACTAACAGGTAAAATTTCACACCTTTTGTCGTCTACAGTGGAAACAGTAGGTCAGCTGAGCAGGAAAAGGCATGTTGAACTCATCGTATGGTATGTGACAGAAGCCACAGCTTGCAGGGAATGGCTCATCGAACCTTACAAAAACAGGCAAATAAATCAGAGTCAACATCCATCGGTCAATCTGCAACATAGAAGTTTTGGTCCTTTAATAGGAAGCACAACCTGTTATCATTACTTCCGATGTCCAGACAACCTTCGCGCATGTAGCGTGGATTGAGGATAGCTGCTGTCCCTGACGCGGACAAGATACACACCTCCTCACTGTTGAAAGATATAAATTCAAAGGCTGAAACAGTCTTTTAAAGTCCACACTATAAGTAAAGCAGCGATCAATCCAAGAAAAAAGGTGATAACACAAATATGATGCCGCAGGAAGTGAGTATGCACAGCCACATACCAGATACTTGTGCTCTCACTGTAACCAACAACAGCATGGCAACCTAGAGCTTTGGCATGAGATTTGATTTCCTGGCGGATCTCCTCCCACCAGGCATCGCGGGTCTCTGGTTCATCTGAAAGAAATAAGAAACATCGTCTCCTCAAAAATCAGATTTTAAAAATGCCCAAACAATGAGAACAGTTACACCGAGAAACAAGGAGTAAAACAAAGTTGCAGCAGTTTAGTAGCTTGAGCTGAAACATACCAAGTACCTTTCAGCATGAGTTTGCATCGCGTGCTGTTACAAATCTACCACTTACCAGGAAACAAATAGGCAGCAAAACAACAGGTAGTATTTTCGGGAGATTAGATAGTGCAAGCCAAAACAAAGTATCATATTGAAGGACAACATGATTTAACAATCATATTATGATGAAAGATGATGATGACAAAGAAAAGTCATTATATATTCTGTATCATCAATGCGGTGATGTGTCAGTACAGAAAGTGTGATGAGGACAGTTCGTCTCTCTCTTCTCCGTCTCATTACACACATTAGGTTAGTTAAATTACCTTACAGCTGATATCAAAACAATTGCCTGTTTGTTCGGGCTTAATTCAAATAAAACAAGCAAGCAACAATAGTGGCAAACAAAAACAAATTACAAATTGACAATAAAGAGCAGGAATCCTGGTAAATCAATCCTGATGTTTTATTCTTTTTCAATCATGTCAGAAGTTCAGCCAGCCGCTACCTGCCACATCACCCAACTGCAGTCATCCGCACAGAAAAGAAACATATTTTCACCTGGTGGCAGTGAGCTAAATTCTAAATAACATGGCAAAATGTTAGGGACACTCTCAACAACATCATCAAAAGTCAGAAAAGGGAAAGCTAACAATGGATCTGAAAATATATTTTGGAGGCTGGCGCATACTGCCAGTCCTTCAGGTGCTTGAGAAACCTTGGAAGAGAGAGAAACTGATAAATAAATGGGATGATGGTGAGTGAGGGTAAAAGGATGGGAGGTCAACTCAAGAACCATTTAAACTGATAGTACAAGCATCAGTGAGCTCCCATAAACAAGAAGCAGAATGTTACACAGGCACAGCCACACCAACGTGCACGCTTGTGAGCATGTGCACGCTCATGGGCAGAGGAAGGGGGGCCATATTCATTGACTGTCAAAGAGAATCCATCCTCCCAGATCAACTCTTAATTTCCTAATGCAACATCAGTGCCCATCGCTTCTTGAATCCATCCATCCCTCCATTCATCCATCCTTTCTCTTAGCATGAATACGGCCCAGTGAGTTAGGGGTGCACATGCCTGTTTTTTTTTTTTTTTTTTTGTCACAGTAAACCTACTAAACCTCCTCCGGTCTAGACAGGTTTGACGACAATGCAGATTTGGGAAGCACCATAACAGCCACAGCAACAATAGGGAGAAGCTGTGGTTCACTTGTGCAGCAAGATGAGCTGGGTGGGAGGGTAACCAAGCCAGGCTGGGCGGGTGAGGGGACACAGCGCATGCTCATCGCAGGTCAGCACACATACTGGCACATATTAGAGAGGAGAATGACAGCTCAATGACAGCACCGCTGTAGTTGCGGCAACTTAAATTATACTCTACAAGAATGCAGTTTAAAAAAAAAAAAGGAACATCACTGAGCTGCCATCTCTCCAGTGGGTGAGAGCAGTAAAAGGGGGGAAATACCTGCAGTGACACTATTCCAGTCTAGCAGTTTGTATGAGCGCGTGTTACCCAAGGCTGGGCCAGAACGCACCGTTAGTACAGAGAAGAGAGAAAAAGAAAAGAAGAGACAGTCTAACAACAAGCACGACACAACAGCAGCACTCCACAGTCGTTATACAAACACAGACAACACATTACACGACCAGCCAACAACCACACACACCTCTCCAAGAACAGAGTGGAGAATTTTGAAATCTCAGGCTCAGATACATGTAAGGAAGAGTAATATTTAGGCCAAATAAATACAATAAATATGGATTTGACTTAAAAGCATCCGTCAGGAAAACGCATCAGATAACACTAACGCTGTTAAACTGAGTGAAACTGCAATGATGTGAGCAGTTAGTTAGAGAAAGACCATTACAATTAAATAGAAAAGTTAATGGATTATATTATAGATAATATATTATTGAATTTACTGCTTTTAACAAGGCTGTCTTTGAATATTGCACATCACAAGAGCATGACAGTGAAACACCTCACCACACAACACAACTGAAGCGGCAGGCAACAGACTGGAGCCATGCAAAACTACTGCTCCTCTCTCCAGGGACAGCGACTGAAATCGCCAGACACACACGCTACCATCACCAGCACCAGACGACACAGTGCACAAAGCTGGTCAGCCAAAACCAAAAGGTGAAAGTCTATCCACATGTCCGTCCTGACTTTGCCAACACTTTTACTTCTTTGTGTGGTCAAGACCAGGAACAGCTTTCACCCTCTAAGAACGGACACGTTATGACATTTTTCAACCTCAGGGAAACCAAAACTTTAAACAGTTTTAAACACAAGACGAGAATTGGGCAGCATCACTAACAGCCAGTGACAACAGAACTGGACATCCACACGACTGTCCACAGAGGCGCTGAACCAAATTGTCTCACATGACGATGGACAAGCTGCGGGGAGATGATAGCAAATCTTCAACTTTTAACTCACCTGGGTTGTGGATTTGGTCGAGTAGTTTGACAGAGCGAGCACTGACCACTCCACCGACGTGAACCAGAAAACCCGGAGGAAACGATGTCAGAGTAAAGAAAGGAAACTCCTGGAAAAAGAAAGAAATTTGATTTTTAGGTTGGAACTTACAGATAACAATACTTAAAGGACGACTTCAATACAGCAACGCTAATACATCAACAATGGCTACACATCGATTCATTTTTAGGCACTAGTGATAAGGACAGCTATTGTCTGAAACACCAGTGAAACTGAAGTTGCCGATCACTTACTTTCACGGCACATCAATATGTATGTAAACATATTAACATAATCAGACAAATAGCAACAGGTCACCACAGATACATAAGTGATTAAGTCTTCTAAAGAGGCTGCGTGATGACGTCAAACTTCATATCCCACTTTCATCAGATGCTTTAAAGGAGTAAGACAATGTCAAAAAAGTGCCAACATGCAACAAGGATAGGTGGGGTCGTGTGCTCTCCATGCAAAGTGCAGCCCTGAGATTTTCCCACATCCTTGCCTGCACTTGTTCACGCAAAACTTGAGAGCATGTCAAATTGATCTGGAAGAGATTGAGAAAAGGTAATGTGCATAGGGCAGTGCATCAGCATAGAAGGGATTCAATCAATCTTTTCAGGTCCATATGAATACATGTGCCTAGATTTGGGGTTTTCATGCTTCTTTCTCTTCTGCAAATCCATGCAATCGGTTGCAAGAGAACCGGAAATATGTCGCAGTTGAATCTGCAATCTTGTTTAAAAAAAGTGAGGAATCAACTTCAAGCATGCAAAAACTGAGGTAGGTGGATGTTCCTACTGGTAAAAACAAGAAGAAGAGAGCTACATCTGTCCAGAGGTAGACGACAGACACAAAATGATGATGTCAGCGTGCTTATTTTGTCTGACACAGACAACTCACACTTGGGTAGAAAAGACTTCAATAAGGAAAGCGTTCTAAATAAGTATCCAGAGGGCACACGCACAGTCGCATATCCTTACAAAAAAGGACACAACTACGCTAGGGCCCCCGCAGATCCAACATGTCTGTCAATCTATCAGAGCGCAGAGAAAGAGCAGCTGCCACCCAGATTGCTCTGCATTTTGCACAAGGCAGCCTCTCCCTTTTTGAGATCCATAAACCTGCATTCACGGGGCCAATAAAGACTTGATTCCGACTGTGTGGAGGCCCGGTCCGGATAGAAAAGGTAGGTAAAGGAGGGACGGAAAAGGAGAGTGTCACAAAGAGGGAACATACCCTGGCATTAAATAATAACCCAGAGGAGGACGCTCCCTGAGAGCACAGGTGGTTGAGAGGAAAGAAAAGGTAATATTATTTGTTCTTAAACATTCATCAGCTTATTAGAGATATTCGCTAACTTCTGACCACCAACGTCCATCCATGCTGAGAGCTACTGGCACAACAGGACTTGACAGGAATTCATGTTTGGCAGTGAAAATGCATCTACCTCTCATGTTTGCATTGGCATATTTTGATTGAGAGCTGATCGATTTCCAACAGGACATTTTTTCTTTAATGTACATCATTTCAAACATAAGAGTGAGGCTGTGACCGTGAACATACCCTCTGTTCTAATGCAGTCTGCGTGTGCTGTCTCAGCAGCGTCTTCAGAGGTCCTGCCTCTTTGCCTGCACTTCCACCGCTGCCCATGCCTGATCATGGAAAGAAAAAAGTCAGATAAGGTACCCACTCATATAAACAGTCATTCCTGGCAATAATAATTATGTGGTATTGTTATACTTCAAACTTCATGAACGGTCTTGTATATATAAATACCTGTCTAAAACCCAACTTGGGCATTTTACTATCATACCAGCCAAATAAAATACTCAGCCACATGCTGTAGTGATGTGCAGTGTTGCAAACAGCATCGTGTTTGTGGTCATTTCCCAATTCCAAACCAATAGTTCCCTCTCCCATCCAACAACCCAATTTCACTTCACCAATTTAATGGTTTCCAACCACTGTTAGCGACTCCTGTTCCTTCCTCTTCCTCCATCTACCAGTAGATTTCTTTCTTATACAGTATATACATGCATTTATATCGATATACAACTGGGTGAGGAAGATATAGCTATCTCTCCCATAGCTGGACAAAGGAGTTTACATGCAGAATAATAACTCTTCTCATAACTTCTCAGCTCCGATGTAAAGATCAGTGGAAGGAGCTTTCCTTCCACCCACCTTGTAGTTTCCTCTCCTTCTGATCTATTCACATTTTCTTCCTTCCAGCCAACTTTAAAACCTTGATACCTTCCACTACTCCTTCAATCTGCCACTCCAGCCCACCGAAACTAGTTTTACCTCCAGTCCACCTATCCACTTCATCCCTACCTGACAGGTTACTTACCCATTTTCCCTTTGCGACCCACCTCTCTACCTTTCTGTCCTCTCAAATGACCCATCAAAGCAAAATCCCAAGCTTCATGAATCGGCTTATGAATCTGTATTGTCACACCAAATCAAAGCACATTTGTTGTCAGTGTTCAAAAGCCACTTGTGGCATCACGGCAAAGGTGTTTCTCATGCAAGGTGAGAATCTAGAGAACAAAACCAGCAAAAGTTAATTGACTTCATATTTTAAGTCGCTGTGTCATGCCAACGCTAGGATTAGAGGGCGCACACGGACAGTCCTACTATACCCGAGGTGTCCAACAGCAGGTCCTCCGTGAAGGACACGCTCTTTCTCAGCAAGGCAGAGTCTGAGTGGGTGCAGGAGGGAGGGGGTGGGGTGGCAGCTCTAGGGTTTGCTCGAGGGCCACGAGCGATTGAGTCGTGGCGTGGGGAGAGAGTGTCAGTGGAGAAGGCAGGGGAGCTGGGACAAAGAAAGATCCCAGGCCTGATAGTCACCGGCCTGGGCCTGGCTGTCCAGCACAAGGGGCAGGAATACAGAAAACAGAAAGGATGAAAATGGAGGGAAAGAGTCAAAAAACAGAGGTGGGGCAGTATGAGCTAAGAATAAGTTCATTTCATGTGTGATAAATGGTTCTTTAATTTAGGAGTAAGGGTATAGCGGGCGAAGCTACGAAGAGGAGTTGGATGATTAACCCGAGGAGACCTTGAATCAATCGCCCCGTACGAGACACAGTGCTTCTACTAAAAACAAAACAGAGGGATTCACAAGCCACGTTCACAAGCCAAGTCAGAGACCAGAAAGAGTTCAGGTGTCATTTGTGAAACCAATCATATACTTTGAAGCTGAGTTTATATTTGGAATTAATTCAAGTTTTGTTCCAATTCTGCACATCATTAAAGAGCCTCCATAAAGATAATTAATTTAAGAGATTTTATCAGTTTTCTGAACAGATGTTTATTTGACTTCTGGAGGTCTTAAGTTAGCTAGCAGACCAATTATAAAAGACCAAAGAGAGTACTATCATTTTCAGGACAATAAACCAAGACTGCATTTTCTGTTCACGTTACAATATAAATATATTCAAAATGTACTTCTCCTACAGAGGTTTCCAGTACAGTAAGTCCTCCACCTTAACCTATTAAGTCAATCCAATCCTCAACATCCACAAACCACATGGATTGTCTTCCTCTATGCCCAACCACTCTACACTCCCTCCTACCTCCTCTCATTCAAACTCATGTATTCTGTCTTGCTGCAACTCTCCTTTATTTCTGTAGGCTCCGGCTCATACCAACAGCTTATTTCATTGCCTCCTTTTGGTCAATAAAAATGACTATATCATCCAAAGAAATCATCATTGTAGTCCATGACTACAACAAACAACATAAAGGACAGTGTCATTTGTTTTGCCAGAGTTGAACTCCAACAGTGGAAACTTTAACATAAAAATAGGAAGGAATTAACAAAGTCAAACCTCCACCATATCTCCTGCCTTAAAACATAGCAGGGTCTCCCGCAGTATTGCATCATGAAGGACCTAAAATTAACTTAATTTATTTCATTGAATGACTTTAAATCCAGACTGAGAGCACTTTGAGACAGCCTCCTTGAATTGTACCCATTTTTAACTAATTTGTATGTCATCTTAATTGTGCTATTATTGTGTGTGTTGCTGCCTCTTGGCCAGGGCTCCCTTGAAAAAGAGGTTTTTTATATCACTGGTTAAATAAAGGTTAAGTAAGTAAGACTGCCACCTAGAGAGAAAGCTACAAATACCTGTGAGCACTCAGGCACGCTCATTCTCAGCCCGTCTCACACAGCCATAATTTAACCCTAAAATAAAACCTTCAGAACGCACTCTGTGACATTACAAACACGACAAGGTTCTATAAGCAAACACACCGCGCTGTCACTCAGGGGAAACCTGCACAGCATACGATTAAATGAATAGCATTTACCTCCACGACTGAAGAAGAATTGTATGAACAAAACTGAAAAATGCTCAGCCATACATAAACCCTGGACCTTGGGATCCAAAGTAACACTAACTAACTAGTGACACAGTGTTTGCACAGCAGTATTCCAGAGTCATTATAGCTCTAACTGATGTTTTCAAGCAAATATTCAACTCTATGTTGTGTTTTAAGTCCAGTTTTCGATTTTTGCTGACAGCAATTAACAGGTACATTGTTTAAACCATTTAGAAGTTTATAAGTTGTCCCAAACAACCCTGAAAGTTTTACTGAAATACGTTACTTTTTTGTTTTGGAATGAACAGGTGAAACCGCTAATGCGTTACCTCCGCCACTCCAGAGGTAACTAGAAGCTACGGTAGTAATATTTGATACACATCAATGTGAGATATTTCAATAAGAGAGTGTCTAGACAAAGACATATTCATTGTAAAAGCAACTAGGTCATGTGAACGTAACAAGTGAATCCTAAGCACAAAATAAATCAATGATGGATAAAAAGAAAATGAACATGTATAAGGAACAATAAATAAATAAACATAAAAAAACAAAATGAAAATAAACCACCAGAGTAGCACCACAGTGGAGGGGCAGGGTGGGAGACCACAGGGACGGGATGGGCCATGTGTGCTTACCCGTCTTAGGCGTCAAACTGAGGTCTGTGTCTGATGATGAGGACTGGCGGCTGCATGGCTTTGAGGGTGAAAAGGGGGGAGGAGAGGAAGAGGAGGTAGGGAGGGCTCTGAAAGGGGTAGTTGGGCCGGAGGACGAGGGCAGGTCCTCACCAAAAACCGGCCTGCCAGGAGAACATGACATACACATCAGTCATCACCTTTCCCTTGGACTGTGTATACATGTGGGTCAGTGTGCACGGTGTGCGGGTGAGGTGTGTTGGAGGTGCTACGGGTGGATAAGGAGTTGAAAAGCAAGCAGAGAAAGAAAAAAAACAGAAGAGAAGAACACAGTAGGCGAAAGAAAGCAAAAAAAACAAAACAAAAACACAAAGGTCAGCTCCAACACAGGAGAACAGCAGAAGCAGAAGCATGTGTCCCAGGGGAGTCGAGCGAAGGTCAGGTGACTGCAACTGGGATCAAAAGCTTTCCTTTTGGATTAGCCGTGCCATTTGGGCACATTAAACATCAGGTAAGGGAAAGGTTGTTTCTGTGGGAGGAGTCAGGGTCTGCCTTGCCACTGTCTAGGGTTTGAAAAAAAACTGCTGAGCGAGACAAAAAAAAAAAAAAAAAAAGGTCCTCACCTAGCTTTGAAAATGCTTGCCTAGCTATCTTTTCACCTCATTCGCCCAGACATGAGCACCTTTCCTGCCACTGCATACCAGTAAAGATGAGTGTGGGAACAGAGACAGAGAAGTTCTGGGACAGTCTCTGGGAGCTGCAGGCCGAATGCACGGGGCTGTTGTGGGTGGAGCGACATCCGTGGGCTAAGGGAGACCTGGGACAATCAGCACGCAGACAGAGGAGAAGAGAGGACCAGTTTGGACACACAAACACACACAAAGTAAGAGACAACCCAATCCAGTGAAGCAGGAGGTAGAGAAAAGCAGCGCACACACATTATACAACACAACACTGTGGTCAATTACAAATGACATGAAACTGCAGAAATCATTTCAAATTTCACAAATGCATTGAACATGCAAAGTTTCTATGACTGGAAAACAAGTGTGTGTTCTGAGGCCTGACTGTCATTACTGTTTAAACAGCATTTTGTTTGCATTTGGAAAACATTCTTTCATTCAATAAAACCATCTTCAAATTAGATATTGAACTGTGGACTTATCGTGTTAATTGAGCTGCGATGAAAGGGGGCGCTGTCTTGGCATGCAGAACTAAACCGACAGACAGAACTATATCGAGTATAGTTGTGGTCAATGTCACCTTTTGAGAACACTTCTTGTGACTTGATAAGAGTCTACAGTTTTACTTTACTTCTTTGACTTTAGACAGACAACACATACAGTTCTTGTGTATTTTCTCGTGGTAGGACTTTAACCAGTGAATTATGAATTATTAACTACAACAAAAAAATATTTAATTTAATTTAATTTAACAGTTTGCTCTCCAGACAACACGGAACCTTTGCAAGGGCACAAGTTCCTGGTCCACTGATCACACTGATGCACAAGACACGTCACAGATAGGATGATAACAACAACAACAAACATGGAGGAATCCCTGAACAAAAGCAATCTGTTTGCCTGGCCATTGTGTTTTTCGCTACACAATGTTTCCAGTGTTTCTACTACTCTGAATGTATTTGAAATTCTTATAAAATTGAAATTCTTATACAAATATTTTCAAGACATTTAAAGAGCTTCAGCTTTTTTTTTTTTGAAGGCGCCAAGGTTCACAAGATTAAAAGGTGTTACACTTGTGACATCACAGAGAGCAGAGATGGGGGATTCACAAGGACAAACAGACTGGTAAAGTTGCATATCTGTGCTACATACTCACTAGCAGACGCAGCCCTAGAGCATGCAGAGGAAAGCCATGCAAGAGCGGTCTACAAGGGCAGACAGAGGAGGTGGGGTTGAGGAAGCTACCGTGTTCATGTGTGTGTGTGTGTCTCAGGGTGTGTAATGTGTTGGCTGGTTGCTTTGTTGACATAACTCAGGTGACAACAAACACTCAAGCATAATCATTTCAATCTAACTGGGACACGCACAATATCTTCAGGGCCACATTCACACTAAAGATGTTACTCACACAATCTCTCTCTCATGCACGTAATTCCACCATCACCAAGGCCACATCCATACTAATGCGCTTGGAGTATCGTCCGAATAAATGTAAAAATCTGAAGTTATGAAAAGTATATCGCATAACAGCCATGCAGAATTTTACGGTGCTCACCAGCTTTTGACAAAAATAAAGTAGAGATAACATACGTGGGAGTACACCAACTCGATTTGAACCTCTTGCCACAATGTCATTGCAACACCAGCACTCCAAAACAGTAATATGGATGTAGCCTGGTTAAAAAAGACTTGCAAAAAATCTGAGGCAGAGCACATGCGTGACCAGTCAGTACTTACTCCTTTCCGTCTTTCGAGGGTGAATTACAAGCGTTGGAAGCAGGAGCTGTGTTTGGGTGTGTGTGAATGCCGTTGCTGCCAGAGCTCAGCTTGTCCAGCGTGCAAGCGGTACCTATGGCCCTAACCACCAGTCCCGACTCTCCTTCCAGGTCGAAACACTGCAGGTAGCCCACCACTGCATTCCCACCCATCTCCAATACCTTCAGACCAATCTTCCTCTGGAGCTCTCCTACAATAGTAGAGATGTTGACAATGTCTTTAGCTATTGAATAACTTTTAAAACAAGGGAAACAATGATCACAGGTTTCTTTTGGAACACCTACTACTGCTTCACAGGGGGTAGGTATTATATTAATGCCGGTTAGAGGCTACATTTAATCTTGTCCCCATTGCTAAAATAAACTCAGCGTTACGCAGGTGAATGAATGAAAGTACAATGCAACATGAAAATGGTCTTACCTGACATGAGTGAAATAAGTCTCTGTCGGGCTTCGTTTGAAGCTCGTGGGGTTCGAATTCGGTCAATCCATTGGTATTCTGGGTCTTCATTAACCACAAGCTCCTCCACAAACCCATGCACCATTGCGGCACGATAATACCTCGGAATGGAAGTGGCTGCAGAGGAGAAAGGACATTTTCACCAATGGACAGATTACAACCACAGGCTGGATGTCAGCCAACTATTTTTCATTCTAATGCTAGATGCTACATACATCATAGTGACAAAAGAGAGCACGGTATATGTGGCCATTCTGAGCCTGGATGGCAGTGAAAATGGAGGAGTAGAACAATCCAAGAATGATGAACCAAGGATAAATCTATCCAGGTTTTGATAAGTAAATGTTGTATTAACAGGGAATAAGTGGGACTCACTGCAAAAAAACTTGACCCCGCAGGAAGACTGTCTGAAGCGGTTCAAATCATTGAAGAGCTCTACTTTGACAAGAACGTTTATCTCTCCACGAATACCTGATGAACACAAACCAGATTAGAGATTATATTTTTATTTTATTTTTTCCCCCACAGACCACTGCTGATAATTTTACCATGTATGGTGTCATAGATGGGAAACCATCCTGAGATGACTGAAGCAGCTTCTGTGCACAGAAGCGGGTCAATGTCAATGTAAACCTTCCCGATGGCATCGTTTGCACTGTAAGTGTCGTGGTCCAAGACCGTGATCTGCAAAGGCTCGTCCTGCAGGTCCTCATCATCCACCTTAGTAAGCAGAACACAGGGATTGTAAGAAAACCCGAGTGCCACAAAAAACGTGAAAACCAAGTGATGTCTTTCACCTCAAACTTAAACCACTCCGAGTTCCACTGTGGGTTGAGAGATTTCGGACACACATCCGTTTTAAATGTTGTGTTGCCAAACTTCACCTGACAATTTAGACAGAAACATCAATATTCATTTCAAAGGAAACTGAGATTTACGTTGAAGATGAGACACAAACCTCGACGAAAGCATCAGTAAGATCACTCGCTCTGTCCATGACAGGCAAGTGGCGTCCTGCCACTATTTTGGCTTTTAATTTCCCCGGCATGGCTCAACGTATGGCTCATCTAGGACATAAAATAGTGACACAGAAATCAAATACAAATGTCAGTGTAGCTAACATGTAACACGCTGATGCCCTCGACAACTGCGGGCACGGGCGTCACATGCTAGTGACAGCTTCAATACAGTATTTAGCCGCATGAATATTATCATATTCGTAAGACTTAAGAGACACATATCAACTTTTGCAGACTGCGCTAATATGGAAAAGGTTTTCGTAGCGCTCTTGTTAACGCAACAGTCTCGTTTCATCATCAGCTTTACGCAGTTAGCTAGATTACGTTAGCAAAGCTAACACGAAAAGCCACTTACGAGCGCTACCTGATCGGCCATGTTTTGACAATCACGTCACGATACCGCCACAGGGTCCAACAACACTTTAATTTCACAGAACTCACCTGTCAAGAGATCAACAAACAGCTGTCAAAGCAGCACTTGGCTCGTTTAAATCGCACATTTTCGCCTGTAGTCCAGCGCTCTCCCTATCTCTGCCGCGGTACTGCAGTCAAACTAGCCGCCGCGATTTTCCATGCGCTTTTGTTACATTACTATGGTAATATCGTCATGGAAAAATGATGGCAACGCTCTGTTTCCTGTTTTCAAAATAAAATAAACGAATCAGTCAGGATAGAGATCATAGCAACAACAATACTATCCAATTAATCTGTAATTACCATTAAAACATCAAATACAAGCCATTTCACGTATTGTTGAATATTTTGTGTCTACACATCAATTTTAAAACAACAGGAAATGGTGGACGCCAGCGATTTGGCTACCTTTGCTGGAACCGTAAAGTTTGTACTAAGGGCGCAGTAGACATTTAAAGGCGAGCCTGCGGTGTTTATTTCCACGCCGTTCACTAAACTGCGTTGCAGTCATTTAATACACGATACACATCGATACACATTCACTGGTGTTGTGACGGTTTCGCAAATCGAGACTTTAATGTGACAGTAGTGTGCGTTGATAAGCAAGCATGTGATATGTTGGTCTGTGGGGCCTTCATGTCAGCTCGGAATTTTTGCTTGCAGAAGGTAACCGTAAACTTAGTTTAGAAACGCAAATAAATAATATAAAATAAACACACAATTATATAAAAAGTATCACGTACAATCTAAGAACCGTGTGCATTAAAGCGCAGATTTTGTTTAATCTGTTGTTCACATTTAGTTTCTCACGTTATGCCAACCTATTTTACTGAACTGAACTCACTAGGGGGCGCTACAACGGTTATTAATGGTAACGTTTAACGCGCACGGGTAAAATCGTAATGTGATATTATGAATAACCAACCACCCTGGGTTAAGATGTGGGCTGTTGAGTCAATCACTATTAGTTTTACTCATAATACTTATGTATTTATTTGCATGCATACATGTGCTGCCCTCCCGCTACATGAACAAAACTGGGAGATCATGGTTCAATGTTAACAGAAGCGTCATCGCGTCATATAGGTTTCACTCTGGGGATCACATGACCAGCAGGTGCAGGATTTTGAAATGCATGCTGGGACTTGAGCGTCTTCTTGACTCTTCATGTCATCAGCAGACTGAAAACATATTCTGATGATTTTCAGACTCATACTGTGCTTAGTTTACCACGTTTACCTTCAATTGAAGAAGAAAAACAAATGCAAAAAATGATTGGTGCTTAGATTTTTGATTTGTTCTGTCACAAATGAACAATTGACAGCAGTGAACACTGAACAAATGAAGCGGACACGTTTAAAAACATTATTATTTATTAAAATACATGTCTCTCTCAAAGGTGTAGAGTAAGAAACGACAAAAATAACGTTACAGTGTTTCCAGAGTAGTCAGTGAGGAGAAGAAAGTACACCTGAGAAAAGAATATTGTGTACAGAAGTCCAGCAGACGAGTGATGAGGTATATAAATGTAGAGGAGGAGGAACTGCACAACCCAGGTACACAACTACATGACAAACAGTCACATGATTCGTACAAAAGCACATGATATTTTAACATGTATCTCAGCAGGATCATCAACAACTCTGATGATCCTGCTACACTGACAGAATAAAATCTTTGGTGAGCAGGAATAAAAATAAAAATAAAATAAAACTGCAGAACATTCAATTTTCAATTTTCTCGGAATCAATAAATAAAACAAGTACCATTACAGACGAAATGTTGCAACCACATGTCCATAAAATGCTATTAAGACGAAGTAAAAAAAAAAAGCTTTGGAGACAGGATATGTCTTCCACTTCCAAAGTTACTTACCCAAAGTGTTTTTGAGTTCTTCAGTGCTGCATATCCAACCATGAGGAAGGCCAGTTATGGCTTAAAAAAAAACTTCACTGACAGATTCACCCATGATTGGAGCCACAACACAATGTATTTGTAGTTTGAGATTCACTCCTTACAGAAAGTAGATAGTGATGAGAATAAAGTATTGTTCCATTACAGGTGAAAACCGATACATTCATCTTCAGAACGGCTGCCATACATTTAAACTCCAACTGAAGACCTGTGGTTCTGTGTGACCACATTTATGCTGCGGTGACATGATTTAAGAGGACTTCTTCTGGGAGCTTCCTCAAAGGTCCCTCAGACTTCAGTCCCTGTCCTCCGTCTCCAGAGCTCAACCAGTTTTTCCAGCCATAAACTCGCCTCGCTATTCTCCTTCAGTTTCTACCGAGGAGAACCTCTACCGAGGTTTGCTGTCATTCAGCATCAGATCAGGCTTGTTCTCACAGTCAGCGGCTTGTGTGTCCTGCACTGCTGGACGTTTTCTCCCTTTGCAGACTGCTCCATCAAGCTCCAGTTGGTCCCGTGAGCCTCAAGCATTGAGGCACTGACAAAGCTAGAAGTATAACAAGGCTACTTCCATGCCCTTTAGCATGACTTCAAAGGGGGGAAAAAGGAAAATCAACCTGAGTACTCGAGGGCAGAAGACATCAAAAGCTGGACTGAAGTGACCTTCCTCTGCCCTGACCTTAGGCGTGTAGCCATGAGAAAATGTTCCTTGGTCCTGACCTTTATCTGACCTTAAAACAAGTTAAGCAATTGATTCCACATTCCTCTTATTGCCAACAGGACAAGTCGTGACGTCAACTTATGAAGTTCTGGATCCTGACCTTCCATGAGGATCCCAGACAAAAGGAGCAAGATCTACTCACATCCATATATGGATGTGAAACCTCGAGCCACTCCTCATTGCAGCTGGCTCGTCCAGTTCCCTTTCACCAAACTGGCTAGCTTCAGTCAAACGTGTAGCCTTTGCGTCATGTGACCACAGTCCTGTTGTCCATCAGATATAGCAAATGTTCTCCTGAGCAGATTCTACTGGCCTGAATGTGCAGTTGGCTAGTAACTGTCATTTGTTATGATTCTCATCTGAATTAATCTGAGTTAAAATAAACAATGATAATTCCAGTAAGAGGATGCCACTGAAGTGCCTTCGCTAGGTCCATACATTCCAGGTACTGGCAGCCTTTAGTGCAACATGTGTTGTATTACAGCGAGCTCCACAGCAGGATCAGTGTGTCTCCAGTACATCCAGTGAAATGACTCAGTACTATCTCCTTAGAAACCGCCTTCACCTTTGCCTTGCGTGTTGCTCCAATCCTGCATCACCAGGCATTTTCAGCTCAGTCCACAAACAAATCCAGGAGGCCAGCCAGCTGCCTTCAGTGTAACCGTAGCAACCCCAGTCGCCATCAGAGGTCACCTTTGGCCGCGCGAGAGCCTACGGTTCCACATTCCACGTCTCGAGTGAAAATAGTGGTAGAAGTTCCTTAAGTAGAGCCTCTCCACTTCCAGGCCAGCCTGAAGAATCCTGAAACAAAGCGGAGGACTTTCAGTCTCAGATCCAGTAATTGTTATTGATTGTCAGTGACCACATCGGGCATCAAGGATGCTGAGCTGAAGAGGCACACAATCCAATAAGCCTGCCAAACGGTGACCTGTCAGGTTAACAGGAGAAGTCTTATGGGCGTTTTCACACAGCGGGTTCTGTCTGGAGACACAGCTCTTTCAGCTCAGAAGTCCGAGATGTGAACACAAGCCAGTCAGGTTTTGGCTGTGGAATTGATCCCGGCTGGAGACCTGCACTTCGTCTCTGGAAACACTCAGCGGGTGGTGAGATTCTCTGGCGACTCGATGCTAGATGCCGGAAACTATGTGTATAGCGTGTCTCCACACAAACATGATAAATGCCGGGCAGCAAAGGGTCTGATCGCGGTCTGGGTGCACAACATCATTCAAAAACAACTTCACAAACTCCACCAACACAGCTGGGAGCTGCAGGAAAACACACGTTTTCGCCTTTATTAGGCTGATAAACCTCTGATTTTATTAACAGACAGATTTGCTGAAATGAATAATGATGCTGCGCTCTGCAGCAAATGTTTTCACTGCCGTGATGTGGCCGCAGCGCAGCTGTCTGCATGAGGACTGTGAAGACGCAGCTTGATTTCCCCCAAGTTACTGAAGATCCCCAGACTATTCATTGATCATTTCCGACGTCTGGATCTGTACTTCAATTATTAAAACCTTCTCGATTGTCAATAATCTCTCTCACTGTGTTCAACGTGTTGTGAGAGCAGCATGGATCAATCAAGACGCTCCGTATTACGCAGCTTGTTTCCTTATAAAATAAACATCACAACACTCTTTCATGGCGGAGGTGCGTCATCAGTTCCTGTCTGAGGTGAGGACGACACGTAGTACTAAGATTTGACAGAAATAAGGTGGCCAACCCGATGGTGGTAAGTAGCTTGTCGCGCGGCTAATGACTTCCTTGAGACGTGGGTCACAAACCAGCTATTTTGCGCAGGGAGCCGCCAGCTGAGGAGGAAAAAAAGGGACATGGCCTGAGGCGCAGAGGTGCAAGGCTGCACAGCAGGGGGCCTTAAGGGCGACTCCCAAATGTGGCTGAACGACCCCCACTGCACTGACAACGAGTGGATCTCTTCCGAGTCTCTGATGAACAATTTGGGAAGGGTCATTGCTGAACACCCATCAGAGTCAGTTTTGGCAGATGCATGCGATGAAATCCGAGAGGAGAAGTGCAAGGAACATTGACCAAAATATATCCTTAAAACACTGTATCACCTCCAAATGGCTCTTTTCTATTGGATGATGAAAGAGATCCATGACATGATGGAAACCAAGCAGAAAATATTTCAGTCCCAATTCAGACCTCTTCTGAATGACTGTCGAAAATCAATAGGAACAATGAACAATTTCACCCTTGTCTCAGACTCAGCACTGCTTTAACCATCTCAGGTGCAGGTTGCATCTCATGGAGGAAAAACTGGGGTTACCTGTCCAGGAGTTCCCAGTCCTCTCCTCCCCATCGCTCCCTGAATTCCTTGGTGTTCATCCCTCCGGCCTGGTCCAGGTCTGACTTGTAGATGGCCAACAGACCGAAACCATTCACCTCCCAGTAGCCTGCCACAAGAGAAACCACTGTTTGATTTCCAGTTGTATTTTTATATTTATTTAATTCACGCAAGTCCACAACTATCATTTGACTCATTGGAAATTTGACTTAAAGAAATTAGTTACAGATCTTGAAAACCAAGTCACATTCATTCCAAACAAAATTAAAATGACACCGACTGACACGCCTTCTCTGAGTCGGGGAAACACATATAACATGGCATTGTGTTTTAGGAGGACGGACTGCGACGCAGCAACCTGATCCATTGAGACTGAGCTGGGTGAGGCCACGTCTGAGTACCTTTGGGATGACAACAAAGCATGCATGGAGGCTTTTGAAAGAGAGTCTTGTGATAGTGGTTTCTTTAATGAAAGAGACGAGGTGGGGGATGTTTGTCGGGGAACAACCTAGGAAATATTTGAAAACTCATGAGCCTAGTTTAAATACCACAGTTGTGCTGTACATACATATTATTTCAGGAGTGAACTATTCACTTTTATGATTTTTACAGTTTTCAAGCTATTTAAAACCATTTTAGAAACATTATTTTCATGCTAAATATGTGTGGAAAATTATTTCCCACACATGTTTAGCATGAAAAAGGCTTGAAGGGTGGCTTTAACTGAACAATCTTATCAGCTGATGTTGTCCGGATCTTTGACTAACCACAGGAAATGTACTGAGGCGTTTGACCCCTTTATGCACTTCAGACCTCTAAACCACTTCCAGTGAATGCAAAAAGGAAGCACAATGATTCTTAAAGAAATATTTATAGCTGTAACCATGCGCTAATTGAACACTTGCAAAAGTAAAACAATAAATAAAGCACCCCTATATCCGAGTTTTAGATCATAATCATTGATCTATTTTGATGGTAGATTACATTGTTGGAGTAATCGGCAGGTCGTCATGGGTTAACTGCTCTACTTTAGCTGCTTCACCGCTGGCTGACTATCTGTCTATCTATCGGTGTCTGTCTCTCTCACTCTCTCTGGAACACCGTAACATCATGCAATAGGCCTCTGGGGGACAGTAAATCATCCTTGTGTGAATAAAGTGGATGTTAAACAATGACATCTCCCTGCTTTGTGCACACACACCTGAACTCCACTGTAGCATTGCACAGTCTGGTGATGCCCGAGTGCGGTGTTTCACAGCTTTGTGGATTCTTGGTCTATTCTATTTCTTATTCTTTTCTACTCTACTCTACTCTACTCATTTTTGTAGATTATGTAATGTAGACTCAAAACAAAAAAGTGTTTTTTTTATGTTTAACCAGTGAAATTCACACTGGGGCACTGCCTATTAATAAGAAATAAATGAAATATGTCCGGTGACGCCCTTGGCCTTTTTGTTGTTCTGGCAATGAGTGTGAGAAATTCAGTGGCTTCTACAATGCAGCAGAAGTCTCCATTCCCACTCTTCTAGCCCTCTCAAAGTAGAATGAAGATTGTATTCTATAATCACAGCTTGTCTCAACCTGCACTGTTTTGTAATATTGCATCTAATATTCTTGATGCTCATTACAGAGCTGCTCTACTGTACCTTTGGCCTCAGCTGGTGTAGCTCCACAGTCTAGCCTCATGACGATGGGAGCGAAGGCCATGTATCCTTCCACACAATGTTTCCGAATGGTGTCAATGATGGACGGAGGAAAATGGATGTGAAGGTCGCAGAGAAACACGATGCTGTGAGGATCCTAAAAGAGAGTGACGCCTCAGTTTGATTTATTTATAGACCTTTACTCAGCGTGATAAAGGAGAAGCTGCTCACTTTTATCAGATCCACACCCGCTTGAAGACCTGCAGCTCTTTGGAAATTCCCATCCAGATTGACGTACTGGTGACTGACACACAACACAGCAGAAAATGTTTTTTTCAGATAACAAGCCCCAGAAGAACGGGAACAAGCCTGTTTACCTGGGCAAAGAGGATTTCTCCAGGGCCTCCCTCACATCCAGGTCAGTGCTGTAGTAGTCAGAAATGATGAGGTTGAAGTTGCTGTCTCCCGTTACTTTGAAGATCTCCTCAAGGTCACGAATCAATTGCAGAACCCACCGGGCCTGGTTCTTTACTAAGAGAGAGAGAGAAGTGTCTTGACACATCATAAACACATTTCATTCTGAAATCATTTCATCTCCACAAACTTAAGTTAAAGAACAGTTGACACAAGAAAGATGTTCAAACCTGGCACGATGAAGTGGACAGTGGCCTTGGGATTCCAGCTGAATCCGACTGGGTCGCACAAGATCATCTCGGGCTGCTGGAAATCGAGCCTGCTGTTGCGCTCTTTGAGGTTCATCATGGGTACTGACTGCAGAATGTAGATGTAGTGTGAGAGACGCAGCAGATTTCCACTTCTGTCTTTCAGCTCCAGCTCCAGGAGGTAGCGGGCACCCCGGACCATGTCCATGTGCTTTTCAACGTTGACCACTTGCACCAGAGTGAACGTCCTGCAGAGAGATAAAAAAATCAATTCTTGTTTGTTTACAAGCTTAACCAACTTAACCACCAGTCATGAAATAAACTAGACACGTACCAGGGGTGATTCTCGTGAAGTTTCTCCATGAAAGTGTTCACGACAAACATGGCGTCACTGGAGGAAAGTTGCAGGTTTCCTGAGACGTTGCACTGCAGGTTGATCCGATCCGATTGATAGCGAGGATTTCTGTTGACCTTAAATGTCCGATTCCAGTTCACCTCCGTGTCAAACACCAGCGCCCGCTCTTTCTTAGCCTCCCACTCGTCGTCCTCGACGTCTTCGTTCTCGTTGAAGTCATCCTCGTCTCCATCGTTCCAAAGGTCCCATTTTTTAAACTGGCGTGCTTTTGTGACTCCTTCTCCCTCGTGCGCCGAGTTCCTCTCGTTTAATGGATACGCTCTGTGGCTTGAGTTGCCCTTTTTCAGGGGAACATCATGAATGTCTTTTTTGGGAGGCAGCAAAGGCGTTGCTGCTCGCTCCTGGTTCAACTTAATGAACCTCTCCCTCTTCTTCTTTTTTGGAACTGGAGGGTTCGGATCCAACAATGGGATCCGATTATCAACGATTTCCAAAACATGAGACTTCTGATCCTTTTCAGGAACATCTGCCGCCTGCTTTGATTTGACAGCTCCTCTTTCCCTGGCTTCTTCTAGCTCACTGTTCCCTCCCACTTTTGCCTTTTGTGTCTGTGCCGCCTTTAGCACTCCTTTCTTTTTGTCCCTCATCCTTTTAACAGAATTCCGCTCCTTAATTTGATTCTGTCTTGGCTTCTTTGTGGACAACACTTGTGGTTCTGCTTGCTTCTGCGGCCGTGGCTTTAAAACACCTTCAATGTCTGGTCTTTTCTTCTGCAAATCCAATTTAATATCATTAGCTGAGGAGTTCTTCTTTGCATTATTTGATTCTTGACCCTCCACGGAAAATATTTTCCTCCTTCGCTTAAAGACATAGTCGTCGTAATCATCGCCATAGTCTGACAAGACGTCATTTTTCATCTCCTTCCGTTCATCTTCCTTGGTTCTAACATCGTCTTCATCATCGATCTTGTTTTTAGTGGTCGACTGTCTTCTCTGGAAACCAAAATCTGACAGGAACCAGAAGACAAGAGTCAAATCACTTGTATTACAATATGAAATATTGTAATAGAGAGGATGACATACTCCAATCATAGTCATATATGTTGCGATCCTGAGGGAAATCTGACTTGTCCATGGTCATGTATCTTGAGAAGCGATAGCTGAAAAGAAAGTGATGAAGCTTGTTTGATTCACTGAACAAGTAGACACACCTTTTCAGGTGGAAAAATGAAAGTGGAAAAGAAAGATTTAAGAACACTAGGTGGAACAGTTCCGAAAATGCAGTATGAATTAGACTGATAGGGCCAACGTTAGAGGAGAACCAGTGTGATGAGAACAAGCAGGACCTTACAGCTGAAACAGACACCTGCCCCCACCCACATCTACGACGCTGAGCATGTGTCTAGCTTCAACTTCTATGGAGTCCACACAGTGTGTTAGCAGCAGTGTCCTATGTTATCACCAACAAGGCACAACAACAGCTCTACCTCCTACGGAGCCCCCAAAAATGTCTCAGGATCCTGCTGGACCTTCACCGCTGCATCACTAAGAGCATGTGGTAAAGCAGCATGACAGAGGCAGTCACACTTCTGAGGCACCAGCACAAACACCCTCATCTGCACTCATGTATCTTAGTACTTCCTTTCCAGTTGTATTTAAATTATTTCTTTTTTATTTTGTACCTCCAATTTAGTCATGTACATTACGGCTGTGTATTGGCAGGTATCTTACCATACGATACATATCCTGATACATGAGTAATGATGCGATACATTGCTATATATTGCAACACTCCAAGTTCAGCAATATATTATAATAATATAATAATATATAAGAACCATCATTTTAATGGTTGCAAAATCACAATGCAGTCCAATATCATGCGCATGAAACAAGTTTATTGCTATCACAGGAGACTTAAATTTCGCAGTCCCACAGTGGAATAAACAGCTCCCCTAGACAAAATAACTGCAGTGTACTGATAGAAAACAGTACTAAAACACATCACAAATGTCACAGCATATCCAAGTATCTTTGTGTTTAATATTGATACAACCGATTTAAAATATCAAGACAATATCACACAATCAAGTTTCTGTTTATACAGTATATATCATCTTTGCACCAGTTGGTTGAGCGCTAGCTGCATTTCATTGACCTGTACCTGCACACTCACCGTACAACTGACTCTGATCTCGCAACTCTTATCTGTAATCTATGCTGCTCTTTCACTAACTACCATAACTCATGTCTGTAGGGGAGAGCTGGAATGAGGCACTAATCCATTACCATTGTTGCTATTCTCTCAAAACTGACTAGACAGGTAAAAAGAGGAAGACAAAGGCTGATGAAGGCAGTGATGAAAGCACGGGTAGAAGGAAGTTTCACTATTCAGTTACTGGCTTTAGAAAAAAAAAATCTTGTCTGCAACTTCTTGCAAACAACTTACGAAGAGAGGTATGGGCTTTCAGGGTAGAAGCAGCTGTTTTCTGTCTCCATGTGCGTGAGCCGTGTGTAGTCGTTGGGGTAGACGTAAGACAGTTGAACCTGCAATGAGAAAGGTGATGTAGATTCACTTCCTCCCACATCTGAGATATTTGAAATGAGAGATATTTGAAATCAGAGCTGCCAGCTATGTGTCTCTTCCAGTGACTGAATCGACCTGACTAATGCCAATGTCAGGTAAAACAGATGGAAAAAGAGCAGGAGCCCGTGTTGTGTGTTCATGGCACAAACCCGCTAAGATTTGCCGCTGGAGTGTCCACGGTGACTACTGAGCTCACCGACAAAGGCAAGCAGTTCTTAGATAATGTCTTGTCTCCAAGTTACGGTTTGTTTTTTAGCTTTATGGTGGTTCTCATGTTAAAACAAAAAGTCTGATGTAGATATGTCATGCACACAGACCAGATTCTAAAGCAAAGAGTTCTCTTTACTGAACTATACCTATTTAGTGAACTTTATGAGTACATTTGTGTAAACAACTTATAGGAATATGAAGGCTGGTTTGTGTACAGTAATTGAGTGTTTATCTTTTTAGTCCACATAATGCAAAAATTTGAAATTCTAACACGCTTTTCTTCTCACATCTGGGCTAACCACATTCAACCCAGGAGTTGTCTCTGGAAGATGATTCTGTTCAGCCATTAGAAATGATATGACTATGACATGACAGAATGTGACTTATCGCACATAATTGATGTCACACTTATTGACCTTTTTTTTTTTTTTTGCTGATGAGAGGGTACCAAAACGTAACATGTTTGGTGTTGGTGAAAGGTTGTTGGTAGTTGATAGCTTTACCTAACTGTTCAACTTTCAGCTCAACTTACTCAATTTTAGTTCTTTATTTCATTATTTGCATTATGATTGCTCACGACTGGCGCGCCATACTATGTTGGGTTAGGTGTCGGCTCTTTTGCAGCATGAAAGGTGGCGACCCTACTCTACAGTCTCCCTCAACAGGCCCTAAGACGGGTGTTTTACACACACTGCTATGTCCTCACTTTTGAATCTTCTACAGGTTTGCAACTATTCCTCTTAGAATGTTACAGAAATATTGACAAACACTAAGAGAAATACATACAAACTCCAGGCCTTGGTAGCGTCGTAGAGGATAGTCTTTAATGGTGTAGCTGGGTTGGTATAAGCATTGAGGCAGAATACCCTGGAGGTACTTTTTATTTACCAATGGAACTGCAAGAAAACAAGTATTACTTTTGCTTCATGGGAAAATGAGTCACACAAACGATAGGAAACCGATTCTCAGTCACAATTCACCTTGGTAGATGTTATCTCGGGGGTCGCTCTTGAGAATGTCTGCGGTGTCACTGCTCCGTTTTGCGATGGTTTGTCGGTGACTCGCAGCTGTCTGTGGTATATGAGCGTTTTCGCCGATGAGCAAAGCGGATTCGTCTGCAATTAGAAACCACAAGGCAACGAAATGAGAGCAATGTCGGAGCGACATGAGGAAACCGCTGAGCACTAAGCGCTAAGCCTGCAAGAAAAAAATAAGTCACACGCTGATCTGTTTTGCTGTGTCATGGAATTGAAACTGAAGATATAAAAACAAAAGCACAGACTTTTCACACTTTGACCCTTGGTGTACTTACTAACGTATAGGGAGATGTGCTTTGATTCGATGATGCTAAACTGGAATTCTCTGTGCAAGAGCTGCCACTGCGTGAAGAAAGACAGCTGATGAAAAGTGGAGAAAAATAAGAGATAAAATCTATTTTTTTGCTACTTACTGCCACCTCCACATGATCAGTCCCTCTGTCATTCTGCTTGTGGAGGATTTCAAAAAAATATCGCCTCTGAGACATGAGCCTGTAAGACAGTATTCAAGATGATTTACTCATGTGCAGGTTTTATAAAAGGAACCACAAAATGAATTTGTCTGTCTTTTTTCATACTCGTTGGATCGGTTAAGCAACCAACCCAGCTTCCTGTCGAATCGCACTTCAACCACAGTGACATGGGGTGAAACTCAGAATGAGTTCTATATTTGCTGTGAGAAGCTTTTTTGAAAAAACATTTTGCACTTCAATGAAATTCGAGCAGAAACTTTTTCAAACACACAACTTTAAGGCATTACCATTGGAAAAAGACTGGAAAAAACATATGAGATTTATGATTGAAAATTGCCAGAACTACTGTGTGGGATAGATTTATTATTTAGTTTTATTGCTGAACTTTGATATCACTATTTCAAAAGGCTGTAGCTGTTAGGGACCAGATTAGATTAGATGGAAGTGTGCTGTACTGTAAAAGATAAAAAAAGTACAACCCACATTTTGGCATGGGAGTAAATACACTCATCTAATTTATATATTATGGCATCAGCAGTTACACAAATCATACCCCTATTTCCACTTTTTTTTAACATTCCAACAGGTGACGTTTGACCATGCCCCTACGAAGTCCCCAAACCTGGTAAAGCAAAGCATCAGTTCCATTATATGCTGCTCGCAGACAGCAAACACACTGGCGGTCACTATTTACTCCACAACTTTCAATCGTAGATTTTAATGTAAAGCAGAAAGTACATCAGACTTCATACTCAGTTTTGTGACTTGACTGTCACAAAAACTTTCACAACGTTCATAATGCGACTGGCTGATTTCAAATGTTGCCCTGTTATATACACAACTCTATATACACATAACTCTATATACGCATAACTGCTAAGATCAGGCGTGGTATAAATAAATAGCAGTATATTGATTATTATCTAGAGTCAGAAGGCTTATGTCCATCTAGGAGGAAGCATGTGATGCTCCAGGGCAGGTTTCCCAGAAAATATCCCAATAGTCACATGATTAAGTTAATGGAATATAACCACCACATCTTGCCCATCTAATGGACAGATCAGACATAAGAGAGCGAGTGTGGTTGGAGGTGAAAGCTGCTTTCTAACAATAAAAACCTCACCTTATTTCACCCCCTGACATTTAATAGTTTGTAAAATGATTCCTCAAGTGAGTCAAATACATTTCCAATCAGCCTGTCAGAACCCAAGGGTGGAAGTCAATAATCTATGTATGTACAAGATGCGTCATGTTCTACCCACAGTGTTGGTTTCGAAGTCTGGCTCGCATATTTATCGAACTCCCCAGGGGCCGTCCATTCTTCACCAGTCTGGAAGCAGCAGAGGATGTGAGTTAAATAGCGAAGAAATCATGAGTCATATAGAACGTTTTTCTGAGATGTAGCTGTGTTAATTTTTTTGCTGTAGCAGGAACACACATCGAATGCATGTTCAAAATAAACCTCATAAATTCAAGTGTGATTTCCGAAATAAAAACTGACAACAGAATCCTTGAACTTGAACATCAGGTTACTGTACAATCCGGACTACAGAGTGCACCAGAACATTAGCTGCTTCCACAAAATTTAAGAAGGATAATAGATGTTATTCATACATAAGCCGCACCGGTCTATAAGCCATGGGCGCAGTGGTGCTGTCTGCACTGGACAAAGGTCAGTGGTGCGCCCAGCTTAAAAATGCATGAGGATCACTTCTAAACTAGTTTACAAAACGGGGCCCAGCATTGAGACTGACTCATGAAACAAACTGGGCAATGTTCCGAACATGAATGATGAACTCCTCCCATCTTTTATTAGCCATCTTATTAGTCAGTGAGTCAGTCAGCTTTCATTGGAATGAACACAGACTGCTGAATCTTGCGTATATATGTACGTAACATGATGGTATTCTTACCGTTCCAACCCAGGCCAGCAACCTTAAGTTAAGTGGAGAGTCATCAGAGCTGAGCCAGAACTCTGAGTTGTCATCCGAGCTCACTGCAAACACAAACTCTCCTGACGGTCCAAATGAACACAAGTTAAGTGAGGACATTTACAGAGGCAGGCTGAATGAATTAGCAGGATTGTGCTGCATACCATCAGAGTGAGGATGCAGGTAACCAAAAATCCTCAGTCCATAGTTGGTCCAATGAGGAGATACAGCAAGTTTCTGGACGGTGGTCCGTGACTGAATAAGGTCGGGAGTGGAGAAATGATTAAATTAATAGGCATTTGAAGTGTTGAAGGAATTAAGGAAACCAACAAAAAATCTGTGTACAGATTCACTAACAGCGAGGTGAGTCAGGACTTACATGAGGGAATAATGGGTAGTGCAAGTTCCGGCGAAGAGCAGTCGTGGAGCTCCCGCACCAGTCCTCAAACACATGCAGATTGGCTTCACCCAGATACTGCAGGTAAACACAGAAGACTATGAGCACAATAGTTTGCTCATGTAAGTAACAACAGCGGTCATAGCTGTCAGTCAATGTTCTCCACAATGTAAAGAGCATGAACTATTGCACGGGTCACCAACAGGTAGCCCACGGGCACCAGGCTGTTACAAAAGGATAATAATAATAATTTACATTTTCTTGTAATAACCATTTTATTATGTTTGATTTTGTTGTATTTTTTTGGTAATTTCTGTGAAAAGTCAGCAATGATCATGCTTTCACAAGTGTGTACTCAACTGATGGTAGCCCTTCGGGTCACACAGTGCCCTTGGAGTAGCTCGCGGTTGGTGACCGCTGAACTATTATTTCAAGACTAAATGTTAGATTTTTTTTGGTGACACTTGCTTGAATAATTTAATGTAAAAAAGAATGTAGCGTTTCTCCTTCCCAAACTTCCTCATAAAAGCCGGAAACACTAGCGAAGAGACGTCTATTGCCGTGTAAAGGTACACCACTGTGACATCTGCCTCTGGGCTATGTCATCGGAGCTGTGTGTGTGTGTGAAGTCTGGTGAGGAGCCATTTGTGGTTCATTATTAGTTCAGTCCTGACCTAGATCAGGCGCTTCAAACTAAAGGCTGTCCGTTGTATAATGACTCACGCCACTTGATCTATGTCGGCCCTTATCTATAGATGAATGAAAGATTCTTGGTTTAGTTCGAGATCAAGCCATTTCCAATTCACTTATTTGTCATCAGCCTCAATACATTCCTTCTTTTGATTTAACCACTGTGTTCCTTCATTCTCTTGTTGCAATTCATCATCTATGAAGTGCAACAAGAGACGACAGGTACATATAAAAACTCAACACCCAGTCAACGTAAACAATACAGCCCTCTATGTTACCCAACAATGCTTCACTTCCTCATTCCAACAAGTGTTTGTCTCATGCCTATAGTGCAGGTGAAACCACTTTAAACTGAGCCTCCTCCTTCTACCTGAACTCTTCTCCTCAACATTTCTGCAAACACTACTCTTGACACCTTATATGGACATGAGCTAAGATTTGTTAACGTAAGCATACACTCACTAGAAACATCAACAGAATGGGATTTTCGCCGTGAGCAGAGATAAAAAGATTAAAAGTGACTGACAGCAGTAATTCCAAACATTGTTCACACATTGCTTATCAGAAAGATTGTTACACATCAGCATGTTTAAAAAATGCAACATGTTTTATTTTGGAAAAACGCACAATCATTTTTTCAAGGTTTTATTTTTGTTAAAATCAAATAGGGATCAATGGGGTGGATTTGGGGTTTAAAGGCCTCAGAACTGAGAGGCAAAACAATTGCAATGGCGCTCAAGACAAGCTTTTCTTATTGTTGTTTATAGAGAAGTGAAAGGTTGGAATTTGATTTGATGCGTCACAAATGAATGACAGCAATGATGGAACGGGAACAACCGTAATTATTCTACTTCCTTGTAGCAGCCACACGGCTCATGTGCTGTTAGTGTCACCCAACAGTAGTCATGAGGTCTAATGATAGTGATCCTTCATATAGAACAAACCTGCCCTCCCCACGAACTGCTCAACTGTACAACAATCGCGAGGCAACACTCTAAAAACACAGCTGCAGTGTGTAGCACATTGTATCCAAGAGTGTGAACTGTGAGTGAGTCGAGCAAGTCCAGGCAGGTAATTTAAGGTTCAAAAAGGGTAAATGACTGTGAGCATGAAGCGACGCACCTCAGCTTTCCAGGGTTGAGGAACGAAGCTGGCTGTCCAAGTACTGGGACTCTCTCCGCTGCTCTGCTCGAGGCTAGCCTTTCCCTTCAGATGGCAACATTAAGGGCATATTTTAATGTTTTCGCTGAGCTGACTGGATTTATTTGAGTCGGCTGCTTACCCTTCCTTGGTTCTGGATGTCATCTTTGGTCACACCTGGAGAGAGAGGTGCAATTTTGTTAGTGTAATGTCCAAATAAATGTCACATTCCAGCCATTTGACGGATGAAATATTACTATTTTTGCGCACATAATGGGTCTTCAAAACAAAAAAAAAGTCGGACATAGAGAAAAAAGTATAGTCAATCTCATTAGTGTCATTTCCCGTGACTTATGGCGGCCAAACCGACATTTTTATGACGGCCATTAAGAAGAGAGAACTGGTCTTAGTGTTTCGCTGGTCATTATATTGTTATTTCTCCCCGACTCTTTAAATCTTTTTCCACGATATCCTCCCTCATTTCTCTCTTTTCTAAATGACAGCACACCAAAACACATTAGCCACACTTGCTTTTATAGACTTGGCCCAACGGGCCCTCTCGCTCCTGACCACGCCCACATCATTTAAGGAGTTTAAAGACTTCTAGAAAGCTCTGGGGAAGCCCTTTAATAAAAGAAAGCTGGGTGTATATTTTGCTCCATCGGGTCGAGCACATTCTTCACTCGGGTCTGTCTTTAGCAGCATGAGTAATTCTAGACTGGCCGTCAGGAAAAATAGCAGAAGACTATTTTTATCTGTCACAACCTACAAGACCACGAACATCTTCCTCCTGCAGCAGCAGGCTCAGAAATACATCTCAGACGCAGAATCACATAACAACTTTCACATGCTTCACTGCTTTCTTTATTCTTGTTAAAGCAATACTCTTTATTCAGCAGTGAAATATCCACTCTGACAATCCATAACTGTGCCAATGAGCACAGTAAAGTATTTATAATCGGATGTATTATCAACACTTTAAATTAAAATGCAAATGGGAAACATTTGCATCATGTTCATGATCTCCCTCTCTATGGTTGCTACACAGTTAGCAAACCACAAGGATGCAGTAGTTTAGCTTCCACTCACTGAAGCTAAGAATCTATTTACAATTAGATTTATAATATGGTACCGTGAAGTCAGCAAAACACCACATTGTTTTCACCACAGTGTGTGAAAGCAACGTGCCAACATCCGGGTGAGGGAAAGCAGGTGTGGGGAGACAGCAGCTGACAACAGTCTGTGAAACCAGTTTTGATATTTACAAGTGCGGGTGACACCTTTGTGACACTTGAGCCTCACGGTGAATCAGTATTCTGTTTAATTGACAATCACAGCAAAGGTTTTTTGTGGATTTTGGATCATGAGTTATGCAGCTAAATCCAAACCGGACTGACCAAGATGCTGAAAGAGGCAAAGGCACAACAAAAAAATGTAAATAGCAAAGAAGATCTGCAAAACTGGAGACGCAGTGATGGATGAGCTTAGATAAATTTCATCTATTTTATGTTGTATCTTAGATTTGATTCGATTCGATTTTAGATTTGCCACAGCAGCAAACATTGAAGACATCTTTTTGTAAAGAGCAGTAAATCCCTGACAATTACAGTAAATCTAATACAAACAAACAGGACGAAATGAAAAAGAAAAAATGTCAGGAAAAGTTATAATAATAATCATAAAATAAATACTGGAGAAAAAAGTAAAAGCTGTAATGGACTTTAAAAAGATGGATGAATCACATAATAATAATAAAAAAAACACTATATTAAAAGGAAATAAATAATTTTAAAAAATGAGTGACGGCACACATAAAAAAAAAAGACATAAATGTGATTTATAGAGGAATGAACTAGATACTGCAACAAGTAAGCCATGCGTTTGATGTGTTCACAGCCTGATTAAAGAAAAAGAAAAACACCTGGGTGATTAAATTTCCGCTAGTCAAACAAGGAAGCCAGTTCCTCTCCAACACCATTGCACCTTGTCTTCATTTTGACATTTATTAACTGCTGTACCTTGCTCTACTAGGACCCACGTGATTTGCATGCTGGAAAAACAAGCGGTCCCTTAAGGATCTACGTCTCCTTCCCTGGTAACTGAGGTTGCTAGTCTGAGTCCTGAACCAATCCCTTTGTCACAGTGGAGAGTTGACAGGCGAGTCCTGCTAACCAAATGTTCAATAACTTCTACTGTTATGTATATTTTCAGGGCGAGGCTGATCCAGGTTAGCTAGTAATTATCCAGAGGTAAGGAGAAGCCTTCCCGCTATCTTAGCTGGAGAGGTTTCACCTTCCTCTCTTGCTCGTGGGATGGATTTTGCCTAACAGAGTGAATAAGAGTCAGTTTTTTAATGCACTAATTCAACTCTATTAAGTATTGTTAAATTCTTGTTTGTGTTCAGTTGTGTGGTACTGCTGTTTATTTCTAACCACGAAGCTTCTTTTCAGCCAGTCTCTCACGTGCAAGTCAACATATGCAGAAGTGTGACTTGTGTTCATTCCTTTCATCACCCTTTTCTTGACTGAGTTCCCTGAATCTCAGGTGGTCTCTGCCGGGACAAACAAAGGAATGTATAGACGGGCGAGTCCTGTGTGTCACTTGTTCTTAGGCATGTGTTTACTTGCTGCCTTTTGTTTAAACTAGGCGGGAGTCGCGCTTTTGTTGTTTCTGTACAGATTGTAAAAACAAAACCCACGGCTCCCTCCGTTCTCACAACTGCGCCACGTTCCCATCGCCTCGGCGCTAAACTTCGTGCGACTGCTGTGAAACAGATGCGGAGGTGTCGAGAAGGTAAAGCCAAAGCAGGAAGTGTAGTGAGACAACAAGACCATTTCCTATTTACAGTCAAAACCTGTGACCTCTTGACCTCCTCACCCGCTCTTACCAACCCGCCTCCACTCTAAGCACACACGAAGCATCTATTTAAATTGCGGTTTTGTTTCACCTGCGCTCAGATCGCATTTCTTCGAATCCAGTAGCAGAACCTGAAACTCATGTGCAGGGCAGTCTCTCACAATATTTATCTTCTCTCATGGCCCGTACACAAAAAGGACCAGGTCGTTCCTATGCGCTCAAGAGTGTCCACACGAAACCGCTGTTTCATTTGTGTCTTCATTTCAATGACCAGACCACAACTTTTTGTAAAACAAATCTAAGAAAAAAAAATCAATTGAAATTCAGGAAAAATCAGTTTCCTGACTAGCAAAGTAGAGAGGGCACCCATACTCCAGCAAACTTACTGTGTTAACCCCCAAATAGCAACAGCTTCACGCCTGTTTTAAAGTTATCTGTAGTCATACACAATTACATTTAATATTTTTGTCATTAAAGCAAGATGCAGATGGTACATTAGAGGCTTAGATAATTAATATTGTTCAGTAGTCCAGAATGTATTAAGAAGTATAAGTGACTTTGATTGTTTGTATGCGTTTTTTTTAACAGTACAGTATGTCGCACTTGTCCCGAATATACCAAGTGTTAATGCCTACGGTAAATAAATCGTGTTTAGATGAGACAGAATGTGCCCTGGCTGGAAGTTACGCGAAGCGGTTTTGCGTTTATGTATTTTCAGTGAATTAAAATTCATCACATGACCACAAATTAATACTTTAAAACCCATTTTCACAACACATTAAAACATTCACAGCCACAAAAAGACTACATTTGTGAATGAAATGATGTCTTAATAATCCATTTGGAACTAAAGCAGATCATCCCAGCTCTTGACATTTCTGCACATTATTGTTGTTTTTTTGTAGTATTTATATTATTATTATTATTATGCAGATTACATTATCAGTTTCTACATTGTTTTCTTTGTTTCAACCGTGTTGGTTATCAAGTTGTTGCTTTGTCTATAACTTTAAGGTTTTCGATGCTGCTCTATCAACCAAAACTTCCCCAGTGTGGGAGGAATAAAGGCAGTCTAATCTAATCTAACCTAATTATGAAATCTGATGACAGAGATGGGTCACAGCCAATGAAAAAGAAAGAAAAAGTAAACACGAGACTTTTCAAAGTCTCGAGTTTTCAAACTGACTGTGTCTAATGCCCAAGCTGGCACATTGCTGGCTCCTTCACTGGTCCTGTCTCATTTTCTGCATTAAAATGAAACAGAGATGCTCTTTCTCACTGTTTAACACGCGTAGTGTGAATGTGTTATTACCAGCCTTCTTAAGCTCAACTCAATCAGAAGTTTTTTAAATGTCCCAAATATTTCATTGAAGTTCCTACTGGTTTTAAATGGACTTATGATGTTACATGATGAGTAAGTGTTACATGATGACTGGCCTAGGTGCAGAGAGCTACAAGGAAGTCAAACCTGAGGGCTGGTTCAATGTGTTTAAATATGACAGAACACTTTACAGGAAGACGTTGGCAAAAAAAATACAGTCCTCACTTGCTGACTTAAAGGCGCAAATACACTGAATAAAAAGCCTATGAGCAAGTTAGACAAAATATATTCATGTTGGAGTGTACATGTTTATTTTGAGGTTTGTTCAGGTAAAAAAAAATCAATAGCTGGATATTTGGTGAAGATTGGTGAAGTACATTTATCGTAAACAAGACGTTATTGTCACCAAGATCAGCAGCAAATTTGAGTTTAATGAGGCTTTTGTGTTGCTTGCCCTTGGTGGGAACTATTGGGTTAGTAAACAAACTTCAGAGAGAAGGTCAAGACCTTAATTTGTGCTGAGAGATAACAGCAGCGGTGCACAGCAGGCTTTGAATAAAAATGGGAATCCCGATATCCATGAGCGGAGATTAGAAAATGACTCATCAGTTATTCACACTTATATGGTCTTTGCAAGAGCACAGCACAGTCACACTACTTTCAACCGTTGGGAGGCATTTAGTTAAGAGCTTAAAATCAATAAACAGTAAGAGCAGTTGGTTTGTCTTCTGCTTAACAGAGACACAAGACATTTGCTTAACAGAGAACACTAGGGGACTGTAATAATAATCAATGGCTTTTGGTCCATCCAGGAGTACGACAGGCAAGAGACGCAAAACAAACAGGTTTCACTCCCGAAAACAAAACTTTAAATGTCTAAATAACACTACAAAAAGATAGCTATGGTATCAGCTCAAAACAATGAACACAAAAAGGCCTCTAAAAGCCATTGCTTAAAAGGGATTTACTCTTTTGTGTACGTTTTGAACAAATGTGAACAACTTGAATTTACTTCATAAAAAATCAAGTCAATTATTATTCATTAAAGGGCAGAGGAGGCTGCTCCTGCTCAGGAGGCTGAGGTCCTTCAATGACTTTGTGGCGGCATCAGCCACTTTCGATGGAGTCGTCTGCTGGACAATCCGTATTTCGGAGAGAGACAGAAAGAGGCTGGACAGAAGAGGGCGAGTTCAGTCCCGGGCTGCTCTCCAAGTGGTCATCCACGATGGCCAACCCACCTCACCCCCTCCAGGAGACCCTGATGGCACTAGGCAGCACCTTCAGCTTTTGATGCTCCGATCTATACGTATACTTTTTGTTATTATCTGTATATTATCTATTTACTTATAACTACTCCTATTTTGTTCATTTATTTTGTCATATTTGACTATACATTATGGAGATTTATTAATTTGTCTTGTTTTTTTTTTACTATATGATGAAGCTTTGCGGATGTCTTTGGAGTTTGTTGCATATCTTTAATGCTTTTAGTGTGTGTCACTGTCGTTATTGGCTGCTGTGATATGCTGAATTTCCCGGCTGTGGGACTAATAAAGGCCATCTAATCTAATCTAATCTCATTCTTTGATTTTTTTTATGTCTCATTATTGAGTTAGACTAAATGTCCCCGTCTTTTTAAAGTGTTCACACGAACAGACAAGTGGAGAGAATAAAAGGCAGAAAAAAAATAAAACACAATATGCTCCATTATAACCCCTCTTTGCTGCATAACTAAGTCGTACTTATGGTACTGGAAATTTGAAACATCAATCCTTCACATTCATATCTCTCTAGCTGGACGTGCGCAGGTGCCTGTTGATGCCAAGCCTCCGTTAAACTTCGGTGGGACACACAAGCAAGTGAGAGCGGCCGGTCCAACTCACCGGTCTCCTCGCTCAAAGCTCTGGCCGCAGATATCTCGTTGTAGAAGGCGACTGCTCCCACCAGTAGAATCATCCCGAACACCACATACTTGCTGTTTCGCCTCAGTTTCCTCAGCGGAAACAAAGCTGCGACCATCTTGAAGCACTGGCTCGTAACCTTCTCCCGTGTAAGTCATCAGGAGCGAGTGGCGCGGCTCGCCTCCCGCCGCCTCTCACCCCCACCCCCCGGGGAGCCACTAGCACCGGCTCCCGGTGGCCCCGCGGTCCGTCCTCAGCAGCTCCGACCCGGCCAGAAACACCGCCATAACTCCGTTGAATCTTCACAAGAGTCCAAATCAATTCCGCTCACATCCACCTCCGAACTTCAGGGACACGAAAGTGCACTGTGAGTTTCGGAGGCAACAAGTGGATCGTTTACTACGCAAGAAGTAACCGGAAGGGTAGCGGTATAGATTCAAAATAAAAGCAGTTAGGACGCCAAATTGGCGCGGAAGCTTCCGGTGTTGATTTAACGTTAACAAGTGCGAGGAATGTGAATTCTTCCCACAACGGGCAGCACACAAACATTATTGACATAGACAAAGCAACAACACAACCAACATTGTAGAAACAAGACACCAGAACATCGTGACAAAAAAATGAATACAAAAAATGAAATCAACTCTCTTATTCAAATATTCATTTAGGTGTTATCACCCTTTAGATCTTAAATGGTGTGGTATTTTTGAACATACCAGGGTTAAACATTGCGCAGTTCAGAGTAGTTCAGTGGCGAATGTTGTTTTATTTTGAAAACTTGTCAGTCTTCTCGCGTGTAGCAGCTAACTTGACAATGGCCATTTGCAGGGCGGGCTGATGAGGTCAACACCTACAAATGATATCGTCGGGTTTTACAGGTAGTTGCGAGAATGACAGCCGCGCTGTGTGGCCGCAGCGCTTCGCCTTTACGAGCTCAAACTGAACATTCACTTCACTCCTCAACGAAGACCGTTGAGAATGAAGCGCACTCGCGAGTGTCGTGTTGTAAATGTTTTTTTAAGGTCTCGTTTTCTTTCAAACCAAGGGGATCTCCATTTCCCAACAAACCGGTTTCAATGGACCTGGAATTCCTCGTGCAACCATGTAAATGCAAATGATGTTTTCGATGAGCGAGATTAAAATTGAGAGACAACATTTGGTTTCACCATTAAAAAAACAAAACAAAAAACAAGACGTCACTAATAGATAATTTATGATTTTATTCATTCACGCAACGTGATTGATTTTTGCAATAAAAAGGAGAGGAATTCCTAAAGCTATGACTGAAACAGGCTTTAGAATGGCTTACGTGCTTTTACAAAAAAACACCCAGAACAGTTTCAATTGTTAATGTATCACACCTTCAAAAAAGTGCAACCAAAAAACAAGTCAATTCTACATGGCATTTAAAGACACAAGATAACAGTTGAGACTGGACTGTGAAAGAGGAGACCGTTTACCTGTTTGAATCAACATGAACATCTGTTGTCGCCGGCTAAACAAATAATCTTTACATCACAGACATGGAAGTATACAACACTGGCAGCAAATAAAACTAGCTCAACAATCTCTGAGACAGCACTTGAGTGCGAAATTGAGCGTTGAGACAAGAAAACACTCCCTTGATTGAATCGTTTATTATTTAAGTTTGTCAGACAAGAGCAAACAGTGAACTCTCTGCAACGAGAAAGACAAACTTGACGCACAGTCCACAACCTTGTTCTGGATGGTGGGTTGCGGCCGACTCTTCAGGAGACAGCGCAGGGTGTTCCAAGGACGTGCAGTCTAAACCGTCTGAATCAATATAAAAAGCCATCAAATATTTAAATTAAGACTCAACAGTGGATTACACAAGGATGAGCCCATAACACGTCCCTTCTAGCTGCTTTTTTAAAAGTATTCCAGTTGAGTCGTTCGTGGTTATGAACATTTTCAAGAACATAGAAGCATAACATTTGGGGCCAACATAATTTCAATATTCCTGACAAGTCCAGTACCGAGGCCACACCTTAGATTGAGAGCCTTTGTCAAACCGTGGCATCTTTGTAATCTTGTCCACCAGCCAGACCTGCTACATACTTACTCTGGGACACATGCACTCAACAATAACATCAACTCTTAGACTACAACCAGCACAAGTCCAGAAATTGATCAACAGGCCCATGAGATGAAATACGTAGAGCAAAGTTAGTGTGGAAAGTGGATGGAGTAGCCCTTGGCAGGAGGGTCTAAAATGACAAACCTACATTTTGAAAAACACACAAAGTTTGAAGTTTCGGGGTCAAAGGATTTGGGGTGGTGGCGCACCATCTTGAAATGCACTTCCCACAGTACCGTCAAGCTGTGGACGCCACACCCTCTCAGCTAGCTGCCATGGCGAAAAGCTCAGACACAGAAAGCCAGCGGAGACGATCCAGTGCTCGATGCGAATACAAACTCTCACTTGCACACAATCACACATTGAAGAGGTTACAAAAGTCTACACCGGCATTCGGCAAGTTCTTCATGAGAAACATTTAAGCCTCGACGTCCTTCTCTGTGTTCTCCACCTCCATCTCGGTGTCACCGTTTTCTTTGCTGTCGCCTTTCTGCTTTTCTTCCTTCTGTTGACCAAAGACCAGGGAGGATGAGCGAGGATATGGTTCCCTCTAGCGACCGTGGTAAATCACTGCAGCTTCTTACCTTCAGGTCCCGCTCAGCAAACTTTTGGAACATGTTGGCATATATGCGCTTGTCCTTTTCCCGCTGCTCCTTTATTTGCTTCTGACAGAGAACCACCTGAAAATCGGAATCAATGTTTTAGAATCAGGGAATGCTGAAAGTCTACAGTCAAATTATACTTTAACTGTTCCGTACATTCACACACTCTCCACCCTCCCACTGATGCAACCAGCCTTCTCTCATTTCAGTCTTCCGCACTATGAGGTGTTTGCATGCTTGTTTTCATACTTCACCAACATTTTTAAAATTCTGACTTTCAAGCATACAGGCATAAGCAGGGCATGGCAAGATCTAACCTCTAATCTCATCTAAAACTGCGCTTCCTGACACCCACAGGACTTTCGGTCTTGGTTGCAGCTATGTTTCATGTGAGCAGATTTTAGAGAGGACTCTTTTGTCTTGTATAAATGGGTATCATCAGACACCAGCCCCAACTCGATTAACTGGTTTGAAAATCTGGCGCTGCCAACAGTCAAGGCTTAATTTAGACGGGAATTTTATTCACCAGAGACCTCTAGGACGCATGATTTATCCATGTTACTTCAGGAGTTGTGTAACACAAACATACTACTGGATGAAAATGCAGATGCCGTTGTCAAGCTGGTCACATAGCGTACCTGACTCTTGGCCGCTTTGTTTGCAGGGTAGAGCTGAAGTACTCTCTGAAAGTCCTCTTTCGCCCGCTCAAACTCCTTCATGCCGTAAAGCGCTTCTCCTCTCCGGAACAAAGCTTTCTCATTGGATCCATCCATCTCCAGAGCCTTCACAGCATGATCAGGAATGAAATTAGCCACATGCTTCTCTTAGAAGTGAAATCCAGACAAAACGCAGACGACTTGCCTTGTCACAACTTTCCAGAGCTTGATTTGGCTCCTGCAGTTTGAGGTAACACATGGCCAAGTTGAGATGCGCAGCTAGCTTCAACGCTTTGGCCTTCGTCTCCTCCTCGCCGGACAGGCTGGACTCGTGCTCCAGCCACGACACGATCCGCTTGTACTGCACTGACGCCTTCTTGTATTTACCCTCCTGGATCAGGTGATGAAAGGATGGTGTGAAAGGCGGCCTATAAATTGTGAGGCACATTCATCCGTTCCTACCTTGAAATACTGTGTTCCCTTCTCTTTCACCACACTGCTCTGTTCCAGTTTCTCCGCCGTGTTCATCTCCCATGATTCCTTGGCCTTTTCAAACGCTGTGAGCTTGATCCTGTACTGAATGGTCTCCCCGTCGGGAATGTTGTGTTTTGCATTTCCTTCTTTCCCAAATCCATATCTGACATGAGAGCAACATGATTCAAGTGTGTAAGGAGCAGTAGAAGTTTGAGATATCTTCAAGTTGGACTCTTACTTGGGTTTGATGTTAAAGATCGCCTCCTCTCCCTGCTCCATTGCCATGATGGCTTTTTCAGCACCGACTGGCAAACCGAGACTTTCTCCGTCGCCAACCTCAAATTTCATTTCCCGGTCGTCAAACACGCGTCCGTTAAATGTCCCCTGAACGGTCACTGGAGGTGTTTAGAAAACAGATCAACTGTTTATTGTTAAATGCTTAAAAGAAGACAGTTTCACAGATCACACAAGAGCGAAGACCAGTCTGATTTAAACTGAATAACCAGACCTCCATCACAATACGTTGTTTCCTCAAACAACACTGACAAAACTATTAACACATTGCCCAAAGCTAAAACGACATCCGCATTATTTTGTCCAGGGAGTGATGATATCACACCTTCAACAGCAGATCCCTCATTAGGCTTGGAGTACCCCTGCCCTCTGGTCATAACACGCCGGATAATCCCTCCATCCTGATCCTCCGTTACGTCTTCGCCATGAAATGAAAACAGCTCCACCTATGGGTAATAAGGTGTCATAACAGCTTCCACTGACATTGGATTAATTCAATGAATTACACACTGCCTACCTCGAAAACAAGCGTGGCGTTCGGTGGGATCTTGGGGGGGCTGCCAGCAGACCCGTACGCATACTCCGGCTTGCAGATGAACTGGGCCAGCTCGCCCACTTTCATCGTAGCAACACCAATGTCCCACGCTTTAATAACTTGACCTAAACATAGAGAAGTGAGATTCAACTGGGGGGTGCACGTGTCATGACGTTATACAGCCAAAGCACTGGATATGGACCAACCTTTGCCCAGCTCAAAAGAGAACTGCTCTTCTCTCTCTCTGCTCGAGTCAAACTGAGTACCATCCAGAAGTGTGCCCACATAGTGGACATAAACTTTGTCGGCAATCAGGGGCAGCTCTGCGCAGGTGCCCTCCCTCTTCAAAAGCTGGAGGAGATGAACACATGTCAATGGACGTCAGCATAGCACAGTTGCTAATACAAAAAGCAGCAACAGCATTTCCAATCACCTTGTTTAGTCATGCAATGAAATTGAAAAACTCCCAACATGATTGCAAAGCAACTTTAATTGTACTCTTCTTTATGAAGCTCATCTTGAGTACATTTTTGTTGTCACAGACAACCCAAATTAGGCCATCGAGGTACTCAAAAGTACCACCAACTAGATGTTTGGAGAATCAGAGAAGTAATGCAAATGTTGATAGCAGCTTTTTGCATTTAAGGAAAGTGTGATTTTAAGAATACAAGACACAGAAATGTGTGCGTGCCTCCCTCACAGACAGAACCTCAACTTCAGAGTAGAAACCAATGACGTTGATATTGTGCACTGTTGTCCACAAAAAGTTCCACACACCAGGCAGCTTATATAGACAACTTAATATCATTATAGATAAAGATATAATCTGTTTGGAAACCATGATGTTGATATGGAAAACAGAATAAAAGAATGTCACATGCCACCGATGTAAGCGATTTGGAATGGATGTAATTGACTTTGTTGTGTGTCAAGTCCTGTCAAAAATAAATATGAAACACGTGTGTGATGTGTTATGTGACACATTGATTCCATGTCTCATCCAGCATTTTTCAGGAACTTTCTATGCTGCCACCTTATGATGCAGTTTCACACACCGACGGGAGCCTTTTTAAAACACAATCTATGACATGAAGGGAACTTAAGGACTGTCCTCCATCTTGTCCTGGAATCTACTGCTTTGGATGGGAGGCTCATTTGCCATAAGGGGTTTGATTGAATATGATCAACCACAACCGAATATCCGTACATAAAACTATAAACAATAAATACGAGATTATTAAAACGAATATTGATCAGGAATTCAAACAGTTTGGTGACAACAGGCGCCTGTATCAAACAGACATTTAAGTTGTTTGAAGTGGGACAGAAGAAAACACCTACTACTACTGTCAGGATATTAAGTTTTCGTCTTACACACAGTAAAGTACATACAAATAGTGTTTATAAAACAGCGTATGTGTGCTATTCAGATGTCAGTTGACAGTTTTAAAACCAAATAAAGAGTCAGATAGCCAGCGAGCCATATACACAGCCTAGGTGTGTCAGTCATACTCCGTTTAGGGGACTATAACTGTTTGAAAACACTTTGACTTGCCTTCAGGACTCCGCCATCCTTCTTCGGAGTGATGTCCTCCCCTTCCATCATGCTGTGCTGTCCTTCAACTGTCTGCTCCTCCGCAGTCATTGTCATACGGAGAGTGCGCCTTGCCTTCTATAAGAAGCGACGTGATAAAGTTGACTGGATGCGAACAATAAATCTAATAACTCGGGAGTGTCTGAAAACAGGTGCACAAGCAACAGCCTGGCCAAGCTAACAGGCTAACGAGATTGACGAGCCGTGCATCCACGGGTGCGCGCGCTCTGTCAGAAGCTGGAGCGAACCCCGCGGCTACTGTGCACGAATACGGCCGTCACGACGGGGAACTTGTCCCATTAATCTAAGGTCACGTTGTTCGACAGAGGAGCGATTTCAAACGCGTTTCAGAAGGGCCGAGAACTTTCCAGAGAGTCTCGTCCCTCCCAGAGGCGGATCCCGTTGGAGCATTGTCAGCCTGTATACACCGGGAGGATTTGAAAAAGCGGGGCTTACAGTACAGTCACATTAAGAAGCAATTCTATCTCACTCATCCACGGGATACAAAAAAATATAATCAGAGTTACTTTAAAATAGCTAAATCGGTAAAATCCACGCATAAAAATACCCGGACGCAGCCCATATTTCGATGAACCCTCCCGTTTAATATACTCCGGGCTTTAAAACAGGCGCCCTCGTTATTTCCCTGTCGCTATTGGTCGGAATCTGCTGTCGCTGCTGCCTGTTGGCGCGCATGTTGAACAACCGGGAAATGAAAACTGAGTTAACTGCAGGTAAACAATCCTTCCTCCGTTTATTGTTTAGACTGTGCGAACGCGTTAGTAGTGTTATTCTTTCATATAGTGAATGAGATAAATAACGTCCTCGAACTCGTTGTACCGACTTTTATTGGTTGTAGAAGCACCTACTTGATCGTCAAAATAGAATTTACTAGTAAGAAACCGAAGGATGTACAATGACTCAACAATATTTCCTATATATATTACCTTCAAGTATACATTCAATTATACAGGGGTATTCAAGTCATTCATTCAATGCATCTACATGGCACTGTTTCGACAAGTGGATCAGATCCAGAATCTCTAAATAAAAAGGGGAACTTGAAAGTCCGTGACACCCATGTCACGCCGACCTTCTCTTTTCTCCTGGTCATTTAATTTCACCCAGACCAAACTTATTATATCTTGCAGGTTCAGCACTATCATGGAGAATAGCAGGTCCAGCTTCCCATTTCCTTTCCAGCCATACAGCATCCAGGAAGAATTCATGAGGTCTCTTTACGGTGCGCTGGACCAGGGCAAGGTCGGCATCTTTGAAAGTCCGACTGGCACGGTCAGTGTGTGCGATGACAGGTTGTGCACCACAACAGAGTCAAGAAAACCTTTTCTTTGTTGTCGATGCAGGGGAAGTCTCTGAGTCTGATATGTGGAGCTCTCACTTGGCTCACAGACCTGGAAAATAAGAAGCAACAGGAGATGGCTGCCATGCTGCAGGATGGAGAAGCAGCTCTGTCTTCTTCATGCGCAGATCCTTCCACCAGTTCATCCGCGGAGCCTGATTGGATCACAGATTTCGTCCAGAAAAAGGCAGAGCGAGACTTGGTGTCAAAGTTAAAGGTGTGCTTGAATCTTTGTTCATTTTCTGGTACGTATTTCCTGTTTTTAACTACCATTTGTGGTGGCAGGAGGATGAACTGAAGAGGAAAAGGCGGGAGGAGCGGTTGCAGATGATCCGAAATAATGTCCAACTTAAACACGCACTGAAAAGAAAGTCGGCTGAGGAGGACGAGGCTTTCAGGCTGATCCAGCTCAGCAAAGAGGAAACAGCAGATACCGCGGGAGAGCAAGAGGACGAGCAGATTATTATTGCGGAATATGAGAGTGATGATGAGTCAAGGCCCAAAAGCAGGTGAGGACCCTTCGACGTGATCATCTGCCACTGTTCCATTTTAGACTTGATGTGATTGAACGACAGATTTACCGTGGCTGAGGAAGATGAGGATGAGGAACTGGTTGAGGAACATGTGACAAAGGTATGTGGCTCAATAAAAAAGTGTTAGTAAAACAATACTGTATATGACTCGATTACAATCGTCACAGATCTACTACTGCAGTCGCACACATTCTCAGCTCGCCCAGTTTGTTCACGAGGTTCAGAAGAGCCCGTTCAGCCAGGACATCGGTGTTGTGACGCTGGGCTCTCGACAGGTACGCACACACTTCACACAGCTCTCAAAATGTGGCTGACAGTGGAAGAAATGTTCGACTGTTTTTGGACAGTTGAGTTGTAGTGAGAGTGAGGAGGTATAGTAGAAGCCATAAGAGGGGAAGGAAGAAGTGATCAGAGATGGGTTCAGGTAACTGTTTTCAACCATTCAACATCATGAGGAGGTGAAGGATAGAGTGGAGGCAGGGTGGACTTGAGTGACTTACTCATTTGTAAAGTGCCAGTATATTTGTAAATGCATTTGTATTAAAGAAAAATGACTAACCAGCTGTTGGACTTTCGATGATGACTGAAACACAGTGGGGACATGTTTCTTGCTGCATATTTACATCCCTTTGTTCTTCATAGAATCTGTGCATCAATGAGGAGGTGCGTCGCCTCGGGAGCATCCACCGCATTAATGACCGCTGCATGGAGATGCAGAAAAACAAACATGGTAGGATCGTGTAATAATGCATAATCCTATGATATATCATGCAAATGGAACGGCAGTCCTTTACAGATTGAATTAATTGTTCATACCGTCAAACACAGCGTCCACATATCACATCCACCAAGAGGCTGAGAGTCCATTAAATGATAGGATCTATCGATGCTGCGCTTGTTTGTTCACCGTGCAGACAAGCAGAATCAGGATGAGGGAGTGAAGCGGAAGAGAGGACCCGCCAAGAGCGTGTGTCCTTTCAACAAGGCCACAGTACTGCAGCACATGAGGGATGATATTTTGGGGGCCGTCCACGATATAGAACACCTGCTGAAGCTCGGCAAGGAGAGGCATTCGTGTCCGTACTATGCAAGTCGGCTGGCCGTTCCGCCTGCGCAGGTGCGTGAGCCGTGTTTACTTTCGTGTGAAGCTGAATGAGAAGATTTGTCTTTGTGTTGTGCAGTTGGTGGTTCTGCCCTACCAGATGGTGCTTCACGAGGCCACAAGAAAAGCTGCAGGCATCCAGCTGAAAGGACAGGTCACAGCTCATTCTCCTTCTTCACAACCAACATGTTTCTGCGAGATTTATGTAGTGTCAATTGTCTTATGAACAGCATTTGCTTTTGATAACGTTACAGAAAATGGAGAGTTGCAGAAAGTGCGCATTTTTCAGAAGTATCACAAGTTAAAAGGCAGAAAATTGTGGAGGGACAATGCAGTAAATACAGATCTAAAAAGAAAAGTATAATGTGTAAAAACATAATTTTAATTTTATTTTTGAGTAAAAATTTGGACCAAGAAATTTGCTTGTGAATTCTAATATACAGTAATTGTCTTAAAAGTACAAAATAAAGTAATATATACATGAAAAATGATTACTTTAAAATATAGTGTTATTAAATATGTAGGTAAATTATTAATGTGTGAATTATTTAGGTTTAGAATATATTTTTAGAAAGTCGCTACAAATTGGATAATGGAAAACTATAAATAAGATGAATTTAAAAAAGGATAATTAAAATATGAAAATGTATTTTTACTCATTTGCATAAAGTACACATAACAAGAAATTTGCATAATAATCTGAATATTTTTTTGTCCTGAAGACATTTATTTGAAACTTTACATTCACCATATTATAATTACTTATGTTGCTAAATCAGTTGGAGTTGTAATAGTACAAGTCAAAGCCTTATTTTGATTTCTGATTTATTTTTTGATATAACCTGTACAATAAACTCAAACATCTAAAACACCATGAGAAAGTATGTTACACAAAAGTAAATCATAAAAAATAATAATAATTTGAACATGAACATTCGGAAAATTATAAATCCTGAAAAAAGCCAGGACATAAGAAAATATTTCATACTCATAATATCTACAATTAGTGATGGGTAGATGAGGTATCATGAAACAGTACTGCAGGGTTTATAAAACAGAGGCCACTAGATGGCGCTCTTTGTTTATAAATGATGTGAGGTATCATTGAATTAGTTGTTCCAAGTCCAAACATTTTACAGCAGACAGCACCATCTAGTGGCCAGTCAAGATCAGGACAGTGTTTCATGAAACCTCATGAAACCTTCAATACGGCGTCATGAAAGTTCATCTACTCAACACTAGATACAGTCAAAGGGCCTGAGGTACACGTGAGTGGATCAAGTGGTTTTGTCATATTATGAATGTGATCATGTTAACTAAGAGCCAATGTTGACTTCCAAGAACTGAGAGCTGCTTCTTATGTTTGAGTTTAGATTTTATGGGGACGTGCTGGATGTGTGAGTGTGTCACTTGTTTGTGTGTGGATCTAAATGTGACAGGTGCTGATCATAGATGAAGCTCACAACCTCAGTGACACACTGTCCTGCATACACAGTGCCGAGCTCAATGGCGCTCAGGTACAGCCAACACGTAGCTGGTGGTGTCGAACAGATTCTAACAGGTTGTGTGCTTATATTGTGCGCAGCTTTGCCGTGCTCACTCTCAGCTCAGCCAGTACGCCGATCGCTTCAGGTGAGCCACGGAATGCTTTCTGTTATTGAAGCTCTTTATGAGTCGATGTCGAGTTTCGCAATGAGATTTAGTGTGCAATGTTCAGCTCCGGTGAACTGATGGTTTCATGTATCCTCAGGAGTCGTCTCAAAGCCAAGAACCTGATGTACATCAAGCAGATTCTGTTTGTGATCGAGGGGCTGGTGCAGGCGCTGGGAGGTGCGTTCCTTGCTCGAAATTTTGTCCAGAGAATAACACCAGTCTTGTAATTCTTCCAGGGAAAGTAGGCCAGAACCCTCAGAGCCAAACCATACAAACTGGTGAGACACAAGGACTCATGTCGACACACGTGGATAATGGGTGTTACAATATGCTCTTTGTCTTCAGGAACTGAGATGCTGACCATCAATAATTTCCTCTTCAAAGCTCGGATTGATAACATCAACTTGTTTAAGGTAGCAAGACCTGTTCAGATCCATGATGCGTGTCACTGACTAATCGTTTCAACTTTTCCTTTCAGTTGGAAAGATACTTTGAGAAGAGCATGATCAGCAGGAAAGTAAGTGTTGACTGATGGAAACTGTAAACTCGACTTAGAGGTTTGAAATGTGTAAAGACAAAACAAAACGGGGCATTTGGAAAAATATAGACAAGTTTCATTGAGATAAAAGGCTAATATAGTCAAGACATCTTTTTATATTACTATTTGTTTTAAATGAGGGCAATAAAATTATTAAAAACATGTCTTACAAATGATATATAATTTAATAAAATGCATCTGCAATATTGAAACAAAAATATTGAAAAATATATTATTAATAGGGCTGTCAATAGATTAATTTTAATGGTAAATGAATCACACATTTTTTATCTGTTCTAAATTATAACTTAAAGGAAGATGTTATCAACCCAAGATTCCTCATGCAAACGTTTGTTTACAATTGCGGTCAAGAACATTCTTTAGAAAAACCTCAGAGGCACGGAAGAGGCTCAACAACATGCTACATTGTAAAACTTACTGGCCACATCTTCCTGTGAGTTACATTTAGAGCAGATTCAAACTCAAGACTTCAAACGTTAACATATAAATCAGTTGGTCTAAAGCGCAAAAAAAAATGATTCAACATTTTTGAGAAAAAAAGACCTACTAGTAAAATGCAAGCACATGAAATAAAAACAAGTTACCAAATTATTATTACAGCGTTCAAATATCAATAGGTTGCACTTAAGCATGAAACAAAAACATTTATTTACATTCAATAATTTGCTTTTCATGACCTCACGAGTGACCTTCAGGACCTTATGTGGCCAACACAAGAAGTTGTTAAAAAAACACAATTAATACGTGTATTCCGGTGAATAATTATTGCAAATAATGTCATATTTGTTAAATAGGCCTTGAAGGATGTTGGTCATGCATCGAACATTCTGATCTCTTCTTGCAGCTGGGAGGTTTCGTGGAGAAGTACGCCGGCTCAGGTGTGAGCCCTCACACTCCAAGCAACAACAAGGAGAACCGGCGCACAGATGGACTGAACCGCTACCTTCAAACGCTGCAGAGCAGCCAGAGCCCTTCCCCAGGTGAAGACGGGGAACGTAGGTCACCGTGCGCATAACTGTAGGCCAGATATCCTTCATAATCATCAATATCAAATTGCCCGCTCAATAATCACAAGGCACATTATTCAAGTATATTTCTCTGAGCATTGAGAACCGCAGGACCATATGAAGGTCCCTTTGTCGGTGTTCAGTATTCAAGTGAGAGCTGTGGAAGTTATCGGAGGATAAAGAGACGTGTCCTTCAAATGACTGGATTGAAGGAGGGATCAAAAGGTGACTGTGGGGGATGTTTTATCACCGTAATTATGGAGCTTGCTAATCTGCCCCTCCAAAAGTGCACAAGTTTATTAGTCCAGCTGCATTGGTAAGTATTGACAGCTGAGAGATGAACTCCTTTCAGTGGTGCTCACTCACCATCCGTGATAGGACATGTATGTTGGTTTTGCTGAACTGAAACTTACTGGATCTGGTTCTGCTGAAGTGTTGTGGTGGAATTTCTTTGATGATTGAATCCCTCTGTGTTCTTGTGCAGCGCCTTCAGAGGAGCGGCAGGCTTCTGCAGAGGTGGAGAGCATGCTCTCTGCTTCTCCCATGATGCAGGTGGAGGGGTTCTTCAAGGCCCTCACCAACAGCAACACCGACGGCAGGGTGGTGTTGAACAGACAAGGTGGTGACATGAAACACCAGCGATAAATGGAGGCTTGCATATGATTCTATTCTCACGTTCAGGTACTCTGTCAGAGAGCAGCGTGAAGTTTCTGCTGCTGAACCCGGCGGTCCATTTCGCTCAGGTGTTGCAGGAGTGCAGGGCTGTCATCATCGCAGGAGGAACCATGCAACCTGTCAGTCATTTTCATATCAAGAGAACACAAATAGAAGAGTGGCTTTCTGATCCTCCATATCTGTGTAGGTTTCAGACTTCAAGCAGGAGCTTCTGTTTTCTGCTGGGGTGGAGGAGGAACGCATCACCGAGTTCTCCTGCAGTGAGCGACCCGCTTCCTGCAATGATCTGTGGAGTCTGCTGTGTGATGTTCCTTTGCTCATGTGTTGCCGAGTTCAAAAATCATAATCACGCTTTAGCACGAGTCTCTTGCACAAATTGTAGTGTTATGATGGGGACTGGTAATGTGTACGACTGCTCTCTGGCTTCCTTAGTAAGGTTAGAGGCCTGGTAGTGGCAACACATGGTGTCAGAATTGGGTTGCTGAGTAGTGATGAGCCTATGGTGCTCCATGAAACAGTGACCTCATTTTCAGAGCCCACTAGATGGCACTCTCAGCTCTAAACTCTTTGAGTTTGAACAATCTTTTCACATCATTTTAAAGCGGAGAGCGCCATCTACTTGGCTCTGAAAATAAGGGAGCTGTTTCATGAAGCCTCATCTGCCCATCACTGATAAGGCTGCCCAGAACTGGCAACCTACTAGTATCTTTTTTTTTTTTTTTTTTAAAACAACTTTATTGTTGTCCATTTGTTTCCCAGGTCATGTGATTCCCCCTGAGAACATTTTACCCATCGTCCTTTGCAGCGGTCCTTCCGGTCAGGAACTGGATTTTACATTTCAGAACAGAGAATCTCCACAAATGGTAAACGTTTAAACTTTTTTTTCCTCATGAAAATATTTAGGGAGTAAACCTCTTTCCCCAGATGGACGAGACGGGTAGGATCCTTTCAAACATCTGCAACGTGGTCCCGGGCGGGGTGGTGTGTTTTTTCCCGTCCTACGAGTACTCAAGGAGAATTGTTTCTCACTGGGAGACCAGCGGGACTCTGACCCGGCTGGCAAACAAGAAGAAGGTGATTCAGCTTACTGCTCTGAGGAAGATTTTTGGAATCCATGACCGTCCTGAGTTTGTAGTCAGTTTGAGAACAAAACGTTTTTTTTTTCAAAACAGCTCCTTGTGTCAGATCTTTCAGGAACCCAAAAAGGCCAATCAGGTGGATCAGGTGCTGAATGAGTTCTCCCGTTGTATCCAGGTAAACTGCTACTCTATAACACATCATCACCAGCAGGCGCAGCAGTAATATTCTCCACTCTGCCATCAGAGATGCTCAGTGAGTGGCAGCAGCCTCACTGGAGCACTTCTGTTCTCTGTGGTGGGCGGAAAGATGAGCGAGGGCATCAACTTCTCTGACGACCTCGGCAGGTTTGAGGAACTTAACAAAATATGTCCATCTATTTCTGATTTAAACGGCTGTGAATTCTCAAAGGTGTGTCGTGATGGTGGGAATGCCGTATCCCAACATCAAATCTCCAGAGCTGCAGGAGAAGATGGCCTATCTGGACAAGCACCTGGTAAGAAATGTCAGAGGAACAGATGGAAAAGCACTTCTGCCCTCTTCAAGACATTTCATTTTCAGCCTCACACTGGGGGAAGAAGTCCAGGTCAAGCTCTTATCGAAAACCTCTGCATGAAGGCCGTCAACCAGTCGATAGGTGAGGCCCCAAATATACCTTGTTAGCAATACAAACGGCATTGTAACAATTCCATCCTTAATAGGGCGAGCAATCCGTCACCGTGGCGACTACTCATCCATCGTGCTGTGCGACCACCGCTACTCGCGACCTGCCACGCTCTCCAAACTTCCCGGGTGGATCAAACAACGCACCAGCACCTACTCCAGTTTCGGTCCAGCATTTGCTGCCATGAGGAAGGTGAGAAACAACTTCCAAAAGCCTTGTGCTCGTCGCTGTTTCATCAAAATATATTCTGTTTTTTTCCCCCCCCCCATAGTTTTTCCTGGAAAAGAAGCAAACACAGACCTCAGTGAGTTATGAAAGCAACAAATGACAGGATGATTACAGAGTGTTCTGAGAAATACTCGGAAGATTCAAGTTTGTGAATGCGATTTTTGTTGTATCGTCTCATGTTCTGCATCGTTCCGGCTCCAATTCTGTCTCAACAGATTCCGTGAGCGATAAACATGGTTTAAAATTGTTCAACAGAAGTCATTCGAGCTAGACGTGTATTTATTCCGTTGAAACGAATCGAAGCTCCCATGCAACTAAAATATAAATGATTGAGCAGGCAGTAATGTATTATGTAATGGAAGCATTGCTTCACTGCGTGTGTATGGGAACGGCTTGTTTAACTCAGGTTTTTTCAATATTGGTGCCTCAGATTTCTTTTTTTCTCATTATCACCCCGGCGACAACATTCTAATAAACCTTGACTGTGTGAAATAAATCTTTACAGGCATATTCACTGTAACTTCAAACCTGAAAAGGGTAACAGGAGGAAGAAGCCACTGGTGATTTGACTCTAACTGCTGTGCAAATGAAGCAAGTTGCCACGAGTAAGTGATAAATCTGGCTGATTAAATCAGTTAGACATGAACTACATAACTTTCAGGCTCAATGGCTCCAAAGATGAAACTTCCTCACAGCCATTTTGGCAAGATCAAGGCAGAAACCTCAGACAAATGCGGCTAAACCAAGAAGTCATGCATGGGTTTTTGAGAATGAAGAAAATGAGTTGCCTTCCAGTAAATAATAAAAAAAAATGATCACGATGACAGATAATTCATTGGTGGCGTTTATGAAAAACCGCCAAATTGCCGGTAGGTGTCAGTAGAGCGCTAAAACTATACATATATTGTGTATAGATTCTTTCCGCAGCCATTACTTCGAATGATCTTAACAATTTAAACCTTTAATAAGCCACATTAATTACAAAATTAATATTTCAAAGACATTTAATTAGTACATCATTACAAATCTTTAAATTCCTCATCTTTAAATTGTTATTACAATCGAATCGTCGCAGGGCAGCACATCGACAGACCAGCACCCACAAATCATGGGACAATTCATTGAGTCATCAGTTAACCTCCGTAAGGTTTTGGGCCGTGGGAGGAAACCGGAGTGCCTGGAGCAAACCCACACAAACACTGGGAGGACATGTACACTCTAAGGAATAAGGTTCGCTGCAGACCCAGAGTTGCCTCAGGCTAGAGATGGAATCCAGGACCTTTTTCGGGGCAGCATTGTTCCTGCATGTGCGTGGTTCATCACTGGAGGCGCGTAAATGCTTTCCCATTTAAAATGAATTAATGCGGAACTCTCACGTACTGTATTCTATTTGAAACAGATCGGTCGGTACATACAGTCATACAAAAACGTCGACAATACTTAACGCTTCATGGAAGGTGCTTGTGATCTCTATGAACTCATCACGCCTCCCAGTCGTCGTCGTCGGTAGCAGTTTGTTGTGGCGTGGGAAGAGGCGGGATGACGTCTGACATCCGTGCGAAGGCGCCTCCGGCCCCTGCCGGAGCGTCGGCGCCCTCTCCTCCTCCTCCTGGACCCTTCCCGGAAATGCCTACAAGCACAGCCACGCCACATTATTCCAAAGCAGGTGGTCCGGCTCGACTGCAGCGGGGGACCCTCACCTTTCCTGCGCATGGCCAGTTTATTGAAGAGATCCGACATAAAGTCTCCGCCGCCACTCGCAGCTGCCACCGCTGAAGGGAGGCGACATGGGCCGTCATTCCGGGTCACACGATTATAACGTTGGAATGTAATTGGATAAGTGTTGAGCATAAAACATTTTTTAGTAATTAAATGTTACGCCAAGCCAACCAGAAGTGATGGTGTTATATCAGGTCAGGCAATTCATTATCAGCGCGCCCTTTAATGAGGGCATTTAAAAGGTCAAAATGACAGATTACAACTGTGAGATGTACATTTTGGCTCCAACGCTGAAGTGCGGCGTGATACATCGAATAACGAACGAGCAAATGAACGTTAAGTGGGGCCTGGTCATGCTCTTCGTCAGAGCAAGACTTCTTCATCAGCGTTAAAGATGTTAATAAAGCAGAAGCGGAGCTCCATGCCAACGATACCACACCTTGTTCCTGCTCCTTCTGTTTCTTCTTCTCCATCTTGCGCTCCTTGACGTTGCGTAATTTGGCTTTGCCGATTCCTCCAGCATTGCGGATGGACTCCAGCAGGCTGGCGCGGCCGTCTGAAGGTTGGACCACCTCGCTGGGGGCTCCGGCCACCGGACCTGCGGCGGATATGGCGCGGTCAGGAGTGACTCTGCTGTGGAGCTCGGCTAGAGTTTGGGAGAGGGAGCCTGAGGTGGAAAGTTGAGCGTGACAAACCTGAACTGGTTCCTCCAGAGACCCCGGTGGGTTCCACTGCGGGAGGAGGGGGTGGAGGCGGCGGTGGGGGAGGAGCTCCGGCTGGCACGGTTGAGGATATGACTGGCTCAGGGGGAGGTGGTGGCGGAGGAGGAGGAGGCGGAGGTGGAGGAGGTAGTGGCAGGTTTGGTTGAAGCGGCGATCCTAAATAAAGAAACAGATCAAACTATATAGAAGAGTGAAAACCTCAAACATACTGTGGAGCAAACCTCTGACGCACTGTGCTAAAATGTCTCCACACAACACACTACCGTGAAAACCTCCAACATATTATAGTTAACACATGTAGTACAGTACAAAAGTAAAATGCTTCCAAAGGTTAGGAGCGTCGGGCATCCCGAAGTGAAAACCTCTCACCCTGAAAAGCGATACGGTATGAGGCCCAGTTTTCGCATGTGTCTGAATGTACCTTCAACATTACTGTCATCAGAAAAGGACGGCAGCTCTGGGATGTTGTGTAATGGTCCTGAAGGAGCAAAGCCAGGACCCAGATCTGCACTGTAAGACAGGTCATCTGCAATCCCGGGCAAGTCTGGCAGGTAAGACGGCACATCAATCTCAGGCACCTGGCCCAAGTCTGGCACATAAAAATAGCTCTCTGCCGTCTGTCGAGACAAATATGCCATCGTGATCGTTCTGTCATTGTCAAACGCTTCACATGTCCACATCCTAAATGGTTGGGATTTGGGGATACCTGTCTCTCCAGCTGCTCTCTCTTCGCTATTGACATAGGAGCATCAAATGGCTTCTGCTCTTTTTCCGTCTCCAGAGTTTTGTGTGTTTTTGTCACAGCGCCTGCCAGTGGATCGAGGAACACATACTTCTTATATCTTTGGGAAAAAGGCAGAAAAAAAGCAGAAATGTGAGTCACAACATTTAATTGATCTTAAACAATTCAGCTGTGTGATTGTTTAAACTTTCAAATGAATTTAATGGGTGAAGATATTTGTTTTGCAGTTCATGCCCAAAACACGTTCTTTTTAAAGGTTGTTCTGCATTTTAAAGCAGACCATGTCGTCTTTTCCCCAGGCAAGCCAAACAAAGATCTGGTATTTTTATCGAGGATAAAAATTCGCCATCCTCACGAGTTATCCCAACGCATTTCAAAGATCTTAAAATGGGCTGCCGAAAAAACAAAGCATGCCTGATGGAACATTGGGACCAATAGTAGAGAATCTATAGAACAACGGGTCACGATGGAATGGAAAGTGTTTCAGAAGCGTGACACATTTGGCACACAGGATTTTTAACCAACCGCCTACGCTAGTGGTTAGATGAGGTTTCATGAAAGATGGCACTGTCTGCTGTAAAAGTTTGGATTTGACCAAGTAATTCAATGAAGGCTCACAGCATTTCTAAACTAGGAGCACCATCAAGTGGCCTCTGAAAATCAGGAAACCGTTTCATCAACCTTGAAATACTGTTTCATGAAGCCTAATCGACCCATCACTACTTTATACCATTACACATGTGGGCAATTCACTTTTCAGTGGTGTTGAATGGGTGTGTTAACTTGAACTGTTTGAGAAGATCAACTGCATCATGGGTTGATCAGATCAGATCAGATCAGATCGGCTTTATTCTTCCCACAATGAGGAGAGTTCGATTGTACAAATGAACATTTTTCAGTGCAGCAAATCCATGGCCACCCCATTATACAATATGAGGTCATAACCACAACATCCATGATTAAGTACACTAAAAGAAATAGCTCAGATGGATGGAAAATTGAAGTTTTGAATTAACTCCAAAAGCTCTAATGATTATTATTGTTATTTTATTACTGTATTGTGAGTTCCACCACACATAAGAATAATAAAAAACATTTTTATGTTTTCAAATTGCAGAAAGAAGTTTAGATTTGGGGGCAAAAACGTATACAGCAGTTCAATAAAACCAAAAGAACATGCACAATTTTTTGTTCTGCAGTGAGGACTCACAGATTTTCCGTCGTATTGAAGAGCAACAGCGAGCTGACAGAAGAAATATTGCGAGGCAAACTGCCCAGCCCCTCCTCCGTCTCATCTTCCGACTTCTTCTTATTGCTCACACACACCGGGAAATACATCAACTTCTCCTGAAAACAAGACAAAATAACATGAAATCTTATGACGTGAAATTCCAGCTTGACACAAGCTCCACCAAAATGCAGCGACAAAACACAAAGACGAGAGAAAACGAAATTATACGCTTTACTTCTGGGGAGGCTGAATAATGCATTTGGGGAAATTGCCAGCAGTGTTTTTGTTTCCCCATTTTGTGCCACAAATACACACTGATAGGTTCACGAAACTACATGGAGCAGAAAATGGCCTGTTTCAGAAAGTTTCTAAAAAAGGTATAAGCGTGGAGTGAATCATAAATAATGCAACGGCTTCCTTAATGTAGAGCACGCACACTTGCATTGACAAAGGCCCCCGGGACAGATACTATCACACACTAGTATTTCCACGTGACAAGCATTGAAAGACACAGTTGTCAGGGCAGCATTAAACAGAACTGACATGAGAATGACATTTTCTCAAAAAAAATCCACGTCACTACCTGCAAAACGCTTTGTCGACTTGCTACAAATTTTAATCTTACACTTCCTGCAATGAAACATGTAATTAACTGTTTGATGTGGTGTGAATAATTAAGACGGTCAAGGATAGAAACTCATTAAATGATGTGAGCAGCATGCTCACATGGACTACAAATCACATAGTTGTCTAAGAAACTATGGCGCTTTAAACGCTGAAAAATACTTACACATCAATAAGGAACATATTGTTCAAACCCTGAAATGTCACAGGCGACACAATGAAGTGTGAGATCGGTGAAATCCATCAAAACTATGCCTTGGTCAGAAGGTCTAGAGAGCTGCTTTATGACTAGTGCCTTGCTAAAGGGCCAGTCGATCATTTTAGTGGTACGACAATTATCCTGGACCCTAGTAAGCGCTTGTGTGAAAAGAGGAGACATTCTTAAAGGCATACTCCAGAACCAGCAACCTGCGAGTGATAGGTCTGCATCACTACACCCAGCTGATCCAGTTGAGATCTCTTCTAAATCTGGACCTGGATACGATTTGCTCGCTTTCAAGACGCATTAAGTGGATGAGAGGCTGAGGAAGATTCAGGACCACGTCTTGCTCTTTAAAGATGTGGGGGTGTTAATCTTGGTGCTCAAAGTGAACTGAGTTCAGCCAGAGTTGCTAGCTCAGCACCACTGTTTTAAAGAAAGACCCTGTGATAAAACAGCATCATTAAAACTCAACTCAATTGGCTGTCGTAAACACAGTGAATAAACTGTCGGTGAGAAATGAAAAAGGCATAAGGAAAAAACGCTCAATCAAGATGTCACTTCAGTCGCATACCAGGGCTCGCAAAACAAAAAGCAATGTGTTTAAAATCCCTTCATTTTCCCCATTTGACATCAGTGAAAATTGTTTTCCTTTGTTTATAACTTTAGAAATAAGCGCATTGCAGCAGTTTCAATGGGAGCGACTGAAAAAGGGCTCCTAATATATATATATATATATATATATATATATATATATACACACACACACACAGTATTATGCATATATATTGATATACCTGTAGAGACTTCTCATCAAAAGGCCGCAGTTTATTTGTAATTCTTTGTCGATGGTGGTTGTTTGAGGACGGGTCCGTGGCGCCGTGAAAGATTGATGAGTACTCCTGTAGTTTCTCAGGGGCAGGATACTTGGCACTGGAGAAAACCTTGTTCAACAGATGGAAGACAATATAATTGACGAGCACAAAGGCTAATCATTTGCTTTTTCCGAGACCTTGTTTCCCTGTTCTTGACCACAGGACATTTAGACTGCAGTTGAGTGATATTGTTGTTACCTTCGTGGCTTTTTTACTGCCTTTGATCTTGTCGACTCGGGCTTGAGCCAAACTGATCCGATCTGTGACGCTCTGGAGATGGCGGCGGTTTTTCTCTACATTCTCAGACACTCTGAAGAAGCACATTTTCCTCGGAATTAAACACAGGATTTCACTGAGGAACTTAAGTCAATGAGCATTTATCACACTCAACTTTGCACACTGGTAAAATGTAAAATGTAAATAAATCCACCAATAAAACATCTTAAAGATAAACACTCTCAAATTAAATCGGGTTAATGCAAACAGAGTTCAAAGACCAATACAGGAAGTACAAGACAAAAGACATATTTTGAAAGCATGGGATTCGACAGAAATTTAAAAGAAGGGACTTGACACAAAACACTAACAATAGGAGAAAGTGGGTCTTAGATGACTGTAACTATCAAGAATAAACATAAACAATAAAAGAAAATATGTACTGACAACAAAACAAAAATGTAACAGTCTTATTTGTTTAACACTGCAGCATAACTGAATGAGTTGCCAAATAGTCTCATTGCTTATAAAAGTGTTAGGGTAGACCACCAGGTATAGTATATTAAAAGTGGATCACAAGTCAGGAAAGTGATGACACCCCTAACCTTAAAAGTCTTAACACACAGTAACAAGTTGAAATAAGAACGTTGAAAGTAGAAATGTAAAGCATTTATTTTTTTATTAAAGTAAAAACTTTTGATCCCACATGTACAAGTAAACAAAACATGAAAGGGGCAAGAATATTTATTAAGAGTCATTTATGTATCTATTATTATTATTATAAAAAAAAATTTTAAATGAATAATAAAAACACTAACAAAGTACAATGCAATGAGACACCCATGGGTTCTCCACACACTGTTGACAGAGCACAGCATATTGAACTGCTCACAGAACTACCATGCAAAAAAAAATTGGAATTACCTCTGACATTTGTTTTTCTGTTTCTAGTGATCATTCACCCGCAGCATGAAGGTTGTTAAAGTAGCACATTAGGGTTCAAAACCCAGTACATTTGTATTTACCTTTTGAAAATATCAGTAGAGATGGTCTCCAGGTAAAGCAAGGCGTCAGCTATTTGATGCATGGCCTCCTCTCGCCTCAAGTCCGACTGGATGAGAGGCACGGAGTATACCTGACCCTCCAGGCAGTGTTTCTGCGTCATCCTGTCAACAACACGCAGGTCACCAAGAAAGAACTTCCATCCTTTGAGAATGACACGTGTTTAACTAGATATAAAAACTACTAGAAACGAGTGCATCAGTTGAGTTAACGTGAGTTGGCTGTACATTATTTCACTCATCAGACGTCAACCTCATCTGACCCTCACATGACACCGCTGCAATGAAGTCACGACGAAACATATTTCATACAATTACAGCAAATACGCGAAGTTGTGTCGAGTTTATTATACGATTTATCGATCGAATACAGTTTATGTACAGAGCATTTAAGCGTCAAAACTGAAATATTGAACATGCTACAATACATTATTGCCAATAGCAGTTGAAATAAACCGCTTTGTTGTATATTAGAAAACATACGCGACAAAACACCACAGAACATCACTTTTACCTGACCATGGATATAGCTCCGCTTGACACGCCGAAAGTAAGCGACCATGGATAAACTAAGCTAACGGAGCTAACCAGCCACCAAAACAACTTCCGCGTATACGTGTCACGTGACTGCACTGAACTGTGCCCTTCAGAGGCTGTCGGAAATACTAGATCTGTACAAACCCTCAACACGATCGTCGTGAAAATATGTCGCAGAACACATTTATAGCACAATATATGGGATATCAGAATCAATCGGAACAGATATATTATTACTCTCGATGATTTCATTGCTTTAATAGCTCGCAACAGCGTCGTTTGGAATGAGATAATGATGACTATCTGGCGACTATCGTAATGTTAATTTCCTTTTATTTTTATATTTTATTTTTTGCAGTCGCGTTTATTATATTCAATGGGTTTTTTTTTTTAAACAGAAATGTCATTTGTTGATTGACTGTCTTTAAAAACAATTTGATTATGCGCCATTAAATTACACGCCAATTGTTCGACCACGAAAAAGAATCCATGGGATGGATTTATTATTAGTTATTGCCACGGACTCTGGCATTCTTGCGCGTAATGACGCACACGTTCGCCGCTCCCTCCCCCTCCTCCCTGTCACATCTGGATCTGGTTTCTCTCATCAGCACCTCTCAGCGCAGTGAGTCGGAGAGAGAGAGGGCGGGAGGGAAACGAGCGGAGAAGCGGAGGCCAGCTCGGTCGGTGCAGCCTCTCTCGCAACCGAGCAAAAAAGAAAAAAATCCTACGAGGAGAAGGAGAGGACGTCACCTCCTCCGCGTGGTCAAGGATATATCCCATCAACGCAATAATCTTTTTTGTTTTTTCCTCGTCAACCATCCTCCTGTCTTTGGGTAGAATGAGCTCCAGCCTTCTGGAAAATCCGGTGCAGGCGATTTTATACCTGCGAGAGCTCACCACCATCGTCCAGAACCAGCAAAGTCTAATCCAGACCCAGCGCGCCCGGATAGAGGAGCTGGACCGCCGGGTGGATGAGCTCATTGGTGAGAACCGGCACCTGAGAGATGTCAGGGTCCAGCAGCAGCAGCATCCGTATCATCACCACCACGTCCACCACCACCACCCAGACCCCTTTAATCTCCTAAACCAACCTCAGGACCCCCAGATCAAGACTCATTTAGGGTCTTTATTGGACCCTCAAACGCCGAACGATGGGACTCCGGCTGTCCAGACGTCTTCTTCACAACCTATGGACCCGGGGGACATGCAGCTGGTCCCAGCCGACCCCTCCATGGTGTCCCCAGTTGAAAGTGACCCGGAAAACGGTGGAAGTTTTTCTAGCTGCCGCTCATTGGTCCCCATGACCCCCACTACCCTCTGTCGATCTTTGGCTCTGGCTCGGAATTCAGAGTAAGTTAAAAGTTTCCATCTCTTCATATTTCAGGTTTCCATAAAGAAAATCCAATATAATGGCTTTAATAATCATCAAGTGTAACCTATGAGCGATGAATCGTGGACGTGCATACATATGTTCCGTGTCTATGGAGTCCATTGGACAAAGGAGGTTACAGCAATATTTCAATATCTGCAACTGTGGGTGTCTGCTGAGGAGAGGAACGACAGCCGTGGATTATTTAAATGAGAAACTAGATCACCATCACTTGATCATTACATAACAAACAGCTGTAGGCCTGCACGCGTGCATGAGTGTGTGTGTGTGTGTGTGTGTGTGTGTGTGTGTGTGTGGTCAATGTCAGCTCAGACGGGAGTAACACCTCATGCGACAGTGAGAGTCGCTGTCCGCCGTACTGATGTTAATTACTGCACTGGATGGGAGAGGGAGAGGAGGGTGGAGGGCGGGGGTCCCATGGGTTCTCCAGAGTGCTTCTGAAGTTACGGCACGTGCACACACACACACGCACATAGACATGGACCAATCATCATCTTCATCGTCATCATTACCCCAGCACACCGGCAGCCGAGCGTCATGGTACACACCAGCACATTTTCTAATGAGTGAAAACCCGTCTTTCCCTCATCTCCGCTGTGCATGTGAGTGGGCTCTGCTCATAAAACATATCCCAACAGGAGTCCTGATTGGTCTCACTGGGACTCCCCTTCCACTGAGGGGGCGCAACACAGAGTAGAGAGGTGCGGGGCCGGATGAGGAGAGCGAATAGGAGTGAAGATGTTATTTGTTTCCTAATGTGAATTGGAGTATGGTCGCAGGTGTGAAAGCAGCCAATAGAAGTTGAGAAAATAAGAGGGAGTACCTACAAATATTGGTGATTACTTTCTCAGCTTTTACTACAAGTACTGGTGGCACTATTAGTGGTGGTACTCGCATCTTTCCATGACTTTTGGTGCAATAACTGTGTTAAAGGTTGGGGAGACACTAAACACAGAGTGTTTTTTGTCAGTAGGAAGTGATACAGCATCATTAGTCTAGAAACATGGCAGAAATTGGACTACAACTGTTCTTTATTGACAGCTGTTATGTCTGCTGTACAACTGTAGTGGCAGCAGCATTCATCAATTTTCTTTAGAAAGCGGAATTTGTCTTTAAATCTTTGTAGTTGAAATATTAGGAATAATTGAAGAGAATAATTTGAAGTGCCAGGAGAGGACATACAAAATGGACCTGGCGTAGCAGCATTTATATTTATTGTAGTAATAGAGACTCTGGCAAACAATATTGAATTATTTATAGTTCTGTTAGTAGTACAAGTAGGAGTACCTGCAGTACGAATTGTAAAAATGAAGTCCAATGAAGTTAGTAAAGTAAGTAAAATTAAGTAAAGGTTCTTATTTTTATTATATTTTTCTTTATATACTCGTATTAGATTTTGTAGTTATAGTATAAGTACGCAGCATTAGCAGAAGCAGGATTATCAATGTTATTGATTTCATAATAACCAGAGAAATAGCTGAGACAATATCATTGTCACTGATCATTGTACTTAGCATAATAGATGGAATTACATTTGTAACATACGTCACTGTGTCATTGGTGTGTTGTGTAAGTAGCAGCAATCTAAGTTGTGGTAATGGCAATGGTAAGTAACAAGCAGCATCAGCAGTTGTAGAAGTATAGGTGGCTAGTTTGGTCGTAACAGGAGCCCTCGTTGAAGTAATATCATTTGTAGCATTGTTTAGTATCCTCAGTCGTGGTAACATTTACAGTTTTGGAAACATGTATGTAGCATTCGTATAAGTAACAGCAGTTGTGACAGTACTGTAAATTATAGTGGTTAAAGTATAAGTGGTGGTGTGAAATACACATAAATATTATTGACTGGATGATCCAGTATGTGTCGTCTCACAATACAGTGGTGCTGTTGTCATGCTATGCTGGTCTATCATTCATTTGTCAGCTCTTGATGTTCACATCAGGCTCTTCGTGTCGCAGCTGCGGATGTGTGTCCTTGAAGCGTCCAGCTTTACATCCCAACTTGCTTATTGATTATATGTCCTGCCGGATCAGACCAGCAGTTTAAAACACATCATTTCTAGTTGTGTTCCTGGCAGGTGCCGCACAGGAGGACAGCGTGATGCCTGTTTTGCATTTTTAGAGGCTTCACCTCCCTGTCATTGCTCCCGCCTGCCGCTGACTGGAGATCAGATCGACCCTGTGGCGGTCCTCCTTTCGGTGACTCGTTTGTGTCGGCCTCTATCCGTCTTCCAAAGCGTGTTTCCGTGCATATGTCTGGATTCCAACGGTTCACGTGTGAGAGCACATGTTGTCATGCTCACACACTTTATTCATATTTAACACATGTCTAAATGTAGCCGGAGCAAGGATTGCCTGTGCGGTGGTTGATGACATGTTGCCTTGTGGGTGATGCAGGACTCTCTTTGTGTGTTTAATTTTTACATGCATAGACCCTATGGGGGCAGATCTTCTCCTCCACTCGCTCTCCCTCTCTCTCCTACTCTCCAGCTGAGCCTCCTATCTGCCCCACTTAGCCCATGGAGCGAACGGTAATCAGCCATTCTCAGGAGAGAGAAAGCCAGAGAAAAAGAGAGATGCACACTCAGACGTTGTCTTTGATGGAGCCCTTAGAGGAGTCTTGGAAGGAGCGGCAGGCTGACATTGAAATGGACCGGTGCAGAGAGGGAGAGACAGGTGCAGGGAGCGACTAGAATCCGACAGGAGAGATGAAAAAAGGTCCATTTCAGGCGTGGGTCTCTTTGGCTTCAATTCCCCACCCCGTGACTAAAATCTCCTGGTACCGTAGAAGGTACACCCATCATCACAGGAAAGTGCTGCTTTTGTCAGTCATCTTTCCGGTCCACACACGGTGTACTGTATACAAGAAGTATTGTGTTGAGAGTAGGCGCGGAAACAGGAAGGACGAGGGCAGAATGGATGAGGGGAAAATGGGACTACGCGAGAAAGAACACGGGCGACATGTACTCTTAAAATATTCACCTTTTTTGCAAGCGGTGGTGGGTGTGGATGTCTTCGTGTGAGCAGATATTTAAAAGGGATTTATTGTCATGTTGGCGTTACCTTCTTACATTACTGAACTACTAAAAAACGTTTGGATGTTAGCTGTTATCCAACTGCTCCAACTCAAACTCCAGAAGGCTCAGCAAGGCTGGTGCAGCCCGGCACTGAACATCTGTTTAGCAAGGCAGCCACTCTGCTCTCCAGGTCTGTTCTTGTAACCAACAGCAACCTTAATGGACAGAATGGAGCTTAAAATGGCTTCTTATTCCGTTCACTAGATATCGTACTTAACTACTGCAGGTGAACCATATGCAGCCTCATTTATTTATTATTACATACATGACATTTCAATCGTTTTGTTTTAGTCTGCTTGGCCCAGGTTGTGTTGCAGGGGAAGCAACCAAAGTGTTGCCAGCCTAGCAGAGGTGCATAATGTTTTCCATGTACAAGGTCAGAGTGTAGTTCTCACATGTATTTACGCCAATAACTTAAAGAAGAATATTTTTGTGACTTGTATCTGACCTCCTGGAAGAAGTAAAACTGGTACTGTATTTTTAAAATGTAGAGCGTAAGAGGTTGAATAATATCAGACACAATTTAATGGAGTTTTTTCTGGTTCAGAACTTTGATCTTCACTAAAAAAAGCAGCAGTTGGAGTTAGAATATTACTGTATTACTTTCACAAAATACCAAAATAAATGAACCTCCGCCACCTCTCACTCGTAAGTCACAGCCTTGAATTTTATCTTGCTGACTCATGATTACTTTCTCAAGTGCTCCTCACCTCCTGTAGATGCCGGTTACAGTCTGTGGCTTCGGTGGAAAGAAACGCGTCTGTTTTGCAGCTCTGATTCTGCCAGCTGTCTGTTACAGACTCACTGGTTTGTCAATGAGTAAAGTTATGTAGGAGTACATGTCAGCAGGCGACAGATTCACAGAATATCCTTAAATCAAATGGAAACTACAGTGATCGAATCCAAGCATGAAACCAAAATGACGACCCGCTAAGCAGCAATCCATCCAAGTGACGGATTATTAAAGATCATATTTTTTTCCCGGGAATTCCAGAGATGCGCGATAACAGTTGTGAAAAATGAATGTTGAGATGTAACATAATTGTTTCAGAGGGTTCTCCTGCCTCTGGGACTTTGTTGCAGATCATTGCTTGTCTGCTGAGAAAAGCACTGCACAAACATTATTTCTGAAGTCAATATTAATCTTTTTAAAACATATCAAATCATCTTTTCCACTGAGTCATTAAAGACACTTTAGCAGTCCTGCAGTGTGCTGAGGAGCGCTATAAGAGACGGGGTCATGTAATCCCTGCATCATACTCCATTGTTCAGCTCTTGACTGGGGGCAGTTAAAGCAGGCTCTCAGGGTGATTATCGTCTGCTTTCACCGAAGTAAAAAATTGATTTAGTCATTTACTTAAGTTGATTTTACATTAGGTGATACAAATATGTTTTCATTGTTAAGAGTTTGTTCGCCGTGGCTCTAAGATTATAGGCTATAAGTGAGGTGCACCCTGCCCCTCCCAAGGTTGGCACACAGGGGTTAATAGGGCATTTGAAGGTATCCAGAGCCACTTCATATATGGGCATAAATCTGTTTTTCCTTTTCATTTGGAGTCAGGGTACTGAGGCAGCAGCTAAAAGGAAGAGGCCCAGACTTGACTCTCCACAGACATGTGGGAGAAGCCAGGGGAAGAGTCTTGGTTGCCCCTTAGAACAGGCCTAGAACATCTTCCAAGGAAGGATGAGACGCCTGCACCATCTCTCTATGCAGAAGAGCTTGTATCTACAACCCTGCTCTTTGGGTCACTACATAACACATTCTCAAGGCAACTTATTCAGACGATAATCCGGTGGACTTCAGCGTTCAATATTGATGGCAAGGTCAGCGTGTTGATGAGGAAGTGCAGGCGACGGGAAGATGTACGTGTGTGTCTCTTCCCCTTAGTGATGGTACTGGTTCACAGTGACCAAAATGCACGGACTTTAAATAGCAATTGACACGTTGTTACATGTAGAATGAAGGGAGCACCACCCCATGGCTTACGTAACCCAATCCTCCATCTTTTTTTAACTGTCGCGCTGCCTAATACCCCCACATGCAACGCAGAAGGCTGCTTTTGTCCTCAGTGTAGGACGCGAAAGGCAACGCTCCCCACGCCAATATATTAAGCTATGGCAGTGAGGATGCATTGCTCTTGGCATATCATTGCATTTGTTACGACACACTCTCACTTCCAGGGCATCAAATAGCCACTATTTTCAAGTGGACTTTTTACACCCAGAGTCCGCCGTCATAAAAGAAAGACACAGCTCCTTTCACTCAGTATATTTTCACTCAGTTTAGACATTTGGTATATATGTACCGCACAGGACGTCGTGTCAGTAAACCTCAGATCCACTTAAGGCACCATATATAATAAATGTACGACAATTGAGTAAGTCCCAACCAGTCCATCAGAAAGTCACACTGCACAGCACACATTCTACTTCACATCAACATGCTACATGGAAGGCTGACCTTGGCGTCAACATGCGGCGGCACTTGAAAATTGTTATTTTCTGAAACCTTAGGAGTGAGATCATGAGCTCTACTCACCCAGCCTACGATACCTGCCAAGTAAATCTCAATGACAACATACAATCGACCTGACCTAACCCCTCTGTTCTTTTCAAAGAAATGCCACAGAAAAGGAAACATTGCATTCAACTGAAAATGTGTCCACATGCAGCGCTGAAAGGATGATGTCTATGTCAATACTGGAAACTTGACAGTCACCAATATGTCTTTGGAATGAGAATGTGTTGCATTAAGCTTGTGATAACAGTGGGTAGGATGGAAATATAGATCGACCCAAAAATCCAGAGCTTTGCCTTCATGAACGGCTGACAATCTAATTCAATAACATTGTCATTGAAGACCAAAGTTTGATCCACATTGACCCACGTCAAGTCCCTTTCATTTGTACTAGATGCTTTTAAACAAGGAATCTTCTTCTTGTAAACAAGCAGCCCCCTGAGACCAATTTCATCTTTTCTTGGATGTATAGATGAGAGTATTCTCTCATCATCAAGAAGAGGATTGATCCATTAAGAGACCCTGTTGTCCTAAAGGTACATTACTCATCTGCAAGTGTCTTGAACTGAATGCAAGTGAAAGGAAGATGGTATTGTGCAGTTTGTAACATCACAAGTGAATAGTTGCGACATCAGTCATGACAGAGAGATTGTCCTCATTTATGGAATTAACTCTGGCTTCTGTTTTTTCACTCTTGGACCATGAGGATTTGGTTCACAACTCAGGAAAAAAATGGTTGAATAAGGGTGATGAAGTCCATTCCTAGATATTGGTGAAATTTATCTGACCACAAAAAATAGTTTCCTTTCTGCAGACGGCTGATGGTTGAGTATGAAAATTTCTCAACAATAGGTAAAGGTTTTGAATAGCTGCGAACCAGTCAGAATGGCACATAAATATATTCCAAACAGCCTTCAACAGCAGAGATAAGCGGCTGGGGAGCATTAAGTGAATGAATAAATGAATAAAGAAAACTTCAGCTATTGACATTTGAATAAAATTGCAAAGGTGCTTTGAATAATGATCTTTTAAGGGAGAGAAACTGTGAACTCTACGTCATGTGAACCCTACTCAGGCAGGTTTAGTTAAATTTGAAACTGTAACGCCGCAGGATTTCCTGACGTTGCGTGACCATTTGTGATCGTTCACATGTTAATGCTGTAAATTCCTGGACAGTATTATCATTGACAGTATTTTCCAGCGACATCCAGTAAGATTAGAGGATTTTATTATACTCAGTGTTCCTTTAATTCTGCGGTAGTCGTGTTAAAAAGGGATCTTTTTATAGCTTGGACTGTCATGCTGAGTCCTGCGCTGCCTCTGAACGCCTGTCACTGCGGATCTGTGTCACATGCAATATGCTGAGTTTAGGTCAGAGGGGTGTTGTAGCTCTAAATTTGCCATCCACTGAAAGTTTCAGGTTTATGCAGGAATTGATGCATGCACTTGCCCAGATTTCCATGTGAAACTACATGCACTATTTGATTCCTGCCAGCATCCCGTGCACACTTTCATGCCAACGTTGCAACATAAAAACCTGCCGTATTTTCTTGAGCAACCTTTGAACATTTTTTTTAACTTGAACCCTAAGAAGAGCTCACGGAAATAATTGATCCCCTGTGTGGGTATCCCAAGAATGGTGAAGCAAAAGTATTAAGACGGTGTTGCCAAATGAGATTTGTATTACCCCCCGCTCTGCATTAGAACTGCCGTTTATCCAGTGCTGTTCGCGCCCAAGCGGAGGTAGACACAGGGCCTGAAACCAAATATTATGCTTAAAAAACAGTAGCTCCCCTCCAGGTCTTACGCAGCCTCGAATGTCCCCATTTTAGAGCACTATTTTATATGTATTCTTATTCGTGGGTAAGAGCCTGTTGTAAGACTCAGCCGCCAATACAAATCTACAAATCAGAAGGGACTATTTAAAGCTTGCATCTATTTCTTTAGCAGATCTTTTTATAAAATATATTAATATTCCTCTGGTATTATTCTAGAACAGAGGTAGGCCATTACATTTCTTTGGGTGCCTTGTTGTATGCCACGACTAACACAAACTAGCGCCTTAAGTGATCATTCCATGAAGAAATTATTATAATAATTCTAGAAACATATTACATACATAATACATTTTTTTTTCCTTATTTTATTATTTTTTCTCACTCTACATTGTATTTATGTGAACGAGCAATACATAAAGTATTCCCTCGCTGAATGGAGGCGATGCTATTCAGACAGGAAATCAACCTGTGAAAAGTGACGTGTATCCGGGAGAATTTCATAATAAAACGCAGTGTGTGTAGACATCTGGATTTTACTGTGAAAGAGCAGCGGGAACATTGAGTGACTGCATTGAGTGGACTGCAGCTCTGTACTGTGTGTCGTGTTTCATACAATGCAAATGCAAGTGGAAGAGGACTTAAGTTCATGATCACACTTTTAACTCCGCTAACATAAGAAGATATGGCGCTGCTACTTCGTCGACTTTGGTTTGGCATATTGGATGTACATAAACATGAATTAGAGACATTAAAAACGCACTTCTCGATGAAAGTGATTGAAAAAAGCTCCATCAAGTTGTCAGAAATATTACTTCCTGATCAGCTTCACTGTGACTTCACAAGGGTCGCAAGTGGCCCCTGCAAAGAGAAATTCATTGAGTCGAAGAATGTGCCTCTACAACATTACTCATGAATTGCAGGTCTGTGGTGAATATGGTTTCACACAGAGTGGTGTTCTTAGCCTGCATTTGACCTACATACAGTACAGTGTTTATCCCGGGATCAGTGAGGAAAAGCAAAGAGAAATAATCCATAAGAGTCAAGTGAGTCTTTCTAGGAAAAATCCCCACTACTGAAAAGCAATGATACAGTCAATTTATCAACCTCTGCTCTGCTAATCCACTCAATTGTTCCTCTACAGAAGTGAGACCGTGCTGCATCAGTTCTGCTGCCCCGCCCCGGAGCACCCGGAGACCGACACCAGTGGCTCCTCCAGGTGAGACTCTTTTTAAAAAAATCAAAAATAAGGATGAAGTTATGAGTGGTGATATGACTGGGGTTGACCATGGCAACCCAGCACTGACGCACAGAGACGACTGCCATAGTAACAGCACAAGTGTTGACTTTTACTATCTGCACCGGAGTCTGAGGGGGGCAGTTCTTTTTTCATCACGTGAACTTATTCTCATTTTCACTTCATTTGAAGATTCCGGATTTCCCTTCCCTCCTACTTTCCCTGTCTCCTCTTCTGCTGTGAAATCACGCGCCCCCGTGTTGTTTATCTCTGTGTGCATCTCCTCGCATTATTCATCCGCCTGTTAGAAGTCTCTGTCACTCATCCATCGACAGTTCTCTCCATAACATCCCTACTTTCTGTTTTTAATAATCTCTCAATCTGTCCTCCCGGAGTCTATTTTCGCTCTCTTCCGATGATGTTCTTCGACAAGCCCTGATTGGACGGCTAAATGGCAGCGCGGCTGATGATCAGTGCAGCACTCCACATCATCATCACATGAAGTTACGTGTGCTCCGCTGGGGGTTGACCTGCAACACATGTACACTCCCCGTCATTACCCACTGAATCATACATGACTTCACCCTCCATTTCCTGCTATTAGTGTGTGCGTTCATGGCAGGATTTACTGCCTTCACGGGGATGTTCCGCAAAGATTCACTGCGACAGCTGAAACCCTTTTCTATGGAACCCGATTGATTCTCCGGGCATTTCGGTGACGAGGTGCTTTACAGTTGCAGTGAAGCTGATCGGACTGCTGAGGTCCATCAGTGATGGTGTGCAGGGGTAAGTCAGTTCAGGCGGCGTGGACCAGAGATTAGCGGCATCAATGTGCCGATCCGAATTCCAGTCCATAGCTTGAGCAGCACCACCGCCTCTGCTCCGGCATCTAAGCCAGGATTGTCCAATTGTTATTCCCATGGCGCCGCGTTAGACACGCGGGGCCAGCACAATTTTCCAAAGCCCATTCTACCAAAAATTGATGCAAATCGATCTTGAACGATCGGCGCTGTGGCAGAGATACGGTCTGCCTCTCGACCTTTCACGAGACCCCCCTGCACCCCCCCCAGCCTCGTGCACCGCGGATGATGAGATCACATCAAGTTGTGTTCCTCTTCTTTAAATTAACTCAAAAAAAGGCAGAGTTTACACCTGACCCACATTGACTAGGTTCCCCAGTTTAGTGTTGCTGAGCGAGAAAAAGAGAGAGTGAGGGCTGAGGAAAGAGAGTGTGTATAGTGCACATAGCATAATGGATGCCAGCGCTGTCCAGATGCACTAATAGCTCAACTCTTGCTTTTAAATCCTCTAATGTATTCTAATGTACTCTAATGTATTCTGATGCTGAGCTGGGCCATGACAGTGTTTTAATAGCACTTTTTAAGCGACAAGCCTCCCGCATTAGTGCACCAACACTTTCTGCTGATTTTCACTCAGCAGGTTTCCGTCATTGTTCGGCTCCGCTTTCTTTCGCTTCGCCTGACTCGTGCGTTTCGGATGCGACACTCCTGTCTTTGTCGGTGGTTGATTTTTGTTCGACGGATTCACAGCTGGAAGCTACATTATCGGATGTACACGAAGAAGTGGGTCGTAAGTCGTTTGGGTCGGTTCGTGACTGAAATAATAAACTTTAGTGTTCAAAAACATGTTGTGCATGTCCAAACTCCACAGCTATTTCATTTAGAAGAGCACAGTGCTCGAGCACCACTCGGTGCTCTTTGTGCATCTCCCTGACTGATCCATTACGTTTGGCTGGTCTATGAGGTCAGAGGTGCAGGGACCCACGAGAAGCTTCCTCCACCGACCCTTAAATGTTTATGCCTTGAGATACACTCTCTCCAATTGCTACTGGATGTGGCCCGTTGCCTGTCTCAACAGAAAGACATCCGTTCTGACGTGATGTCAAGGCCAACTCTTGATGTTGAGAAGGTCCACTTGTCCAGGACCGTGGATGGATTAGTGTGGTGAGAGCTTTGCTTGCTCTCTACCGGCTCATGGCCCCAACTATTCCATCACCCATCACACCATCAACAACAACAGACAGTTTTCACCATCATCGTGTATCTCAGCTAAACACAGACTTGCCGGTTACTTGGATACACTTCTTCTTGACTGCCAGAGGTTGCCGTGTTCTGAATCTGATCGCATCTACGTCTCTTTTGGAGGCGCTTTCATAGAATATCTGATACAACATTTATTAAAATAATTAATAATTAATTCATAAAATGAAAATAAAATTATTGAGTACATATATTTCACTACTCAGTTACACTCGTAATTTGTTGTTTTTGTTCATGGATCCAGTTTGTAGCATTTTAAAAACAATATTTTTTTTTTTAATTGAGAATAATGGAGATCGACCGATATAATTTATTTACTTTTGCCATTTTGCCCAGCCGTAGCTTCAACTGAGGGTCTCAGATCTCGATTTGTGGTTTGAAAAAAATTGTGGAGATTCTGACCTGAATTCCGCTTGTAACATCTGCCAACAATGGAGGAAACTTGTCACAAATGACAGCCCTGACCATGAACCCTGGAGGACTGTGGTCCACTGTTTAGTAGCCAGCTGTCCCCCTCAGAGAACGCTGTATTACACAGCACCAAACAGGCATTAAATGTGTTTTAAGATGATTAAAACTGAACACTGTGCCGCAGAGTCTTGTATGGTTTTCACTGGATTTCAATAACCCTTGCCTGCAAGTCTCCACCCGCGGAGAGAAACCTGGGATTACAGTGGAGGAGGGGTCACTATCACAGGCTGGGTGCTTTTTTTTCCCTCTTCAGTGGTAAAGAATACAAGCCAAGGCTGAATTGCCTCGCCATCTTTTCATGCTAGTCATGTTTGACTTTGAGGATATTGAGCGTTTTGTATTCTTAAACGCTCATGACGTCAGCGCTTAGCATCAGCGAACCACAAACTTGCTGCCAACTGCTCCGTTTTATATTGTTGCATCAGAATTCAGTGGATTGTGATCGCCATTGGCGTGTAAATGTTCTCAGGCAGGCATCGTCTTCAAAAGTGGGCGAGAGCACGATGCGCTCGCATCTGTGCGCCGACTGTCCGACGACCAAATGTATTTCCCGTATCTCAGATAATCAGACGCCACAGCTCTGTTTAGTCACGGAGTCGACTCATTCTTCATTATGCAGATTGTAGCCACCCAAGTCATGAGTGTGTTTGAGACCACGCACGCGCTCGCCTGCCAGTTCACACCAAGAGAGAACCAGCTCGGTCTAATGCAGCACTCAACAATCAATCTGCTGTGACCAAGATCATAATGAGGTTTTATTGCAACTGTTATACTGATGAGGTTTGGATTTGTTGTGATGGCTGTATCGCTCGCTGCGATTTGCTCAGCTGTTGTGTTGCACTTGACTCATATTCTCCGGCATGTGATCCTGTTATTGTTGCACCACAATCGCTTGAGAAATACAACTCATTTCAGTTATTACAAGCGATAAATTCTTCATTAAACCTTTTATTGACTCGCATCGAAGCAGAAGATGAACTCAGACTGTCACTCAGGATATATGCGTGAACAATTAGCCTTTCAAAATTACTTGGAGGAAGACAGAAGTTATGGAGCACAGAGCGGCGATAGAAGTTGCTTCTGCTCCTGCAACATAACAAACATGGCATCAGCTTTGTTCCTGTTGTAAGGAAAAAGGTTTGCTTTACTTGAGTGAAAAACAGTTTGTGTTGAAAACAGGAAATAAAGTCGGAAGTTGTCACTCGGAACAGACGCCTAAAAAGTCTGAATGAACATGAATTTTTAAACCTGTTGCTTCTATTTTATTTTTCAGCCACCGTAAACATGATGTTAAAATCAGCATTTTCTTTTAACTTCCTATGAAAACCAATATCCAGGGTCAAGATATGCCTGAACCTCCTCTTATCTGGTGGCTAATGAAGTTAACCATCTCAGCAACCGTCTCCTGTGAAGCAGTAATGGTGGTCTTCTCCTTAAATGACTAATCTCAAGGCCATCTCTCGCAGAGTGGCACAATGCAATTCCTGCCTGTGTCGAACCTTGATTGAAGTACATCCTGATGTGTTGATCAATAATGCAATCTGCCATATTCTCCTGCCAGGGACACACCTGGAACACTGTGAGAGCTTTGTAGCCTGAGACCAGGACGGTTGCATAAATATTTTCATCATCACTGGAAAACTGCGTTTGTTTTTCTGCGAAAATAAAGATACATTTATAAGATACCTTTTTATGTGAAGAGATCTCTCAATACTTTTTTTAAATTTATAATTTGAACCCCAAATTGTGCCCTTTGGATTCAGTATTTGATTTTAACTTCAAATATTCGCTTTGTTTCTCCAACCTAGAACCTTGCATGTCAGACACACACAAAAAATGAAATGACATTAACATTTCCCCTTTATATAATCTTTTTTAATCCAGAAGGAACAGGTTTGACAAGTCCACGGTTTCCCACTGCACTAAACCATTAAGTTGGCAGCCTCGACCAAAAAAACATTCTCCAGAGAAACAAACAAACAAAAGAAGACTTTACTTCATAACAAGGGAGATTGACACAATTTTTACAGAACAACTTGACATTCATGAGCTATCTTCAGTTATTTGTCAGAGGAGACTCCAGTAGATTGACCTGAAAAGGTTCAACTAAACGTTATGATGTCACTGTGACCCCGACACTGCACTTAAAGGTGTAAGTCATCTTAATTAAAGTACTTTTACTGCTGAAGAGTGGATTTTATGAAGACATGTTGAAGTTTATATCATGCATCACTATTTCATCTGAATGTCCAGTGAAAAGTTCTGATCGTGTGTGTGCAGCGGAGGATAAATGCGAGCAGGCAGACATCATCCTAGCTCCAGGATGCTGAAGTCACAAATCACTTTCTGCTTCTCGCATGAGTCCTCTGACAAGCTGTGATAACTATTTTGGGGTCACAAATTGGCACTGATGTCTTTTTCTTTTGTTTCCATGGAAGTGGACAGATGCTGAGCCTGGAGGATGGAACGTCCTCTAGCGGCCAGCAAGTGGAGGGGACCAAGCGGGAAGGCCCGAGCGAGTACGAAATCAGCTTGGAAAACAAAAACAAGCAGGTAAAAAAAATAGGAAAAAATGGCAAACAACTGCCCTCACAGGAGAGGTGCTCCACCAGCACTTATGTTGGTGACAAAAGCTTCTCGTGCACTTCTATTTCTGTCTCAGCTGACACAAAAAAACAGCAGCATTTCTCCACGATAGCAACAAGCGAGAGATGCTGGGTTGTCATGGTAACAGCTAATAACTGCTGCTAGTGACTGAAGATGTCTATTTCTTATGGCATACTGCTGAAGGGTTTGCTGCTGCAATGCCAGTCGCTGCATTTAAGTATCTGTTCCTACATGCACCTCTTTTCAGGTGCACTTGTCGTGAGCAGACACTTCCTCTACCATCCTGTCATTTACTTGTCACAGCCTTTGCTTTTGTCTCTGGCTGTATTCTAAAGAATCCGATTCACCAGCACATGGGCTGCAGAAATGCTGCGAGGCGATTTACTTTTCTCTCCAATATATCGATGTCAAAGCCCATCCATCCTTTCTCCAGCGGCACATCAGCCGAATTTATCCACGGAACGATGATGGATGATGTTTACTTTGGCTTTAATACCGTCAAACCCTCAGCGGAATTAAAGGAGATGGCAGATAAGTACGAAGGATACTTCAGTGGAGTTGACATTTATGACTCATGACTTTTGAAAACATGGGGACAAAATTGCAACGATATTTGTTTGCTGGCACAGAAGTAAATATTTTTCACTGTGTCTGTTTGCTCAGCAGTGTGTCGGCTTTGTATGCTTGTAAACATGTTTGATATGTGAACGTTCCCTTGCAAATCTCCACAGATTGAGGAGCTGGAGCAGAAGTATGGAGGACATCTCATTGCCAGAAGAGCTGCTCGCCGAATTCAGACAGCTTTCCGGCAGTACCAGCTCAGCAAGAACTTCCAAAAAATCCGTAACTCGCTGTCGGAGAGCAAACTGCCTCGGCGGATCTCCCTGCGCCATCCCAGCCCCTCGGGCCGCGCCAGGAACTCAGCCCAGAGACACAGTTATAGTCTTCATCCGGGAGGAGGGCAGATACCTCTGAGGTCCAAAACCCCCCCTCCACCTCCCTGTCGCTCCACCTCTCTGCCTCCTTCTCCTGCGTCTGCTCCCACGGCCGCTCCGACTTCTCCTGCTCCAGGTTCGGCTCCGAGCCAAGCTCCTGGACCTTCTCTCACACAGCTGGAGGACTGTTTCTCCGAACAGGTAACAGTGAACATCTTTCATCTATAGGGATTGTAACACAAATCTGTGGTCAGTGAGAAGTTCAAAACATCAACATCTTTTTCCTTTGTGTTCTAATTATAATTTTCAATTTTAAATTTCCATTTGATCCATTATTGTTTTTTTCCCCCTTTATTTCCTTTCCCTCCATCTTTCTTCAGACCTCTTGATATATATAATACATAGAATTTTTTTTAAAATATTTTTTTCACTTTTTTTTGTGGCGTTTTCCATTAACCACTTCTTTGCTACTACATTAAAACGACTAAAAATGTATTCCTCATTCAGTTTCAAATAATCTTCCATCAGCAAAATGTATGTAAACCAACCTGACCAAGCTCTTTGCCAAAACACCTATGACAAGACACATGAACACACCAAACATCTCTTGACATATTAGCTTGAACTTGGAGAACAGCACACTGCTGCAAAGATTCTTGCGCTTGTTTGTTGATACCTGACACTCATTACAAATCTATAAAAACAGGAAATTATGATACAATACTTTAGATCTTACCATCTGCATATAGTCGCAACATGAGCATGCAGCACATAGCCTGCCATTAGCCTGAGTGGCAAGAAGAAATAGAAAAAAACGTCTCATGATTCATCAAGTCTATTCAAATTAGACAACATTTACACAAGCTGTAATGGCTGGTACAACCCTTTTGATGTACTGCCAGAGATCTGTCCAAGTCTGGCCAACAGAACATCCCACACTATCTTCAATCATTTTCGGGGGGTAATCATCGCAGTCTGACCGTTCTGCGCAGGGAATGAAAATGTGATATAAATGTTATACCATGGCAACTAACAGCTCAAACGTATCCAATAATGATTATTCTGAGTTGGAACGGCAGCTCTTTGGGGATCACTGGAATACATCAGCTGAACTTTCATCTTCAATTGAAGATTTTTACATATATTTTAAAGAGATTCCCTTTCTTCGAACACGAAGAAACAACTGAAGCTGAATAATCAACCTGTTGTGTCAAAGCTGTCGAATAATTCAGTGGCGAAAACAGACATGAAAAGAAAGAGCTGTTTTCTTTCTGCTGCCTTTAAAAAACATGGAGTAAAGCTTACACTGTGTGAAGCCCATTCCTCAGGAAAATGGATTTTAGCTGCCTGATTTAATGGTGCAGAGAGCCATTTTGGGATTCGAGGTCTTGCCCAAGGTCCCACAACATCACCCTGCTGGCACTGGGAATCAAACCACCTACTTTTTGAAGGCACTCAATGAGATTTGCTTCTTGTTTGTCGACAAAGCCTAGAATTGAACCCCAACCATTACAACAATGTGATATAGCAGCATGAAAACTACATTTTATAAAACCAAAATAAGCAATATTGATTCGGAATTCGAGGGGAAAACAACCAAGTTGGATTCCTGTTTCAGCTGGTAAAAAAAATGTATTGATCTCTATTGTATACTACTGCGCTGCCAGTGTCACTCAAGTCAATATTCTTGTACTTTCAGCTGCACTCATTAGCACAATCCATTGACGAGGCCCTCCGTGGTTGGAGTTTGTCCGAGGGTGGCGACGGGAAGGGCCTGCTGATGGACGCCGGGGCTCTTCGGGCGGCGGCTGAGAGCGCTTGTCTGCCACGCAGTGCCAGCTCGCTGCTCATGGCCTTCAGGGACGTCACCGTCCACATTGACAGCAATAGCTCCTACACCATCTCCTCCGCCACCACCACAACCACCACCTCTCTGGGCAATGCGGGCGGCGCCGCGCCAGGCAGCAGGAAGTCGTCTGTGAGCGGGATGACAGGGGGAGAATCATCCGAGGGTTTGGAGCCCGAGTTCCCCGCGCCTCCCCCGAGTGAAGAGCTGGAGAAAATTGATCCAGGATCCAGGAGAGGATCAGCAGTACCAGCTCCGGGAGGAGGAACGATGGAGGGGGAGAGTGCCTCGGACAGGATGGGCTCCACCTCCACCTCTACCTCTACGTCCACCTCCATATCCACCTCCACCCAGTCCAACCAGCAACCGGCACAGATTTATACCCAGTACCAGCAATACCATTACACTCATCCACAGCAGATCCAGGGGGGGCCCAGTCCGGACGGCATGCAAGCTCTGGTTGTCTCCCTGCCGAGGGACCGTTGCCAAGATCCAGCATCCTGTAGATCGCCCACGCTTTCCACAGACACCCACCGCAAACGCCTCTACCGTATCGGACTCAACCTCTTCAACGTGTAAGTTAGAGCTTCCTCACGCTCTCCATGTGTACTCATGTCTATAAATACACTCCACGCTTGACCCCGACGCATTACGAGATACAAATTAAAGTGAATTAATTCACATGAATCATTGACAGCAGAAGTCAGAGGTCGCTGTTACACATGAATGCACTCTTTCATCTAGCTGCTCCACTTACACACACATTGTCTCTCATAAGCACAAAATAATCTAATATTTTTTGCCTCCGCTCGGCTGCGCTAATCTGGCGCATACCCTGTTAAGTGTAATCTGATTTTCTGCTCACGGCTACTGTGGACAGGAACCCCGAGAGAGGCATCCACTTCCTGATCACTCGCGGTTTCGTCCCCGACACGGCCATTGGAGTGGCTCACTTCCTGCTGCAGAGGAAAGGCCTCAGTCGACAGATGATCGGGGAGTTTTTGGGGAACAGCAAGCTGCAGTTTAACAGAGACGTCCTCGAGTGAGTCTTGAATGTTGCATTTTGTTTGTGGCTGTATGACACGATCTATATCATCTCAGCTAGCTGGGACTGGCCATCACATCCAAGCATTTCACACGGACTCACTTCCATTTCAGGCTTGCTTGAAAGTAAATATATCTCAAATATAAGGTGATGTGAGATTCCTGCTTGCCCTCTGTGACACTCATGAATAAACAAACACTGGTGAAACTGAATGAGTTTCATCAAACAGCTCTCTGTCCAAAGGGCAACGGATTCACATGTCTTTTAACCTTAAGAGTTCAACCTCAGCCCTTTTTGTCTAGCACAGTTTGTATCTTCCCTGTGCTTGTGTTGGTTTCCTCCGGTTTGCTCCCACTGTCCAAAAACATACAGATATTGACTGAGTACTAAGTGTTCAGGGTGACCCCGCACCTCGCTCCAAAGTCACAGGGATAAGCTCCCCACGACTCCCCAAAGGATATGAGTGCAACAAGATGATGCTCCAGGAAGGTCTCATGTTGGATCAGCTCTTCTATGACAGGGGTCTCAAACTGATCCACAAAGGGGCCACAGTGGGTTCATGTGTTGTTCCGACCAAACAAGCACACACAGTTTAACCAATCAGGTATCAGCAGAATCCACGGTTTACAGTCTTCATGCACCTGACTGGTGAAAAGGTGATTGGCTATAACAAAGACTGCAGCCCTTTGAGGACCCGTTTGAGACCTCTGCTCAGTGATGTCAAGCCAATGAGCTGGCAAACGCATGGTCATGTTATAAGTGATAGCTTTCATCAAGATGAGGAGGAGCAGTGACATCATAGTAGGACAGTTGAGTATCTTGAAAACAAATGGAATCATTTGTTCCTTGTTCCATTTCGCATATCTCCTGAAAATTTCAACCAAATCCATCCGTAACTTTTCAAGTTATTTTGAACACGGACCGACAAGCCATCGCTGCCGAAAACACAGGAGGTAAAAATGACTCGATATTACCATTAAAATATTGAACCTGAAGATAAGAATTAGTGCTGATACAACGTGTCTGTTTCAAAAATATCAAACCAAGTTGGACTGACTTGGAGAAAACTGCGCTTCAGATATCTAGAAAAACAACATTGCACTTTTACAAAGTCAAGGCAGATGGGCCTTTTTCATTTTGGGTGCAAAATAAAACATTTGAATGGCAGGAAAATGAACAGCGCCATTTATCTACTGTAGCAAGTCCATGTTGTGTTTAATCTGTGCAGCATCCTCAGTCATGATGACTCTAGTGTTCAGTCATGGTGAGGAAAGAGCTGGGATGGAAGGCTCTCCATTTATCACTCCTAACGTCACAGATGGTCTGGACGCTTCCTCGGTGAGGTGTGTCCCAATTGGAGGAGATCAAGTCACTAGGTTGACTTGGGAACACCTCAGTATTCCCCTAAGAGAAGAGGAGGAAGTTTCCCAGGGAGTGGCAGATCTGCAGTTTTACTATGTTTGAAACGGATGGATGGATATTTAAGTTAATAATTTTAAAACACAATCTACTCCCTCCATAAATACGTGTCTTGTTTTGCACACAAAATGGCGCTCACAGACGTGTTGACACCAGGTTTCCGCAGATTCCTGGTGTGTGTTGCTTTCAGCTCGAGGTAATATATTCCGTTTCTCTCAGACCTTCGATGATTTGAGCGCCAACTGCCCACTGAAGCCATACAAACCGCACGCGTGTTCATGCACATAAACCTGACACGGATGCGTAAACACATTACTCTCAACACAATTCACCTCATGCTCTCACACTCGCCACTTAAGCATCAGTCTACTGCAGACACAGATCCGGGATATTTTGAGATTTTGCTGAGGTTGTTGCAGAGATTGTAGAAATAGGTCACTCACTGCAAACACACACACACACACACACACACAGCCTGCCACTTCCTGTCCTCCGCCTTTCATGTACTCCCTCTTACCCCATCACTCTTAGCATTTCATTATTTCGCCCTCTCATCCCTCTCTCCATTCTTTTTATCTCCCACCATCATCCCCACTGATGTTTTCCCAAAGAGTGTGTGTTCTCAAACATGCTGTCTCCGTGTGTGTGTGTCTTCCAGGTCAGTGGTTCTGTTGTGGAAGTGCGACTGTAAGAGGGCGATTTGCCGTCAGCGCCTGCATCGCTCGACACTCGCTCACCCCTCTCGTCACTGTCACAGTCCTCTCTCCCTCACCTGCTCTCTCTGTCCATCTTTTACAGTTGTGTGGTGGATGAGATGGATTTTTCGGGCATGGAGCTTGACGAAGCCCTGAGAAAGTTCCAGGCTCACGTTCGTGTTCAAGGAGAGGCGCAAAAAGTGGAGAGACTCATCGAAGCCTTTAGGTGAGGCTGTCAACTCACACACCACTGGCCTCGCTGACTAACAAGCTCTGGCTTCACTCCTTATTTAAGTCCATCACATGAATACGCAGGGCTTTTTTTAAGGGCTTTCAAAAATGAAAACCTTCTGCCTTCGGGCACGTATGGAAAAGGGGAAAACAATGGCGTGCAACTCTGTGCATATAGTGCGCAATAAATCTGATTTTCTGAAGCCCTTTTGATCTCCAGCAGCAGCCGGGGGTGGCAGGCGGATCCAAAACGCCACGCAAGCAGGTCGACGACAGTGTTTCACTGGTGCCACACGCTTCTGCGACAGGCTCTGATCAGGCCACTGCTGGGTGCCATTAACACGTTGCACTGATTTCCTGTGAACTGTGACTTCACTGTCAGCCAATCTTAGCTGCAGGCAATCGGTACGACCGTCACCAACACCCAAATAGATACTCAACAATGTGAATGACAGTCTCTTGGCAACAACATCATGTTGTTCCTGTATAATGGGAGTTTGTCTTCTAATCTTGAAGGTGAAGAAAATGACTGGCAAAACCGTTGATGTTTTTGTTATGAGATCAGAATTAAACATTGTTGTCATGGCTATAAACTCAATTATTATCATGGGTTAAGTTTCTATTGACCAAATGTTCCTATAAGACTCCTCCAACATTGCACAGTTGTGGCCTTCAGAACTTGCAGAAATGAAGACAAATGGTTTCATACAAGCAACGAAACAACTGTAAACAAGACAAGATACAAAAGCACGGCTAGCGTAGCCAAGTAGCATCAGTCACCTATCTCAATTTGTGCTCCAGTGAGGCTTCGAACTCAGAAATTCCCAGTTCTGTCAGCTGAACAGCTGTTTGAAGTCTGGAGAGTCCGGGAATCTTCACAATCCAAAATGGCTTCCACCAAAGTAAACAGGAAGTAGATTTTTATTGAATTGAACGGGACATCATGTTGGTGTTTTAGTTGAAATCGGAGCACATCTTTACTGAGAAGCTGCTAACATCTGGACAATAGCTTTTGTCGATCTTGCTGCCTTGTTTTCCGACTACGATCACTGTATTACACTGAGCTCGACTTCCCACTTCCTTGCTAACTGGAGCTCAGGATCAATATTCAGGCCTTGCTCAGTACATGTACATGTGTGAGCGCTGCGTGTAGTTTTGCTCAACGGTGCCGTGCTTGGTTCTGCCAGAGGAAGATGCTAACCATCGTTGACACGCTAAAGGAAGGGAGCCTGTCATAAAGATTTATTAGAGCGTGAGGAGTTTTTTTTAAGGCTTAAAATACCTTTTTCAAAAGAAATTTCCCATCTCAAGGTACATCTCTGTATACGTAACTCTAACATAACTACGAATAATGATGTTATTATTTCATGAACTGATCGTATCCGTATCTAAACACGAGGGGGAAAAAAATGGTAAAATATGAAGTGAAGTGGTTTTAGTTGCTACATCACAGGGGTATTGAGAGGCTAATGTTACGTTATTTGATTCCAATCTTCAAATGCAACACTAGGTGTCGCTACAATTCACACCCCAAAGTGCACCTCAGGAGACCTCGAGTCAGTCTTCATCAGCACATTGAACTTCTCCGTATGACTTGGCGTCTGAGGCGGAATTCTAGACAGAACAACTTTGTTACTCTGAAACCACTGATCTAAAAATACTGAAGCGCTACAGAAATCGGAACAGACAAAGAGAATTCGCAATTTGTGACTCATCCCCCGACTTCCACTGACTTTGAATTATCCACAGATTGCCTGCAGGACGGAAAAATGGCCGTGAAAAGTCCACTTATTGTTTTCTGTTCTCAGAGAGTGGGTTGTGTTGCCGCGCACATTTAATCTGCAGCCTGTGATGTACTTAAACGCAGCTCCTGCCCTCCGGATTAGCAACAATGTCACCAGGAGAACATTGCTGTAGCCTCTGTACTTATTAAACCCAGACATTCTCTTAAATTACACAAAAATGCTGATGTAATTTGTGGCTAGCACTGTGTAAGCATCCTCCAAATGTGTTGTGAATTCTTTTTCAGCCGTAATCCTCAGATTGGGAATCATTTTTGGAGACTATTTTGGAACCTTCATAGTCTAGAACAAATGCTGGACCAGTCAGCTATAACAAAGGGACTATAGACTGAATGTTGTGTTCACTACCGTTTGCTGAAAAGAAGGAAGCTGAAGTGTTTCATGAAACATTCAAGGACACCCAGGTCAACTGAGTGACTCAACATGACTGTTGAACCGATAATTGTATATCAGAGAAAACAAATCAATAGTTATTGAAATGCTCATGTAGACAGAGAAAGATTCGATTTTTTAGCATATAAAAAAATCCAGTCTTGCATTCACCATCTAAAAATTAAATCATAATAATGCAAAATATATAATTTAAATTCATGTATGCTATAAAGTAGCTCTGGAGCCCACAGGTTCCACAGATATGGGCCGTGATAGCTAAAAAGAGGCTTCTGCATAAGTTTTAGTTTTTACTTGATGGTAAGTCCAATTCAATAAATAAATGCAAAATACAGGTTGATCGTGCTTAAACTTTGTTTCACTGGAAACATTTTTCAGTTCTCCACTTAGTGATGCACTGCGTCACACCATGTGATGTGATCACCAAAACATTCATGATGAAGGAGACAGAATGACACTGCAGTAATGGATGGAAATTGAGCTTTAAAAACTTCACCTCTTCCACCCTGATGTTGTACGGATTAAACTTGACTGTCAGAAATACAGTTGAAATGTGATTAATCTGGATTAATTCTACAACTTTTTTATTTATGTCAGTTTTAAGTCCCAACCGTAAATACAATTTTTCTGACCTGATAATAATTAGAAATCACTTTTTAATGAATGCACCAACAACGTGTAACAGGTCCAATCGAAGGGGCATCAGAGGAAGGTGAATTGCTTCCCTTTACTTTCTGGCTGGGGTCTGTTGAGCTCAGTGAAGATCTGCCGTTTGTAATTTAAAGAAGCTTGACACTGCAATCCACCACTAAATCATTGTTCAGCTTCAGCAGCATTTATCGTCTGTTTGATGGTCTGGATATCATACTGTTTTAGGTATCATGCTCTGGATTAAAAAAAAGAAAATAATAATAATAATGGTGGGATTACTGACGCAACATTTCCCTTTGTCTCCTTATTTCCCCACCGATCACATCTATTACAGCTCAATCACACAAGCTCATTTACTGGCGGCAGATTACAAACTGTAACCACAGCGGACGTGGCCAGAGTTTGGGTCAAAACCAGGCAGACTTCTATCCGGGCAGCCAGATATCCCATGCCCTGTCCGTTATGTAACGCTGGTTATGTCATCTGTTTGAGGCTTGAGTACGCTCCCTTATATCAAATAGTCTTTTTTTAATGCGTGCGCCAGCTGGCTCCTAACTTTCATGTGCAGTTATGAAGATATGAGATTTGGGAGGTGGTGTTTAAATAAACGAGTTACATAAGATAGAGATCAGAGGTTCAGAAGGGTGAATGGAGAACAAAGGCTTTATTTACCAGCTCAGCTGAATATACAGATGCATTCTCACTCACTTTATCTTTCGGTTAGAACATCTTATTAAATATATCTTTTTCTTTCTTAATCTATTTCTTACTCTTTTCTTTGAATTTATATTTTCTCGTAGCACCTATTCCGTAGTAATTTTTGCCTAAATAAACTTCCAAATTCATGAATATAATATGTCTTTAGTTTTTGATTTACATTATTTTTCTCATTTTTACATTTTGTTTTTTCTTCTTTTTGTCACTGATATTCCATTATCCCTCCATTATATCTTGTCCCTGATGTATATATATATATATTTTATGTACCACCTTGTCTAATTTATGACATGTTTCTCTTCTTGAAAGTGTCACCATATATACATATTTTTTTACTTGCTATCCATGTGCTGGTGTCACTCAACGTTTGACCTATATGCATATTGAATTATTTTACATTTCAAAAATATTTTAAAGTATCGAAAACAAATAATAAAAGAGTATAAACGTCAATGTAAATTCAGTACTAGAGGTCAGTCATCCAGAAGCTGAGACGTAGGTGGGTGAAGAAGAGGAATGGGTGGTGAGGACTGATACATATGATCAGGGACATAGCAGAAGCTGCCATGAAACCACAGAGGACAGTGGTGAAAGCTGCAGTGATGCATGGTTTGGGGACTCAGGAAGCAGAGACGATGAGACTGAGGGAGCGATGCTCAGAAATGAGTATATCAGAGGGGCACGTGGAGAAGTTAGGGAGGACATGTATAGAGGAGAGACACTGTTGGACAGTTAGATCGAGGGGCCAGGTCAAATGAGTAGAGCAAGACCAGCCAATAAGGTTCCATTCTGTTAAGGTGGAGGAGGCTAATTTACTGCGCCAACCTTGGATGGGAAATAGTGGAGGAAGAAGACGCATTTGTTATTCTCCTCTCATGACTCTGGCAATTATAAGTTATTCACAGCAATCTGATTCTCAAGCTCAGTATTACAAGGTGCATGCAGCGGTGAGTGTTAATTTTGTCTTTGAGTGAGGACATCGCCGATAGTTTAACATTTGGAGATAAAAGATGAGTCTAAATATAAATACCGCTTTGAAAAAGGTCCTTGGACTGTTCCCACACTGGTTATTATCACTCCTGAATGAAAAGCAAAGAGGTCTGTTGTGTCTAAATCAGACGCTTTAAATGTAGACTCTGGCTCTCAGTGCATTCTTTTGCTGTAGTATATTGACAATAAGGCTTAGTTTAAAGGCTTTACTGCAGATCGATGTTGTGTTTGGAAACCAGTCAGCGAGCGTCTGTGAAAGTGAGTATTGCTGAGCAGGACATCCCCCCTGGAACGGGGAATCCTAACTTTGCTGCTGTTGACGGAGAAAATGCGGGTTTGCTGGCTTTAGATCTTCCATGGGGGAGATGTTGTTCTGCTTGTGCAGGTCCCATATGTGTCCTCCAGCATGCATATGTGCAAACAAGTAACACAGGCCTGTGGAGCAAAGCGGCATCATGCCTGGCAGCAGAGATAAAAGCATCCCACCAATGACACAGCCCACTGTCTAAGTCTAAGTGACAGTGGAGAGGAAGGGGGGGTGAGTGAAAGTGAGAGTTCGTCCAGCCTGTGGGCAGCCGCGGAGTAACTGCACCATCTCTTCTTCTGCTTTACAGCAAACGCAGATAGTTAGCTCTCTGCAATGAGGATCTATTTTTGGTCAAACCATGTGATTGTGTGACTGTTAAAGACTGATCTCAGTGTTGTTGCTGGCAGGGATGTGGCGAAAGTGTTGGGAGAGGATCTTGATATTTGCCCCGGACCCATGGCAGGGCAGCGCTGTCCTGACTTTGTCCGCAGTAGCTCAGGTTGTCAGGTCAGCTAAGGTCTTGTGATGGCTAATGGTGTTGGTATTCTGGGGTGGACTGAGAGCCGCTTGGTAATTGGATCCCCTGAAAATGGTTCTTTATAATGACATTGATCCAATCATAAGTAAAAAAAAAAAACAACCTATAAAATAGAATTGCAATGTTTACAGTCCCATACAGTTAAAGCTAAAACCTTTTTAAAACTATTTTGGCATTATTTTTTTCTATTTTTATTTTGTAAAATCTAATGTATTTACAGCTTGGTATGAGTTAAATGTAATAATTGAAAAAAAAAGCTACGTTACCACATGATCAAAAACAATAAATATTTTTCATAAAAGTAATCTTTTTTGGGAAAAGAAAAAAAAAAACACACACACACACAAACACACACACACATATATATATATATATCGTAGATATCGGTGTGAAAAAAAAATATATATATATATTTCATTGATCAAAAAAGATTACTTCCATGAAAAATGTTCATTGTTTCAGATGAACATAGCATTTTTTTTAATTTTCATATATATATATATATATATATATATGTATATATATATATATATATATATATACACCGACCACCGTGCTGTAGTTTCTCAGTGCAACAAAACAAATGCAGAGCCTTTAAAACATGCTGACTGAAATCAATAGTTATAGACAGGTAAATATAAGTGAGAGTCAGGAGTGAAAGCAGCACATTTGGACCTGGTAAGCTCCCAGCACCCTCTATGTTTCTGAGCCAGACCACCGTCACTCACTCTCTCAGTCAAGCTGATAGATATCGATGTGGAGCGTTTTGAAAGTATCGACTGGGACAGCCACCGCGAGATTAAACCCCACAACAGCCTGCAGAGACAATAATACTGTGTCACGTAATGTATCATTAGCTAAAAACATGAGGCACGGCAGTAAGCTGGAATTAACTGATTAAGAGTTAAAGGAGCAGCATGACAATGGAGAATATCGCCATAATCCCTGACAGACAGGATGGCTGGATTTACATGAGTCTGTCAAATGAAAAAAATCCTGAAGTGGAAGAATGTAATATTGTTCAGATGCATTAATGGAATTGCAGTGGAAACATTAGTGGACTGAGCCCCTTTTTATGTCATTCAAATACAAACTTCACTCAATGAGACAAATAATGAATGAGTTCATAAACACAAAATAACATAACGTAATAATTTCTATTATTAGCATGACATATTTTTCTGAGAAAATATTTGTATATTTCATGTCCAGATTTTACTGCGTCTGATTTTCCCTCCAGCTTTTATCTGAAATTCTCTTTGACTATATACGCAGCACCCGTTTCTGATGCTGCTCCTTGATAAGTTTAATCAACCAAAGGCGAAGGATAAAGAGGCAGCTTTTATTTTTTTATGGTTTCTACACACCAACCTGTAGCAATGGAAAGACATCAACTGATACTAAAAAGAGATATTTGACAGATTCTGTCAGTGTCTTCCAAGAAACAGCTGGGACAAATGGTTCATTGAATCCCATCAGAGGAAGCGAGACGCTGACATCAGACGTGAGATATTCTCAGACACCTTTACTTTTAAAGTGCAGGTTCTCTGAGCAAGCGACTGAGTGAAGTCAGGAAATGTAGCAGAGCTCCTCAGCAGCCCACATGTTGTCTCGCGACGACCTTGTCTTGTCAAATGAGGTGCCAATTGATGGAAATCTCAGAGGAGGTGAACCAAAGTAGTCCGTCGTGCAAATGAAAACACTGCAACCTGAGGTGTCCCCCTCCTGTGTCCTGTCTTCTCTGCAGCCAGCGCTACTGTATGTGCAATCCTGATGTGGTGCAGCAGTTCCACAACCCGGACACCATCTTCATTCTGGCCTTTGCTGTCGTCCTCCTCAACACCGACATGTACTCACCAAACATCAAACCCCAGCGCAAAATGGGCCTGGATGATTTCATCCGCAACCTAAGAGGTGAGTGGGTGTCGGGGGCGGAACTGCGCTATGTCTTCCTCAGCGATTGAATCTCAGAAGTCTCCTGAAGCAGTTTGTGGTGTGGAAATATGTGACTTTAATCTATTAAGAATAAGAAGATGTATGATGATGATGATTCAGCGATGAAGTTGCTAACATGCTAATGGTGCTAATCGCTCACTGTTGCGTGAATTTTTATGTGTATGATTTTCAAGGAAAATACTGAAATTCTTTCATGTCTAACTAACTAGTAACTATGGTACTGTCTGTTAGTGGAACAAAACAACATGCTATTTTGGCAGTGTAGCACCCAGTTTAGCATCAGTGCTAAAGTAGCTTGGTGACTACTGTAAAGTACCTTGGTGGCTGTATTTCCAATGGAGAAACATGTCAAATCTTCCAACTATCTAGTTATGTTTTAACAAACTGGGGTTACTACTCTAGCACCTGAGGTGATGTTTGTTGTTCATAATTAGCAGCTTGTTGTAGCTTGTTTCATCATTGGTTGCTATTCTTATTTACAATATTGATCAGTTAAAATATTTATTTTGGGTATGGAATCATCCAAGCTATGGCAACATGACTTCTTGTGGCAGAGTAGGAGGGATTGATGAAGATCATCTCATTTAATATTGAGCTGTTTCCGTAGCTTTTTTGCTTATAAGAAGAGTTATTAGCTTGAAATTTTCTTCCGCCTTTGGGTCACAATGAATATAGGTGTCCTGGTAGGTTTGTTGGCAAAGGGTGGGACTGTAGTACCGTCTGTTGAGGACTCATAATCGCTGCTTTGGTGGTTGGGATGTTTGTTTGGAGAGACCTTTCAAGCATGTCCACCTGGGATGATCCCTCAGCCTGGATTAGATGGATGGTTCCATCTGAGAGCTCAATAGTGAGTCAAACCTGATGCCGCTGTTAACCACTGTAACAGATTTGTCCTTGACGATGAATAGAACACACACAGTCACCGCCACAGTCGTCACCTGGTGATCACAATCGAGGAACATGCTGGATTTACGAGAAAGAGATGGACGGCAGCGGCGGGCGGTCGTGAGCATGCGTTTTACGATCTGTTATCCACCTCTCAATCAGGCCTTCGAATGACAGTTTCAAGCTCAGGAATGGCTTCAGGGAGCAGGTCCTCTTTCCCCTTGAAGACACCGGACAACTTGATGGGAAGTGTCACATGACAGCTACTTTTTGATCCAACCTCATCACTGAAAGTAAAATGGAATGGGTCGATACGTGACATGACCTACAACCAAGTCATCATTTTCAAACAATGTACACCACAGTGGGAAGTTTGTCAGTTCCTTTCATCATCGCCATTGAGATCGAATACATTTACATCCATTGACACAGTCTGATAATCCAGGATGAATTGTGTGGATTTTCCTTTTTTTTCTATGTCAGGCCTTTTTTTTGACGCCCTGATACACTCGTATAACACAGACAGCAAGGAAATCCAAATTTTCATTTTCAGCAGAGCAAAGTTCGGGTGAGAAATCAAAAGGGAGAGAATAATTGAAAGCAAAGTAAGCTTCTACAGTAAACTGGTGTGGGATGTTTTGAGTCCAAACTCCTCATTTGTGGAGGTCCCGCTGGCAAGATCCACAAAAGCCAAACAGCTGTCGTGTGAGGAAAACATTATACAACAGACTTTTAAAATCTGGAAAATCCTATTACACAATTTTGCACCGATGTTGAAGTGAAAATAGCCGCCCCCCCCCTTCGATTAAAGAAGACGGCCAATAACTGAGGCTGACTTTATTTATATCTGTGTCCGAGTGCGGAAATGGCAGCCGCGTTTGACCCAGCGATATGTTCAGTGCGCTCAGACTTAAATGAGCAAATCTGAATCTCACGATTCATGAATTTACTTCCGGTCTCTGTGTTGAGTTCTGCAGTTACTCATTCAGCGCAGCCTCACCACATGAATGAGCATCCGCGGGGCACGAGAGGTGAACTGAGCGAATCGATTCCGCTTCTGCCCCTGCAATCAGCCCCCGGGTCTGTGGCCAACAGAACAAATGGCTCTGGAGTCGCTCCCCGAAACGTCCTGTTGTTTCAAACTTTGATAAGTTTGACTGAGCGCTCTTAGGGCGAAGTGGAAGTTTGAAGCAAATCGATATGAGAGGTCGGTTCAAGGAGCTTTCTGTGGTCATTGGTGCCAGGTGTTCTAGAACAGTTTTAAAGATGAAATTATTTTCAACATCCCCACACACAGTTGTTTGGCTTGCGACCTGTATTTTGTGACACAGTGGTCCCTCCTCATTACCATTGTTGTACAGGTGAAGCCGTAAGCAAGATGGGAGTCGCCATATTCGTGTATCTTTGCTGGGGTCAACTTGTTGATTTGTCATCTGCTTTGTGGTTAATGGTTAGTCCTCTCTCAAACCCGTTCATGCTAGCGATGAAAATGTGTTCCTGTACTGTTTACTTTTTAACAGCTCTGTTATGGTGGTGTTTTTCAGACGTTCAGTAGTAAAAATTTGCTCCATCTGCTGGGTGTAACTCAATAATGAAAAGTGTTCATAGTAGCCCCGCCCCCTGTCATAACGCCGGGTCCCCCCTAGAGTGCGCGACCCCTAGTTTTAAAATTACTGGTCTAGAACAACTCACCCTGAAACAGAGATCGAGTCTGAGACTGAGACAAGACTTTAAGGGAGCAATACAGAGTCTAGACCTCGAGCGAGACCAAACTGAATACCGGACACATTAGCATAATGTGTTATTTTGAACAGTAGATGAACAGACAGATGTGCGTGATACTGACAGACGGAGCTTTTCCACTTTGGCTTAAGGAGAGAGCGGTAAAAACAGCACTCAGGTGGTAGTACAAACACACAGGATTTGAAACATTTGTGAGTTCAGCTCGACAAAGATGAAACTAGGAGTCATAACCGAGACACGACCAGGACCTTAGAAATGTGGTCTTGAGTACAACAACATGAGTGCGAGAATTGCAACGACTAGTCAGCTATAATGGACTAAGAAATGAGTCGGGTTCAAGAGTTGACTTGTCGTGACATCATCCTTCTCTTAGCAAGAAGAAATGCCAGAGGGTACCTGACCACTGCGACCCCGAACATTGAAAGTATGGAACCATTTCACAAAGGACACACACAGCACAGCACAGCACATTAATGGCAAATAAAATGTAGCCGTGTTCGTCGACCTGTACATGTCATATGTCATATTTGCAGCCCTCATTTGAATGATAATTTGGCCATTAATAATCTTCAACAAAGAAAACATATGATCATTTTTATTTGTGACTGCATACTTGTATTTAGTTAGCTACAATTTCTCACTTGTTATTTCAGCTATGGAAGGTGTACATAAGAGAACAAGTAAATCAAATGAAGGAACTGCAGCATAAAAACGGTTCTGAGGAGTAAAACATAAAGTTTCTAAATGTGTATGGGTTTGCACCGGTGGAGGTTTTATAGCATAGTTTTAATGGAGGCATACAGCAGGGCTCAGGCTGGGAACAGATGGCTCAAGACTGGTTGGGAAACAGAAGTTATTATTTGCTGACTTGGGTAAAACTACGGTCAGTTCTGGCATTATGAGTAATAGTGGTCAGGTATCCAGGATTTGGCACATAGTCCACACACAGTTCTGTCTTCATGAATCTCCAAAGTGGTTCCCCAGTGGAAAATCGGACTCCACAACCAGTGAACTGTGAAAGTATATGAGAACATTCACCTCTTTACCATTTCCATTGTCTGTCTTGTGTGGACACAAGATTACTCCTCGACACTTCATTGCTTCTTGGACTGGTGTTGACTTGTGAACAGAACGTCTGCCAAGGTCTTGAATGTGCCACTTTATAACATGAACAAGGAACAACAGAGGAAGACTTCAATCTGCTCTTGGATCCCACCAGTGGTTTTCCACTCAACACACACCACACACTACTTAGTGCCATTATTTTGTTTTCAGACTTATAAAACAGGAGGTGCTCTGCATAAATGAGAGCTGCCATCATTATTTCTCGGAGTAAAGAGAGTCGTGACTGCTGGAGCTGAGAATAGCAATTATAGCAGTTTGTTTTTCTAACCTCCGGTGCAATTTAGCATGTCCAGCAAGAAGCTAGTCAAACTCTTTGCGCATCTTTTTGCATGGACCATTAGCTCATACAGCAGCCGACTCTATGTAATTATGTTACCACGAGGCTCACATTAAAAACACATTTTATCGATGTGTTTTAACACAATGTGCTGCCAGGAGAATGTAAATCATCCAAGTTTTGGATGAAGAATTGGCACGGGGTTCGACTAGAGAAATACTGTCAGGGTCATTTTGGATCCAAAGTTTTCCCGGTCAGTTATTTCCCCATGAACGCTGATGCTCCAGTGACAGGACCGCGGGCTCAAAATTGTCGTGGACAAATGTCAGTGGCTGCCAGCTGTGACAATTTGCATCGCCCCGGATGGTCTTTGCTTGGATGAAGACACTCATTGAAAGAGTTTCCAGTTTCTCTAATTCGATCAGAAGTATAACACGCTAGGACGGATGATGAGGAAACAACAACCTCAACAATCTTCATGTGGTAAAGGAAAGTCCTCCTTTGCCCACCTTCCCAAGCTGTCTTCCTCCTTCCCTCTGGTTGGCGAGAAACCTTTATCGATCCGTTCCACTTTCATTAACTCCCTTGCTTTGTAATTATGTCTGACTGCGTCTCGCTTCACTCTTCTTGCACGGCGCACCCTCACTCCCCGGAGATCACAAAGAAAAGAGGCTCCACGGAATTCCAATGGGCTGAGGACGGCACGGTCATCCTCAGTGACCCGGAGTAGAGCCTCTGCTTCTGCAGCAGCTAGTTTTGGAAATAGAAAGGACTCGACGGGGTGAGACAAGTCCGGGGAATAAATCTGTGTTTATGCTGACCTAAGCAGTCTGGTAAAGAGAGGAGCAAGGAATTCCTGATGCTGCTGTCACCGCTGCACCCAGGAAAGTGATAAGCAGTAAAAGATGAGTGAGTGATGGCCACGCTGGCATCGACCTACTAGGCAATCAGATGCAGAGGGCGACATTATTGGCCTTCTGCAGAGCTGTTGGCTCCCTGACCTGGCAACGGATAAGTGTTTTAAGATCAGATTATGTTCAGGGAAGCCAAATCGGGCTGGAGCTGGGCGGATGACAGGAGCTCGTGTTGAATTCTGAACCTGAACTGTGGAGGCCACTGCTTGTCTGATGAATTACAACCAGCGGCGGCCTGACAGCTTCCATTTTTTTTTTTAATTCTCAGGCGCAACAACACGTTGAGAAGGGAAATATATGACTCTCATTTAGGATGTTATTTTATTATATTAGTGCGAGTCGTGAAGTGTGTATTTGTAAGTCATCCGTCCATCAGAGGACGACAGTTACTTTGTTCCGAAGCAGAAAAGGAAAGCCGCATGTGACCGCACTGTCAGTTATTATGGAGGGTGACAGGGCAAATACTGACTCTGAAAGAAAGTCTGTTTTTCGCGAGGGAAAATAAAGTGCGAGACATAAGAAGCGTGTACAGTAATGACTTTGACAGTCCTGAGGCAAAATGCAGAGCACTTGATAGATGGGTGATCCAGAATGGTTCCGCTCACCAGGATTTATGGACCCTGCCATGTAAGGAGAACTGCACCTTCTCCACATCTCCGAGAGAAGCTAGATGAACTCCTGGAGGTGTCCCAGTGATCCGAGGCCCTGCACCTGCCAGGACATAATGGCAAGGTTTTCCTATTAGATTCTGCCAAACCCTTCTGTGCTGCTGACTTTTGTCTCCGGTGAGCTCCTGTAATACGGGAGCATCTCGCCTTTCTCTTTCCAAGCTACAGTCGCTGAGAATTCAAGCCCTCACCTTTTAGTGGGCAGCTGCTCCCAGAGTGTGCTCTCCAGAAACCTTCAGGATTGTGTCCCCAGCTGCGGTATCACTTGTGTTAATAAAAGACGTCTTTGCGACTGTGTAACATGCTCGACAGTCACAAGTGACACTGACGTAAACTGCTTTTCTACATGAAGGACACTTTGACAGTGTGTCGTGGGAAGTGCAGCTGTTTCCTTCTTTTATTTTCCTGCTTGTGCAAACCTCCCAGGCACTTCAAACTCTGACTTCACTTCATAAAGTGGAGGCTTTTATGTGGGAATATCATAATAATACTCTCCCAACAAGAATAAAAAGAGCTAAAAATACAGCCCTGTGAATATACGATCGACTGAACAACACTGAGCTTACGCTGTGTCGAGACCACCTGACCTGACGCCAAGTCACGACAGAGACCAGACGATACAGCGACCAAGTCCAAGACCAACACTTTCATTGCCCGAGACTGAGTTGAGACCAATTTTTCTTTTGCTGTAAAAGATAAATAAGTGTGTTTATAGGACTAATAAACTCATGCTCCTTTGTTCTGTATTCAGTTTCAAACAAAAAAAGTCTATGAAGAGTGTTTTTAGTTGAAGAAAAATAAAATATTGGAGCTCAGTACACTGCCTTGAGGTTCACCAGGCTCAACAGGATGGTGTGTCTGCAATGTGCTTAACAACAAACCAACAAAAATGTTATAGGTGAATAACGATCAATAACTGTTGTTTTGGTTTACTCATTAAAGAGATGGTTAAATACACTGTGAAACACCAAACAAATTAGATAAAAAATTCAACTTGAAACAAGGGTTGTCTCCAGATGTTCCAAACCTCAAACTTGCCAGATGCCAATTTTATTTGTCACCAACAAAAGCTGAACGTCTCCTGTGGTGAAATGTCTTGCAAGACTGCTGCATCAGTAGCAGGCTCCTGCTGGATCCCCTGGTGTTCAGCCAGCAGGCAAACAAACCTGTCGATGAAGTAGCCACCATGGTGCTGTATCACACAAAGACACATGTACATTGTTCCTGAAGTCCAAACCTGAACCAGATCCAAGTTGACGGAGATTTAAAGCTTCTTGTCTGACCTTGAGCATTTTATTTTATTTTATTTTATTTTATTTATTACTATTTTTCCTAGTTGGTGGTATCCCCACTGACCATGGCAATAAATCTAATTCTGATTCTTCACCGTCCTGTCTCTCCTCTCCAGGTGTGGACGACGGTGCAGACATACCCAGAGAGATGGTCGCTGGAATCTACGAGAGGATCCAACAGAGGGAGCTTCGCTCAAACGAGGATCATGTGACCTATGTCAGCCGCGTGGAACAGTCCATCCTGGGGCTAAAGACTGTACGTTGGGTGCCTTTATTTACCGAGTGGACGACTTTATTACCTGTCATGGTCACGGCTTGATTTAACCTGGCCTCTGCAGATCCTGGCTGTTCCCCACAGACGTCTGGTGTGCTGCTGCCGTCTGTTTGAGGTGCCTGATGCCAACAAATCTCACAAGCAGAAACTGTCGCAGCTCCAGAGAGAGGTTTTCCTCTTTAATGACCTGCTGTTGGTGAGCATACCAAACACGCTTTCGTCTGACGTATCAAGCCTTTCTCTCAGATCTGATCCAAAATGACCATGTGTCGGCAGATTCTGAAGCTCTGTCCCAAGAAGAAAAGTTCTGCTTCCTACACTTTCTGCAAAGCCATGGGTCTACTGGGAATGCAGTTTCACTTGTTCAGCAATGAGTGTAAGAGTTTGTTTTCATTCTACAGCAAATGTGTCGCCGTCCAATTGGACCGTGCGGTGTAATTACAAAACATGTTCCCGGAGAGAAAATGTGTTCTCTGGCCCAGGTTCAAACCCACGGTGGAAAGTAAATTGAATTATTCCTTGAATATATTTTAGTTGCTAGATAGAAGACGAACAACACATTACCTTCACCAACTTATAAAAGAAAATATCTAAATGTGACTGAGAGATGAGCAGTAGCTCAGTGACTCTATCTGAGGATCAGACAGAATTGTGTGAAAGGAGTTTGTGTGCTGGCTTTTCACCTGGTGCTGAAGAGTTGTTAGCATATGCGTAGGAGGTTTCCCATTCATGCCTGAGAAGTTTTAGTTTTTCAATGTGGAATGCAGTTCACACGTGTGCATGCGATGTTTCAGCGGTTGTGCAGAAGAGGATTCGACTTGTCAAAGGTTTTCAAATGTGCGAGAGGTTCCCTCACAAGTGGAGGAGAGAGCTTTGAACACGATCATGTGTCAGAGGTTTAAATATAGTTTGTTTGTGCAGTTAACTACTTGAGTGTGTGAGGTTTTAACCTGAGAGTGAATGTGTTTATAACTGTGTGAGTGTCATGTCAGCCCTTCAAGAAGCGTGAGTGTGAGCACTTGACAGGATAGTGTTTGGTTTTAACTAGTGATGTGTAGGTGAGGTATCATGAAACAGTATTGCATGTTTGATGAAACAGTGTCCTAATTTTCAGAGGCCACTAGATGGCGCTCTTGGTTTAGAGTATTGTGAAGTGTCACTGAATTAGTTGTTCCAGTACAAACAGTGCCATCTGGTGGCCTGTGGAAACCAGGACACTGTGTCATGAATCCTCATCAACCTTTAAATACTGTGTCATGAAACCTCATCTATCCATCACACATCACTTGGACAAATGCATGACCATTTTTGAAAGACTAGTATTGATACGAGTGCGTCTGAAAGACAAATTGTGTGAGAGCTTTTGATACCTGCACATGAAAGGTTTTCACATCTTGTACGTGCAAGAGATGTTGGAGATGAGATGCGGCATGTCTCATGTGGCCTACGCCTAACTGGCCCTGTGATACAAATCATAAGCAGTTGAAGATGATGGTGGAGAAGTGATGCAGAATACAAGTGAGGAAGACGAGAAATGAAAGCGTAGGATTACGAGGTTTAAGGTTGTGAGGCTTGTGATGAAGCTACACATTCTATATAGAGAACTTTACAGGAAAGTGAACGAGAATGAAGAGCGTGTTTGAGGACTGGGCTTCAATGTCAACACATCTGAGAACAGATTAAGATGTTTGGATGGGATTAAATATGAAATACCAACTAAAAGGACTCGGTGTTGACTCTCAATTTACCTGTTTGATGGACATATCACAAGAAAATATATGCTATGAACTACTGTTCAGAACTTTAGTGTTTGAAAAGTTTTCTTGGAGAATCTTCTGAAAATCCTTTAAAACAGTGGCAGGTTTGTGGCAGAAGCACTCAAACTTTGTGTAATCTCCCTCTCTGAAACCCTTCAGATTACGCTCACGGCATCACCATGATGAGCCCATTCACCTCTGAGAAGAAGCAGCTGGTGAGCTTTTGCTCCCCGAGCGGCGAGGAGCTCAGGAAGTTTGGCGAGGAGCTCAGAGAGGCAATCGCCGAGGTCAACGAGATGGAGCACATACACATCCAATGTAGGGATTTGGGGCGAGAAACTCACTGTGTGTGCTACTGGATACACACTGATTCTGTGTGACCTCTTCTCCAGGGGAACTGGAGAGACAACAAGGGATCCAGTCTCATGGAATCCACACCAACGGAGGGCAGCTGGATGTACACACAGGTTCTCCCGCAGGTAATTTAACCGCCGCATCGGTGAAGGACAAAACACTTAGCACCTGCAATGAGGAGCTCCGTTTGTTTCAATCGCTTACGATGGGGAGTTTTCTCTACAGGCCAGCAGGACGTGTACGATAAAACCGGCAACAACAACACAGTAGAGGTGAGTGACATATCCGCTTACTCGCTGAGGTGAGTGTGTGTGTGTGTGTGTGTGTGTGTGTGAGTTCTCTTGGCATGTGCGTGTTTGAAAAGGAAGTTCGTTGAAAGAGGCGAGCCCGAGGCGCACGCCGCTCCTCCGTGCTGCCGAGGACACAAAGGCCACTGAGCAAAGTCGGCCACAAAAACGCTCTTTCTTCCAGTGGATCTCTGCTCTATACAACATCTGTATGCTTTCATCAGCGCCAGCGGCCGCAAGCCTGCCGGGCTCCACTACAAAGCCCGGTGACGGCGCTGAGCGGCGCACAATCCAGTGCTAGTAGAATTAGCCCTTTCCTTCTCCAGCTTCAGTTCTTTTTTTTCCTCGCTCTTCCCTCAACCTCTCGCTCAGTCCTTTAGAGATGTTTTGAAGTGTGTTAGGGAGGCACCAAGCCCTCGGTGTCACAGCTCTCCCCTCCCGCTACCCTCTGTCTACATCCAGAAACTAGAGCTATGATTTGGTTTTTGTGTAGGATGCTGTGTTTTGTGTTGCACGTGCTCGCTGTGCGATGCTACCTCCCTGCATGCCTGCATGCCCACATGTGCGTGTCACACCAGAGGGCTGCGTAGAGGCTGCGTTCAGGCTGGTAACTCCTCATGCGTTCTCTGGCTGTTCCTAAACTAGGTGTCAATTCACAACAGGCTGCAGACCTATCAACTGAGTCAGCCCAGCATTGAGTCAACAGCTCTCGCCCTCGCCGCCCCGCCCGCCTTGCTCAGCCCCGTGCAGCCCGGAGACCTCCGCCCAGAAACGCTCATCCAATGCCAGCAGATCGTGAAGGTGATCGTCGTGGACCAGAGCGGACGAGGACGCATGGAGGCCTTCCTCAGCCAAGGGCCCGCCACCCACCAGCTCATCCAGTCGGCCTTGTCCACGCCCGTGCACATGAGAGAAGGAGACGGGCCGCAGCCTCCCCTGCCGCCGCCCCCGCCCCCCTACAACCACCCGCATCAGTTCTGCCCGCCGGACTCGCCCATGCCCTTCCATCACACAATGCCTCTCACCCGCAGGCGTAACTCCAGCGGCTCTCGCAGCATCGTCTGAGTCACTGACTGCTCGCCCCGAACACTCACTCTCTCCGGCGACGGTAAGACGAAATGAACATTTACTTAATGGGCTGAAGGAAATATTGTCATGAGCGACGACGACCGTCTGTGAAAGAGACTCTTTTGTTTTCAACGATACATATCACCCAGTAGCTAATGATGTTGTGGGTTTAGATTTCACATTCTTTAAAGGACTTTGTTTCGATGTGTGTGTCGGAGTGAACTACCCACCCCCCCTCAAAAAAAACAAAAAAAAAACAATTGGAGGACTATAAATGTGAAGAACTTTTTAGTTATCTATTAAAGAAACCCGCCGTTGCAGAGGGAAATTACATCTTATCACGAACACTGCATCGTCTAAAGAGCCGACTTGTTCACAGAAGAGCTGAGGAGGTGGAAACGTTTGGATTTCGCGCATCATTTGCCGTTATTGTGTGATTTATTAGAATTGAGCGGATGTTAGTCTGTGACCATCCTCTCGTGTTTTTGCTCCCAAGAAGCTCAGGCAAAAGAAATATCCGCTGCACTGTAATATTTGCACCACTGAGTCCCGGAGTGTTTGCTCGTGAGCCGTGTGTTTATTTTTGCTTACTCATGGGCAGCAGTGAAAATGTGCTGTAATTCCTTCAAAACAATGCTGAGACAGGAAGTCAAACCCTTTGTTCTCTTGTATATTGAATCATAATCTGTGTGCATTGTGTCGTCACCTCCGGGTTTAGGCAATATATCCGTGTGGAGAGTCTCGCTTTGGTGTGACGCTGCGCTGCAGAGTGTCCTCCAATTGCTTTGCTCTTGAGGTTGCAGAGCGCGGTGAGTTTTAGTTTACAATTTTAAAGAAAATTTATCTGAAACGTGTGAAATACACTCTGAGAAGTAACATTCCAAAAGAAGCTAAAGAAACAGAAAGGATGGAATCCAACGTTGAAAAGCGCTGTTTTGCTAGCTACGTTGCTGTGTGTACATTTGTCCCTCGACACTCAAGTATGGTCTTACAAACACAACCAAGGTTGTATTTGTGAACAGCTAAGCAACATTTAGCTTCACACAAAAAACAGCAAAAGAGAACAAAACTTAAGGATAATACAGTACCTGCTAATATTGTGTCAACCTGCTAGCAGAAAGCAACCACAGAAAAGCTATGAGGTTAGCATCCGAAAAGGATATTGCTAAATATTCCGTTGGTTCATTATCATAGGTATAATAATAAATGTTCATCCATATTTTACCCACATGAGCTTCGGTGGATGAAAAACAACTTTAGCCAGGAACTGAAAGACAATCAAACACTTGAATGATAAAAAAATACGACTCTTCTCACCAAGCAAAGTCATTACATAAAATGCTAATATTGATGATGTGAGGCATAGAACATAGTAAAACTCGTAAAAAGTAGCGGTAATAAAACAAGCATTTCATGCCGCGACTGTTATCAGATACATCTGTGTTTGTCATTCAAAAATTTTAGCGAAGCTTCGGCTACATGTAGCAAACACCATGACGCAGCATTTCCAAGGTGCTCACAGAAATGACATAAAAACCAGTTATAGGCAAAATATTCATGCTACATTTACAGCTAAAATTGCAGCATAATGACCTAGCATAAATTTCAACCTTAAAAAAAAAGCCTTCTTTATAAATAAAGATATCTTTGCTTGCTAGCATTGCTATGCTAACTGGACAACTAAAGTTTTGTTTTCTGAGGTTTCTAAAGACTTGTTTTGCGTTTCGCTGCTAAGTTGACAGTAACATTGAACGTAATGTAACATAAAGCATATGTTTCATTTAACATTTTTCTTGTGACGCAAGGATCGCCTCAGCGCTTTAATTTTTATTTTGTTGGAAAGTACGACGACATATATACATTTGTATTGCGCTACCTCTTAAATAAGGGTTCAGGGCATTTTATTTTGAAGAGAATCTGTTCACCCACAGAAAATTAACTCATAATATAAATATGTATATCATATTGCCTGGTGTTGCATTGAAAATCACACAGGGTAGAGTGAGGTCACCTAACCCGAAAAAAAAAAAAGATCCCTCCCTCGTACTTTCATTGCCCAGAGAAAACATTATATAAGCAGACACGCTTCTGTTCTGAATGTTAAATTAGGGGCGAAACTAAAGATATCCAAAATATTATTTATTTTCTGGTGAGTGGAGCTTGAGCTAGTTTGTACAGCAAATCATCCTAATGAGACGCACTGAACTCGTCTTGTATCTTTTGCACCACAGAATATATTGTAAATAGATAATATAGATTTATTCTGGGAAAAAAAGGGTTTGCCCAGTGTGCGTGTGTGTGTGCGTGTGCGTGTGCGTGTGAGTGTGTGTGAGTGTGTTTGCGTCAACATCTAAGTTTGTACAGAGATTTACTTTAAGAAAAATATAGCTCTTATTATTCAGTTTTAGGCTGGTGTCCTAAATCCTACTGCTAGAAGAGACGGGAAACAGGCAGCTTTTATAGACTATACGCCAGTTGCCATGGAAACACGTGTTATTACAGAACTGCATTAATCATGTCACATTATTAGAGGATGGTTAAGGAAGGCTGTTTCACCTGTGACGGTATGTAAAGGGCTATGCTGTATTGGTAAACACACACGGTACATGTCAGGCCACACACACACACACACACACGCACACACACAGCTGAACACAAACATGCACGTAGCTGCCAAATCCACAACAAATCCAGCTTAGATTCACTTTGAGAACTGCTTCATCTCTCCACTTTGTTGACTGTAAACTCTGATTGACTTGTATTTTACAGCATGATGTTTTAAAATTTCAGTTCCAAGGGAGGAGTTTGCTTCTTACCATTGTTGTTCACGGCATGTTGGGTTGATTGATGTCATATTCTGCCCCTTTCTACTTCCTCTCTCCCCGTGGTTGTCATGGCGATGCACCAATCTGCATCCTCACCGTGGAGCACTGTCATTAATCTTTGCACCCTCACATGATTTCTAAAAAGAGATTTCTTAAAGAGCAACATGTTTACTAAGAGGAATATTTCTAATTTTTTGTTTTTCTGTTTGAGGAGAATGAAAGAATAAAGTAGTTTTTACTCTGCCTGGTGTGTGTGTGTGTGTGTGCGCGCGCACGTCCGCCTGCTCTTTTCTCATCATTGGATTTGCAGCAGGTGTGTGAGCGGGAAGCAGGAGATGAAGGTGCTTATAGGAAATGATTCGGCGCCGGTTCTGCCTCATTCCTTGAAGGAGGAGGTCGGTCACAACGCTGTATTAAATCAGACGGCTCTCAAAGAAACCTGAGATTTGTGAAGCGCTGCAGTGAGATGTGAAGACATCGTCCTCGGTCATGAGCTGTCGCGCCAGCCACCCGGTGATGTCATTTTCAAATGTAGCACAGTCACTCCACTCAGGCGACCAGTGGCGGAACACAGCAGTGAGCGGTGGCACCAGGAATGCCAGCCGGAATACTGAATACTCAGGAGTATATACTGTATGAACATTAAACAATATTTTGGAAATATGTTAGTTATAAAATAACTTCTTATATTTAATTTTAATTACTTGGTTATTTATGTTAAATAATCAGTAAATAAGCTGTTGTTGACCATGAACTTTCAGCAGTAAAAATATAGTCACAAATCAATACTATATATATATATATATATATATATAGATAGATAGATAGATAGATAGATAGATAGATATGGTAAATAAATAGCCTTACAAAAGTAATCTAAAAAACTTGAATAAATGTATCATCCTAAATTTTTGTTTTTTGTTTTCTACAGCTGCATCAACAATGTACTGTATTCTAAATGAATAAATAGATATAATAAATATATAATAAAAATAATGCTTTAAAAACTCAGAGTTTAGAGTGTATATATATATATATATATATATATATATAATTTACAAATATTACAAATAATAAATAATTACAAATAATTATACAAATATAAAATAAATATGTTTAAAAAATTAGTCATTTTTCCCCTAAGAATAGACACATATGGAGGAAAAACTAAAATACAAGGCAAACCTTATTTGATTGATCAACATTTAAAAAAACAACAACAATAACTTTGAAGCAGATTGCTTATAGAAATATGAATGTGAAGTGTATGTACAAATGAAGTCATGACTATACTTTGGAGAACAGATGACAAGACACTTTTTTTGTAAATCACTCTTGAGAAAGAAAAAAAACATTGAACAAAAGCATTTTGGCTAGATTTAAAAAAAAAAACAGCTGGGTTTGATGTATAATACAGTAATTACAAAACAGGGAGTATAGTTTGTGCAAAGTGTGTAAGAGCCTCTAACCTCAGCTCACATTTCCTCCCTCAGCCCTGCTTCTCTCTTCTTTGGAATCAAGTGGACACGTCAGGAATGTTCTGAGAAAAGAAGAGCAACAGCAGAGTGGACTGTGGAAGGGCTTCTGTTCTGACTGTGGTGGTCTCCTTCCTCTGCTGGAGGCACTTTGGTGTTTGACCCGTTCCCGCACCGCAGTCACTTGCGGCTCAGTGGTTACATGGTGGTCTCCTCCCACTCTAGTTCGACATCACCTGAAGACCAGATGAGACCAAATCAAGGACAGATACGTGGCTCAGTTTTAGAGAGCACAGGACGAGTGGAATCATGATGGGAAGACTAGAATTGTCTTCTACCTTCCATGGCGTCGAGAGAGTCCATCTTCTCCAGAGCAGAATAGCTGACGAACCAGATGGACTGACTGTTGCCTTTGTTGTTGAGCAGCTCCAGTGTGCTCTGGTGCAGGAAGATGTACTGGGCCTGACACACACAGCAGCAAACAACTGAATCATGCATGTCAGGGCCAAGACTGACAAGAGAAACAGGGTTATTTATTTCGTCTGTACTTCAATAAGAACAATAATAGTTATTGCAAGTACCTTTATAGATTAGAAAATACTGTATCAAGTTGAAAGATGCCATTAAAATCTAATAGAAAAAAATGTATAAGTCATCACACCAACCTCGCCTTCGTCTGCTTCCCCATTTCTCAACAGTTTGCCTTCCAACTCTTCAGTTTCAGACCTCTCCAGATCATTGGATAGCCAGATTTGGCCCTCAAACCATTAGTTTGACACGTCTCCTCACCTATATTTTCACTTACTTATCGATGGTTTCCCCAGTAACTCACACTTTCCCTCTTCACTCACCCATAACTTCATGCTGCCTGCTGGGCGATGATGTGAAAGACGGTGTCTCAGCTGTAGTGATGGGTAGATGAGGTTTCATGAAACAGTATGGCAGGGTTGATGAAACAGCGTCTGCATTTTCAGAGGCCACCAAATTGCGGTCATAGTTTTGAAATGATGCAAGGTTTCTTTGAATTAGTTGTTCAAGTCCAGACATTTTACAGCAGACAGCGCCATCTGGTGGCCTCTGAAAGGCAGGACACTGCTTCATGAAACCTCATCAACCCTTCAATACTGTGTCATGAAGCATCACCACTCACCACTGCACCCAATCCTAGCCTCCACCCAGCCTCTCGCTTTCACTGCCAGCGAATGTGTTCCGGCAAAACCACTCTCATTGTGTTCGGTTGAGAGCTGCAACCTTCCACTGAAAAGTCCGAAACCCACCTCCACATACGGAGTAAATATCGGGCAGGTTTACAGAACAAGCCTGTGCTAGTTCTGTAATGTCATCTCTGGGAAAACTAATGTCCAAAGAGCTGCGACTGAGCATAATTCCTCTTTAGATGCTCCACCGGAGACTTGTGCTGCGGTTGTCCTATTTTTTTTACTTCACGTCCTGCTGCGATCTCCACCTCGCGAGGATTTAGTGGGATGAATCAGATTTTTGACAAAGCGAAACTCTCTGGCAGAAGATTAAAGCTGCACGCTGAGCAGGATTTCCCACCAGATAGCCAGCATTCTCCAAGTTATTAAGTCTTCATTAGGATGATGCGCGGAGATATCCGGGGACTCCATTATTTACTTGTTGTGTACAGATGTAACTGTAATTTGAGCTGACATTGTTTCATATATTCACGACAGCAGCGCAAACATTTCAATATACAGCCACGATTCATCATTTAAAAGTGCGAATACATTGGTCGTCGAGTGCAACTCACAAGCACATTTACTAAAATTCCTTCTTGATTTTTCACTATGTACGTCTGAGTTACCATTGAGCGTTTTCATATTGTAAAGGACGAGTAAGATGTGAAACGTAACAGTGCTTGCTGCTAGTCGCATTACATCCATACACATCCAGCTGCGTAACTGATTTTTCTGTGTTTCAATTTGTGTTTTTCTGCCTCATTTTTGGTCTTCGTTTTCAGGGAAGATTTTCATTTCAATGCCTCCTTAGTGGTTAATATATCAATTTATAGTTAGTTCTCTCTATGCTAATGCAAATCTCTGTATGCCTGTCTTCACTTTGCACCTCTTTAATTTAGCACATTTTTAGTACCAGCAAATCTGCCACTAACCTTCAGTTACATTCCGCCTTTGAAGTCTCCACCTTAATCTCAGATTTTCAGTGTTTTTTCAATAATAATAATGACAATAATAATAATGATAATACTCTTTAACAATGCTGCATTTCCTAAATTTATATGTATGCATTTCTTAAACATAGATATTGCCTTGAACAATATTTCTAAAAATAAATAAATATGTGTATTTTCAGTTTTTATTTACATGTAATATAAATTATGTAACTTGGTGGAGTCCAGTATCGACTAGACACCAATCGGTTAGACATCAATGGAGAGTCCAACGGTTGTGAGTGAGCTGAATTTTTGCAAGACACTTTGCACTGATGCTGTGGAGACTTGTGTCTTGCTCAGTGGATGAGGCAGGTGGGGAACAGTTTGGGTGAACAGTGCAGACAGTGGACGACCAGAGTGAAGTCTTGAGGTGACCAAGAGGCTAAAACAGTGCCTCATCTAAACAGCAGCGGTGGGTCAGGTGAGTGAACCTGGATTGTCTCCCTCTGCAGTGATGGCTTCATTTAAATGCATTAGCATCTGAGATGATATTTCTCCTTCCTTGGCTTCCAGTGTTTGCCAGGGAGAGCATTTTTATTTTTAATTTAGCGCCGCAATTACCGCGGCCCGCTCCTCTGACCGCCGCGCATTTCCATTTCCCATCTGTGTACTGACCAGATTTTGAACCATGCACATCCTCTCGCTGCGAAGCTCAGCCACCAGACCGTAAACATCCACGAAGTCGTGATCTCTGATGTGCTGGATGAGATGGTCCAGAGCGATGAAGACTCCGGTTCTGCCCACCCCGGCGCTGCGGACCCAGCCAAGAGGGTGGCACGGCGTTAGCGTATAAAACATTGAAGCCGCTTGAATGTTTGATTAACAGTGAACAGAAGGAGCCTTTTTATTTTTAAGTACCTGCAGTGGACCGCGATGGTGGTGTTGTCTTGTCTGTGCGCTCGAACGGCTTTGACAAACTTAATGAGAGTGCTGCAGGATTCAGGGACGCCGTGTTCGGGCCAGGATGTGTAGTTAAAGTGGCGGACTAAAATGTAGTGGCCGTGCTGCAAAGAAATAACACACGACAGATGTTAAAGTAACCGAGTCATCGTGTGTAAATATTTGCTGCTGTGAGGCTGCAATTAAGCATCACAGTTGGGGAAGCTACTTTGCAAGCGGAGCCATAATCCAAACAAACTTCTGCCCTTGGAGAAAAGTAGTTTCAGACAGTACTTACAACTTATTTGCCTCGTGTTCTTGTGAGGACACCGCAGTAACGTAGCATAGTGTCAAGTCAGCGTTGAGACGGTCGGCTTACAATTGAATGTAATGTGTCCTCTCCAGCAAAGTGTGGCCCGGGGGCCATGTGCGGCCCAATGCCTGTATCTGTGTCCCTTTTGACGTCAGACTAAAACTATAACTGATATGTTGTCATTTTTCTGCCTTTTTTTTTGTCCTTTCTCCACCACCACCACTATAGCATGTTCTCGTTTTAAGTAATATTTTTTTGGTGTGTTTTTCTTGTTCCTCAAAATACATTGAAGGAATATTGAAAATATATATTTACATATATATATTTTTTTTAACTGGAACGTCAGCTCCATAGTTATGTTGATTTATATTCAAATTAAATGCATATGAAAGGAAATATTTCAATAGGTTTATATTTACACTTCCTAATATCCTTTCTATCTTTTTAGGTTCATTTTGTCCTTGTTACTTAAGAATGTATTTTGGGTGTATTTCTCCATCATGTTTTGTAGTAATCGCTGCCTTTCTTTTGATGATGGCCCCCCACAACAGTTACAGTTTCTAATGTGGCCCTTTAGGAAATTTAATTGCCCACCTCTAGTCGAGGCAGACACATCTATAGAGTTTTATATTTTGCAATTTCATTACGGAGGCAGACTGCATTCACTTGATGGAAAAAGTCTTTATCTTTGTATTTTTTTTGGTGGGAATTGTTTGTGTCTCTATTTTTAAAAATAATTTATTTTAAGGTTTTTTTCTATGTATTTTTTTCTAAATTTTTTTTTTATTTTATTTATTATGTTGTTTTGTTCAAAAATAATTTCAGTTTTTGGATAACAATGCGTGAGACATGAGATTGGGAGGCAGGAGATACATGTTAAGGTTGCAGGTTGGAGGTGCTTGTGGGATAATACAGGGAAACTATTAGTCAGAAAAATGGCAATACATGGCCACAAAAAAAAGAGGAAAAATTAATCTGAAAACATAAATAAATTGCTCCAAAAAATATTATTCATATTAATAGTTTTTTGAACGACTGAAACATTTTCAGTATTTCATGTCCCTCATTCTAAATTAAAACATTAAAAGTATTTTCATCAATCAAAAATATGCACAGATTTGTGGTATACATTGTGAATCTTTAAATTAAATACATGTTCAATTCATGAGGTGGCACTCCTTAAGGTTCCACTCTTGGAATCCTGAGGCCTAATTTTTTAAAGTTAATACAAATATTTATTGTTACTGGAAAAAATGCTTTTAGCTTGGGCAGTTTAACTACAAAAAATGAGCAACAGTAGGTGACCTGCACAGTGCAGCAGAGAATATGATCAACGCTGCATCATTCGAGACACACACAAACCTTCTCCACTTTTAGAGTCCTCACAGTCCAGTCAGGAAGGATTTCTTCTGACACTTTTGAGATAAGGATGTCACTAAACACTGACATGGGCTTGTTGTCCTCCGGCCAGTATTTGTGACAGCGAATCTGAAAAATGACACAGAAAAGCTTTCACCGCTTCTCAGAGCTGAGCCAGCGAGAGACAGCTGTTGTCTTTCTAACAATGCCTGACAACACACCCTTCCTTTCTCGTAGCACTGTGTCAGCATGGCGATCGTGCTGGTTCCTGTTTCCCAGATCATCCGCCAAAAGTCCGCCACGGTGCCGGGCAGCGGGCCTTGGGTGGCGATGAACTCGTTGGGACACAAGTAACCCTGACGGACCGAGAGACGGGAGTCAATAGCAAGTGACGTGCATTGGGTCAGAAGAACTCACCGAAACAAAGCTGGCGTTGATGTAGTCCGAGCCGGCAGTGCCCGGTTCTGACAGCAACTTCACTCGGTTGTTGTTATCTGGTCAATAAATATAGAGAATTTTATTAAATGAAATGAATACTTCAGTAGACGTTGACGCACATATATAGTTGTCATGACCACATCTCATTGCCTGCCACTCGAACATCAGTCTCCAGAACCAGTAACCAACTACTAGGTCGATGATCTTCTCACTAAATAAACCTTGTTACTTCTGTTTGGGTCCTCACTTGAGTCCATCTGCAGTAGTTCCTGCCACCCATAATCTGTGCCGCTTGATTCGTTTATTTAATTTACTAACATCAAAGGCCCGCTGTAAACATAGCTTTTCATGAAATGTGAGCCAACTCACAGCTAACTGAGCTCACTGCCACATTTCCTCGTGATATTTCAGCTATATTTACATCCATTGTCCGCACGTCCTTGGATTTGAACAGCTATGCAGATGAACAATCACCCGACACACTCAGTTTCCCAGTCAGTCTAAACCTGCCGCAGCTGAGATGGAGACTTTTGCTCACAGGGTTTGATGTTGGGGAAGCGGTTTTTGGATTTATTCCAGGGCAGGTCAGCGTCAGTGGTGGCAAGGTCCTGCAGTAGTTTCGGAAGTTCCTGGTGGGAGGAAATACGTGAGGAAGAAAACATTTGCACAATGGTGAGGAAAGTACTAGTATAAAGTATATAAAATTATTCTTATTCTTAATATGCTAAAAATGTGCCAACAATATCTGACATATATGAAGGCAAAACTAAATCAAAAACAAGAAAATCCAGCTCATTTTTTCTCTTTCCAAAGCTAGACTTGTTTCACTGAAGAGCCACAATCACAGTCCTCAAATCGATCAGCGTTTTTCCATTTACAGCCAGAAAGAAAATGATCTGTCAAAAACTGGGCGAGTCTTGACAAGTGAGAATCCACACTGCTTCAAGACATGGAGTCAGACTGGCCTGCTGTTACTGAGCTCGCTCTGTATTGGTGTTTTAGAGCAGCAATTCAACCCCAGGTATCGACACTTACGGAAAACTCTTCCTGGAACCTGGCGTTGTCGTTGGCACACAGATCCTCCACATGCTGCAGGAAAGACTTCTTATTGACCGGTCTGTCGGAGGAGAGCGAGATGAGCTTATTGAATGATGCAGAAGGCAATTACATGTTAATTCCTGCAAATGTATTCAATGTTACAACATGTTACTCAGCGCTGTTCGGCTGCCACTGTAAACATATTTGCATTATTCATGAAGGCCGACTTACTTGAGTGATTTCCTGTAGCTGAGGAGCCTGGGCAAAAATAGAAGGCAGATATCAAACAAAATAAACGAATAGACTGAATAACCAGCGCTGCCTCTGTTGGGTTCCTCCACACATGAGCAGAGCTGATCGTAATTACAGAATTGTTTTGCAGGCTTAACCTTAAAGTTAAATTCATTTGTATTCCAGTAAAACTTTCCTTCCTAAAATAATACATGAAGCAAACTTTCCCCCCTGTCAGGTGTTTCTTTGCTCTCCTGATGGTGAGCGATTGATAACGCCTGGCTTTTGTGCCCTCTAAAAACCACTAAGCCGTCCAAGCAATTTTGAGATAGCGAGTGGGTAAACAAATTAAAATGGTCTCAAGCAGAGGAGTGTCAGCGCGGCCTGCCAGGGCTGCCGGCGATGGAGAGGCCGAAGCCTGCAGCAGGTAACTGCCACATCAAATGACTCAATAGATCGACGACAAAGGTTTGGTCCGCATCACAATGGATTGAGAGCAATTTGAAACACAAGGCTATGCGACAACACACACACACACACACACACACACACACACACACACACACACACACACACACCCTACTTACTGGATGACATATATCTCTTTGCGGCGAAAAAAGAAGGAGGAATACCTGGTGGGAGAAAAAGAGCTTAGCGACTAAAAACAAAGCTGCAGTACAAGGAAATGGCGACGGAACTGTATGTCACCAGTCCACATGAGTGAAATAATAAAACCAATCATCACTGTTATGACAGTCTTTGCTTGAAATGTCAATGACTTTAATGTATGTTTTTATCGATCATGTGACAGCGATTTTCACTCTACCTATTATTTAGAGTCACAGCATACCCTTCTACTCTGTTGAGGCAAAGACAATTTAAATGCATTTATCTCGGTTTATATTCAAGTTAGGACTTCTTTTTTTGCTTGATTTCCCCCACATTTTGTTTCTTTTTTGTTTTATTATTATTATTATTTTTTAACTAAAACCTATCACGATTTTCTATTTTCTAGCCTTTGTCCATCCATATTGATTTCTCGTCTATATTTACTTTTTAATATCTTCTGCAACTGCTTTCATTTTGAAAAGCACTTTTTATTATGTTACATTATTTCTAGTTTTATGATTTAATTCATTATCACAAAATAAATAAAATAAAATATGAAAAATAGGTTTACCTTTTTAATAAAATGTAATATTATTAAATGGTATTGTTATCATATAATGGAATTCTTCAATATTTCTCATTTCTAAATATTAAACACCATACAGCATGATGTCTAATAGCGTAATGGAAATGAAACCTCCTACATTCTTCCATCTAATGATACATAAAACAAACTTGAGGCAACGTAGCGAACATCCATCTCCGAAAACAAGTTTTTACAGACCGTAAAAAAACTCCTAACATTGTACTAAAAACTAAGGCGTCTGTTTAATTAGCGGCTCTTACGATACAGATCATTGTGTTTTATTGAGATCAATGGCAGCAGGAGTGTTACTGCCAGGAGAATAATGGCAAGCTTGGTCAAGTTAGGGAAGACAAAGTGCAGCCAGGATGGAGCGGCCTGAGGGAGCGATGAAAGTGGAGTGAAGCGTGGAAAATGAGGAGGATGTGGACTCTTGGAAATCCATCAGGTGACCTTCAAAGTAAACGACAATCCTTTAACTTTTCCAAATCCAAATTTGCTCACTGGCTGAGAAACCAACCCCTAAAATATGTTGTGTGGATTCCTCCTCCGAACCAAGATGCCTGAAGCTCAAAACTGATGGGGTTCATCCGGAGCAGCGAGGGCCACTGGAGGGTGTGTAAAAGGCAGAAATGTACAGCTGTGATGCTAAACTGATCAGTGAGGAGCTTGTCTCTTCAGTATCTTGTCCCACACATGGCTTGAATTTGAGAATAGAAGCCAGGGGAAGGAAGTTTGTCTCCTGCAGAGAAGTGTGGAGGAACTATAAAAGCACAATAATACGGACTTGTTTTCAGAGAGTGGCTGCTCCTGCTTTCAAACTCTGGATGATTTTGGTGCTGACAGGAGGGCGCACCACGCGAGCTGCTGCAGAGATTCTTGTCTCGTGGACTTAAATATAAAAGCATGTCTGGCTGTGTTAAGTCGAGCTGCGGTGTCAAGCAGCAGCTGCTTTAATCTTATGTGCAATATTGAGTTCAGTGACATCTGGAGATTAAAACACAAGACTGACCGGCTGATATTTTCTTGTTTGAGCTCCAGATCTGCCACAGCGATCAGTTGATCCAGTTTACACTTGGTCTCTGTGATCTCTGCTTCTCTAGGAGAGTAAGTCCCGCCTTCCTTTTTACGCTGGTGGAACCTGTCGAGATAAAACCATCATTTGTTTAACAAAAGTCGACATCCTTCACACTGATTTTTTTCTTTGAGATGAAACAACTTACTTGACTAAACCACAGATCATGATGATGAGCATCACAGCCAGGAAGAAGGAGAGCAGGACCCCCAGAATGATCTGCTCATCTCTGGTCAACAGACCGTCGACTGGGATAGGAAAAAAAGAGGCTAACTGTGATGCTAAGATTGTTGCTGTTAGGAAAACAAAACATAAAGGGCCCCTATTTTATCCCATTAATATATACAGTGTTTGTTGTGGCCCTCAGGAGGTAACCGCAAAACTATGAAAAAAATGATAGATATTGAAAAGATGTAGAAGCTATTAAAAAATAAAATATTGAAAAATGAATATTGATAAAACACCTTGTAATGGAGTGTTTCATATTTACATGTCTATCCATAGTTATGCTACCGAGATATACACCAATCAAAATAATCTTAATCTTAATTTTTAAATAAAATGTACATAAACTTATATAACATAAAATCCAATAAGATATTGTCAGCGTATAATGTCATCGCATAATTAAGATTCTTCATTTTTTGTTCTAGTTTCATGTTATTTGAGTAGCAAAACGTATATTAAATTCAGGACTCCATCTTCTGTCATTGTGTCTTTTGGTTTTACAGCTCTTCCCAAGAGCTTAGTATATAAGGAAATTGATTTCCCACCTCTGCCCCACCCTAATGTCAATGCATATGTAAAGAATCAGGTTTCAGCTAACATTACTTGACATCAACTTTGTGGCATGAGGACAGAGAAAGAAGCAGGACATTGGTGTCCAGGGGACCAGCTCATCCTCAAAAAAAGGAACCGGGAGTTTTATGACAATAGATCCAACAGTATCGGATGCAAACAGTTGTGAGGCCGTAAAATATGCCGAGGGATGACAAGCCAACCATACTTGGAAGCTAACTTTGTGGGCATTACAGATGACAACATCTAGACTGACACAAATTCCATGGTACACACTCCTTGAAGGGGTCCTTGAAGGGTTTATTAGTCGGTGTAATGTAAATATTCTGAGTGTCTCATGGTGTCACCTCATCATATACAGTATGGCTGTGACATTCACAGAGCCTAAGATTTGTGTTGTGGCTTACATTCGCATCTAACTCTGAGTCCATCTTTTCCTCAACAGCCGAATGAATTTGCCAACAACTAAGACATAATCAGCAAAGGAAGATACCTGACGTTTTAATGTGCTCAGAGTATTCAGAGTCAGTGTATTGTCCATCTGTTGTCGTGGCTCGGAACTTAAACCTGCCATAGGAAATGCACACAGTTAACTGCTGAACAAATGAAGGGTGTTTTTGCGTGGTCTCGCACTCACACGTAGACAGTGTTTGGCTTCAGAGGTCCATTACAGAGGGGATCTGTGTTGTTGGCCTCCACACAGTAATCCTGCTCTCCAATCACATATGTCCCTGCCAGACGATCTCCAGACAGAGCAGGACCTTCTCTGAGCCGAGTGGCCAAGCGCGACGCTGCGTCAGCTGAGCACAGAGGGTTGGGGAACCCCTGGTCAGTCAGGTACGGGGCCGGGCGTCGAAAGAATGCTTCTCTCCAGGTTGTCAAATTGGAGGCGTCCTTCACTGTGAGACATGAGGCCGTGTCACGCATGGCATGCTTGATCAAGTCAAGTATAAGTGATACCTGTCAATTTTCTTAGAAGAATCTTACCCCCTGACTCGGCAACGATGACCTGAATTTTTACGATTGGTCCATTGTCGTCACTATAGAAACAGGCAGGCATGCGGATGGTGATACTCCTGTGGGTAACCATGGCAACCCCTCTATGGCCTAGCATCGCCTGAGGTCTCTGAGTTGGCTTGGCCGGGGCTGAAATATACGCACGTGTGAGCACGGAAGCATAAACAGACACTGCGGCGGCTGTGCGCCGTATTCTAACAAGCAGTGTGACTCTCCTAAAGTCAATGTGACAAACCAGCAGAGGCTGTAAACTAGCTCAGAAAACTCTTAAGCTCTTAAACTCGGCACAGATGAGACGTGTCAGAGTGGGTCAGAAGTAGGTAGTGCCGTGCCGGGCGGTAACACTGTCGCTTTCGCTGCAGCAACAAGATGAAGAGAAAGGGAGTGAAACAAGAAAGAGTCGCAGGCACCTTTGATCCCTGTGCTTATCTGGACATGTGGGCTGGGTGGGCTTCTGCCAGCCCCATTCATCGCAGATATCTGTGAACAAAGAGACAGAAATGAGACAGGAAAAGGTAAAGAAAAAAAGGGTTGCAGTCAAGATATGGGTAGACAGGCCTTCTTTATTTATGAAAACATTTTCATTTGTTACATTTTTATCTGCACTTCAACACATATTTTGTCTGCTAAAAAATGAATTTTCTCTTTTCATGCTGACTATGATGTTATGCCACTGCAGGCTCCTATTTATTGTTTAAATATTCAGTTAAATTTTTTTTGAGCTGATGTCATAGAGGAGCTATTAGTCAGTTGACTCCATGTTGCATGTAAAACCTGTTGCCTCAGTCTGAGTATTCAACTGCATGAAAATGTGGTCAGTGAGCGACCCAGCCGTAAATCAGCATATGTGGTGAGATGAGGAAAGTTAAAGTAGAGAACCAGGCTCGCTATTATTGCAGGATTCAAACATGCAGATTAGACTCCGAGATTAGATCCGAGTGACAGTGACTGACTTGACATCACACAAGTGCAGAGACATGACGCTCCTGACTTTGTGGATGGCTTAGATGTTCCCAGATAAAAGATTGAGTTCAACAAGGACTCTTTATTTTCATTGCAAATAAGAAAAGATTTTATGCGAGTGCTCAGAGGCGTAACATCAGCAACTGCTTAAGGAATTAAAGACTTTGTTTTATTCATTTCAGAAATTAAATTTGCATCACGTTCTCTCTAAAAAAAAACATGTTTATTTGATGAAAATGCAAGTGTCGGAGGCCAGGAGTATAATATTTTGCATGAAATCTTTATAATGAAATGGACATTCAAACTAAAGTTCACAGAAGAACACACGGAGACTCAGCGCCATGGTCATAGAGATTCAACCCCAGAGTGCAATGAGCAACAGCAAATGCCAAAGTCATTTTGGTTGTTTTTTGCTAGAAAATGGACCTGGGCAAAAAGCAGCCAGTTCCCTTTGGAACTTACTTGGAACTGACTTACATCATTCTAACAAACAATCATATTTGGGTGAAATACTCATAGTATTTTGATAAAATATTGGATAGTAAAATATAAAATAAATGTGTAACAAGAATCTGGGAAACACATTTCTATCTTTTTTTTTTTTTTAATGATTTACTTACCTATTTATTAAATACATTTCCAATGACAAAATCAAAAAAAAAATGTATTCCCTTCCTTCAGCTTTTTGGCCACCAAAAACAGTTGAGGAAATTTAATTGCCTATCCCTGCAGTCATTGATACAGTAATGCATTTGGTCCATATAAATGTAAAAAAATATATAGCACTTTTCAAATATAAAAAGTTTATACCATTTTTGTGTTTTTAGAAAAACAGAATGAAAACTTTAAAAAAGTGATGGGGGTTAAAAAACATGATAATGGAAACATTGGTAGAAAAGAATAAAGGTATTTTTCTACGTTTGTATTTTTGCAGCTATTGGAGTGGGGAAACAGTGGGCCAAAGGCACAGCAGACCTGTGTGTTGTAAATAATGACGCCTGCTCACCTGTATGCTGTAGTTGTGACCTCCTTTAAGTCCTTCAATGTCAGCAGTCAGCATGCTGTGCTCTCTGTGAGTGATGTTGAGACTCATGTTTTTCACCAGCCGCTCCTTCTCATAGATGTAGACATAGTAGGCAGTAATTTGTCCGTTGGGCTCCTCTGGTGGTGTAAAGCTAACCTTCACACGGTTCACTTCCTCTGGAATAACTGATACAATCACATTCTTCGGAGGGTCTTTTGGCTCTGAGTGGAAAACAAATAATGTGAAAACCACAGTGATGAATCGGAGATCACAACCTGTGATGTCGTTGGAATTCCAGGCAGCTCCCTTCGTACCTTCCTCTAATGTCTGAAACTCAATCGGCCCAATAGCTTTCCCGTCTGTAGCAGCCTGCTCCAGAAGCCCAGTGAAGGCAGTGACAGTGACAGAGTAACGGGTGAAGGCGGTTAAGTTCATCACGGTGACCATTGTAGACTCAGATGGGGCCAGAACTGATGAGTAATTCAGCCCCGGACCATCAACCTGATGAGACGAGAGAGTGGGGGGGGGGAAAGAGGCACATGTTGTTTGAGTTTTGAGGTTCGGGGACATTCCAATTAGAAAACACAATGGCTTGGTTTGCATTTGTTGCTCATATGTAACCAATTACCTGGACAAGATAGTGAGTGGGTCCAGAGAGAACAGCAGGCGCCATCCATGTGATTTGGAGGCTGGAAGCAGTGGAAATAACTTGGAGGCTTTGAGGGGGAGCATCAGGGTCTTATTAAGAAAAAACAAATCTATTAGAGTTACCAACCAAGGTTTTATGAAGCCCATTAAAATACACTAGTGTTAATGGTTTTAGAATGATTTTTAAACAGGCGCCACAAATGACTTTTAAATTATTATTACTTCAGGTGAGCTGTTTTGTGGTCACTGCCAGTTTATATGACAACCGTTCATGTGCAGTAACAAAGACTGGCAGTGAGTCGGGGGACCAGACAACCCTCGCCCTCTCTTCAAATTTCAGCCAAGCTTCATGAAGGCTGATGAAGCTTCATGAAACAGTGTCCTTATTTTCAGAGCCCAGTAGATGGCGCTCTGGGCTTTAAAATGATGTGAGGTTTCACTGAAATGATTGTTCAAACCCAAACATTTGAGAGTGGAGAGTGCCATCTTGTGGGCTCTGAAAATGAGGACACTGTTTCATGAAGCCCCATAAGCTCATAACTACCGACAACTGTCATCCAGATTCAACCACCAGGCAGGCCCAGTTCTTCAATACTACAACCACCTGCCGTGCCAGTCCAAAATGTCCAAGAAATCATGGGCACTCTGCCGGACCTGCTGGCTTTGGTCCCCTCCACCCTGAGGACTGTGCTATACGTGGGCACCAAGGACTATGGATTTGAGGATTTGACCACTAAAAGTAGATTTTAAAGACCTCTTCAATTGGCTGAAACTGTGCGGTCAGGACATTTTTATGAGTGGTCCCATTCCACTTCTTCTCTGCAGTGGAGCCCTGAGGTTCAGGTATCTTCACAATGTGAATCTGTTCTGGAACAGGCCTTTCATTTTCAGCCAACTCAGGTTAGTGGGTCTGTCCCAGCCACATAGGGTGAGATGTGGGACAGGTCCTCACACTCAGTCTTTACTGCAGGAGTGTCCAAAGTCAGGCCTCGGGGCCATTTGTGCCTCTTTTCCATGGTGCTCCATCAACTTTGTGAAGTCACATGAGCTCTTTTTGTCAGCCAATGAGCGATTGAGTCCGTGAAGACCTGAGTTCCCATTGTCATGTTGCTCTTTATGTTTTTAACTTGAAAAAGGCAATGAACGGAAGTCATGCCCTTCATGCCATAAGGACCTCTGATGTAAAAGATGTAGTTTTACATTTATTACTGGCACAAAACAATAGCTCCACTGTGCTTACAGTAAGTTATATGGCTACCGCATATGAAAACCAGAGTGCCTGGAGGACAATACAACTCTGTTATAGAAGGATCAAGGTCAATTCAGATTTCATTATTTTCCATTATCATTATTGAAGCGTGCAGCATGCAGCAGTAGTTGTCTCACATCTACCTGATGAATTCATTGAATCTCAAAAGCTCTTTGAGAGGGTGCTATCAAGCTTGGGGATATTCTACTTTATTGGTGTTTTTTTATAGACAGCCCTGACAAAGTCTGACCCTGCCAAGCTCATATTTAACAAATCTAGTTGCGTAATTTAAGCCCCGATATCCTTACATGAATCAGTTGGGCACCTCTAATGTCAGCGCCACACATGTAACCATGTATTATCTTCGTATGCAACTTGATGTAATACAACACAAACTGCATCTTGTGAAATAAATATGTCCACTCTTGCTCATTGTACTTACTCCCGGCCAGTGTGCGGGCATAAATCCAATGCGTGTACTCTCCAACACCAGCATTTGTCACAGCAGCCACTTTGAAGCGGTAGTATCTGTATTTAGACATGGACTGGAGAGTCACGCTGGGGTTCTCGTTAGAGTCCTCTGAAGCATTAACTGAAACTGAAACTTCCGCCTCAATGCAGTTCAAGGGCAGTTTGTCTTCGGGGACCGGCTGAGCGGCAGTTAAAGCGTCTGATTCACAATCAGTTGAAAGCAGCTGTGCAATGATATTATACTCTTTCAGGAGGCCTGGAACCGAGAGTGGCGGAGCCCACTCAAGTGTCACATTGTTAGTAGTGACCTCGGAGATAGTGAGGGAGAGAGGCGCGGCCGGCACTGCAGGAGAGGGAAGACGCAGAGGTTAGACATTGTGTAAGGAAATGAGGAATCAGAGGGGATGCTGTCAGTGTGACACGCGCGTGAAATGAAATCACCTGATTCCGAAAGAGTGGAGGCTGTGCAGTTTAGTCCCTCCCCAGGCCCTGCAGAGTTGACAGCAGCCACGACGAAATTATACTCCTGGTCCGGTAAAAGCCCCACCGCAGTGTACTCAGGTGTGTCGGCTTGGTGAGTGGTGGATTGGGAGTCTGCCGTCACTTCAATCTCATAAAAGAGGATCTGACCGTTCGGATGTGTGGGAAGCTCCCAGAACAGCTCAATTGAATCCCAGCTTACGCCAGAGCAGGACAAGTTCCCCACAGCATCTGACACTGCAGACAGGGAGAGAAGTGAGACGTGTCGAGGGGATTAACTCGACTCAATTTGGGTTATTCATTACACAGGCTGGAGGCCCGGGGGGTGGAATCAAACATGTAGAGAAGTTTCAAAATATTCAGACTCCATGATGAGTTTTAGAATTCCAAGACGACTTTGGCAGACACAATTGTGCGCCAGTTGACAGATACATTTCTACCATGACATCCATCCATCCATCCCGCAGGTGAAAGGGAAAACCAAATGTACTGGCGGAGAAAAAAATTCTGTCACCTTTATTGAGGTCTCCAGGTAAAAAACCTCATCAGAGTCAAAGATGTTCCAGAGTTGGAATCAACTTAGTGGATAGTTACTTTCATTCACTTTGGCCTACCAAGTAATAAAATTCACCTTGAATTGAAAGAGTATTTTTGATGTTAAGAAGTGGCACTGTTTTACTGAAAAAGTAGCTTGGTCTTTGGTCATTAACTCTCGGTCATGGCCAAACAAGTGGGTTACGTCCAACAACGAGGAGACCAGATGGAAGATCCAGCTCGAGGTATCGGGGAAAAAATCCTCATGACTACAATCCACCCTTGCAGAGTTCCACCACTTCTGAATCACACAGATATTCTTATGGCCAGTCGATACATTAAAATCAGTCCCTGACTGTTTGAACTGTTTGACTGTTTGAACCATGAACCACGTCGGCCACTTTATACTCAAATACACACATTAACAGTGATGCGTGGAGACACACAACAGAACAAGCTCAACCTCGAACATAGGTATCGGCCACCAATTCAGGCTGGGGCTTCAAGAGATTCATTTTCATGAATTAGAAACAAAACATCTATGATGATGGAGACAAAATGACTAAATGAGATGGAGAGATGGACTGAAAAGAAATTTTAAAAACTTCAGCACAGAAGCACAAAATGTTTTTCTGTGCACTCTATGCAGCAAAAACAGTCATCACTGGAGCATTTCTACCCTGATGTTTAAGCTTATTGAATGTGCTAATATCTAAATGTGATTAATCGTGATTCATTATTTACATATTCTCTAATTTATTATATTATTTTTAATCACTTCCCACCCTTACTAACTATAGAATGGCAGACATTATGAGAATGTTGCAAGACAATTACCTTACACCCCCCAGTAAAGTTGGTGAAAGTTGCTGAAGCATTGAGTGTTAGACTGCAAGTTTCTTCTCACAAAACAGTGTCTCTAAAACCACAAGATCCTCTGGGGAACAGAGACCTCCAATAATCTAAACTGACATTTCACATAGCAGGGCAAATTCTTCAATTCTTTCCTGGTGTTGCTTATTGAAAAGAAGCATTTAGGAAGGTTGGGTTGAGAAAATAAAGCCTCCCTTACTAATAAATGTGAACTCTTTTTAGCAGTACTGGAGAGGTGTAAAAATACCAAACAAAAAAATCATATCAATGTAAATATGTACTTAGAAAGTCAGTAAAATGAATTGACTTCACAGTTACAGGACAAGCTCACAGCTCAGACAGTCAACTAAAATGAAGGTAAACAATTTCTTCTTATTTCCCCCATCAACATGCACAAACACCAGCGCAGCTTCTTGAACTCATGAATTCATGAGGAATTCTGAGTGTAACGTGTGGGTAGCGTCTGTGTCTTACCTGACTCATTAGTGGTGAAGGTCACAGGGCTGCTGAACTGATTGCCGTGACCCACTCTGGTGTAACTGTTAACACTGATCTCGTAGGAGCTGTGAGGCCGGAACCCTGTCAGATGCTCTGTGGTTGATGGACCAGAGGAGTTCTACATTTTTTTGCACGCAGAGACAAAACACACACAAAGATTAAATCATCCAATTTGATTGCCGGGGTGGATAATGTTTTATTGTATCGGCACACGTATATATGCACGTGGGTGTGTTACTGCCGACTGAGGTGTGAAATTACAGCCACGCGGAGTGTGTGCGGCTCGACCACGCAGCTCTGTGGCGTATGCTTAAGAGGGTGGGATGTTGCAGAGTGGTTTTCGATGTGTGAAATTGACAGTACCCGGTGTGTGACGGTGTGTGTGATAAGGTCTCGGATCCTGAAGCCGTAGTGCATCACCACTCCATTTGGCTCCAGAGGAGGTTCCCAATTTAGCCATACGGAGACTGCTGTGTGGTTAAATATAGTCAGATTACGGGGAGGTGACATGGGGCCTGAAACAAAAGGGTGAATATTAATAAAAGTTGATCCTAAACCGCGTGTCATTTTTGGAACGGCGGCTCACCCCCTTCGTCCGTGTGCAGCTGCAGCAGCAAAGGAGGTCCTGAACCTTTACGTGTTGCAGCAGTAACAGTCAGATTGTAGGCTGTGTATGCTTGCAGGTTGGTGAGAACAAAAAAGCTATCGGGGGTTTGTGTAGAATTCGATCCCCCAGGGCCGAACAGAGTGAGGATATACTCTGTTATTTCTCCATTTGCCTCTAAGGGGCGTTGCCAGATAACTTCAATTGAGGATGATGAGAGGTTCCTAACTGACACCAGCAGCGGGGATGAACTCGGGACTGGAAGAAAGACAATATAGATTACTCTAAGAGACACATTGATTTGGTGAAAACACTCACCGTCATCATCAGTTCTCAGATACATTGTGCTTGTGTGGTTGTACGCTGGCCCAGCTCCGGTTGCTGGGGTAACAGTCAGCACATAGGGGAAGTATTTTCTAAGTTTGGTGAACAGGAAGACGTTGTCATTGGTGGTTTGTTTGATGGTCTTATTGACAGCAAGTGATCCTGAGTTGGCTAAACTATTCCCAGCCTCCTGCAGGGTGAGCAGGTAATATGGGCGGCCGTTGGGTTCTGAAGGAGGGTCCCAGCTGACAATGATGGCAGTGGAGCTGAAGATCTGAGCAGTCAGGTTGTGGACGGAGTCGCTGGGTACTAGAAAACAAGAGCAGAAGTTGAGTGACAACGCTGAAAAATGAGGTAAATTACAGCATCAATCAATGCTAAAAGTGCTGACAGTTGAGTCGAGCAGCTCAGCAGTCAACATCATTAAGCGCTGTCATCAATCTGTCAATGGTGGTTACGATGTAATTAATAGACACATTTAATCACAAAACATATGACGTGGTAACACAATAGCAGATCGCACACATCATTGGAGAAAGAAAGGCAGCAGATGCAGGAGGAAAAGATGTTCAGAGGAGATCACAAAAAAGATCCATCGGTGCGTGTGGAAGTGCGAGAGGTCAAGTGCATGTGCGTGGGAGTCTGAGCCCAGGAGGAGTGACCCCTCCTGTCTGGGCTTGGCTGAGCAGGACAGAGAATGTGGCCTGGACGTCCGGTGCTTGTCTGAGAGTGGAGCAGCTGGAGCAGGTAGAGATACAGAGTCAGTATGTGCAGTCATCAGTCACAGCAAACATATTCTGATCAGGTTTTAAAGAATGCCGCATCACATACAGTTCAAGTCTGCACCTTTCTTTTATAGCATAACAAAGCGATTCATGCTGTTTCTTAATTTGATTCTTGTGCATGTTGGTAGCCATGGCAACAATGCAGATGTATAATACGTGGAAAGTGTTTAAAGCAAAACTGTCTTGCTGTTTCTGTTTCTGTCATCAAAGTGTAAACAAGTCAACCGGATCCCACTCTCTGACTATTCTGTCACGACTTTCATACTGCTTATTAAAAGAAATGGCAAACTGGCTGTTTTCAAGTCCCAAAAAACAAGAGTCTGCTGGTCTGACGGTGATGTACTTTGATTAGCTGACAGAAAGTCGAGTCTTCAAACTGAAATTTATGCAATTTTCTTGTTAGAGAAGGTGCAGGATCTCACCAGGGTAACATGTTTTTTTCAAGGCCGGATTTCCAAAGTTAAATTTGGTGTCGACAAGGTTAAACACATTCAAAATATGGTATGAATGAACAAACGCAGAGCTGCTGGAGGATCAAAAATGGCATCACTAATAACACAAAAATACCAAAGACAAATAACTGAGCGAGGACTATAATGTCTAGATAATATCAGGGCAATTAATATGAATTTCATAAAATAATGAATCAAATAAGAAAAAAGGCAAATCAGTTCAATTCCGCAGTAGCTCAGAAACATCTACGTAAAGCCATTAATGCAGAGGAGTCAAACCTAGTTTATTTATACCCTTGACTAGCTAATGTTACTGTAGCTACTATAGAAGCGTCATCTGCAGGCCTTATACATAACTTGCTAGCATTAGCGTATGATGAATTGCTCACTCTTTCCTCACACTGCAAGCTTCTGACCCACCATCCTCAGGTAGCAGCACTGTAAATGAGGTGCTCTGAACCCCTCCGTCGCCCTGCACTGTGCTGGAGGTCATCCAGATTGTGTAATTAGTTCCCCCAACAAGGCCTATGAGAGTGTAGGCCAGATCTTCCTCCAAAGAAGAGGCAGAGATTCTCTGTTGCAAAAAAACACAAAAAAGTCATATTGAACTTCCAGTTATTATTTACTGAATCTTTCATTTATCTTTTCATGTGTTGCTATATTTATTCATGACTTGTTTCCCCAAGACAAGCTCAGTGAAGCTGAGAAATCTTTTTTTTTCCCGACTGTTAGTAGATCATTAATTCCTTGCATCTGCCATGCAACATTTTAAAGAAGAAAAATAACAGCATAACTTTGCAAGTGGAACACCTTTAAAATCGGAACAACTGTGGGTGAGCAATAGATTTCACTGGAAATGTCACATTCATGAAACAATAATCAGACTAGTCGCCTGTGGAAATAAAAGTGAATTGAAATACAATAGAAAGAATCTGCACTAATGATGACAGGTGAACCTGAGGATAATGGTGAATCGATACATATGAAACTTGGAATTTAAGAAAAAAAAAACGCTTTTCGGTTAGTTGCACGACTTAGTGTCGTGGAACTGTATTAATTTATTCATAATAGACACCAAAAAATGAAAATCACCTGTACAGTAATTATTCTAATAAATCATTTATTATTTATTTATTTATTATTATTCCTTTGAGAGATGTATTTAACCTTCTATTTCACTTTCCATTACACTTTAAGATACTAGATAGATAGAAGTGCAAATTAATATTAACATAGAAATTAAAATTAATGTTCTCATTATTTATTCTCTTTTTGTACATTTTCAAATCACATATTTTGGCATTTATTCGTGCTCACAGTTTATTTTTTAATTAAAATCTGTCTCCCTCATCAGGTTTTCTTTGGCCCCATGGGTAAATTCATCCCTCAGGTTTTATATTCAAAGACATAATTGTAAAAAATGACAGTGTGTGGAACAGTAATACAAGTCTGCCTGTGACTGACCTGTTGTGACACAGTCTTGTTGTCAGAATAATAAATAGTGTAGTACACAATGATTCCATTGGGTTCGGTCGGTGGGTTCCAACGAAATGTGACAGATGAAGCTGTCACATTTGCAGCGGTCACATTTTGCGGAGGGTCAAACGGCTCTAGGAAAATCACAGATGGTGAGAGACGTAATCAGGAACATGGCAAAAAGGATGAAAAGGATCTGACACCTGCATCTGTGGTGGTGAAGCTGATGTATATCAAAACTCCTCCATCTCCAAGTTTGGTCCAGCTGGAAACTGAGGCGTTGTAGCGGCTCTCAGAGTCCACGTTAATAACCACAGACGTCTCAGTCACATTGTGCCACAGCTCTGTTGTTTCATTCCTAAAACATGAGACAGCTTTTATTAGAATTTGATTGGAATTATGCCCGGACACAATGAAAAACTCACCAAACTCTGACAACATAGTAGAGTATTTCAGAATTGGCTTCGAGCGGCGGTTGCCATGACAACTCCACTTCATAATCGGAGAGTTTCCTGGCATAAAGGAACTGAGGGGGGGTGTCGGGAGCTGAGGCGTGGGAGAAAAACTTTCTTGTCATGTGACCAAAACAGTCAACAGTGTCGTAAAAGTAAAGAAAAGGAGGAGACGGAAATTTGTGCTATAAGTTGGGCTGATAATGGAAAGGACATTGGATTATCCTGCTGAGAGAGGCATCTGAGGAATCATAGATGAGAGGACAGAGAGAAGATGTTCCAGCCAGATCGGTGCAATCTCCCTCTGAAAGTGAAAACAAACCACTTTCCCTCCCGTCGCTCTCTCTCACCGTCCTCTAACGTGGTGATGTTGAGCGGCTCCGTGCTGTAGTTCCCTGGTCCGACGCGAGTGTGCGACTGCACCATGACTCTGTATTCGGCGTACTTCCTCAGGTGTGTGATGTGGATGGAGTTGGTCACTGATGTCAGGTTGAGGTAGTGAGTGGAATTCCAAAGCACCAGGCTGTAGTGGGTTATCACCCCGTTTGGGACCAGAGGAGGTTGCCAGGTCACATTCACTTCACTGGGACTAACAGACTCGTAGGAGAGCTGGTACGGCGGGCTACCGGGAACTGTGGAGGGCAACAAAGAAGCATTCAACAACTTAGCGTGCCATTACATTGTTTGTTAACGCACCATCCTCTCCGGACAACAGGAACAAAACATCTGATGTCTGGTTGCCGTGGCCGTAACGCGTGAAAGCCATCACAGTCACGTTGTAGTAGGTGAACGGCTTCAGGTTGAAGAGGGTGGCCTTGTTGGTGGTGGTCTTCATCACTCCAGAAAACGATTCGTTCTCATAATGGACCATGTAGTGTTGGATCACCCCATTGGCCTTTTCTGGTGCGGACCAGGTCACTGTGGCAGTGAGTGGAGTAGTTTCTACTGAGGTAAGATTTTCAGGAGGAGAGTCTGGCTCTGAGAGGGAACAAAAGAGGCAGTGAATCAGACCACACTCCATGTTCTATAACTACTTCTCAATTTCCGTATAGAGAGAATGATCAGTCAATCAGTACACACCATCCTCCATGGTAAAAACTAGGACATCATCTTCTTCAGACAGAGAACTTTCTCCCACTGCTGTAGATGCAGCCACACGTAGTCTATAGCCTGTGTACTTGTCCAGCTCTATCAAATCAGATAACATGTTTAAGGAAAATATTCTTGTTCTCCATCAAACACAAAAACAGAAAACAATTTACGATAAGTTAATCCTTAAAATTAAATCAGAGTATGTGGGTGTGGAATTTCACCTGTTATCAAAATGCTGGTGGAGTCAGACTCCCACTGTGAAGCCTCCTCAGTTTCCATGTTGACGCCATACACGGTATAATGTGTGATCCGACCGTTGGGATTTAGGGGCGGCAACCAGTTCACAAGTATCGCAGTGGAACTGATGTTTTGGTAAGACACGTCCAGAACCGAACTGGGAACTTCAAGTGAAAAAGATAAGCAAATATTTTTTATTTGGTTAAAGTGAGATCCTTTCACACACCTTGTTCGGTGGTCCTCTCGCTGATGTCTGCAGCAGGACCTTCACCCACAGGTGTGGAAGCCGTGACCCTAAATTTGTACTCGGTGAACGGATTCAGATTTGACACCAAGTAGGACAACTCTTCGGAAAAGATTTCAATAACCTCCTCTTTCACGATCACTCCTAGAATATAAACAGATTCATGACTCAGATTCTGACACATTCATGAGCAGATGGATTCTCCAACAAGGCAGAAGAGGTTAAAAAGGAAGCACTGACAACTCTTCCTACCTGTTACACTTGATGCAGTGCGTGTGGAAAACTGTCCTGGCTCTGAAACATCCCTGGTGGAGAGCCGATGCTGGTTTGGAGTTAACGCCGGGCGGGAGTGGACAGAGGTCAAATCCTCAGTTTGTGATGGCCTGGTGAGCCAGGGGGGCAGCGTGGTGGGGGGTGCTGAGGTGAGCAAGAACGCTGATGTACTTAAGACTTCAGTGGCAGATGTTTGATTATATGCATCGCTATCAGTTGCCTTCTCAGTGACCTCATCGGTCAGAGAAAAGTCCACTTTAGGCTGGGCATCCGAGTTAGTGCGCTGGTCAGCAAATCTGGATCTTAAGAAGGCGAGGCTGACGGCTGTTGCACCGGTGCGGTCAGAAACAGTTGCGGTGAAAGTTGGTGGGGAGGTGATCAGGCTGAGCTCAGCATCTCTCTTACGCCGCCCTGAGCTGTTATGTACATCAGTGGTCTCATTCATGTAGGAGGCAGTTGCGTTGGTGTTCTGCGTGAAGAAAAAGATGGACGTTTTGTTAAAATCTGAGTTTCCTTAAAATTACATCGGCATGTAAACAAGAAATGAAGACATGGAAGTCACTCTCTGAAATAAAATCCTTTAACATCAGCGTCTAATCCCAAGCAGCACCTTTTCCATTCCCACGTTCACGCTGCTTTTACGGTGATGTTTCTGTCAGTGGTTGACATTCTGGTGTTGACTTGCAGTTGGCACTGTAACACGTTTTGGAGGGCCCTCCAGCTCTCCGTGCCCTATTCATGGCGCTGATGTTGTAACATCCCCCACCCACGATAACTGACATTTTCATTTCAGCAAAGGTCCTTCTTTAATCATCATTCCATCAAAGTCAGCAAAAAGCAATGAGATAAATTTAACACCATGATATGATATAATGCCTCCTTTGGTGGTATTTGGAAATGTTGTTATTGGGAATTAAAAAATGGAAATGTGAAGATGCCGCTGTTGCAGTTGTGGGCTTTATTATTGTCATCTGTATTTAGAAAATTTGGGATGAATGTATAAGCATGAGTACTTAGTGTACACATGTTAAGATCATTTAAATTAATATCTTAAATTGAGAATAATTCCATTTCCAGCAGGCACTCTCTCTCATCCTCCTCTGAAGGTTCAGCTGAAGTCTTAAAACAACCGCATTCACCCTCATGTAAACCTTTCTGTCTGGTGCTCTTGGTTTAGAAGTGACTTGAGGTTTCATTGAAAATAGTTAAGTACAAACATTTTACAGCAGACAGTGCCATCTGGTGGCCTCTGAAAAACAGGACACTGTTTCATGAAACCTTCAGTACTGTTCCATGAAACTTAATCTGCTCATCACTGAAAAACACCCTTATTTGCTCCTTATTCTGCGTCTCAGATCCCCGGCAACCAACCTCGTCTTGTTTTGCCTTCTGTGATTCTGTCTACTGTCTCCATCCCAAACTGTGTCACCGTCCACACCATAGCAGTGAGTACACTTAAGACCTTTGCATTAGCCTTCAGCAGATTATTCCTATGCTCAATAAAGAAGTTATTGTTCTGCTGGGCTTTAGCATCCACAGAACAGTGTCGTACCACTTCTTCAGTAAGTGTGATGTCCTGCAGCAGAGTTTCCTCCAGAAGCACTTGCAATCTGTACAGGATGATTGGTCCATTAGGCTGCGCTGGACTTCTCCAGCTCACACGGATTGAAACAGAATCCTCAGCTTCTGCCATCAGGTCCTGAACTGCACTTGGAGCTTAACAAGCAAACAGAGTGAGTCAGACTACCATCAACAAACACAATTGTACACTCGGAACTTTCTGTATAAAGTGTTTGTTGGTGCTCAGATTTTTCTGTCGGCTCTCTCAAGGGTATAATACCAAGAAAGACGTCACAACAGCCAAGCAGTGAAGCAAGTGTGAATCTCATTCCAAACATGGTCACTCACCTTCTGCAGATGTCACAATGGCATCCTGTGCTGCTGGCCCTACTTCTCCTGCAGCCTTGGCACGGACAGCCACAGTGTATTTGGTGTATGGGGTTAAACCGGTGAAAGTAAACCGCATGTCTGCAGTGCTGTTTTCGTACAAATATCCTGAGAATTGAAATAAAAAAACAATTGTTTTTGTTGTTCATGCGGGGATGATGTACAACAGTTTCTGAAACCTGTTGGTCCATAGAGGTACAGCATGTAGGTGAATTTCCCTGTAATGATTTTGGGAGAGCTCCAAGAGACCAGTATCAGTCGAGAGGTCACATTTAATATTGCCAGATTCTGCGGAGAATCCTCAGGAGCTGCCAAACACGGAAAAAAATATATTGTTTTCCTGTGCGCAGACTCGTACATTAGCTGTCAGGGATTCATGGCCACACCTGACTCGGGCATGCGGACCATCGTGGAGGCGACCTGTCCCTCTCCATCAGAGGTGAAAGCAGAGACCTCAAAGAGATAGGAGGTGTACGGTCGAAGCTGATCTACTCCAACTGATATGGGCACACTCCAGGAGGCAGCTGGGGGAACGGCGGACAGCGTGATTGGTGGAGAGGACGCTGTTATCTCCAAGGGACTGAGAGTTGCACGAGATAGAATATCAGCTGCATCCTGGAAAATCAAGCAGGCAGGAAAAAGCACTGAAACAAAATCAACTTGGTAAAAGCTGAGGACGCTTGGGAGGGCTGGAGAATTACACATCACTTATGCATCACTTGGAAATACTGAATAACGCAGTACATTGCAGTGAGGAAGTGCTCCAGTCATGATGTCCTCTGCGTTGACCTCCAGAGTGCGAACCGTCTGCCCTGTTCGAGCGTGTTTAGCCTTGACAGCAAACTTTGTAATGAGGCCATTGATGCGGTGAGGCAGGTACCAAGTAAGCATGACAAAGGTGTGATTCTGTGATTCCGCAGTCAGATTAGTCACCAGCCCTGGAGCTAAATGCAGAAACAGATACTTCACGTTGGAATACATTCAAGGATTTATTGTTCCTTTACAATATCACGCACGGAGACCTACGGGATTCAGCTGTCTTGATATATAACGCTTTACTGAACGCCCCGATACCAGCTGGAGAAATAGCTGCCACCTGAAGACAAAGGGAGATAGATGTGCTTAAAATGATTCATGCCCCGCTCACAGTTTTAGATCACACACTAATCTGAGCCAAAGATCCAAACAGAAACAGAGTATGATGAAAGGACATGAACTAATCTCGAGATCCGCGATAGCTACCAGGAAACACAGCAGCACTTTAGCAAAAATATCAAGGCTACAAATGTAATTAGAAGAGAAATCAATGAGAAACATGACACAGAGGAGACATTATTTCCATTGGAGTGTCATTACTCTCCTGAAAAATAACATATTTTGATAATGAGGAAGAAATAAATTAAAGAAATCATAAAGCAAAGCTATTTCATTGCTTACCATGGCGGGTTGATTTAGTTACGCCAAACACAAGACATCAATGACATGATAAAACAGTGTTTATGACCGCTTCTTTTTCATTTTTGAAGAGGGATATTATCGCGGTAACAAAGACACGTCAGCGTAGCAACATGAGATGGAGTGCACAACTACAGTACGCGCACCTTCTGTATAATCACTTTGTGTGTCATCCCATTTGTAAAGAGGTCAGCGTGGGTTAATGAATTCTGAAGACTAATAAGCACGGTCGCATTCAGGCTTGGTGACAATGGCCAGTGGAAAAGGCTCGGGCTGATCTATAGATCTGTTTACCTGATTAATAATGCAATTAGGGAGGAATTATTGATATTTCGCCAGATCTGGAGTCAGCTTTTGTGAGAAGTCTGAGCAGGTACATGAGCGGAAGAGTAAGATGAAGTAATGTGTGAGAGCGACCTGAATGTGGTAGGTCGAACCGGAGGTGAAATCTGTCAGGAGGGTCTCTGGGATGTCCAGGTATTTGGTCACCTGGGTGAAGATGGGATCAGGGTAGGGACACACTTCTTTGTACCTGAATAATAGGAAAACAATGGAGCCCCTTTACAATAATATTTAAAAATGAAGTACATTAATGCAAAGATGCTTTCGCCAATAGTAAATAATAAATAGCATGTAATAATACCAATGTTCAGCTATTCATATGAACTGAAATGACAATGAGTGTGATTCTATTGCTACAGTATTACTGCTATTAGGATATGAAAAGATACCTGATGACATAACCGTCTATATTGTTGGCATTAGGGGGCGTGGTCCAGGACAGCAGGATCCCATTGGAGCCCACAGCCTCCCCTTCTAGACCTGGTGGTGGGTTAGGAACTGCCACAGAGAGAAGAGAGCATTCAGACTTAGAGACTTAGACTTAGACTTGACTTTATTGATCCCTTTGGGATGACTCCCTCCAGGAAATTTACGTTTCCAGTAACAATAGAGGCAAGGAAGGGCATGCAGTTAGGAAGAGCATCACACAGAGAATAAGAAAGAAAATACAAATGAAATAAAAATAATAATACTAATAACCTGGAAGTAAAAATACAATTGAAAATAAAATAAGATTAAAAAAAATATATATATATATATATATATATATAATAAAAAAATAAAATAAAATAAAGTAAAATAAAATAAAAAAAATAAAAAAGTTAAAAATTAAACTAGGTTAAAAAGGGTTATTGCACCGTAGGGATGGTTATTGCACATTGAGATGGGTATTGCACATTGTAAGAGCAGGTGTCCATTTCTATGTGGTAAAGCGTGGTGTACCCTACTACTTCCTCCCCCCAAGTGAGGAGTTGTAGAGTACGATGGCGTGGTGTACAAAGGAGTTCTTAAGTCTGTTTTCAGGAATTCGAAACAACATCAAATATGAATGGAATTAATTTATGTCAAGGAGAGACCGTTCTATGACACAGTAGCGAAGTAAGCGAGTAACAGAGTCAGTCCTCACGTGAAGGGCACACTCACCGCTCTCATTAGTATTGACAATGCGGCTGACTCCGGGGCTGATGTTGGAGGAAGATGCTGCCGTGACAGTCAGAGTGGAGCGAGTCCCTGGACTGACATTGGCCACATCGGCCTGTGAAAACAGACAAACACTGGTGTCACAACAACTACACACAAGAACAGTCAAATAGATAGCGTTTTTATTCGGCACAATAGTTTGGCGATAAGACTGAATGTTCAAATCCCACAGGATTCAAATCCAAGGCAGAGCAGCAGCAGTGAGACATGGAGTGACCTCTGGAAGGACAAGAGAATAGGTCCAGCTCTCGTGGCAGTGTCACAAGGGAAAAGGTCAAAATATGGGTTACTTTTACAAAGTTAAATCCATGAAGCGATGCAATTTGTTGTAATATATATTCATAATTTCAGCAAATTAAAGACAAAAGACCAAGCTTTTTCTATATATTGCGTGAGGACTTTCAAGACTTTTCTTCTACATTTTTGAAAATCGTCTTAATGGCAGGAGTTAAATAAAAATAAAAATAAATAAAAAAATAAAAATAAAAATAAAGCAAGACTCTCTTTAAAATAAAAGCCTTTGGTTTTCTAGCAGTATCATAATTTCAGTGCATTAAAAGCAGATGATGAATTATCCTCCTCCTCTACAACCTCACTGCAGCAACCACTGAAATCCTCTCCAGCCAAGTCGCATCTCACGAATACAAAACAGTATTCAGCCTTGCCTTTGTCCAACGGTGTCCCCCAAGGTTGTACACTTGGTCAGCTTTCATTGTAACAACAGCCACAAATTCCACCCCTATTCCTGGTCTAATGATGCCTCTATCTCAGTAAACTGAACTCTCCCCATCTTCAAACTCCTTTTTTTTTTTCCTTTTTTTTAAACTTACTTCCACTCTAGTGGGTAAGTTATTCCTCAAATTTCTAAAAGAAGAATCCACAGTCAGACAGAGGAAAGGCCTTGAAAACCTCTAAAGCTGAGATGTCTTACTCCATCATAGACACAAAATACTGAGACTTGTATTGTGACTGTTCTTTTATACCTTGACATAAAAGCTCTAACGGAAGGCAAGCAGGTGACATTTTAATGAGACAGATTCTTTACAAGAAAAAGCAGCAGAGACTACCTGGGTTTTTTTCTCAAATTGGTTCTGATTTCAAACTGATAACTTCCCACAATGAGGAAAAGTGGATAAGAGTTTGTTCTTTATTCAGCTCACCAACCAGAGCGCCATCACTGAAAAAAAAAGGGTTTGGATGCATTCAATTTGTTTTTGAGTGAGAAACCATGGCAGCTGACATGGTTGTTCGTTTGCTCTTGTCTAATCCTTCCAGTGTGACAAAGCCGACCGGACAAATCATCAGTGAATAAGCTGTGATTGAAACATTTGGCTAAAACAGAAACAAAAACGCCACACAGAATAGTCGAGAATCCAATCACTGATGAACAAAACTGCCACTCATGACAAAGCGCAGGTCCAAAAATAGAAAACCGAGGGTGCCATCTGCTAAACATGTACCTGAGAAAACTTTGTATTGCATGGATGAGAGCTAAGCTAAAGGGCAAACCCTTCAATTTTCCTGCCTCCCCAACACTTTTGGGCAGTAACCCATGAAGATTCAAGTGTCCAAAACCAGTTATCCACATTGCACCAGGATTCTGGGGTGAGAAAAGCTCAAAGCCACTGTCAAGCCTGTACAGGTGACCAGAGAAGAATAAATGACCTGAAAGCTCAGTGTGATGTTACGGATCTGCCCAACAAGGAGGAGGCCCTGAGCCAGACTCAGGACACACAGGAGAGTGACAGTGACCTAAGAACCACTTGGTATTGTCCAAGAAGAGCTGGCAGAGGTTCCTCTGAGAGGGTCATCTGGGGCTCTTTGCTTGAGCTGCTGCGCCTGCGACCCCTCTTTAATCAGAAATGTGTACATCACAGTTCAGCCATCACAATTAATTAAACCCTAAATATTTATTGCACCCCAGAAGTTGCGTAGATAATTGTACTGCGCAGTAAAACAAAGTTAACAATTATTGTGAGTCCACTTTAGTAGCCTGAACACCACTTAGCGCCCACTTCCAATCCACTAGTTCCTTATTAGCCATTATAACAACAACAAGTGATGTAATTGTCTCTCACTCAACCATTGATCAGACTGTGTATCGTCTCTGTGCGCATGTTTGCATCATAACGCCTCACCCCATCATTACCTTGCCGCTTCTAACATCTTCCTGCTTGTCAGTCAGGAGTGAAAATGTGCAGGCAGATGCGAAAAGACAGTAATTAGCTTCATCATGTTGCAGCTTCAGTGTTCCTCCTCCTTCCAGACAGTTAAATAAATCTGTAAATGTCTGTGATAGCCCTAAAGGCAAGGCGCCTTCTGCCGTGTATGCATATGCCACATCTCAATTATTATCACAGCTCTGTTTGAAGAGACGCTCAACCATCTGTAGAGATATGAAGGTGGGTGGTTGTTTATACATGAAGCGGATTAGAAGAGTAATTAAAATTTGCACCTAGGAAACAAGCTGCTGGGGTTGGGGCACATCACACGAGCCGGAAAGTACTGAGACAGTTTGTGACTCATTTAGTAGCGAGTCTGTTTCCCGTGTAGAAACTAAGAGGACACATAAAGTACAATAGTATGATGCCATAGTTTCATTACCTGCGAGCGTCCGATGAAGAGCAACAAGGCGGAAAAGACGAAGGCCATGATGAAGTTAAAGTGGAAGAGGACTCTTCAGCCAGGTTAGCTCAAAATGTCAGTCCGAAAAAGAGGCCAGAGGCAACGGCTAGAGCCTTGTTAGTGACATGAGTGCATTTTCCAGCATCCAAAAATAGATCGTGATGTTCAGTTATTCCTAAATTTTAGAGAGGTTTGTCCTTTCATTAGCATCCGGCTAATGCACTTCTCTCCCTCTCTCCAGGGAGACCAATGAATGATTCAGGGCTGAGCTCATGGGGCTAACTTAATAAATAATGACTCTTCTTAGTGTGCATTTGTCAGGATTGGGTTACATTTTGGGGTATCTGACACCTGGCAGCCACAGGAGCTGTTATAAAAGGGGTGGGGCTTTGTTGAAATTATTATAACCACTGATTCACATTTTGTGAAGAGAAATAATAATGAAGTTGTGAGTTATACAGTTGTCAATTGTACTCATTTAAACATTAAACTCTGCAGAAAAAGCACAATACAAGGGCAAGAATTGGTCCCTCTCCATCGAACGGTGAGATGGGTCAAACCCTGGAAACCTTTAGGCTTTGGGTCCTTCAACTGTTTTGGTGATCCCACACAGGTGATGCAGTTACACCTCAGATTAGGGAACGTATACTCCTAATAAAACTACTTATTCATATGGGTAATAGCAATATATTAGCCTGTAATGATCAGCAGACTAGTGTCTTATTCATTTTACTCTTAAATGGTCACAGGAAGTTCACTCTTAAAAACACCATAACTGTAAATGAGAAAGTTAATTAATGGTTACTACACAGTCTGACCATGTGATTTATCTAGTTGGAGCTTAACTAACTGGCATCTTTGTCATCTATCTAATGACTTGGAGTAGAGCCAGTGCTTCTCTTAGTGAAAGGCAGTCAGTGTATTTTTCCCCACCTGTTACACACCTGATATAAAATACATCTTCAGAGAACTACCACTTAGTCCTGTCTGTACTCTTTTACTGAGTAAAAGAAACTTCCGTACACTTGCAGACAGGCAAGTCTTCAAGTGTTATGGCGATACTGGATCGCTGTTATTAATCTTCCTAAGCATGTTCATCTATCACTGGATTTATTTCTGTGCAAATTTAGAGAGAAAAATATAATTACTACATAAAGTGTAGATAGTTTTTTTTCTACAAAATATATCAGAAAAACATGAAACAGATGCTGACTTCTGATGAGACCGAATGTGTGAACAGAAATACAATTATTTATATCTCTACTTGTAAAAAAATTAGTTATTAAGCTAATAATGTTTTCTTGAATAACCATAAGGTCAATTACTGTATGTGTATTTTCAGTCATTCAACTCGTGTTCCAGCACAACTCAAGCCTAGTATACTTTGACTTGTCAGTATAATAATGTGAGAAATACAACATTGTTGTTGAATGTGAATGAGTGTGCAGCTCAGTTAGATAAACTTATAGCTATTATGACTTTCCTTGAGAATTTTAACCTGACAGGATGTTCCTGGTCATCCAGGTAACCGAGCACTGGTGCTTCCCCGCCACATGAGAAAGATAAATCCGTTCTGGTAAACAAAACCAATATAGCCATCAGTGTTCGGCTCATCACAGACTTATCCAGAAGTCTAAGGTAACCTCCTGAAGATGTATCATTTCACCTTGAACTGAGTGAAACAAATCATGCTGCTCCAAAAATGATTTCATTATGAGCGGACTGGATTTCCTTGTGATGATGGAATGCTTCAATCCAAAACTTTTTTGAGGCAGAGCAGCATTTAATATTACCTGGATCTATCCACCGTGCGCCGGGTGCACCGTGACTTTTCCCCGCTCCGGTAGCAAAGTCACTCTGAAATGATCCGCACACCCTAGTGGCTGCTCCCAGAGCAGTGAGGATGCACGCTCTGACACCTCGATGACATGCAAATCTCCTCCACTGGCAGGCACTTGGAATGGACAGAAAAACGGAGAAACAGAGTCAGAGAGCTCATTTACTTTGACCGCGGGAGATGATTATAATGAGTTAATACGGTCCACCTGTGGTCACGCTCAGGAAAGCGGCGCTTCCTGCTGTAACCCCTCTCACTCTCACAGCACTTATGTTGTAGCTGCAGCCATCCAGCAGCCCCGTAACCACGGCAACCATCTCCTCCTTCAGTATGGTGAGCATGTTTGTGACTGAAGTGTTCGCCACAGTGACTCGGTGGAAGTCAAATTCACCAGAGGCGAATTTCCAGCCCACAGAGACAGAAGAAGAGTTTATACGGGCCAATTGAAGGGAACACATTCCTGCAGGGCCTGAAAAACAGTTTGGGATCTCAGCGGCATTGAGGGTAGAGTTAATAGATCAGGAATTTCCTCTCTTCAAATATCGCCAGCATCTAAGCCCCTCACACTCTGAATGCTGACACAGTCCTCGGACCCTGGACTCGAGTCCCTAATGCCGTAACTTGTGCCAGAAACAGTCACTTCTGCCCAAGATTCTCTGTCCATTGGGAGACGGCCCCAGTTAAGCTGAGGAAGAGGAATATATTTAGTGAAAAGGACCAGACATTTCTCTTCAAAATCCAGAGAATTGCTGCTATTTTAGTGGGAACAGTGCTGGCATGTATTCTGCATGGTCATCCCCCCATGGTTCGGCTTTAAAGACATCATACATTTTTAAAAGGGTGGAAACAGAATCTGCAGTTAACAGACAGTGGTTGCTAGGTTACCTACAGGTGAATCCAAAACCTCGAGTAAGATTCCGGGAAGCCTCATGATAAAAAATACAGCCATCATTTTCATAACAGTGGTATACTGCTGACACTGTGGGAGTTAAACGTTATTGCTGAGTTATCGCACCTTGTACCCATCCACCTTTCCCTGTGCTGGACCCCAAGTGACAAATGCAGATGTCGCTACCTGCTCAGGTAACAACACTCCTTGTTCACCATCAGGGACTGTGAGACACAGACATGAGGGTTAGGCTGTTAGGGGTTAGGAGGTTATGGTGTCAGGGTTAGGGCAGTGAGTTGCGGTGGTAAGGAGTTAATAAAAGAAAATTAAAAGATAACTTTGTTTTGTTGTCTGAAATAGCATCTTATAACATTCAGCATTCTCCATGTAGTTCACATTACAATTGACAATAACAATAACCCTCATATATCAACAGATTATCAACTCACTTGTTTCTCAGTGTGAAAAACAGTGTATGTCTATGTGTGGCAGCAACTGGGAAATTGCACCGCTGTTGAGAAAATTATTCAATGAGCTCTGCTGTTTAAAATCTGTCCATTTACAAAATAAATTATTTAACCAATTTAATTAATAGCCAAATTCAAATGAACACAGTGGGACAGTAGGTGGCAGGAGCGTCCCAGAACTTGCCCGCACAACACAGAGTGAGAGAGAAGAAGTAAGAGGTTGGTGCTCCCTCGCGGCTCACTACCAACAATAGTTCTGATTTGTGGATCCATGTTACACACTGAAACAGCAGACAACTACTCGGAAAGGATTAAACCATCCGTCACTCACCACGTTTACTGACACAAGCAGCTTTTCGAAATCCTCTACATCCCATTTGGTTTCCTCAAATATTCAAATGAATAAGCATCACATAAAGGTTGAATGTACCACCAATATTTTAACCATCAGTTCCATGCCCCACCTGAAAATTTACCGGAAATAAAGTCACCTGCTTTTGAGTTCTTCTGCAAGGAGAACCACCACATAGCCACCACAGTGGAGGTAATAACACAAACTTTACAGAAGAAATGACATTGTTTCAAGCTCATGAAAAATGCATTTAAGATTTTGTTTAAAAACTTTCATTCTATCAAAAGGACCGGCCTAAAAACTCACTTGTATTCAGACCAATAACAGCAGGTGAACTCTCTTTGTCCCCAATAACTCCAATTTTGTATTTGAATCCTGGAATGAGGTCTTCAAAAGTGTGTCATCTGCCACACCACATCAATTATTATCAACAACATGTTTGTGCTCCTCTCTGATAAAGCAATTGGAACTGACCTGCACTCTGCATCAAATGCGATTAAGTCTTGATTGTGAGCTTCATCTCTTACTGACAGGATGAACCCACCGACAAGACCTCTGATGACACTGAATACAAATATGTTTAATAGACAAGCGACACTTTCACTGGGCTGGGAGCCGCATCACACATTACATAGGAACACAAAGAGCATAGTAATTAGGAGGGTAGCTGCAGCAGTTAGTGTGTGGGTGTGTGTACCTGAAGTGATGTTGATGGTGACTGAGGAATTGTCGGAGAAGGATTCTTTCTCTGTCCTTAATGCAAAATGAAAGCTTTTGCCTGGAGTTAAACTCAAAAACACAGCGCTGTGACTGAACAGTTTCTTCACCTGCGGGGCAGAAATTAAATTATGTACTTTATGCAAAACAGCTGACTAATAATCTTTGGTTGAAACTGTAATTCATGTAAGGTGGATTCCAGCAGTGGAAACGTTCTCATGCATAAAAACGATGCTTCTAATAACAAGTAACCGTGGTGGACTGTTTTTCTTAAGCTTCGTATTTGTCAAATAAAAGTAAATCTTAGCTTGAATAATTACCACAGGTGAGTCATCACAGTCCAAACAGATGACATCATAGTGGTGAGGCTGTCCTAAAGCTGGATCCCAAAGTAGCTGTATAGATATATCGGTCACATCTCCCTGCCTCACTCTAAAATTCATATTTGTCTAAACATAACTAGTCTCTAATGTGTGTCTAATAATACAGTAGATATAGGTCTCTAGATCTGACATGTTAATTGGATCATTACCAACAAATTTACATATCATTTCTCTCGTTGTTCCACACAGTTAAGTGTCATTACAGATGAAATCCAGATGTTTATCTCCAACTGACGGCAGCTAATGAAGTTAATAAATAACAGAGTTTTTAACGACAAGTTAATTAAGTGGCAGAGAAGACGACGTGGAAGTGTGATGTGCATGGAAGTCGCGTCGCAGGAGGCTTGTTATGGAACGTCTTTGTTAATTACAGTCTTTCATTTATGCTGTTTCAGGCAGATATTTTGCTGACATGAGAGTTTCAGTGACTATGTTAAAACTGAGTTTGCGAGCAGAACGGACTCAGTTGTCTTAAAAGTTCTGGTGTAGTGAGGTGGCCCTGTCACTTGGCGACTTGTGCTGTACCAGATGAGCTGGTGGGTGGATCCGGGACTGAGGTTGGTAACATTGACAACCGGATAACAGTCACATGCACACACACAGAAGGGATGACATGTTCTGGACATACACACACCTATGACCTATCAATCACACCAAACCTTGGAGACTGCACGTATAGCTCCGCAGACGTTGTGTCCACTGAGAGCGTGATGGCAATTTCCACCGGCAGCAGCTCTAGTCAAGACAAAATAGAGGTTACGTTTTTGTTTATTCAGGGCAGCACATTCATGTGTTGCATTTACCTGTGGTGAAAATGGCACTGGACCTCGGGCTTCTGTGATTCCCTCTCACAGAAACAACACCAATTTCACACGTCTGACTGGGATGAAACATGCCCAAGTCAACACACATAGATTTGTTTACCCAGCGTGCACCAGGACTGGATTGCTTCATCGAAAAAGATAAGGAAAAGGTGGAGTCCACTGGGCGGCTGAAGATGTAGTACGCATCCGAGTGATTGTCAGGAGTCCAACAAGCTGTCAGGTTTTGACTCATGGCGAACACCTCCAGGGCCCTTGGAGGGCTCAGCACCAGAAAACAGCATATTTTGGGTAAAATACTGATGCAAACTGAAATAAAACAGTGGACAGAATTTGGTGGAGAAGAGCTGCTGAAAACAAATGTTTTTTTCAGTAGATTTCATCAATCCATTCATTATTTATTTGTCAGAAACTTTTGAGTCATACCAAGTATTATCAGAAAAAAATATACTTGTTACTTTTGGCAGGGTTGAATAATTCTTCTCAACTGCACATTAAAAAGAAATGAAAAATAAGTATTTTGTTTGCATGTTTTGCATTTTTCAGAGACCAATTTCCTGTTCACTTTTTTAAATGACTAAATATGTACTTTGCTGATAATGAAAAGCTTGTTATTATTCATTCATTTTCTGCAGTAGGGTCACAGAGCTCTGCAGTTTATCACAATGACCTGAAGGCACAGGTCACCCTGGACAGGTAAGTAGTCCTTATCAGTATGCATGGAAAATACCATCTACAATGGAAAACACAAATAAAGCTTTGTTCATTTTTTCTTTGTTTAAGGCAAGGTTATTTTTATCACAATCATTAAAGACATACGTAAACATTAATAGATATTAAAAAAATAATGGCTCCTAAAATGTGCCAATATAATTTTATTTCAATGAAAAGATAAATTTGCATTTAGAAATAATTATAATTTAATATTCCTGTCGCTCAGTACTGTATGAGAAGTGTGTCGTTGTTTGTCATTGCCATCAACAGCAAAGCTTTTAAGTTGATTTAACCCACCTGCACGTACAGTCAGAGGTGGCGGCTCAGAGCTCTCAATCCCATACTGAGTGATTGTTCTGAGGATGTATAGGACCCTTTGTGAAATATATACGTCTGGTTAACAAATTACAACAAACACACCTGCTGATCCTTTACTGCAGTCCAGAGCAAGAGAAGGTTGTGGTGTTCCAGCGGCAGATGAGTCAGATTTGGCTCTCCTAAACTCCTCACATCAGCCAGGCGACCTTCAGTTGTCTGCTTACTGCAGGAGTTTTGGGCATCTCTCCAGGCCAAACTTGTGCTCCTCACAGAGTAGGAGCTCCGGGGCACCAGCCAAGCAGCCTGCGTGGCAGTGACCTGGAGGCAGATTATGAGCAGCTCACTCACCCATCTTCAGAGTCTCATGAGGAGTGTGTGTAGTACCTGTCCTCCAGTGCTCACAGTCTGCTCCAAGGTGACACTGAGGGATTTTTGAAAAGTGGTTATCACACTCTGGGCCTCACAGAATGTCGCTGGTTGAAGCCCGCTCACTTTAAACCGCAATTGTTCCTCTGATGAGTTTATATCAAAGAGATGTGTTTGAGATCCAGTGTGCGTGTTGTACAGGCGGATTGATGACAGGCTTTGCAGCTTGTTAACACTCCATGAAAGAAAGGCAGTGTTGGTTGTGCTTGATAGATGAAGAGAAGACATTGACACTGGAACTTTGCAAACACTGAGAGCAGACAGAAGCTATTGCTAGTTAGGAGCAGTTTTCATGATGGACATTTTGACTTACAAAAGTGAAAAGATTTCCTATTCTGCAACAACTGTATGACATGACATGAGTGTCATGTCATACAGTTGTTGCTCTGGACCTCAGTGTGATGTTGCAACCAGATAGACCGTCAACTAATTGAAGGGATATTCTGCAGATTGGATTCCATCATGAGTCAACAGGGACCTTGTACACCTGCGTAAGAGAACGATCACATTAAATACAGCACGGATATAGGAGAAGCCATCAAGCACATGCAAGTAATTGCATTTGTGAACCCTTTGAAGGGGTGAGAAGGACGAGCTACAAACAGTTACTGAGGAAACGCCAGTAACATATATATAGATGAATGTTCTCCCATTTTATATGGGGCTGCATGTGTTTAAATATATAAAAGGAACAAGCCTGTTGCATGTCAATGTTTTTTTACTGCAACAAAAAACTAATCTGTAAACAAAAGTTAGTGTAGATGAGTGAGTCTATTCATGAAGAACAGGAAAACACACCTGTCACTTCAACAGGATTTGAGCACTGCTCACAGGTCTGGAGCGCCACCTGAAGCAGAAAAATAAAGAGATTAGACATCAATAATAAGTCATATGAATCTAATATTGGCATGTCTCACCTGATTTTTGCTAGCAAGAAGCCACAGTCACTCAGTTCCACCCATCCTAAGGTCAATCCATCCCAACTAGAATGACTCACTGGTCGAACTGGGCCGAGAGGATGTACAATCTGAGGACCTTTCAGCCAATCATATGAGGGCTCAAAATAAACTTTGGTCGTGAAAAGCCCTGCTAATTCTTTTGCCAAGGTCACACACTAAGACTTTTGTTTTAGTTTAGCAAAATTAATTTAAGGGTCTTTTCAGAACGTAAATTAAAGTGGAGAGATGATAAGGAGTTTATTGTCCACCGAAGGGAGTGTGAAAATGTGGGAAGGGTGGGTGAGCGAGTTTAAGATTAGCTCATTTTGTTCTTTGTTTGGATAAGGTCACCATGGCAACCACGGACAAACAGTCCCTGTGCTATGATGGCGGTGCGATGGCAGGAGATGCCAGGCAGCCATTACAAACCTTACACACATTTGATTGACAAGTGACTGATCCAAAACTGCTCATAGCAAGTCAAAACACTATGTTTCAGATGGATAGCAGTGGGATAACTTAAGGTGAGCGGAGGAGTGACAAGGAGCTGAGCTCACCTTGGGGATTCTGGAAAAAAAGGGGACTCCCACACTGCAATAAACTTTCTGAGATGAAACACAAACACGTGTCAGCACTCTGGATGCTGAATCAGGAAAAAACAAAACACACAGGGACGCTCCGACGCACTAATAAAACTTTAATTCACCTCAGGTACTTTGACAACAATAAGCGACACAACCGGTTTAAAAACAGGATTTTCAGAAAAAATATATAATTTTAGATAAGAGCATTAAAAGGTTTATTTCGTTTTCTTTTGAATCATACAATCAAGAGCTCATAAAGAATGATGATCATTAAAAAGTGCTGTCTAGCTACCTAAAAATCATTTTGAGAATCCCATCGTGACAAAGAAATTGGATTTTATGCTCGACTAAAAGTGGAATAACATTGCTGCAGCCCAAATCAAAGCTAAATATTCATTCAAGCTTCACACCATAAATCCTGAACAAACACAGTTCAGTTCCATTGGCAGGAGCAGTCCAAAGGCTCTTGGAAGTTGTAGTCCACGACGGTGGCGTTACGAGAGCAGTAGAGTGTGACTGAGCGTGTTTGCAGTCTACTTTCACGGCAGCACTTACAGAACCTGGCGTGACTGTTGATGTTGAAGTTGAATATGGTGGCTGAAGGACATTTCCCATCACAAGAATAGACTGTAACCTGGAAGGTAAAACGGGAGGCACAAGGTGATGCATTCTTTTCTTCCCCATAAAAGATGTTTTGTCACACTCACAGGGGCATTGCTCCTGCAGTCGTCTTTTCGAATTGTAGTACGGATGGCCACTCTCTTGCACGTCTTACCATCTTCTTTACCTAAATAAAACATTATCATAATGTCCACGACAGGATTATTAAGTGGGCAACTTAATCATTAATTCAAATGTAATTACAGGAAAACTAGGTTCAAATAAATTCAGCAAAAATATTATTTATACACATTTAATAGTACTTCCCTGCTATTCACCAAGATTTCAAGTAAATTCAAGACTTTAAGGTTCATTAAGTCACCAAATTGAATACTTCATCAGCAGTCATTTGATCAAATTGTATGTTTCATTTCTGTAATCGACTGTTGACTTGAATTCATTCACTCGTCTTAAACCATGGGTTTCATCAGGATGCAGGAGGAAGATTTCACATGTGACTCTCAGACTTATGCTCAGTCAACAAACCAAAATCCTGGTCTCATTGACAGATGAAAAATTGGCAACAACGTTGCGGTGTGGTATTGACTTTGTATCTTGGATAAATCTTACAACACAGAGATGGATCACGAGGCAACTCGAGCAGATCTCAAACAGACGTGCACAACACTGCATGGCTTTGGTATTAGAAACTTGGGATGGTGGCCAGTCAGTCCACCAAGGGATTGTGCCAACGCATGAATAACTGATGAAATACAGAAAGAATGCTGTGCTGATATGAATCAAGGAAATATACGAGTGACACAATTATATTCTCTCAGATAGCAGAGGAGGAGCTGGTCGATGAGGTTTCACGAAACAGTGTCCTGATTTTCAGAGTCCACCAGATGGCACTGCTGCTATAAAATGTTTGGATTTGAACAGCTATTTCAATGAAACCTCACATCATTTCTAAAGCAAGAGCGTCAAGTGGACTCTGAATATTAGGGTACTGTTTCATCAATCCTGCAATACTGTTTCATGATACCTCATAGACCCATACCAAGAAGGAGCTGAATGCTTGCTTGATCACAGTTAAAAAAAACTCTCCATCAATATCAACAGCAGATAATATGAATCAGCTGACTTAGCAGCTATCACAATTGCATTTATTGGATTACAAATTAAGACACAAACTCAAGCAGAAAAGTAAAATTGCCAGAGAAAAGTGTGGCGGTACCTGTGTCACAGTTAGTACTACCAGTGGGAGTTACTGGATTTACTGTAAACGGTAAAACACCCACTCCAGAACCTGCGATGATCATCGGGATGGGAGCCAGGAGAACACACACAAGGTCACGGTAAATTCAGAAGTTGAACTTCACAAACAAAAAAAAAAGGTGTGTTGCACATGCGCATGAATCTCAATTCCACTCAGCAGCCATCTTAAGAACCAAGTCTTAGGATGTACTACAAAAAGCAGAGAAGCAGACCTGTGCATCCTCAGTGAAGTTGCTCACCCTGGAGCACCCGGATAGGCTGAACTGCGTGGTCACTGCTGAAGCAGGCAAGCAGCTGGGACATCTATTGGTCAAGGAATTATCTCACCCATCGTAGCGATCATAAACCTCTGTTTTTGAAAATCATCCAGTACAGGTAAATATTGTCAACCAGCAGCCTTTAACTTCACCCTCTATAACAGGCCACACCAACCATTCGGCAATAAGCTCATAGAATGCCAGGCAACAAGGCGCCCCCCTCTGGTTGAAGGTGTGAAAGCATTACAGCAAGCATTTGTTCAAATTTTAGACTCACATGTTCTGCAACAGCCGTCCACATAACTCTGGATCACGCCACCACTCTGCAGAGCAAGACAAAGGGACACTCAGTAATTTGATAGTGTTGAACATGCTTTGCTGGAAATCACAAAAACTCAACCAGAAAAAAGAGACAGCGCTCAGGAGTGATGGGTAGATGAGGTTTCATCAAACAGTGTCCTGATTTTCTGAGGCCACCAGAGGGCACTGTCTGTTGTAAAATGTTTTAAACTAGTGCCATCTAGTGGTCTCACGCCTGCAATACTGTTTCATGATACCTCACATATCCAGTAGCCATCACTAGCACTCAGTATTGAAATTTTATATTAACATTGATAGCAACGGGCTCGTTGCTGCATCAGGAGGCAGTAGCCTTCTGAAATTCATACAGCAAAAGATCTATCTCGCCACAAATAGAGAAATTCTTCAAAAGATTACTGGATATAGATGGTAATCCAGAACACCACCAAAATATAATCATCAGTCTCTTGGCCCAAGATGCAGTTTAAAGCTCATCAAATTTAAGATTTACAATCCAATATGATGTTCCCCTTATACTGTTTGTAACATTTTACCTGCCTCATTCAAAGTCATTCACATGACGTTACATTGTCATAAAACGTCTCATGAGACTTCCAGTGGTGCGGCCTTCGAGTCACAATGGTGAAGATGTAACTGGATCTTGCACTTTGAAATATTAAAATTATTATTATCATCCATGGAGTTCTAATGTAATTAAGGAAGCCTGGAAAATTTGAGGTCAAAGTGAGTTGAATTCCAGGACATACGTGACTTTCATTGTGTTGTGACATGAAGGTCGTCTTCCTGCTGACGCCTCAACCGTTATAGTCACAGAGATAGAATTTTTCACGAGTGTCTCTGTGCTAAATGATTGCATCACTTTTCAAGGGTAACATTCTCCAGTATTTATTGCCATCCACAGACATTCTGTCACAGGCTTGGCCACTCTGTTCACAGCAAGTGAGTCAACTACAGCTGAGGTTCCTTTACCTTTGCAATTATTAGAAATTGTTTTTTTAACAGGCGTGTTATATCAAAAGATGTTATTGATGGTGTTATCAATAGTGATGTTCTGTGTTCTTGGGTTAAGAGGTTGGATTGAAAGAGAGATCACTCATTCCCTTCACCATTGTGGGAATTCCAGCTCAGTATTTTTGTGTGACATTAAATTAGATTTAGATCTTTGTAAATATATTGCCTTGAGCAGGAGATAAACAAGAAGTTCCAGCTTCGCCTTCAGTTTGTAGATATGCACTGGACCTTAAATGAAAAGAGAAAAACTGCTGCAAGTGTGGCCTTTGACTCAGAAGTGCAGCTGTGGATAGTTAGTCTGATGAGAGATGAAATTAGCAAAGCAGTGAGGATACTGCAGAGAGAGTAAGGTTCAGGATAAAATGAGGGTTGTTAGGAGTGGTGCAATGATGGATATGCGAAACTTTGCTCCATATCCGAGTGAAAACTTAAGCTAGCCAGTCCATCTCATGATCTGTCTTTGTAGCGTAAAACCCTGCTGAATATCTGAGTAAATGGCAAAGACAGAATTTGCTTTCCTCACCACGATAGTGTTTATTATCTCCTGAGTGTGTCATTAGATAAAGAGTGTGTCAGGGAGTTTTACAGCTTTCTCTTGTAAAGATGTTTAAGTGGGTGGCATTGCTGATTAATTGTGGTTCCTTTTCAGAATCTGTGGGAAAGAACTTCTCATTAAACGCGACCCGTCTCTTAAAAACAAACCCAGTGGCAGATCTATCATGTTCAAATCGGATGGTGTGCAACAGTACTGCTCCCATCAACAGAATGTCACAGACCTGAAGACACTCAGTGTCATTGAACGGAGGGCAAACCACACCAGAGGCCAGTATCACAGCTCCCACCGCCGTTTCCATGCAGTCATACCGTGTGCAGTTCTCCACCCACGAACCCCCGACCTTATAGGCACAATGAGATTGTTTTCATTATGGAAGAAATTCATTTTAATGCTCATTAGTGTCTCCTCTTACAGCATATTGCTCTGCGGTCCCGTTCTCATTGGTGAAGCTGCAGGACACGTTCCGACAGGAGCCGCAGCACACCTGGGGGTCGCTGGACTGTTCGTACACTTGGTGCTTGCAGAAAAACAGTTATGGATTCATGTTTTCAAATTGAATTGATTAGAATTTTGACATTGGGTTTCACACATACCGGTCCACACTTCTGAGAACAATTGACAGAAGTTATTTCCATTGCATAAAAGCCAGTGTCCGGATCCTTGTATTGCAGACAGTGAACGGTGTAGCACAACTCTCCCTCAAAGTACTGAACCAAGGACTGGCCGGGACCAAGCACTGTCACTCCTTGGAAGAGACAAACATCTGCTTTCTCTGAAACACAAACACAACCTCACAGAAACTATTTGTTTGCCAGTCAAGTTAATTAGAGAAATCTGAAATGCAGTCATATAGCAACCAATTGTCACTGTTGTTTGTTTTCATTAAACTTAAATTACACGTACGGCAAGTCCGCTGAGGACAACCGCAGCTGCTGCTGCTGTCTGGAACCTCAAACATCTCCTCCCCCTGAGAGAAAACAGAGCTCAGACTTTAATGAATTTCCTCAATTATGGTTCCTCTTGGCAAATTACCGATTAGACTCTGAGGTGAGACAGACTTTCTGCTGACTTACCACCTGACAGATAGGGAGAGAGCTGTCCTCACATTGGCATTCTGAGAGTGACGGAGTAGAAGTTAATGAGAGAGCTGGAATATAGTTAATGCAGCTGCACCACAGGTACAATAACTTTTTAAAGGACGCTTTGATCAATAAATTCGAGTCGAATGACAGTCATGTGTATGTGTGAGTACCACAGTGATGCTGAGGGCAACAATCTCCAGGGACAGTAGTTTGAACCAGTGTGAGACCAGCCGCGCAGCTCACATGGGATTCGGGGCAAAGGTTGACATCGCAGACTGCAACACATTAAAAATGTATTTAAAAAAAATCACCTTCAAGATGGAAGCAAACAGACATTCTCTCTCACCGCAGTGATACTGGGGACAGCAGCTGCCAGTTGTGTTCAGATCTACAGCCATAATTTCCCCACGTGAGCAAGCTGGCACGGGCTCAATACAGGATTCACACACTGTGTGGACAAACATCACACACGCACACACCTGATTCACAATGAAGTTGTTGATAGGTTTTAATTGATGGAAACCAGCCAATAGCAGATGGCGGGGCTGATTTTGTTACCTACCACAGAGGTAAGAATAGCAGCACGACTTCTCACCACGAACCTCCACTAAGAATTGATCTTCTCGGCAGACAGGGGCAGAAATAGGAGGGCACGCAAAGGGGTCACACTCTGCATTAAGAGATTCAGAGAGTAAAATTAAAAAGATCCTCTGACTGGGAAAAAAAAGGATATTAAAATATTCATATGACCATATAGGAAAACTGTATTGCTGAGCTTCTCACCACATCTGTATTCAGGGCAGCAGGACAGGGCGCTGTATCCAATCACAAGTCTGTTGCCGTTATCACAGGGCGGGGCTTCACTGTCACAGATGGTCATGTTGCACTCTGATAGTGATTGAGGCAGAGAGGAATAATGATTAAGCATCCGCTCCACTATAATTGCAAAAATAAAAATGGAGAATATATCTGTAAGGACAGAGAGGCTATGTAAATAACTAAAAGAAATTGAAATAAGATGGTAAAGAGCTCTGCGTTCACCATTTGGCATGCTGCATGCACTCTCAAGAAAACTAAATTAGAATTTCTATTTGTTTTAACATGGCTGAGTTGCTAGGTTACCCATCACCACTAGACTTCTGGTGATTAAAGTCAGACTGGAACTATAATTTTCTCACAAAAATCACAAAAATGGGGAGTATTTCTTGTAGTGCCTGACCTTAATAAAGAAATTGAGGACTGAGGATTAAGATTGTCTCCTTTAAAATCATTATCTTAAGCACTTAGTTTATAGTGTTAAAACTAGTGCTGAGACTTTAAAGATGAATACATTTTTACGCAACAAACTTGTACAGGGACTATTTGCCCAATGCACCATATCAAAGATTGATGTCATAACTCTGCTAGTGATTGAGGCAGGAATAATGATAGTCCTCTCTGTCTCAATCACAACTGTGAATAATGACTCTACGAAACATCACATCCATGATGTTTTATAGAGTTGATGACAGTTAAGTAAAAAAAAACTTAAAGATAGAAGAAAAATGGGATTCACTAATTAAAATACCTACGTTTTTTAATTCCCACCTCTAGTTCAAACATTATTCCACTACAATGTTCGTTGAGAAAGAGTAATTTTCCTTCATTGGATTCAAACAGCCCCAAAAAGTCTATGCTACAGTCACCTACTATTACTAAAGGTCACATTGGATGTTTAAAATTTTGAATGAGTCTTGAAGTTTTATGTTTTTTGAGAAGACTGTGAATAATATATAACACCACTAGCTAAACTTGAGTCAAAATCTCTTGCTTAAAAATATAAAAATGACTTTTGTTATGAATATAATGCGACCAAAACTCCCTGAGTGTGAGCTCTTTCTTCATACACACCACAGATCTTTTTTGGACAGCAGGCTCCTTCTTCCAGCACATCGAGTACATACTCTCCCTCCCTTTCACACAGCGGGATGGCTACAGCGCTGCAGTCAGGCTCCACAGCTACCACAGACCCATTCTCCATACACCTGTACAAGCAGCAGCCTCGTACAGAGCCATTCCACTCCTCGCCGGGGGCCCGTGGGTTACCATCATTGTCCGTGCACACTAGACAACGAAGTCGCAATTAAGTGGACAAAGACCACAAGTAGATGTGTAATTAGATGTACAATGTCACCAACCACAGCGGTCCTCTGTGACACAGTAGGGAGAATCTGCTCGGTGCAAGATGGTTCCACTACGACACACGCACTCTTCTCTGACGAAGGAGCAGGTGGTCTCCTCATAGTACTCTCTGTTCAAACAGGTGCGGCTGGTGCATGTGCTCACACATGGCTGATACTCTTTACCAGGGGGGCAGCGCAGTGCTGTGAGAACACTTGGAGATGAGTAAACAGTGTCGACAACAAGCGATGACATCTGCGTACATGTGTAGCCCTTACGGCAAAAGTTGTGTCGTCTCCAGCTGATGCAGACTTGATGCGTGTAGCAGACCGCCACATACGCCGCAAGGAAGTCGCATTGGTGGTCCTTGTAGTGCAGGTCTCCTGCCCAGATGATGTCACAGAACTGTTCTGGTGGTACCTGGAAGTATAAGTATATTGAATCCTGCTAGTGTCAAAATTGAAGAACCTGAGAGAATTTTTACTTCACTGAGCTGCTACTACGGAGACACAGATTCACCATGAAGAGACAGCACAGATCAGTTGAGTAAATTGACTGTCATTCACCACAAATGGACACTCTTGTTTTCCACTACATTGACTGTTTCATTGTAGACTTATTTTACGGTCAAAATGTCCAAATGCCACAGGCTCTGTCACATCAGTGAAACATGAAAACTTCCGACTGAGAAACTGATTTCGGGATCGCTGTGACTATTTATGTGTCGAGATGTTCTCTTCTTGTCGTGGACACCATTAAGTTGACAGTTTTATTCATCTGTGAGTTTACTTGTTTTTTAGTACAGGGAAATGTCTTCACTTCAAAAATGTATTTCAGTGAATTGTTACGCATTACCACCTGGATTCTGTATTTGTCACTCTCGATCAGTGATGAGTAGATGAAGTTTCATGTCTGTTACAAGTAACATCCCACTTACGACCTGCTCGACTTACGTCCACCCGTACTTACGACCACGGCCAGCAGATGCTTTTTTTTTAAATTCAATATAGCGCAGCAGGCCGGCAACGCGTACGACAATTATGGCAGCCAGCTGGCATCACGTATGTCAGTTATGGCAGCACAGTATCCCAGCATCTCACTCTCACACAGTGATCTACCACGACAGTAGCACCTATAACCCTCACGTCGGCAATTTTGAATGACATGCATCTTATCTGACTTACAACCAGTTGGTCTGAACCGATCGAACGATGAAACCTCACATCTTTTCAAAACCAAGAGAGCCATCAAGTGGCATCTGAAAATTAGGACACTGTTTCAACCCACTGTTTCATGATACCTCATCTACCCGTCACTACTCTATATCAAGAGATAACTCCTTTTCTTTCTCGCCTAATGTGTGTCGTGTGAGCGAAGTCTGGCACAAGACTTAAAGAAGGTATGAGTTATATTGATAAAATGGGAACACATACTTTATCATGATTATTTGCAATCTAATATGTTGCTCATACACTCTACTTAATGAATATGTAGATTGTTTATGATAATACTAGTTTGTTAATGTAAGGTAATGTAATGTAAAGTGATGAAACTGCTAAAATAAATAGAGGGCAATAATGTTGGGAAAAAGAAAATGGCAATATAGGTGTAAATGAATGGCTTGGCTAAGGTGGTTTCAATTTCTGACCATAATGGCAGTATCATCCCTCCAGTACTTGCAAACGTAAGTGAGCCTGACCTTGCCATGGCACGCTGTAAAGGGTCTCTGCCACAGCATGGAGAGGCAGGTGGAACAGTCCCCAGTCGTACAATTGTCTCCTACTCTGCGTGTGTGCTCGGCGTCGTCTGTGGTCTGGACCCTCCAAGCCTGAAGGAAGACCATCATGTCTCCAACCTCCCTGACGACTGTGCCATTAGGTAACTTCAAGTCGTCCTCTGGGTTTCCATCGCAACAGCCTAATATGAGGAGAACCAGCTTCATGCTCGAACGAATAGATGATAATATCCCACAATCAAAGAGCACTTTTAAATGTCTATTAGGTCTGAAACCAGCAACTCACCACACAGTCCTCGAGTGGGCACAGAGGCATTACCGGCGGTGATGTACTGCATCACCATAATACCTGTGCTGTGGTACCATTGAATGCTTACACCGCCCGGTGTGTGGATCAGGTACATGCTGCCAGTGTCCTCCACGTAAAGAGCCTGACGGGAGAAAGGAAGCCTGGCAGGTCGGTAGTTCACAGTCACCTGAGGGCAAATCAACAAAATTACATTTTCTTTAGACCAGAGTTTTCTCGCAGCAGTTGGAGACAAAATTCACCTTTCGATCCAAGCGGTTGATAATAATTCGATAGGAGGTGGTTGTTATGTTCAGTTTCTTAAAACATAGACCAGATGTTCCACCTGTAGGGCTCTGATGAAAGAGTTCACTGATTTAGAACCATGCTGGCTAGGAAAGTGTGTCAATGGAATTGCAAGCAGGAACGGAAACTCACTGTTCTTCGGATGGAGTTGACGCTCTGTGAGGATGACAAATGGACACAAATCATTGATTGGGGTTTTTAAAGTTATACTTTGTTTCACTTACTTGACTGGTTGGGCATTTTTCCACTGTTCCGATGATGCTCTCCCTTGGCAGGTTAACAAGGATATAAGAGCCGTTGTCATATAACGCCACATTGTTGCCATCAAATGTGATCACACGCAAGTCGGACATCACAGTGCAGCGACCTTAGTGTACAATCACAATAGGACCCATGAAAAAGCAAACTTTTTTGTCCATTTCAAGTCATAAAACTCACAAGGACACTGCCAAAGTGGGCAGCAAGGGTCTGTGTTGATGAGGATGGGCAGGCCCAGGAGGCTGCACTGGGGTTGGGTGGTGTTGAAGCGGCAATGGAGCGAAGAATTGTGAAGCAGCAGCTCGCCATTGAAACAGATCAGCTCCGCACATTCATCAACTCGATAGGAGTACGGAGGCTGCAGAGGCAAGATCTTTGGTTTTACAAAGAAATTAAAGCACTATATGCTGAATTCAGGATTGAACAAGGGAGTGAAAATCATCAGCCCAGAGGTAGCTTCGGATACCAGGATCAACATTACGTAGTGTTAATAAATTGATGACTATTTCGCAAAAGCGACCCATACATTGTAAGTTTTACGTAATCACCAGTGTCTGATCTTTTTCCTAAACTGAAGTATACTTTTTTTGTACCTGGACAGTTGTATTTCTTGTCTGCATATTTAATTAAAACACTCTGCAGTGCAGGACTTTTTTTATCTGTACATTATAAATTAAACAAACCCTTAGGGTACGTCCTAATGCTGGAAGTGGAAAAATAATTACTTTAATTTCCAGAATCACTAAATGAAATCAGACCCAAAACACGTTTCAAGCTTGGTCAGCGTACACATGAGGCTTTTTTCTTTGGTACCCAATTTTTGGCGTAACAGATCTTAACAGTCTTAACAAGGTCGAAGGGAGAAGCTGTAAGTGTATCACCTTAAAACTTTAACGCAGAATGAAGGCCCCTGGAAACTACAGGAGAGTAATACTTGAGTCAAATGTACGCGAGGAGCTGCAAGTTGAAAACCCCAGACACCTATGTTGAATTCATCAGTATAAACAGTGTGGTAGCATTCGTCAGCACAAGAACATTTACTTACTGTACAGGGAGTTGTGGGCCAGACAAATGCATGTGTTGTTGATGCAGTAGTTGTATCCGGACTTGTGATTCTCTCTGTAGCAGGAGGCTCTGTAGAGAGCTCAGTGGATGTAGAAATGGGTACTGTGGTTGTTACAGGGACTGTGGAAGCGTCTGTTGTCTGTATGGTCGTGCTGGCTGGGGAAAGCAGCAGGAGGGTGGAGGCTTCTGTGGATGTTGCAGGGGCAGAAGTTAATGTTGGTAGAGCTTGCGTTGTCGTGGGGGCCATGGTGATTGTTGGCTCAGTTGTAGTGGACACCAGGGAAGGTGGTGTGGGGGGTTGAGAGGATGTTGCAACTGGTGTTGTCGCAACCGTGGTCGTTGTAGTGATTCCTGCGACATATGTTGTTTCTTCCGTGCTGAGTGACGTTGTTGTTGATGTGGTGAGTGGAATGGTCGAAACAGTAGCACTGGTGGTCGAATGAGAAGTGGCAGACGGAGCCGGCAGAGAGGTCAATTTTTCAGTCGTCACAGTTGTTGGGATGGCAGTAGTGGTGGTGGTTGTTGTTGGACTGTCAGTTGTAGATGAGGTTGTTGCAGTTATGGTGGTGGTCATTGTGGTGGTTGCAGTGGTAGTGGACGTCGTCGTCGGACTGGTAGTGCTTGGAGCAGTTGTTGTACCAGGAGTGGTTGTTTTATTTGACCTTGTCACATATTCAAAAGGAGTGGGCGTTGGTGGAAGTGTCACACCTTAAAGACACATGGAGGGGTAACATGAGATTTGGAAGGACACATTTTTCACAAGACCAACTTTTTTCTGATCGTTTTTTTCAGTCTGTCTTTGATGCCATGAATTTCTGAGATAAAATGCACCCAGTGAAGTAGCTTTGTTGACTTGTTTTAATATCTACAGACTTCTTACATAGAAAGCAGATCCAATAATATTGGGAAAAAGGGTCCATCACAACACTGGGCTTTGTCTGAGAGAACAATTTGGGGCAGAGACAGATGATGAATTTCATCAGACAATAATTTAAGATTTATTCGGAATTTCCCATTTCACCTTTTAAATGGAAAGAGTCTGTTCATTTCAATCGGATTGAGCTCCACATTTGGACTGCATCGATAATGCAACTAATACAAGATTAACTTACAATCCTCTATGTAGACACATCTTCTTGTCACTTCATCCAGGACCATGTTTTTAGGGCATCTTGGAAAACAACCCTCCACTCTGCCGAACACAAGGACATCATTACACAAGAGTATAGATCATTGCCAAAATGATGAGCATTGTCATTGAGCCAGGGATCTTACGGAGGCAGGAACAGGCAGCGTGTCGCATCTGGGTCACTGCATGTGTGAATACAAGGGCTTGCACAAGCCTGGTAGCGCCACTCACACATCATACGATAGGGAATCACAAAACGACTCTCTGCCAAAATAGAGGATCTAATTAGTTATCACTCATGTTTATATGCATGTGTTCGTGTGCACGTGCTTCTGACCCTCCAGTGTGAAACTGCTGCTCGCTCTGAAGCCGTCAGAGGTGTCGTATCTTTGTGCACGAGCCGCAGTGTGTGTCAGCGTCAGAAATATTCCAGGCTGGCTGGCGTGTTCAAATGAGGTGTGGCCTGGCATAAACAAACCCTGATGTTGGATAAAGGTTGCTCTGCGACTAAAATCCTCTCGGCGGCTCCAGTGCTCCAACTTCAGACAGTTTCTTCCTGTGATGACTAGGAAGTAATTTGGTCTCTCTGCAGACTCTAGCGACACCACAGGGACACCTACAAAGCATAAAATTCTTATTACACTGTAACTACTATACATCATGGTGAAGCTGAGAAGAGACACTCACGTGACGATCTGTCCTTATGGAGGCCGGCAGTGACCATGAAGTTGAACAGTAGACCAGTTGGTGGCAACGGTCCCAATGCTTCTTTCACCAAAGGGAAGACTGAACTGCTGGTACGATTGACTGCAAACATGGTGTTGTTGTAGACAGCACTCACCAAAGAAAAAGGACCATCACCCAGTTCTGTGAAGTCAAAAGCAAGTTGACCACTCTACCTGACATGCACGCATAAGAACATTTATCAATACCTTGATTTAAGTATTCACAATCGTAAGCTGAAAAAGAGCAACATTTCAGACATTTCATTTAGAAGACAAAACAACTGTGGCAGATCTGAATGACCCAGTTAGTGTAGAGGTCAAATCAGGGCTTCTTGGTTTACTCACGGCAAACTGCAGGAGATCTCCACTGTATGGTGACACCTTGTTGGCAGCATTTGTGAGCGTATGCAGCAATCGAGGTGCAAAGACACTCGCAGTCCCCCCCACGGTTACAGTTACAAGTGTCTGTCAAGCAGTTCCGATAGAACCAGGCAACATCCACCTGCAGGAAACATATCATATCAATCATATATCTACTGAACATCACATGTGAAGTAGGCCAGATCTCACAGGGGGTGGGTGGTGGAGGTCTTGTTTAGGGGCTAAGTGGTTCTCAATAATTAAACTGGAAAGAAGTGATGAGATACACAACAAAGAATGTGGGTCAACGGCTGAAATAGAAGGGATCGGATGAGCTCTGTGACCGACAGGCAAAAATACATTCACAATGTGTTTGTCTATCAAAACAACTGGATAAACCAAGCCTTTGTGTGCGGCTCCTATTGTGCTGTCAGCAAAAGTTAAACCTGCTCTCATTCAAGAAGTACAGGTATTGATTTAACAGTGTGCTGCATCACACCAGCAGATAACATAATACAAGAATAATGGACGCTTTGAGACTGATCTTGCTCTGGAAAATGAACTCGGTGATACAATTGTCTCAGTCCTATCAATATCAGTTAAACGTTCTTAATTTATTAAAGTATCAGCGCATTTATCAGCCTTTGTTACGTTTTTACTGGCATCTGCTTGTGTCCCCCGCAGGGAAAGCAACCAATTAAGATAACAAATCACAACTTTTGTTCAGAAATGAATGCATCGTTTTGAGCAGCAAACAAAACCATGAATGAAATCAATCAAAGACAGTGAAAGTTTGCCAAATTTGTGGAAGAAATTACATTAAAATATACATGAATAAGACGCTCTATTCCTTTTGTATTTCAAACCGCTCAAAACTTTCATTCAGTTTTCACTCTTTAATTTGTGAGGTGTGTTCGAGCGTGTAAAATTTAACTATGACTTATTGGGGACGTATTTGGATGAAGTACTGGATGAAGCAGGAAAGGATGTCATGGCAGCACAGTTTTTAAGCAGCGACATCCGTTTGAACCGGCGTCAAGTGAATGGACGCACTAAAAGTAACGCGCGCCATCTGGTGGCCACATGTCTGGATTATTCCAGCACTCGGTTTGATACCATCAGTTAAGATTAGTTCCCATAACCTCCCCGCTCTTGTAAGCAAGATGACCTTTCCAGCAGCTGTTTTCGCTCCCCACGGACGTCAGTCAGTGAGTCTGAATTAAATGGCACTCACCACATTGTGACAGGGAGCAAAGACATCACTGTAGAGAAGAGCACACTCCCTCTTGGCGTAAGGCTGCCTGCCCAGGTCCCCTTCACACGGTCGCTCCACAACGTAGTCGCTTTCGCACTAAAACACACAGCACATTTACACAGACGTTGACAGAGTGTCTGATTACTCTTAAATATCACAGCAGACCCAAGGGGAAAGCCCACAGACTCAGAAGCACAAAACAGAGCTTGAGTGGCAAACAAGGAAGACGGATGTTGTGTTGAAGTCGAGAAGAGTGCACTCGACTTGACTCATACCTGCCCCAGTGCCCAACTGTCTCCAAATGTCTGCGCATTACTGACTTCCATGTGATTGGAGGTGGTCATATCGTTGACAGTGACACTATCAAAATTGCCGCAGAGGCCACTGAGAAGTCCCTGCAGGAAAGAAACAATTACATCTGTGGAAAATTGAAGTGCGGTTCAGTTCATAACTGCTTCACCTTTATGAAACATATCCTTCAAACTATTGAGTATCCACATAATTATAACTCCTCCAAAGGTCAAGAGTCTTAAAACGCCAATGTCAGGGAGACTGTTAAATCAGAGTACGCAATACTACACAATCAGCTTTCAATAAATCCCCTTTGAAAGGTTCACAATTAAAGATGTGTGCTCATGTTTTTGCAGAAAGATTTCCAACATTAGAACTATTTAGATGACTTAACCTTACTACTAATTACTACTCCATCCTGGACATTGCAAGCCTTGTGGATTTAACCATAAGTCCCATTCTCCATGAGAGTATTTGGGAGTCAAGTTATAATAGCGAGGCTGTGCAGTTTATTGAGATGGATGTTGCGTCGCCGCTTTTATGGATAATATTGGCTTAATCTGGGATGCGCAGAGGAGTAGTTTGTGAAGTCTGATTCTTTTCAACACATCAGCAGCATCAGATTAATCACTCCAAACTGGATGAGTTGATGAGAATAGTATTGTATTCAAGACAAACAAACCAAGTCAAGACCTATGCCAGAGCATACAGAGACCAAGTCCAAAACCAAGACTGTGGATGAGAGCAATAGATTCATTTCCAATGAAAGCAAAATAGAAATCAATGTGTGTGAGTGTATTGAGTTTATTCCTAGTCTTGGACTTGACTGGGTCTCAGCCCCTCTTAGTCTTGGGTTTAGGCTCTTCATGCTCTGGTCTCAGTCTTGGTGAGATGAGAATGAATGAGTTAATGACTGTCATACTCATTCTGACCTTCCACTGAGGTCCAGCTCTGATGTGCACAGTTGTCTTTCGGTCCCAAAGGATGGTCAGGTCCTGGTTTGAGAAATGGACCACTGTGTAGTAGCCAGCTTTCCACAGCTCAAAATCAGACCCTCGACCAACAACAGTTGACGGACTCTGGGATAATTCCAAAGACAGAAAAGCTGCATTACAAGATGCTGGATGGAACTGGGATTGTGCCTGTATTCCATACAGGATTTCCAGAGTTGTCAGTGAAGTAGATCTTCGTCAGTCCGACGTGGATAACCAGTACTTTCATGCACACGATACCACTCTCATAGCAGTCCTTATTCTGGGCAACAATCGACACTTCTGGTTCTCCAACACTCTGCAGACGGGGGAAGAGAATATGACACAAAGAATTTGTATCTTTTGGTGGCATTAAATACAACAACCTGCCAAAAAAAACACCACCACCCTCTTTTAAATGCAATCGGAGATTAGCCGGTCATGTTTATCCCAATCCTGGTGACAGGCGGTGACAGGAAAAGGAAGTAACTGCGCCACCCAAACAAAGCTCTGGTGCACTCTGGGGAGACCCATTCTTTTCAACACTGCCGGTTGGCAGGTAATCTTGGAGTCTGAATTAGAGTGACTGTTCTGCTAATTCTAATTCTATATCCCTGGGAGCATAAGAGTCCCAGGCTTCGGAACAAACACTGGACTCTTTGTGTGGCCGCAGCTTTGTACAGTGTCTGCTAGACTTACAGTGGTGCAAATACGTACCCACACACAGACACAAACACACACCTAATAAGCTCTAATTAAAGCCTTCTCTGTCTGCAGTGCAGAAACAGTGTTGGATCTTCTTTCATGAATCTACATTACAGCCTCGGCCATTGAATGCTAACAGTTGTGTTGCTGTCTTCACACAGGTGGGTAACTTGGCATGGCTGCATGTTCCCAAATATAAACACACTTAGTGACAATGGATTCACACAAACACATCGACGATTTGATTCATGAATTGATTGATTAAATAAAAGTTATCAGTCATGTTAAAATGTAACTCTTGTTCATCCCCTTAAAAGATTGTGTTTAAGAGAAACTGAACAGAAATTTCAACACGTTCTACAAGGCATCTGATTCCAGAGCCTACAAAAGTATCACCAGATCAATTTTTCATTTGCACATTAAACATTTGGAGGCAAGAGATGGATTCACTGTGTTCTGTACTCACTTTAATCAAGTAGACCTGGCAGTCTGAGTGGTAGTCATACTCCAAACCATCAAAGGTGTGATAATGTCTGTCACTGTAGACCGTGCACACAGCTGGACATGGTGAGTAGCTGCAGTTAAAATAGCCCCGGTGACACACACTGAGAGCATGGACGGACACAAGGGATGAGTGGCACATAAAAAGTCGAAAATGACTTTTGATTAACATGATTCAATATGTGAGCAGGCAAGGTAATCATTAGTGACAGCAGGAATAATCCTGGTACCATTTGTAGCATGACGTTTCCACGATTTCCCCGGGCAGATACTCGAGACCAAGCCAAGCACAGGGACAGTTCTCCGGGTAGTAACACTTCCCTTGGTGCTGCACTAACCTGAGGAATTAGAATCAAGTCAAATACTCAACAGATGAAAACAAGATTGTATTTGGATTGAATTTCTATGATTCTGAACATGCTTTTTTTTGGAAATAAATGCACATTTTAGAGATAACACTTAATGAAATTACAATCTCTTGGAGTAGATTGTTAAATTCAAATCACCGAGCGTCATTACTCATTTCTTGGTTAATTTTTCAAAGCCACTTGATTTCAATTATTACATTAATTATTTTACTTCAGTAAACTAACTTCACATAAACATTTTTTGGTGCTCTCAGCTTTTCATACCTCTTTCTTTTATATATGCCATTGACAACATTTTACTTGAAGAGATTTGAGCTTGCACAGAGGTAGTTGTTTTTGTTCTCCTTTTCTGCTCCAGCCTTGCATGAAGCTTTCCACCTCATTGTTTTTTTTCTCCAGTTTTTCCTGGATTTGATTGATGACTTTTTTGTTTCTTAATTGCTGTTTTGCTCCTTCCTTTTCCTACTGTGCCAGTGACCAGCTCAGCATGTGCCGTGCCTAGTCCACTCAGTTGCATACTTTTTTTTTCATTTCACTGTTAAGTGTTTCCACCAACTAATTCAAGCTGAAAACGGATAGTCAGTGAAATCATCGCACTCTCAAGCAGAATAGCTATGATGCCTCACAGCTACACTGACGGTCGTATAAAATTAGCTAATGTTCAAGGGTATTTTTTAATTCTGGAAAGCAAACCCATTGAAACAGGAGTAAAGCACTGAGACAACACTCAATGTTTAGTTACCCATGAGGACAGACACACCCTGGGATGCAGGGTGTGTTGGGAGGACAGGTGAGGTTCATCATAAGATTACGACAAGTTGGCGCACAAGCCACGCCTCCTCTCTGGTCTGTGCAAGTGTGGTACACTTTCCCCTCCGCGCATTCCCCTGCTTCATCGCTCTCTGTCTCTTACATAAGCGAAAAAACAAACACGAATCAAATCTCATTTGCACAACAGAAAAAGGTAATAAGCGAAAGGGAGGTGCACCTTTTTCTTCTGGCACGCAGTCCAAAATTCCATTTCTGCAAAGGCTGATAAAGGATGTTTAGTTCAAGTCTAAAATTACTCAAACTGCTGTTGCATGGGTGACAGCAAGCTAGCTAAAAGCTCCACTTTTTAATTGAGGTCAAGGCCAACAGTGACTCACCAGGGTCCAGAAGCACTGAAGGTCACCTCCCCTGGTTGTGACACACCAGTTAAAGAATAACAGTTGCACTGAGACCTGGGGATAAACACACCAAGTTATTTTAATTACATTACTAATGATGCTGCTTTGTGTGTCGCTGTTTGTGTGTGTTGCTCTCCCCAAACAGAAATGGATGGCCATCATTAGTGTGACAGATGAGGTGCTGCAGTCTTACAGCTGAACACATCGCTGACGGACGTCGTCATAGTAACTACCATCTGGGCAGCCACACCCCTCCGCACAGTCGTCTGGGTCGCATGTCTCCGTGCTAGATAGAGCACGACAGGACCGCCCGCAGGAGGACACACAAGATTGATACAGCATTCCTCCAACACACACCACTCCTGCACACGAAAACACACAACACAGATGGCAAAAGTAAACTATATTTTGTCACAATAAACTATGAATTTTATGAAGTTTAATATATTGAACATTGTTAAAATTCACTCAGGATATTCATAATGGTTTATAAGTGTTTTTCTAATGTTCTCCATGTCCTCTTTTATTTCCTATCTTGTGCTGCATTTTCAATACAGCATGACTTAATTAGAGGGAAAATCAGAGAGATTAAATGTTTTAAGTGAAATGCATAAGCTCAGGTACCAAAGTGCAAAAGTCAAATGGTAACATTAGGTAGCCTACGACTGGTGATAGGTGGATGAGGTCTCATGAAACTGCAGGGTTGACGAAACAGAAACAGGGGGCAACAGATGGTTCAGAAATGCTGTGTGGTTTCAATGAATTTGTTGTTCAAGTTCAAACTATTGACGGCAGACAGTGCCATCTGGTGGCCTTTGAAAATCAGTACACTGTTTCATGAAACCTTATCAACCCTTCAGTACTGTCGTGAAACCTTATCTACCCATCACTACCTACGACCAAAAGATAGGCAAGAACTGAGAATTGATAAAGCTCTTAATGCTCCAGTGTTGGGGCCTAAACTCCTAAATAATAATTCTAAAATGACACATGGCTTATACTTAATCTCAAAGCAAAAACAAATATGTGCGATCTTAAATGGCAATGCAAAAACACCTAACATTCACTATCTAGTGATGCATAAAAAGTTGCTAGATAATTTGAAGACACGCCTTGACCAAATCGAACTATTTCTTTGGTTTTGCCTGAGGTTAGACTAGACCCTGAAACTGTACACATTACTCATTCATTCACAGCTAATTTCTTTCTAAAAACAGCAGCATCCATTTCGCACTCACCACATTCAGAGACATGAGCTCTGAAGTCAATGTTAACACCATGTTTGGAGCAGAGAAGAGCGTAGTGAGCCAGAGCGGTGCACAGACAGCTGCTGCCACAGCGACAGGCCTGGTACCGACACTGTTGTTGGTAGACATTTGGACTGATGTGGCTGTGACAGGGTGCAAACACCGTCTCCAACAGAACCTCACAGTGCGATGCGTAGAACACTGTAAGCAGGCAAATAATAATTGGGCTTTTTGACAGGCTGATTAAATGAATATTCAGAGTCAGACTTGACTGATTTACGACCGGTGAGGAGCTTGCATGGATATTAGATGGCAAGTGGCTTACATATCTTAAATTCTGATCAGCAACTCTACAGACTTGATTACGTCTTCTAGAATCTGGGACAACTTATTAAGGACATCGAGCTGGCCTCGTGTTATGTGCTTTGGGAAATACCAGTGGTTTATTCAAGCCAGAGGCAACTAGACTACACAGTAAATAGACAAATAAGTTAATATTTTTCAGTATAATAAGATGGAAAATAATTGCCTACATGTAATTTCAAGCATTCTTAAGGACAAATTATGCTTATAAACTTGCAAGAAGGCCTCAGTCTTGCTTAAGTTGTTTTCTGGATGAAATCATCAGGATTATTCCTTGAAATGGGACAAGGAATAAATAATTCAATTTTGGGAGGGATCTGGATCATTTTTATCCATTAATTCAAGCGTTCAGTACACAAGACATACACACTTTCAAGGTCTCCCTACTCCCTGGTAGTCTGCGGGTTGAGATTCGATGCTCTCACCAGCGTGGTTGTACAATGTCTGATATCAATGGCCCATTTGTAGAAATCACTCCCATCACTGAGAACCAGCCCCAAAATGCACTGCAACAGTTAATGTTACCCAAAGAGTGAATGTGATGAGAGCTGACAGTAAATAACATCTGCAAGTCTGATCAAAATGCTCACTCAAAAAACTCAATAAATGTCTATCTTAAGCCAAGCTAATTTAGCCGTACTGTCTAAAACTAAAGTCATTTTTGAATATACAATGGTTAACAAAGGGAAACACAAATTACCATTCTGTAGGTTCATCTCACATGGGTCAATAATGGGCAGGTTGACTGGCGCCACACAAGCTGAAGACACCTTCCAGGCATTAGCGTGGAGCTGCGGCGTGCCTTCTATCATACCTGCTGGAGACCTAAGCCAACCAACACCATCAACCATGTAGGACTCCCTGTCAGTGTAATAAAGAACTGACTCACAGAAAGTCATCCCGGAGATTTCCATTGAAGGTTCCGCACAGCCCGAGAGTGTGTCCATGCCAGTGGCTCTCCAGCTGCAGATAGACACGACCACCTCGTCCATCATAGAGCAACTTTAGCCCAATCCTGGCCTTCAACTGTGTGAACACAGAGCTGAGCTTCTGCACGGCCAACACATCTAAGAACCAGAAATTAATAGTCAAATGGCAAATAATATACATCTCATACTAAAACTTAGTAGAGCAGAAGTATTCAAACCGTCAATATATGGCAGTGCAGGTGCAGGGTTGACACCAATCATGACTTCTCCCTCTCTGGTCAGTGTGACTTGATGGCTTACGTCTTCATCCAACACCACAGACACTGACTGAATACACACCTGCTGCTTGACACATTCACACCACACTTAAACATTTGAACAAAAGAGGCATTCTTTCATTGAAGATTGGCAATGCAAAAGTTACCTCAGCACAGCTCGTGTACTGCAGTGTGACTGTGAACCTACTGCTGCTTCTGCTTTTCGCCAGGACATACTGACAAGACCCCGGCTGGAGAAACATCCTCCCATCGAACGTCGTCACAAACACGTCACCAATAACCGAACACTCAGCTAAGAAGTGAGACATCACAGGTTTTTGACTCCTTAAAATCTTAAAAAAAATAGCTATGAATTTTACCTGTGCAGTTGTTCTCAGTGCAGTTCCACACTCCTCCAATGCAAGTACTGAAGCATCAGGCAAAAAGATTCATTAATATGCAGCTCAAACACTGACCAATGCACAACTAATGACAATGAAGTAGTTGATTGCATGCTCATGACTTCATAAGCAAAATGTACTTCACATATCCTTCAGCATTCATAACATTACTGTCTGGCTCTGGTGCTTCTTACCAAACACTGCACCCTTGTCGCAACACATGTCCTTGTACATATGAGGCTCCGTGGTAAACACAAGGACACTGAGAGGCAGCAATGCATGTTCCATTTTGCAGAATAAGGCCTGGAAGACAGACAGTAATCTATCAGTTCATCGAGGACAACCAAACTCTAAATCCTTTTGTGATTAAACTACCATCAGGGCAGTAGCAGCCATCCAGGCAATGCAAATTGGTTCCAAGACACTCTTTTTCGAAAGTGCAAGTGGGTGGACAGCAGCTGATACAATCTCTATAGACAAAACTCTCCTCGCAGCCATCATCTGTTAAAGAACACAAAGATTAGCGGAGCGCTAAAGGTGAAGTTGAGCTCTTACTCTGCTTCATAGGTTCCGCACACAACTCATTTGTTTATACCACGAAGACAGACTTGTGCATTAAAACATACAACAAAAACTGATCAGTGGCTTAATGTAATCTTGATGTTGACTGGTGACTCACAACAGGATGGGAAACTGTCCCTCCATTCCCTGACTGGATACCCGACATGAGAGCAGGCTCTAGTATACTCGACCAGGGCACGGCAGAAAGTTTCCTCGTCATCAGCCCTAAGTCAAAACAGCATGAGTTCATTCAGCTCATAAACCAAGAACGTCCATTGAAGCGTTTACTTACACGCAGAGGTCGGAGATACAGCCCGCCACGAATGGGTTTGGGTCAATATTCTCGTGACAGGACAGAAAGGGGAAAAACAGAAGAGCGCTGCATTTCTCTATGGCATCCTGCACACAGAGAAGAGTTCAAAATTTCAATATTAAAGTCATTACTTTTATCACAGACTGTTAAGTTTACATGAGGAGCTAAATTAAGTTAGTTATTGAGGCTGCTTCCTTAGGTCATTAAAACCTTGCCACTCAACAAATATCAGCTTCAGGTGGTTAAAACAGGCAGAAACAGAACATTTTGACTCTATAAGATGTAACATACAATCGAATCCACAGAATAAATCAACTTTCATGCATCTGTTTACAAAATGTGGATTTTCATTCATCCGCTGCAGAGCAGCCTCTTCTTCATGTCTCAAATGCCTGTTATTGGAGCGCCGTAGCGCTACTTCCATCTGCTGTCCGTTTTAGCTCACTACACGTGGACAATATTGATAAATTACAGTGTAGAAGCAAAATAAATACTTTAGCCGAGGTATGCACTGTCTCAGTGCCTTTCTGGTTAGGTTATAAAAAAACCTTTAGATTGTATTTGAATATGAATTTGAATCATACTTTGTGAATAACATGGTCACATTTCTCTCATCTGTTGTCAGCAAAAAGAATTTATCGATCTGCTTTATTCCAGAAAAGCTTTTGTCTTACATCCATATCTGACTCAGACTGGCACGGTCCACTTGAGTAAACATCCACTGATGGACAGGCTCTTTCATGAGGCAAGTCTACAGCCCAACTGTTGCCAAAAACTGCAGGCTCATCTGTCTGGATGCCTAAAATAGAAAAAGGAAAAACATTACTTTAAGAACTCAATTTTTAATTCAGTTATGTGAGCAATGATTGAGGACCATTTAGCTTTGTCTCCATCAAGCATTTAAATTAAGTCAAGTAGGTCTTCATGGAAAGCACAGTGACAAGAGAATTACTCTTATTCTCAATCAGTGGGTTCAATTCCATCTGTCTTCCTTGTTACTGTAAATTCTTTGCTCAAACAGTAGGATAATTGCAGACCTCACTGGATTTCTTCCAGGCATTGAAACTTCAACTATCATTCTCCTCTCCAGTCTTATTGTTTGAGTCTCAGTCCTACAATAAACGGGCTTAATCTGTGCTGAGAGTATAATAATAATAATTGAGATGAGTGGCTGCTGATGGACACAAAGGAAGAATGAAGGTCTGGTCTGGCAGGTCTTACCACGGGCGGTGGTGAGGTCATCACTAGCAAGGTGATTGAAATTCCCACACAAGCCACAAGGGGCACCATGGTGTTCCTCACTCATCTTCAGATAGACGCCTGAGCCTCCATCCCAGGCCAGAGAGAAACCAAAGACACTTTTCACAAGAAGGTAATCTGCCAGTCGCTCTATAAACACACCACTGATTGACTGAGGTAGAATTAGCCTGAAACAAGAGACATTTAAGGTTATTTACGTCCTTGTCTGTCCATTAACTGTCAACACACCTACGCCCCCCCTGGTGGACTTGATATCCAGCAATGTGGATCTCCTCCTCATTCGGAAAGAGCAGGCTAAGAGCTCTTGGACACGAATACACACTCCCAACACAATGTCTGCTGTTATGGATCTGGGCATGTCGGGAAATAAAAGAGAATAAAAGAGAAAGCGCAGGCATCAGTCAATAACCTATTGAGCAATGACATCATCAGCAATGAACAACAGAGGCTGTCTAATCCCATTTGTCTTGCGAGGCCCTTTGACAGCCACTTCTGAAGCTGATACCAAACAATTCAATTGTGTTTCACAAAAATGAACCCAATCCATCAACTGCTGCGAATCCTTACCCACACTGTGTATCGTGGCGAGGTGGAATGGCAGTCCTGGGCCAAGATATATGAGCAGGTTCCAGGAAAGTAGAAGTACACGCCATCGAATGTCTCGTAGTGGTACTGCCCCCATGACCTACAGATCCCATCACGGTCCTGACCCTGGTTAGGGACTGAAATGATTCATTAGAGGATCAATGTTTTGGAGGTATTTATGGATTGATAACATAAAATCACTAAATCCAAGCTTATTACCTCACCACTTGTCACTTGTCGTATACATATATTCTGTTGGTGCTCAGTTTAAGTGTCAGACCGTAGGAGCTAATCTTCAGCCACCAATCCAACCTCATCCCTCCTACTTTCAGCAAATCCCTTCAATCTTTCAATAAAACAGTAAAATCTGAATTAAATTCTTCATCGCATCGCATCGAGTCCCACCATGCACAATTCCTTAATTTGATTATTGAAATGGTTTTTGTATTGGTTCCTTTAGATTTAAGAATATATATTGAGGGTCAACTCAAGAAAAGAAAAAAGAATTTCATTTTAAGGGGAAGGGAAATCTAAAGAAGAAAAGGTTTGTGCCACGGTGGAGAAGTATTTTTTTAAAAGTTGGGATAAAAAGATCCAAACACTGCATATTTGGCTTCGGTTATTAATCACTACAGTATGGTACCTTCTGGGATCTTGTACAGCCTATTCATATTTATATTCTACCACCAAGAAGGTAACTTGGAATACACTCTAAATAACGCCCTAAACTCTAAATAACTGTTAATAAACAGTAGATAAGCTATTACTGAGTGAATGGTTATCTCCAAATTCTGAATAAGTGAAGTGTTAGTCTAAATCTAACGGTCGCATAGTGACCACAGAATTGCAATTACTGGGACTATTGTGCAGCCCGAGTCACATATTTTTGTAAAGGTCATCGCACTGTTCGGTCAGTTCTTCACAGTACAGTTTTGAAGGTCTTTAAAAGTCCTCTGTCGTCGGGAATCCCCACAGCTTGTGACGCCAATTAATTCTAGACGCTCATGGTTTTTCGGGAACTCTGAGTCACAACTTTTTAGTCACTGAAGTTATTTCAGGCTCTGCCTTGTGGGAGGAATGGTGTCGAGGCCAAAAGTTCATTATTTGTGACGCACTGTGGTACATGTTTGGAATAGTTCAAGTATTGAAATATAGCTTATAATGAATCTTCTCAAAGAAACCAACCTAAAAAAAAAGTCCTCCTTTTTCAGTGATTTTCTTATGCAGCACTGTGTTTCAAAAAGGTGTGAATAAAGATTTGAAGACCTTTGGAGGAGAGACAACATGCAGTCTTAAGTCTTGCAGCATCTTATAAACAAGGAGCGAAGAGAGTAGAAAAACAGATTTATGATGAACATCATGTCTGCTGTCCAAAATTGCAGTCAAAAAACAAATGTATAATTAATTATAATTAAAATTATTAACTATATAACTATAAAGATCAGTAATTTCACACGGGAGCTGAGAAATCGAGCACTTGTTTCTTAATATTCTCTATTTGTTTGTACCGTAGCACTGTTTGTGAGCTACACTGTTCAAAATGCATGCACGCTCTACGCTCCAACAAAGATGTTTCCTCCGCAAAGACGACAATAAACTCATTTAATCTGAGTTTCTATATTTTCTCAAATTCTCCAGAGGACCATTTTCCAGATTCCATTTCAAGCATCACTTGAATTACCATCCTCTTAGGAGCCATGTTATTTCCAAAGCAGGTGTGTCAGCTTATTGAAATGAAAATTAAGAAATTAGGGTTAAGGATCCCACTCTGAAACTTTACCACTAATGCCTTTAGAATTGTTTTTTTTTTATAGCTGAGGTTTAAGAAGGTTGTGGTTTAGTATCTGAGAGGGATTAAGGTATAATTAAGCCTGCAGTCATGATTACTAGGTGATGAATGGATCATTGCTCGACATAAATGGCCAGTCAAATTATGACTAAGCATCCTGCTTTATAAAGCATTTCCTTGTGCCACCTCTAAAAAAGATTTTTTATGCTATTTTTTAACACGGAATGAGCAGCATACGTTATTCAAAAACCACATCTCCCTCACAGTGACAGTTCAGGAAGACAGGTCATAAATAACCATATTCATTCTTGCTACTCAAATTATATACAACAGAGCTGTGCATCTATAGTGCTAGTTATCAACCACTTCCCTCCTGTTGCACTCCGGACACAAGTGGTTGTTTAGCATAGCTGAGTGTACGCACTTACCATCATGCAGCAGCAGCGGGAATATTTGTGGAAGGATATGGGACATAGTGCCACTCAATTGTCAGTTTTTAACTAGAGGATTGTGTTGAAAGTGCTTTGATAAAAGCCAAGATTGGAACAAATGTGCTTAAGGATTTTTACTTTTGTTTTGCGGTGTTTGGAAGACTGTATTTTAGAACTGATTTGTCTTTGTAAGGAACAAAAAAAATTGCCTCCGACTGGAGATGAACTCAACAGCCAGGCTGCAAATTGATTCAAACACCTCAATCTTCCACTGGTTTCGTATCCACTTTAGAATTTAGTTTCTATTTCTGGTGATAGTCCCCCAGACAAGACTTGAATCTAAGGGCGAGAGTGCCTTGTCCATGAGGATACTGGTACTTTGGCATAGTTTGTCAGAGAAGATCATAAAACATGTGCCACCACTTTTAAAAACTACTTTTTATAAAGTGACATTTATGCAACATTGTCCTGCTTTCCTACACAGTGCTGCTTTCACTGACATGTATCTCAACAACATCCATGTGTGCGCACATGTGTTGACTCTTTGCAAGTTCATCTTCATCTGAGCTTCAGAGGGTTTTCACTCCGCTTGTAACCCAGATGTGCAGCCATGTTGGATGTATTCTTGGGTGAACACAGGCCTTTATGAATGTTAAAACCGCTCCCTCACTTTCAATCAGTGACGACCCATTTAGCCAAAGTGTTGTGAATTCCTGCTAAAAAGGGAAAGAAACCTACAAAAAAATGAAAAAAAAAATGTTTCTAGAGAACAGTTTTCATGTTAAGGCTACATAATCACGTTTACTTTATTTTATGTACCTTGTTTGAAAATGTGGCATTGTTATATGCTATAATATTATTAGACATTAGATTTCAAGTTGGTGAGGTATTTTTAATTATCCTGAGTAAGTGAGTACTGAGTAATTTATAAGCCGTAATTGTTCTGTTAACTGTGTTGTTTTCCTTCAATAAATCTGTTCTGATTTAAGAGATACATGACGTGTACTTATGTACATTAGCAGTCATTTATAATTAAATTTACATCAATATATTATTGATGACAAATTCAGATGTCCACACTAGTTATCGTGAATGCACCCTAGTACATTCACAACATTGTTATTTGGCTTTGATATCCACCTGTACTCACTTTCCTCTGGCAACGTTTGGTATCCTCCTCTCTGACTGGTGATACAAGCCAAAAACATGCTGATAAATAACCACTTTCCTTGCAGTCGTTCAGGATAATTTAAATGCATGCGCTTTGTTTACCTGCCCAGTGCCTCCAACATGGCAACTTGCGGGAAAACCCTTCCTACTGATCTACTTTTGTGACCATATATTTTTCCTCTCTTTCAGGTCTTCAAGTCTGAATGTTCTTACTTTCTTTTGTTTAGAACCTACATTGCATGCTTCATAGCCTCTGGCTAATTACTTCTTCCATATTTAAAATGTATCCACAATAAAATGAAGTAGAAACATTCAAAGACTTCACTTAAGTTCATTATGCTGAAGATCATGGGCAAAACAACTTGTATTGAGATGTATATTTGGCCACCAAACGATCAACCCCAAAGTAACCATAAAAATATGGGGCAAAATTACTATTATAAATACGTTAAGTTTAATCACTGAACATAGATCGCACTGCAGGTGCTTATCAAGCAATAAGGGGTACATTTGTAGTCAATGTAAGATGTCATGAGAGAGTGAAAAGCTAGTACTCGCTTCTATGTCATACTCACTGATCTGACAGCGGTCTCCCTGCGCTTGGAACTGGGAACAGTCACATACTCCGCCATCCTGACACCAGCCTCCATTGAGACAGCCACAATGTTCTGAAAAACACAAACATTTTTTTGAACTGTTCACTACTGAGACACTTTCATGTGACGTGCGTTTACCTGAAGAAGAATCTCTCGCTGTGTAGTTGTGTACGACACTGCGTGATAGAGAAGCTTCTGAGATAAGTGGTCTGTAAGACTTGGAAGACAATGAAAGATTCCAAATCAATTCCAAACAAAGCTTGGACAGTTTTGAGTCTAATGCACCGCTAATGTATCTTAAAGTTATAAGTCTCATCACTTTAAAGTGGAAGAGAGTCCATGGGTTAGTGAGCGGGTCTCGGTCTTTACAAAGACAGCTTTGTGCCGGTTAGGCTGCTGTGCGCATGTGGGCGCCCTGACCTCCTCTAGTTCTCTTAGGTGTAGTGTACCAACCTCCTCCCTGAGGAGATCCCGTTTCCTCCGCAGTGCATTAGCCCTCCTGCGCACACACACAAACATGCACATTAGTGGGAAGAAACAGTCAGAGGGGAGACTTAAGTGCACTTTACACCGTTTGAATTAAGCCTTAGAACTTCTCTCTGCTGAACCCTCTCTCTCTCTCTCACTCTCACACCAGTTCACATAATAAGTTACTGTCTCACTTGTACACCCCAGTGACCAAAAGAGGCAACTGCATCCATCGCTGCAATAATTGGAGAAATGTACCTTTGGAGTCTGGACACTGAATGATGACTCTGGGCTCCTGTGCAAAATAAGTGCAAAGAAATCACTGCACTTTCAGGAATTCAATAACAATGTGAAGCGTTTGTTTGATAATACAATGCTCTGTCTCAATAACTTAAAGTGTTTCCTGATATTTTATGGACATTTGTGCGAATTCTGGGGGGTTCTTGTTAGATTTTTGTAAAATAAAAAAAAACAGTGGAATTGAAAAATATAGGTTTAAAGACAATTACCACATTACATTAAGCAGTTTTAGTATAATGGGACTTTCAAGCTGGGCTAAAGTCATTATTCTCTGACTTGCCATTTAACATGGCACCATTTTTTTTTACAAAGTGTTTTCTTTTATTCTGCATTTCCACTTGTTATAACAAATACTAGCTTCCACCTGACTGAAGTGGAACATATGAACGAACTTACCCTCAGTGAGTAGAAGTTGGGTGACTGAAAACGTCATAAGAAGAAACCGTTTCAGTGTCCGCTTTAAGTTCATCTCAGAGTCCGAAAGAAGGTCCCGCGTTAACGGAGCATCTCAGGGGTCTGGAGGGGAAGAGGATGACAAGTTGACTGGCCGCCTGCAGGGGAAAGAACACCTGAAGGAGCAGCTCACCTGATCAGATGACGCAGAGCCCTTCACCCGCACGCGCTGCTGCTGCTAACATGCTAGCGTAAGTACGCGCTCCGGTTGAGACTGTCGGCTGCTACGTCTTTTTGTCAGACACTAACCTCATGGAACTTGTTTCTAAATGCACTTCAAGTTAGCGTTATCACAATTATTTAGTCCCAAGTGTTGTCGTATTGCCGCATTATCTGAGCATGAACTCGTAAAGCTATTGTAGCTTTAGCCTTATCTCAACGTTCATGTTATAAGGGAATTTAAATATTAAATTAAAAATAATAGATATAATTTAAAAAGATAAAGTACTTCCTTCTATACTTCCTGTCTGCAGCAAAAACCCACTGTACCATTATTTATTTTTTTATTCAATAATACTCAATTGTTGACAAATGTGTTCTGTTGTCTAAGTAAAATAATAGTGGTTAAAAAAAAAAAAAAGGGTTTTCATCCATTGCGTTCCACTGTATGTTAATGGCACGATTGATAAATATTACCTTCATGATGTGATAATTTTTTTGTGTTGTTTTAAGCACATTCTCTCCTATTTGTTGTCTTTGATATCGACAATGTTCTGTTAAGAATTTAGTGTCATAGTGTATACTATTATGGTTTTAGTGTATATGTGATGACAGTGAAGTCATCTCTTAATGTGAGTTTGTTCAGTGATTGATGAAATCACGGTAACCTGAAAATACTACACAATATTCTGGCACTCACAAGGAATTCAACACAAAATCAAGGCATGCATGAAGGTCACCTGAAGTCTTCTTTTGCTTGTTTTTGCCATCAATTTAGTTTTTTCCTAATTTTATTCAATGCTTTCAAAGGGCTTGACCCTATACCTGTGACAGAGGCAGGAGACACCCGGGACAGATGGACAGTCCATTGCCAGGCACACATTGACAACCAGTCACGCAAATACATTCCCACTTGCAAACAAATAAGCATCAAACGTCTCACAATGTTACCGTAACTTTGTCAAAGTTAGGGAGGCCCACTCCGTTCTTACACATGGAGAGGAGAGACAATGAACGCGATGACAATTGAGAAATGGCGAAACCAGGAAAAGGGAGAAGAGAAAGACAACCAAGGGCATTTGTGAAAGAACAATTGTTGACGTGTGTGTGTGTTAAAACCAATGTTTGTTATGCAAATGAAAGCTATTTTCACCCTTCAGTTTGTTTGTGCTTTGTCTCCCTCTACAGGGTGGTCGGTCATTTTGCTCACAGATGGAATAAAAGGCATTGTAAGAAGTCATTCATGTTTATTAGCGCTGTTCACATATATGCACATTTTAAAGCAGGAAAAGCAGATGTGGATAACTATTGACGGATATAACTTAACGGCCATTTCCGGTATCTGGATGCTGTTGACGGAAAGTGCAAATTATTCTGTAGTTTTGTTTTATTTTGCACATTGGGGTATGGGGTTGGAATAGCGGAGGTAGTTAAGATAACTGGCGCAATGTTGTTTACACAGTGACGTCAAGTTGATGTTTCACTTCTTGTTAGACATCATAGTATTGACGTCCTCCTCCAGTTGAAGGCTGTGCCACTGAGCAATGGGTCGGCGCGGGTTGGCCAGCATGTCCGACCAATGGCGTTGCTCCGTCCCAGTAATGTTGCCGCCCAGCACAACCTTTCCAATGGCGTCGTTTTTCCCAATCTTGTCATAGTCCAACACAGTCACTGCAATCTGCACTTTCTGATATGACACACAGAACATTAACAAATAAGTTAAAGTGAGGAAAATAACTTAACCCAACCCAATTCTGGAACACTTCCAAGGCGTCAAGGTGGATGTGGCACCATTTTTTCTTGATAAGCTATGCACATATCTTCATGAATCTTCCTGCTCTATTAAAACTGCTGCTTGATTTTATTACATTTTCCATTCTGTAGACGTTTCATTACTTTCTTTGTGCTCTATAGGTAAACAAACAACTCTGGCGGCTCTATCTTGTCTTGACTTACTTCAATCTGTTCACATGGTACTTCAAAGCTGAAGGACTCGTTGTAGTACGGGTTCAGGGTGTTCTTCTTAATAGTTGTTTTCTTTTTCTTCAGCCTTTTTCCATTTTGCATTAAATGAATCTTCACATATGGATCTGAGAGAGAATACAGGAACGTCAATATTAGTACTTTCAGACCTGCTGTTGAAATTATAAAGAGATTTTTAACTGAAGAGGAATTTTATAGATGCTTGACTCGCCTGATAATCCACCCACGTCCATTTTCTTCAGGTTTTTGGCCTCTAAAATCACCACTGTCAGCTTCCCTGCAGTTGGCACGTACCTCAAGGACAAACAAATGTCTCCTAGCTTCTCACTCTAAATAAAAACAGACACAATTCACTTTCCTTGTATAATATATATATATATATATATATATATATATATATATATATATATATAACGCATTTGAAACAAATTTAGTAGCTAACGTTGAACAGTCTTAGTCTGGTGAATATTACCCTAGATGTAGAACAAAATGCAATTAATAAAGAGAAAAAGTGTGATCAATTTCTACTCCCACTCTTATGGTTTCACCTCTTCCTTCTCGGCCTTCTGCAGATCCCTCCACTGCTGCAGGGACTGGCTGAAGTCCACACTACTCATAGGAATCTTCACTGCTCCGATTGCATCGTGTTTGGAGAAGCGGTCAAAGTCGTAAACGGTCATCACAAGGGTCTTCCCGCCTAACTCAGTGTACGCTACCTGACCCACAAACAATACATTTGCATTGTGTTATTTACTGTTTAAAGTATTTCATTCATTTTAAAATACCTTAAAGGTGAAGGTCTCATTGAAGTTGGGCGCCAGGGTCTTTCTGTGGACTTTGGTCTCAAACTTTTTTTTCTTGTCCGGGAGCAAATAGAGTTTTACATAAGGATCTGAACTTCCTCCGACATCCATGGCCGGAAGCTCAGCTGCTTGCAAGATGCCAACTACCAACTAAAAGGATAGGAAATTATCAGACGAACCAAATGTCATCAGATAACAATTTCATTTAATGTCTACATTTTTGGGCTATAAATAACTATAATAACTATAAAGTGGGTATCTGGTTGCTAATTTTTGTGTCTTCATCTTATATAGAATCTTGGTTATTGTGCAAGTAATGTTTATATGATGCAAAGGTGTTCGGTTTATAATTTTTGTGTAATTATTTTGAACATATTTGACACCTGATTTTATACTTTAGCAATAGTTCACTAGTGTTCACTAGTGATGGGTAGATGAGGTATCATGAAACAGTATTGGAGGGATGATAAAACGGTGTCCTAATTTTCAGTGGCCACTAGATGGCACCTTTGTTTTAGAAATTATGAGAGGGTCACCGTTTCATGAGTCCTCAAACTTTCACTACTGTGTCATGAAATCACATCTACTCATCACTAGCGTTAACTGTGATGCACAAGTGTGAATTGTTCTACAAACACCTCAGAATAAGTGACAACAAAACTCAAAAATGAGAATCAAAGATTAAGTTTAATACCTGATGTGCAGCAAGGTTCCCTGTACCCTTCCAACTCACCGTATTATCTGTGAAGTTGTAGTCCAATGTGAAATGCAATCGGCCCAGTTTTTCATCCTCTTTTGGCTCATTATCTGAGAGGTCTGTTTCTTTTTGACTTTGACTTTTCACTGGCTGCAAACAGAGAGTTGAGAGAAATAACAGACCATTGTATTGAACCAAGTTACTTTAAATAGAAGACAACATAATGTGTGTGATCTGAAAAATGCTTGTTTCAGCTGTCACTTTTGGTTGTTGGAGGTGACTCGGATGTGGGACAAGGACAGTACATCTGCAGGTGGTGTGTAGGTTTGCGTATGTGTGTGCCAGACCTCTTTATACCCTCCATCCATTTCTGTGTCAGAGCCTCCTTTGCTTTTTTCTTTCCCTTTTTTCTTGTCCTTTTCTTTGTCCTTGTTGTCTTTGTCTTTTTTCAGGCATTTCTTCCAGAAACACACTGCGCAGGACAGCAGCACACACAGCGACACAATGCAAAGCGCAGCAACGGCCCATGACGGCACTGAAAGATGCAAATCACACATTTAGTAGCAGTTAAATGTGATTGAAATGAAGGTAGAATCTTATTGCATGAAATGAAGTTATCTCATATACTGATTAATTCAGTTTATTTACTCCACAACCTGGTGTATTTTACTTTACTTTCCGGTAGTTTCTCTTACTCAACTATACTGCAATAAAACTATATTGGAGTTTGTGTTGCAGATTTTTTAAAACTCTTTTGTAAAATATATACATATAGTTAAATGTCGTATTCAAGAATGTGCTAGCACACGATTCATTGAAGTCCACTGATCTTCATAAAGTCTTCTACTTACTTTGCTTCGTCGCTTTGATCTGAGAAATAAATCTTTCTATAAGTATCATGTTACGTATTATTGGTTTGCTTTAGTTTAGTTGGGCGATATATCATTCGCAATATTTGTTGTGGCTCTTTAGGCAAGATTAATTGCCAACCCAGCCATAGGCTTTTGACAGCTAATTTCCCAGTGGTTTACCCATAATAGTGGAACTCAGAAACACTCAGGATTATAATGACTCTCCTGATTATATGGCTTAAATAAATATTACAGCCAAAAGAAAAGAGCTAAAGAAATTATTTTTATATTTAGCAATGGACTCAGCTTTTGACATTTAGCGTCTAATCTTTTGTCAAAAAAAAAAAATCAGGTAGTTTAATGCAGCCCAAATATTAATAAAAGTCTCACTGCATTCTTTGCAGTGATGTGTAGTTGAGGTTTCATGAAACAGTATTGAAGGGTTGAAGGTTTCATGAAACAGTGTGCTGATATTCAGAGCCCACCAGATGGCACTGTCTGCTGTAAAATGCTGTAAAATGAACTTGAACAACTAATTCAATGAAACCTCACATCATTTGTAAACCAAGACCACCATCTAGTGGCCTCTGAAAATTACAACACAGTTTCATTAACTGCAATACCGTTTCATGACACCTCATCTACACCATCACTAGTTCATTGCTGTTGATAGTTTTCTTTTTAATATTACGTGTCAAAGGATGGAAATTGGTTTTCTGTTTTTTTTTTTGTGTGTGCTGCGGTTGATTTGTTCCTGTGACACATTTGAAACTGAGTATTGTCGACAAGCAGGTTATGTTTTGTCATGTCATGTCTCCTTTAAAAAAAAAAAAAAAGAAAATTATGGATGGATTTGGATGAGATATTCAGGACGACTTAATTTTTTTTACAGTTCAGTCGATTGGTACTCAAGATATACACCCATTTAACTCTCCATACTCCCTGGTGGTTTAAGAGTTAGAATTAGGATTCGGCGCACTCAGCACCATGGCCTGGGTTCCATTCTAGACTCAGTTGTAGTTCTCCAAAGGATTTTTATTTGTCGGAGGTTTGCCCTCTCTGAGTGCTTTTCTAGGATTTGACTGCTGTATAGAAAATATATATGAAAGTATACCATTTTAAAAGCCTTAATATGTTCCTGTCAACCCAAGTTATTTGTAAGATGCCATTGGTGTCACTTGAACTGCTACAGTAGGACTGAATGTGGACAGGGACAAAGACAGCATTTTTTTCACTCACTGTGGATTTTGTGCAGCTCATTCATGAATTTCCTGGTACTGTTGCTTCCAGGTTGGTTGTGACCTGGTTGCACCGTGTCGTTTGGCAAATGCACCGAGGTATCCAATGGGCCGGCGGCTTGAGGGCTCCCAGTCATGTTGGTGACTTTTAGGAATGAGCAGGATCTAACTGAAACAGTACAAACGGATCATCACATGAGGTTAACTTCATCTGGTGCCAAAAACAAAAGAGCAATTCATGCAACCAAAATAAACACAGACATACGACCGAAGCGTTTTCAATTAATGCTATCGATTAAACATGGCTGCCTTGATTTTCTTCACATGGACTTCCAGTGAAAGTCAGAGTCAAATGACTTCTCCTTTTTCTGCTGGTTGGGCACTAAAACAGAACCCGGGATCCGTCTCTGCCAAAGCTGCTGACGTGAAGGGAAGTGCCGCACAGACAGAGAGAGGGAGAGACAGAGGTTAATCACCATGCCTGGACCAGTGATCTTTCGTCAAAGGTGAGATTCAATGTCGCAACTTTGTGCAGATGAGTGTGAATAAATTGTCAAATTCTTGGAAGTTACATGCCTGTTCTAGGGATTATGTGATTTCAATCTGAAATTGACGTATGTTTCATCCTCTATTATTTAGAGGCACTTTTTAGATTTGTAAGTTCTAAACTTTTTCTTTTCCTTAAATCATTATCACGAACCTATCTGTTATGGACAAATATCACAGAGTGACATTGAGTATTAACAGCATTCATAATCGCCGCGTGAGGAAAACGTCTGATTTCATCTGTGATGAAAGCAGATTGAATGTGCAGTTTTCGTAAACAAATACAACAACAAAAAACCTTGAGTTAAAGGGAAATTCCTAGTGTTTACTCCGGCAAAAATACTGTGGTGAGTGATTTCATCATGAACAATTGTGTTGTTTTTATTTATTTATTTATGAGTCAATCTTATTGCACCACAGCAATGTAAACACAGATGCGTTTATATATCAACATTACAGATTAGAGTTCACTTGCGCTACAGAAAATGTGTTCTAATGTCATCTAATTTTTTATTCCACAGATCAAATGATATTTTAGGCTGGTTGTCTCACCTCAGTCAATTGAAAGGTCATCAATCTTACCTGTGCACTGGGATGTCCTTAATCACAAATTTTCCTTCCAGACAAGAGACAAGCAGGTGTTGAGTTGTTGGCACCAGAAAAAGAGCGTGGAAAGGAAAATTGCCGGCGCCTTTGTTGTTGTCTCACCGGACATCAAGAAGAGGTGAGTGCAAGTGTGTCAAACTTTGATCAAGCGCGAGTGAGCCGGCGAGAAGATGAGTAAAGTGTGGCTCGATCATCCTGTGCTGTGAGTGTGTGTGTGCAATGTGTTCACACTTCTGTTTATTCACATCTCCTGGGACCGCTGGCCTTTTCCATGCCCCTCCTTCCTTGACCTCTGTCCCATCCCCAGAAGTCACCCTCCCCAGGCCAGCGCATATTGAATAATCATTAATATTCATTAGTGCAGTGACACAACTTTTCGAAAGGCTTGTTAGCATACTGAAAGTTCAGCAGCATAGAACATTTGCATTCATCACGGACATCACGACGTGAGCTTCTGTAAATCTGGCAGCAACAGCAGATCCGTCTCATTTTGACTATGTATAGATGATGTTGCCAGATTTAGAAACTAAGGGTGTGGGTTCTGCAGCATCCCACAGATCGGGTTCCGGCCCCGCCCCTTTCACCTTGAAGTCAGAGATGAGCAGCGATTGTGTACAGATGGAAGGAGAGAAACAGAGGACTGGGTAGAGGGCAGTTTGACATATGATACAGAGAAACATCTGCTTCAGTGACGGATCCGTCTTTGGGTTTCATTGAAACAATTCATGCTCAAATCACCAATGTGTCATGATATTTTACTAAGGGACAGAAAAGTATAGAGTTGTCAACCAGTCCCAGGTTGCCAAGGTACAGTGAATTGCACCACAAAGAGGGACCAGCCGAAAAGGTAGTGACTATTATGTTATCGCTAATATAAACACAATATTTAAAATAACATTTACTCCAAGTCGTAATTTTACAAATAACACTGACGGTGGTGATGGAAACAATAATTATTGTATGTCCGGATTACGGTGTGTGAGCGCAATATGAAGAATGAGACGCTAGGTGGCGACTATTACCTTTTGAGTCGGGAATTGCACTCGCGAAGTAGAACCGTATCCAGGATACACAAGAGAAGCTTCCCTGCGTTCGAGCTGACGGTGAGTTCTTTTTACCATTACTTTGACTGTTACTGTCAGTTTTTCTGGTATTGTTAAGTGTTCATCATTTAAATGTAACACAAAAAGAGCTGTTGGCGGTTTTATAGTAATGTATTGTATGGCTGAAACCATGTGAACGTTCCGTAGCCACGTAGAAAAATCAGTGTATTATGAATTTAAAAATATATCGGATTATTCTGCGATGTATGACATAGTGTTATTATCTCTTTTTATGCTGTCTTATACACAAACCTATTAGAAAAAAATGCCACTTTGCTTGTCACTCATAATGGACCTTACCTGCTTTTGCATTGCCTGCTATTGGCTGAAGTTGAAATTGGCTACCGTGTTTCTGGGTAGCTGGCATCAGTTGTTAAAGACAATTGAGAAGTTCATTCTGGGGCCACAGCATAACATCAGCACCTCCGCAAAAGTACTTATTGCATGGTTAAAGGATGGCGCAGAACCTTTTGAACCGTGTAACTTTGTGTTATTACGTGCATTTTAAGACAGTGCTCTGTTGTCTATTTCACCCAGGTTTTGGAGATGTCAAGAGCAGAAGTTCTACATTTGAATCATGTCCTGCAGACCGTGGGCATCCTGGAGTCTGTCATTCTTCGCAGTTTTGGCCCTGAAGGTGGACAGGTGCTGTTTACCCGAGACACAGGACAGGCGATGTTGACCCGCTGTGGGAGTCGTATTCTCACTGCTTTACGCTTGGAGCACCCGGTAGCACGGTATGTTTTGGTCTATCCAGTTTATCTATCTCTGTGTGCTTTCCTTGTTTTTCTGCTTTAGTTTCTCCTACTTGACCTCGTGTTCGGCTCAAAGGTTCGCGCACTATGGTTCATGTCAATAATGTCTCACAACCCTTTAGACTATTGAGTGATCTATTGAGTGATATCTAAATCAAGGTTTTAATTTTTAGGATGGTTGTGGAGTGTGCCTGGAAGCACAGTACAAAAACTGGAGATGGAGCGAAGACTTTCATCCTTCTGCTTGCATCATTGCTAAGGAGCATTCAAACAACAGCCTTCAAGGAGTGTCTCAGATCTCACACCTTCATCTCCCGGGAACGAGCGGTGACTGCTACTGCCAGACGATTGGCGGATGACTTGATGACCTTCGCCCTGCAGACGCTGGGGCATCTTATCTGTCTAGAAGTCGTCCCCAGTGGTCACTGTCTAGTGCTGGAGGATTGCACCGGAAAAGCGCAAGACTCAGCTGGAACAGACACCCTTCAAAAATTGCTGGCTTCATTCTTTCATACCCGCGTGGGTCATATCCACTGTGAGTTTGTTGCTGATCTGCTCTGCAAGATGCTCTCAAATTGGACAGTTAAAAATGCAAAGGGGGATCACTTCTCACTACAGTTTTTAAGTGACAGCTTTGCAGTTTTGCACACCCCCGTATCAGGTTTTCCTCTGTCTTGCTCACGTTTGATTGAGGGGCTGGTGATCCACAGGGACTTTGCCACTCCATATCACCACACTGACCAGCCAGTAAAAGCAGTAGCGTTCACAACATGCCTCCACCAAAAACTGCTGAGTACAGACTACGTCTTGCAGCTCACAGGTCAAATGCATCTGACCAAAGAAGGAAGTCTTGTGCGTTTTGGAGCCTTAGCAGAATCAACTGTGGAAAGGGTATTTGCAGCCTTGGAAAAGTTGGGAGTTTCATTTATTCTTTCTGCGGTCAAACAGTCTGAAGCTGTTCTGACTTTAGCCGCTCAGAGGGACATGAATGTTGTTGAGTGTGTAAGTGACGACGAGCTGAACCTCTTCGCTCAACTCAGCAAGACCAAACCAGTCACGGATTACCAAAGCATTCAATCAGAGCATGTAGCTACACTGGAGTTCTGCAGACCCATACTGCTTGGCGCGCACAGGTTTGTATTCTTGATGATTTCCTTGATCCTTGCATTCTTCCTTGCCACAGGAGCAAGATACAGTATGTAGAGCAAGTTACATGACTTACCTGAAGGTGTCAGCAAAGTGCATTCATGAGTTATCTCTTTTAGAGTTGTTGATGTACTTGAAGGTCACCATGGCAACAGCAATGCCACACTTTGATCCCGCTCTTCAGTGGAAAGTGTTGAAGCAACATATAGAGTTCACAGATAAGCTTGGATACTGCAGAGGCCAGCTCTCTACCAAGCTCACTCTGCATCGACTAGCATTTTACCACCTTTATACAGTAAACGTCAATTCAGTGCTGCTTTTACTATTTTAATATATTTTTTTAAGAAAGGCTTGCATTGTCCAAGATGTTGATGACAAGAACAACTAGGTTTATTGCATTCCACAGCTATGTCAAAGTGGTTTCGCAGTCATTGGAATGATGTGAAAAATGATTTTATTTTTCTCTTTTCCGCTTTTGTTATAACATGACATTATCTGTCAACTGAAGCAAATAATTTAACAGAATTATAATTTAAATGACTCTTTCTGCTTCTCAGATACGTTCAAGTGGAGTTTCCTGATATCTATGGACATGCAGAAGTTAAACCTTGCACTGTTGTGATATGTGGCTCTGCTGAAGGCCATACGGATCAGTACGCATGCGCATTTAAGGACGCCCTACAAATGCTGCTCACAACATGGGAGCCTTTAAATTCAACGTTAACTGCACCACCAAAGAGAAGATCAGAATCTGGCCTGAAGGAAGGAGCCAAGTCTTCTTCTCATTCTGCCCTGACTCAGACTTTGGATCCAGGCTGGGTCGTAAGGGCTGGTGGGACTTTTGAGTTCCTCTTGTACTGCTCTCTAATGCAGCATGCACAGACTAATTTCATTTATAATGACACTGTGGATCCTGAAGTTTATAAGATCTTGGCAAATGCCCTTCTAAGCGTGCCCAGGCAGATTTACTCCAGAAGACATTTTTTGAAGATTCAAACAAGATTCCTGAGCTCTTGTAAAAGTCCCTCTCAACAAAATACACCAAAGCTGGACTCAAGCCTCCACACAGAGGGTCATCAAACAAATTTGAATATTAATGGGACAAATGATACTCCGTCAAAAACCTTTGGGTTTGACTCGGGTCTTGAATCAGTTTCCTGTAAATACAAGACTGTTTTAGCTGTGCTGCAGTGTGTCAGAAGTCTCCTGCGGGTTGATGCGATCGTGCACACACACACTGCACTACACACCAGCTCGCACAGACCCTCAAACATTTCCTGTGAGGTCCCTGAGGACGAGGACTAATGTTGTTTTGTCGTGGCTTTGATACATACTTCCATGAACCTACAGCACTAGAAACCAACAGGCCTCAATTTGGCTTTGAGCATAATATTAATTTGAATGTGGATCTTTCAGTTGTATATCGTTATGCTTGAACCAGAAGTGGGCGTTCATTCAGTTGAAAAAGTCTTTGAGTCAATTCTTGTTAAGTATTATATGTAAAAAGGAAACGGAAAGAAATGAAGGCAGCATTAAGATAACTAACATTATCTGAAAGCTATAGAGGGAAAATGATTTGACACTAAGATTTTGATGTAGGTTTAAAAAAAAGTAGTATTTCACTCAAAATACAATATTCTGAAACAAGATCATCTTAATTCTGATCAAAAATTGTAACTGTCGATTTAAAACATTTGAAGATGAGGAAATAATTGGAAGAACTGCAAACATGTCTGTCAAATGCCTAAAGAAATAATAAAAATAGCAGTCATGCATGCATTTTTAGAAAGACTACTACATGCAAAATTTTCTGTCAAATTAAGAATTGTTACTTTTCATGTAATCACTTCCAAAACAACTCGCAGAAAAGTCTCTTTGTGTTGGTTTATATCTTGAGAGCATCATGTTCCTTGTTGCCTTATCTCCTGTTGGTTTGGCCACCTTCCATTGACATGCGCAATATCAAAGTGGGAAAAAAGCACAGCAACAGCCAAGTCACAGAGGTTCATGTCAGAGGCAGTTTTATGTCCTCCTGATCAGACTACACCCAACTGTCAGCAGCCGTATCAACACCACATCCTGCCCTGTGATCAGATGAGGTTTGGGGGTGAAGAAGTGAGTCACTGAGTGCAAATTAATCACATGTAACAACAAATCTGCCTTTTCTACCAAATAGTTCGTGATAAGCCTTGCTTTGGACTGGGTGACATGATGACTAACTCTTGTTAGTCCTCCTCGTCGGTCTGGGAATTAAGCTTTTTTGTTTTGAGCCACACCTATTCAAACAATGAAATGCCATTTACTGTGTGACTCAATATTTTGTTCTTGGGGGGGGCTGTGGGTAACTAATGGCCTCTAGGAGTTCAAAAGCCATTTGGTGCTCCAATGCTGTGTGGTGTGGTGGTCTGTCTGTAGGTTGACATCTCATCTGGAGGCATCGCATTTCACATATAAACAGACACCAAAAACCTTTTGTCTGGAAAACCCACAGAGCATAGTGACAACGTACAAAAACAACACAGGCTCAGAGATTCGAAGTTAGGCCATGGTATGAAAACTGTGCCACTTTGCCTTTAAAAAAATTCTAAAATCATCTTGGAACATTTACTGTATAAGACGCATATGGCCTACAAGGATATGTTCCATTCTCAGCCATACGTTCTTATCGAGGTAGCATCACATTCAGTTTAAAAAAACAAAAAAAAGTTTTGAATAGTTTACTTATTTTTTGTGCAATATGGGTTGGTATGCCCATGAAGACTCAATATAACTACAAAAAAAAGCAAATACATCATAACAAATAGTGTGTCTCAGTAACAGCCTTACTGTGTCACAGGGTGGTATGTACTGTAACTGAGGGATGGGCATTATTTTCATAAAATATATTTTATTTAGAGAAAACACAGTCTTGTATCAAGTGCATTACTTTATTGATGAAATGAATGAGTATTTATTTATCTCGACAGATGTGAGCTCAATCTTAAACCAAGTTCTACCCAATTATGTATCATTATAAAAGAGTGAGACACAAATTGGTTAATACATGTTGTTTTATTTCACTCTTTTTATTTAAGTGTAAAACCGTGCTTAGGATTTAAATCATGCCTGTCTGTTAAAAAAAAACTACATTACAAAACGCATGGTCAAACCACATGTGACAAACAAGTTAATATTTACAGACATTTGGGTTTTTTTTAATACAAATAAAAAAGACATTGCAAAACAACAGAAGGCGTTGAAGAAAAGGGCAAACTGTGAGAAGAGAATAATAGAACTGAAATGTCACTAGGATGAGAAAGAGATCTTGTTCCATCAGTGAGCTCAGGCTGCAAGTCACAATGGTCTACTGTCAGACTTGTAAGAAAGAACAATTACATAACTCCACTGGCTACTGCTGGATCTCGCTGATGTGGTTGTTGGCTATTTTTGGCCTGTGAATCTGCTTGTTCTCTCCTTTCGTCAACATCTGATATTAAATGCTAATGTTATAACGGCTCTAAAAATCGACGTGTCACTGTCTTATATTTTACTGAAGCATCGAAAACACATGGGTCTATGGGCCACATTGAATGTATTTTGTGCAGGACAGTGAAAGCTGACCAGAAATATCTGCACCCATTTAGACGCCCAAAACAAGCAGTGCTTTATTGGCAGTGGAGAGCCATGTGATTTGAGGAATGACATGCAAGATTATCAAGAGATGTGATGCCACCGCGAGTGTCACACCACCTCCCGAGACTTCCTGATGGCGCAGCAGAGAAGCATGCTGAAGATCATCCCAAACATCTGTAAGATAGATGTGTGTTAGCCCGCACCTGTCATAGAAATGACATGGTATCTGAACCCACCATAATGACCCCGATGGTGAGGCCCACTCCTCCGATGATGTGTAGCTTGGAGTTAAACACATCGTCGATTGCTTCAGGACAGCTCTGCAACACAGACGTCCCACTTTCTGTCAGACTTTCTTAAAGCTATGTGCGATTCTCCTCCAAAGCTTTGTTGCCATAGGAACACTGCTGAGAGCCTTGGATGACTTCTCCAAACCCTATTACTTCCATGTGTGGATCAATAATCCCAACACATCAGACTGTCCTCAATGTGTTGTCACCAAGTGCTAGTAAAAACATTTATTCCGTTAAGTTATCTATGTCGGCAGTTGATTTTTGGATTGTGAAACTCAGTGTGTTGGAATGTGTCAAACGGTATCAATGAAGCTCTGTTAAATATTAAAATAAAGAGTCTTTACGAGATGAGTATGCAGCAATATACTAACCTAGCTGTGAGACATGGTGTCAGAAGAGGGATGACCGTAATGACCGATGTCCGTAATGAGGTCTTTGCTGCACGTTTTTTTTTTTTCGATGAGTGAAAACCCTGTATGATCGAGCTGAGACATGGTGGTGCATTTATACATGAAGGGTCTGTGGTTGTGTTGCAGGAAGAATGACGACTGCGAAGGGCTTGATGATGTGTGTCAAGGAATAGTGTCTGCACAGTAAATGCCAAGTCAACAAGCTGGTTCTTTGGAGGTGAAGTCTGTTGTTGTTCAAGTTTTTTCCTGTAGTCCGACAGGTGTATTCTTTACTGTACGTGTGAAATAATGTCTGAAACGGAATCGTCAAATCTATGGTGTTGATATCTACGTGCAGGGGCGTGTTATTTCCACTGTTCCAGACAAATGCTGCATGATGTTAACAGAATTCAAACCAGTGTTTATGTGAATAAAAGGATTATTATATGTGCAGGTGCAGCAGGAGTAGCTGTTGCATTGAAGCCAGCTAAGGTGACGGGAAGGTGGTTAAGTTCGAGGAAAGTGACGGAGCACCTATCCTTCCTAAACAAGGACTTTGTCACAGAATCTTACATCTTTAAGACCTCCTCTCTCCCTTCCTTTTATCGAACCACTCAAGCTTGTCTTGTCCACCTGGCCATCACAAGCTGCTGTCGCTTTAACTACCATCAATGTGAAGGGCCCTGAAACCTCCCCAGCTTTTGTGTTCATTTTTAAAACAGTTACATATAGCTGTTTTTTTTTCAGGCATAGAGGGACATACCTTGGTGACGACCAAATCTCCTTGAGTCGGACACGTATCCTTGGCACTGTCAATTACAATGCCAGTTGGGCCGCAACAGTTCAGCTGTTCACAGTCAAATATTAACACAATGAAACCTCAAATTTTGCATAAATTTAGCTAAAATTATGCAGAAAATCAGAAGCTCACCCCCATATGAATCACTCGCAGAGACTCCTTCAGTCGCTTATCACCTAGAGTCACGTAGTTCTGATAGGTCTCACGGTAGAACGCTGTGATGTCGTCCACCACCTGTACCAGAGAGAACCATTGATACACAACAGCGCATATATCTTTTGATACAGCATGAGTAGACGATGTGTCAGAATTTGGTTTGTACATACTGTGTTACAATTTTTTTGTCTATAAATGCAGGTTTTCATTACTTCATTGCACAATGGAAACAGGAATGACGGATGACACACCCAAGGGTGTTTCATTTGGGTCCACTAAAAGGCTGACATGTCTTGGCTCAACAACAGTTAACAGGATAACAGGATAAATATGCACTCAGCTAGTGAGCTACACAAGCTCGCTGCTCTTTTATAGTATGTATCAGCTGTTGGGCAGGGGACCAGCATCAGAGCCAAATAAGAAACAAACTGAGCAAGATTACTCCAGACACCAGTTCTGCTGTGGATGAAGGGCAGGAGGCACTTAAGCCGAGAGGATAACACTCCAAAAATGCCATGTGGTTGTGGGTACTGTCTGCAGATTCTCCAATAAAATGTGCTTTCGAAAGATTAGGAATCGAATTTGAGATGGCACCTAACTGAAATTCACAGAACTTAAATGTTTTGGGGTTTTTTTATATCTATCTTTTTGTCATTTCTAGTCTGGCCAAGTGCAGCATGTTCAATCATCCTGGTTTGTTTAGCTGGTATTTCCTCCATTACCTTGCCCTGGTTGGAAAATCCCCAAATCCCGGCTGCAACCTCCAGGGCAAAAATGATGAGCAGGAAGAAGAAAAACTGGGCAGAATAAAAGACAAACATTAGAATCATCTGAGAAATGTGGACTCTTGTGCGCATGCTTTGAAGACAAACAAGTCACGTCATTTGAGAGGCGATGAACCGGTTTGCATGGACTCCTCCCCCTCAGCAGATTTAGTGCAAGAAGATTAGGGCCAGGCAGGCGGGAAGAGCAGAGGAGAGGAGGGGAGTGACTGTGATTGTGGAGTGGCCTTGACACTGTTGAGTTAACTGATAAAAACCTCTCTTTTCACATGGTGACCAAAGGAAAAATTAGGTTTAGTGGTAAAGCCACAAAATGTATCTGCTGAGTTCAGAGTTACGGGAACAAACAGTTTTCCATTACAGTCTGTTCCCTTGAATCCCCGGAGAACATTTACAGATGTAATCATCGTAATAAGTTAATGAAATTATGATGATAAAATGGTAGGAGCATTGCGTGGGATACCAACCAGTCCCAGCATGCACGGAGACTCCTGGATGGCGCCACAACATCCCAGAAATCCCACCACCATCATCAGAGCCCCGGCTCCGATCAGGATGTACACACCTAACAGGAGCACAATAAAAGAACATCATGACTGTAAACTAGCTTCCGAATCGACATTAATATGAACCAAATTCTGTTTTTACTAGATTGTAATTATTTTATATAAGTTTCTTGTAATGAGACAAATTCTTTTTTTTTTTTTCAGCTCTCGTGCTGCTTGTAAATGACCAAGAAAAAATGATTTACTGACCAACAATGAAAAACAAATATTTATCGATAAATGTAGTATGCTTCTTCTTCTTGTTTCGCCGTGTACAGTATATTTTTCCTTGGGTATTCCTTTGGCAGCAGAAGAGGAATAAGACATTTCTTTACACAACTCTTTCGAAGCAGGAAGTTGCAGTTGCCTGACTGCATGAATCATATTGCACAATACAAAACCGATCTTTTTTGTTTTTCACTGGTTCATAAGCAGCGTTCTGCAGTGTGTCATAGAAAGGTCACTAAATTCCGTGCACCATCTTAAAAAAGAGCGAGTGACATTACTTCTGGCAAGTCACATCTTGTCACATCAGACCGATGAAATTAAAGGCGTTTTGTTGAAATGTGCAGTTTCCACCCTGGTCACTTCTTGAGTGCATAAATGTAAATAAAATGCCTGTAATTTCATTGGTCTGACGTGACAAGGCATGCCGACATTAGGCTTGTTCGCCCGTAGATTCGCTATTTTACTGATCACTGTGAATGGCTGACTGGGCTAAAGGGCATCATGGGAAGTGTTCAGGTGCATCTCAAGTCTCCGTAACTGAATTTATTGTTGAGAGTGAGGGCACCTCACATGCTGACCGAGCAATAAATCCACTGCCAGTAGAACTTGTGAATTGACTTGTAATACCTGCAAGCTTCCACAATCTGGACCGACCGACAACCCCTGTACTAAAGTATACATTGTGATTTGTAAAAACAATTTTTTACATTTAAAATTACCAGGATAGTGTAATGGGATCGCATTAATGGGTTTAGATTAATGGATGGCATTAGAAATATTCATGTCTAACATATTGAGACATATTAAAATCCATCTAAAAAATAACAAGGGTATAGCACATGTAATATTGCCAAAGAATATATGCTATTCTTGTATTTACCAGTGTAAAAGACGTATGGAGCTTCTGGTCCCTCAAAAAGGCCTTTGGTTTTTGGGTCTAACCTCAACCACAGACCGATGGCAAACACAGCGGTGCCTGCGAGCTGAAACACAAACATACATAAACATAAACTCACAGTGTTCCTTGTATACATTCTCTCAACTCAGGCGTTGCATCCTGACAAAGCAAATTGAAATTTTTATTTCACTTTTCCAAGCATATTTCAGTTTTTATTACGATGTAATTTTTTTATTTCCACAGTGTTGTATTTTTTTGTTTGTTTTTCCCATAGTCTTGTTGCTTTGTCTGTATCTTTAAAATTACTATGCACAACCAACATTTCACCATTTTTGGAAGAATAAAGGCAATTTAATTTAACCTTGATAATACTCAAAAATACTCACAAATACTACAATGATGAACAATAATTATTCAGCAGTTCCAGACATGCCGCTATTCAAGCTGCAAAATGGCATTAAAATCTTCATATATCCTTCAATAAGTAGAGCAACATCTACTTATTCCCAAAAGTTTTCCAGTCAAATGAAAACAAAAACAGGTCATTATCAATCATTATAATTCTATCAAGAAGGCAAAAAAAATCTGGTCTAATTATCCACTCCGCTCAGCAACTGCTTTTAGTTTAGCTTTCTTGCGTTGCTTTTCAATTTCATGAGTGTGTAGGACAACAGACTCTGAATACTTTCAACAATTCAAGTTTCACTAAATCAAGAGGTTCTTTCAGGAAATATAGCTACCCAGACTGGTGTTGCCTTCTGTGTGGTGATATGTCTCACACATTTCTGGTGAGAACAGGGCTGCCACTTCCGTTCTACAAACATTTTTTTTAATGCTGGCTGGAGTTTTTTCATTTCTTGGAGATCGGTATGTTGTAGTTGTAGACTATAGTTCTTATTCAGAAAACTTCCTATACAGGTTGCTCAGTGGAGTTAAACTGATCATCTGTAAAGGAAGGATTGGGCATGAAATCCAAAGAGTCGTACCATCTTCAGCAACAAGGTCAAGATAGAACTTTGTCCCACTGTGGTCACTCAAACAGACATCCAAAAGAGGCTCAGAGCAGAACTACTGCCCCTCAGCCTCTTTAGTGAGGTGCATGTCCAAATGGGAGGTGGTACCTCCTTGACCTAGAGCACACTGGAGAGAACATGCCTCTCATTTATTCGAGGGACGCCCTCGTATTCCCTATGAAGATTTACATGTTTCTGAGGAGAGGAAGGTCTGGCTTCTTTACTTAGACTGCTATGAAATGGAGCTCAGACCAAGCGTGAAAAGCAGGTGTAACATGAGCGTGACTTTGGTAATATGGTAATATTCCTACTTAAATATCAATTTTCCATGAATCCTATTGCCACATTGTGTCACCCTCACTGTTTGAAAAAAGCAATAGGACTAAGCTTTTAACTGCTTGTGAGCTGAAGTTGTCTTCCTGTGGAAATATTTTTGGCTCGGCACCGTGTATGTACCACGTATGAAGCCCAAAATAAAGACAGGAAACGCAGGAAAGAATTCTGAACAAACGCTCAATAATCAAACAGAGTCAAGGCTCGCTGAGTACAGGAATGTAACCATCGGAGGCCAAGATAATAAAATGTCTGAGAATGATAACAGCGTCCACAAGCTAGTGATCATATTCAAACTGTTCCCTCACAACTGCAGTTCTATTCAGAGTTACTTTCAGTCCAGTTTGCTGTGTGCTTACGTTTACAACCCTGTTTGGTTCTGTTAGTAAATGTTTAACTGAAGTCCATGGCTATTATGATGCCGTTTAGAAAGTCACACACAAACCGTCTAGTTCATTGTGTTTACAGTCACTTATTCAAGAAAAAGAAAATTCACCTACCCAGAAGATAAAGTTGAAAATAAACATGAGATATTTAACACACTTGATCCCTCCGTGGACAGGCATTGTTGTTCAGTGTTGAGAAGACACCGCGAGAGCTTGCAACGTCGCTTAGTGAAGAAGTGTTGTTGGAAAGGGAAATTGTTTTCAGCTACACACCTACAGTCATGTGATCATGGACTCGAGGAGTGGCCTGAGCGGGGGAGTAACTGAACAAATCACACACCTATCTTCTTTACTGTCTCGTGTCAGGACATGCTGAGCTCCATCTGAATGTGTGCAGCACAAACTTTCTAGTCAGACCTCAGTGTTGAGACACGCAGGAAGGGGGACTCATCCGTCTCCCTTAGAACTTTCCTCAGTGTTTGTTGTACTATTATTCCTATTGTCATGGCGCGTAACAAGAGTGACTGGGTGAATAAATTGTCTTATGCCTGAGGGCAGTCCAGTTAGGACATGTTATTTACTGAGATAGTTGCTTCTGGTTTATTTTTTATTTGTAAAAACAACAGTTTTCATTGAATTAAGATGTGAATAAATGTGATGATATGGCATTTTATTTAACACACAAAAGAGTTATGTAACATAAAAGCCAAATCTAGGAAAAAATAAATACATTGTTTACTAGGTGGAATAGTGCACTCATATGAAATAAATTAAGATTAAAACCATTCTTAAAAGGGGTAGAAAATCTTGAAAGCTGTGTTAATATTTTATGCATTTATTTCAGCAAACAAAAATGTATATACCATTACAAACCGAATCTTAAATCTAAGATACTTTTGGAACAATTACGATATTTCCTCCCAGAGGGACAAGTAAAGGACATCTAATCTAATCTAATTACCTTTATGATTGTATTGTGGCTGTCTGACTCTCTGACATGGGTCATTAGTCGCCTTTCAAGTATTTACTCAGTGTTTACTCAGGGCAACGCAATCAGAATTGAAGCAGAGACAAACACAGTAGAAAAAGGAAAAATCTGCATCATAACCAAAAACATGAAATATACTCAAAACTAACTATATTAATAATGCAAACTAAATGCAAATGATAAAATACCACAAAATATACAACTGGAATGTGCACAAATGCCCAAAATACCCAGCAATAAACAGTGATGAAAAGTGCATGATGCAGTTTGTATCACCAATTTCACAGTTATGCTGATGACACCAGGATCTATATTGCAGTCTGCTGGCAATGATCTTGGAAACAGGGGACTTTTGCTAAGTTCACAGCTCAGGGACCTAGCACAAGATAGAAATTATAAAACTCCGAGAGAAAAACATTTGATGAAACCAAAACAAGATAAACACCAACACAGTTGACCATTACCTCTCTAATCAATTATTAGCAGAATGCTTGTCCCTTTAGTCATTCTGCCAGTTTCACCATTAGTTCCTGTGTGGGTCGACGGATGCCAGGAAACTTCATTTCAAAAGCCACTATTAATCACTTCCAAGTCCTTAAAAAAGACTGCATGGGGAGCTGCTGGTTGCAATGGGAGATTTGTTTAGTCAGTAGTCTTTTTATGTTTGAATCTGGTTAGTTTACCGTTTCTCCTGTCCAAATTTAAAGTGTTTGTCATATTTAATCTGTTGCTCTCAGCTTGCTATAATAGTTCTCAGTGTCCTTCTTATTGTTGCCACTGGTTTTATGACAGCCCCGGGTGCCTCCCATGGTGCCATTGGTATGTGGCTCTGCAGCGGGGGTCGAACTTTTAGGAATAATGGTGGGGTGAGGAGTGCAGGAACTGCTTGCCCTTTACTTCCTGCCTCCTGTTGCTGCTGACCCGCATCTTTACTTGACAACCTTTAAATCGGCCTCCTGACGTGAGCCCTGTGTGTAAGAATGTACTAAGAAAATGTTAACAAAGATAAACCCATGAAGTGCTCAATGTCTAGTCAAATCACTCTTGATATTGTCCCATAGTATTTCTCAAATTGTAATCTATATAAAAAGGCATCTTTAACTAGACGTTGTTTATATATAGAACCCATATAAACATACCCAAACAACACCCACCCAGCTGGCTGGCTGGGACATATATATATTTAGACCTTTTAGATTCCCAACATTCATTCATATACACAGCCTGGCTCCCCCGCATGCGCAAATCTCCCCACCACGTGATCGCCCTTTACTGAAATATAGATCATTTAAAATGAATACGCTCGTGTCTTCGCCGGAAATAAACCTGCAGATGAGTCAGGCTGCGCGTTGACTCGTCGGTGTAGTTTGTGCAGTGGAAGTGGGTCACTTGGCCACCGGGGATTATCGAGCCTTCACACACGCCGGGCAATTGGTGTTATATGACGTCAAGTGTCAGAAAATCAATGCTCTTGGGTTTGTTAACACTCGTAAAAGCGCCACGACACGTGGGGCATGCCGTCTGAGATAACGGTCACCTGCCATCGCGTAAAAACAACGAACCAACCGACACGATGTTGACAAGAAACTCACCCAAAATACGAGGTTGAAGGCGAACATGAGGTACTTGATGCACATTTCTCCCCCAGACAGAGCAGCCATAGTGGACCTCCACGCGCACCGCCGGCCACGAACCGAAATTTAAAGCGAATTAAAGGAAAAGATCCGTTAACTGTGGGACGGAGAGCTGCGCGGCTTATTACCTCACGCGCACTGATACGCACGAACTCCAGAGCGCGCATGGAGCTGAGTGGTGATCCGCCCCCACGCGGAACTTCGTCTGTATTGTCGTACTTTTCATCCTTTTTACCTTTATTCCCTCAGCCTTTTGTTGCTTTGATATAATTTCCTAATCCACCTGGTTAGATTTTTCAGATGAAACGTATGGTTTCGGTGCTCCATATTAGCTATTTATTGCGAAGAACGGAACGTATGTTTCAATTTTTTGCCGTTTCTAACACAAATTTTATTTGAGGCATCGCAGCAGCCACTTGGTTTTGTCTCCAGGTCCCTGCGGTAACATTACGTCACTCCGCTAGAAAAAGAAAAGCGCGTTCACGGGATAGACGTGGTGTCATTTAATGAACGGTGTACAATGTGTGAGGTCAGAAGATCTGGAATTCTACAATCTATTACAGCGGAGATGATGACTGCAAAGAGCCAGAGAAAGTGACGGAGATATTTTTTCATAAAATAAAGGGATATGAATGGAATAGAACGCTATTGTCCCTGTTGTAAAATAAGAACAGAACATCATGACAATAAGAACACAAGTTTAAGTATAACATATTTAAGAGCAGATTTGGACACATCTAAGTGTTGGTCGCAAGGAAACATACATTTGAATCCGAAAGCTCGACACTGTAAACAAGAGTTTCGTGAACTCTTGCAGCTGTTGGCACTAAGGAGTGGGGAAGGTAAAGTGTGGGACTGAAGGTCCATCAGTTCTTGGGTGTTATTGGAAACGTTACTCTCAGTCCTGGTTCATCTCTCCTCAGAAGAATCCTAATAAAATTGTCAATTGAGAGTGGGAGATATTAAAGAGACACAGTGGTGTTGTCTGTCTTGACATCCTGTGAGTCGAGTGTCCAGTGCTGGTACACACAGCAAATACTGCTGTAGGAAGTGTCCATTAATCTGCTGTTTCATTTAAACTCAGTCATATAAATAGGTTCACTCCCAAAACAACACATACACGTTTGCACATACTGTACATACATTTTGATTACAGACTAGTGTTTATATTAAACACTTTAATGTACTGTTTATTCTTATAAATATCAGCCACTTCAGTGGACACTTGACTATCATGCAGTACACTGCTACCTATTGGTCAGCTGTTGTAACTGTGTAAAAATGCAAGATGGCCGAAATAGGAGCAGAGGCGCAGTACACTTTAGGATGAGTTGTAAGTTGTAAAATTATGGCAAAACGTGTTCACTTTTTAAAGTAAGTTGACATTATTATTGCATGAATAGCTTAAGAAGCTTAAGAAGAACTAAGGGGCATTTAATGATCCAAATAATGACAAAATGAGTCAAGAAATCCATTAACTGTGTCCTTGAGTTCGAGTCCCAGATTGACCTCCTGGTCACTCACTTCAAACATTCTACAAAGTTTACACTTTTATGATATAGATGTGTTCGATTTAAAAAAAAAAAAAAATATATATATATATATATATATATATATATATATATATACTTTATTCAACAAATGTATAGAATACATACATTTTACACTTTTACTCTGGCTTTTATACATCTGCACAGCTGGTCTTTTCAGTTATTTTAGTCTATCTGCCCTGTTTATTTTTATGCATTTATTGTTTTTAATGTTTGTTTTGTTTTATCCTGATCTTACAGTTGTACAGCACTTAGTGATGATCTTGTATTGCTTTTTAAATGCATTATAAATAAATATGGCATGGTATGGTAGAGGAAATGTAAACTTCTTCTTACTTCTTTTCATAAAGTGGCTAATTTTTATTTCTGGTCAGCAGCCAGTGTAAGCTGAGCAAACATTGGGGCTGAGATTTTTTAATTTTCTGTCTCAGGAATTTTATGATCCTTCACCTCAACTGAAGTTCCAGGTTAAGAAAATGGAAACAGATATCTGTGTTTAAAAATGTATTCAGTTTTTGTCAGATTCCAATGAATAGTTGCATGTGAGCCCAGACTGGTCCCGGCATGTTAACCTTTTTTATCACAGAGATGCCATGTTTATGGACCAAATGACTGATGTGGCGTGAGATTTGTCCAGTAAGTGTGTTTTGAAGAAAAGTTGTTTGGGTTGGCGCTGCAGCCCGTTGGTGTGTGCAGGCTAATCAGCTATCCAGGCCATCAGTGGGCATATCCTGGCATTGTCCTGCTGAGTCTGTTAGGTGGTCTGTGTTTACAAATTTGTGAGCCAAGTGGTATTCTGTTCTTTTTGACTTAACCTGACTTGGGGAGGGCTGTTTGGCCAGCAGCGTCTGGTATAAAGCAGAGCGTAGCAGGTTTGCAGGCAGACCCCGACAACATGTGCGTTATATGATCACAGCAACTTTAAATCTGGAGCAATGAAGGTAGGACAAATGATTTTGCGTGTACCTCAACTGCTGTGGACCACAATTATTTAATAGTTTTTTTGTGTTACCAGGCATTTTTGAAAATCTCTCTTTGGCTGTCATGTTTTCTTCTGCACCATACTGGTGAGTGTGTCATGAAAGTATTTTCATTTTGAATTCAAGGTCAATGAGATAGACAATAGAGGATGCGCCTCTAGAAATAAAAGATAAAGTCAAGAGGAAACTACCAAGAAACCATCATAATTCAGGTTGTGATGCAGAATTGACAATCACCTTGATGGTCTTTAATCAAAATACTGTTAAGACAATGTATATGTAGACGAACACGCAAATAATTGAAATTCAAAGGTGTTCAGATCAAAGAAGCACAGTCAAGCTGGATCTTTCATTTGACTGGAAAGGTTGGCTGTGCAGGGTTGTGATAGACCCGTGTCGTTTGGACAACTGGAAAGAAAGACCGGAAACCTGTTGGTACTGGGCAAACCATTGATGTTCAGTGATGAAGGAGAACATGAAGAGGATAGGTGTGACTACGGCCGATGACCAACATATGGTCAGCTGGGAGAGGCTAACATGCGCTGGCATCCCCTGACAGGATATTTAAAAACACACACAAGTAGAAAGAATTTGACTTTGGTTTTGTTCACTACTTGTGTAGCATAAAAACATGACATAATATAAAGTGACTAGAGCAGCATATGGTGGCGCGGACTGACTAACAAGTGCAAAAATAGGGTGAGTTGTGAATTGCAATAGGAAAATTAGCAAAGGTTTTTGCTACCGCAGTGGCTGGATGAAGAAGCTGTGAAAAGGTATTTTCACTTTGAGACATAAAGTCCTTAAACTAATGGCAAAGTCAAGGTCCGTTGCCAAATCAGGACCCCCAAGTCATTCAGAGTTGCATGCAAGAGCATTTCGTATAGTTTGCAAGAAATTTAAAATGCACCGCCTGAAAAATTCACAGATTGTAAAGGTTTTTCATAATTCTCGAAAAAAAAGGAGGATTAAAGATGCCGACACCATGACGTTGGGTGAATGATGGAAGAGCAGGTGTATATCTGTACTTTGTGGAGAGTTGCTGGTAAAGGCGTATGTCTTTTCACTCAGAGATGCTTTATTTCCAGTTGTAGATCAATATTTTGTTTAGTCCACAACTGTGGTTAAAATGTCTGTTCCCGTTCAGATTTAGTTTTGATACACGTGCCTTGAACTATCAAGACTAGAACGTATAGCTGAAGCTCAAAAGAAGGGCAGCATCTTAGGAAGTTGAAAACAAGACCAAAGGTTTCAAGTTTTGGGGATTAAGTATAAACATCTATGGACTCTTCTTCCCCTACTAAATTTGGAGGAACTTAATTTATAATCTTATGCCAACCATCCCGTCTAGTAAAAATGCATTCGAGTCTGTGGCCACCTGACGATCCTACGACGCTCAGCCATCTGACCCCACTGTTTTTCATGTGCCCAGTTTGTTCAGCAGGGTCGACTGGGAGATGCAGCCTATTTGGACGACATCATGTCCACACCTTTGATGGTGTTTTGTACCAGTTTCCTGGAGACTGCAGTTACCTTCTGGCTGGTGACTGCAAGCGCCGCTCCTTCACACTGATGGGTGAGTCACACTCTTGGTGGTCTTGTCATATGCATATCGTCACGCACCAGTAAGACTCAGACGACCACTTCCACAGTCTCAGGTTATTTAGAATCTTCACTTGAACCGATCGCTTGTACAAATGCTCAGTGGTTCGCACTGAGCGGGACATGAACCATGTAGCATCTTGCTTTTAAACTCGCCCCTGAATAATATGTTGCTTAATGGTCATCTATTTTTAGTATCGTGTACAAAACGATAATCCTTTTTAGCCTTTGATACTGAAATTAAATTATAATTAGATCTGAATTAAAATCATGGTTTTTAACAAAAGACAAGAAGATGAAATAAGATTTTCATTCAAATGTTTATATTTTGAATAAAGTGGTATTTTATTTAATAAAAACTTGTCAAGTTATATCATACTCACCCTCCTTTTGGTATATTTTATATTGAAGCACATTTAGATGTTGTCTGTCTAATGGAAGAAGAGTATTGAACAATTGTATTTTGTGTCCACAGCTGATTTCATTGATGGCAAAAGAACTGGGGTGACCCTTTTTCTGGGCGACGCTTTTGAGCTTCACCTATCTGTGAACGGCCTGCTGACGCAAGGAGAGAAGATGTTAGTATAACTGAGAACATTGTTACAAACTGGTACAATAGCATCCCAATTACTGTAAATATAAGTATATGTCTCTCCTACGATAGGTTGTCTCTCCCTTATGCATCACATTCTGTGTTTGCTGGGATGGAGCTGGGCTATTACAAGCTTTGGAGTGAGGAGTTTGGCTTCAGTGTTAGCATTGACAATGGCGCCAACATCGCCCTGACCATGAGCAAAGAGCATGCGAACCTCACGTGCGGCCTCTGTGGCAACTTCAACTCCGAGCCAGCTGATGAGTACACAGCTCAGGAAGGTAAGGCCATGATAGACCATGATTATATTTTCATGCTGGAGTCAAAGTGAAACTGTAAACACGGGAGGCTTGATTTTTACGGGAATAAAGGAAATGGTTTTAGTCACAGGCTTTCCAAAGCAGGAAGTACAGCTATATAAAACAGGAAACATTCACACAGCATTGAAGAACAGTGGGAGGATGAGATTAACGGCAGATCTGTCATCTTACTTTTGTGTGTGTAATTCCAGGATTCCTCACGGAGGACAGTTATGACTTTGCAAATTCATGGGCGGCAAAGGGCACCGGTGAAGTCTGCCGGCGTGTTTCCACTCCCAGCCGTTCATGCAACACCTCCAAAGAGACATCGACGGTCAGAGACACAGAGTTGATTCACATGTAAAGTGACGAGCGTCGCAATGAACTGCAAAGTGTGGGTGGTTGTGTGGGTGTGAAGTGAAAAGAAGGTGCAAAGGGAATTTCCTGTATTAAGGGCATCTGCAATTTGCAACCGTATAAAAGATCAAGATAAGCATCATCAAGTTCTTCGTCCGTTATGTATCAGTGGTGATGATGATAGGTAGTCAAATGAGATTTTCTTTCCTCAACAGCAATTGCTTCTTTCCTCTTTGACAAATGGTATTAAATTAAATAAAGTGGAACTCTTGGGTCCTGTCAGGGCTTTAAAAATCGACTTGTCTTTCAGATCCTGTCTGCCTGTAGTGTCCTGCAGACCTCCTCCTTGTTCCTGCAATGTGCCCACCTGGTGTCTGTGGATGCCTTTCTGTTGTTGTGTCAGGAAGAGGCCTGTGTGTGCGACCAGGCCACGGGAGAAGATTGCTACTGTCCAATCCTATTGGAGTTCGCCCGCACATGTCAAGCGCATGGAGTCATGTTGCGTAACTGGATGGAGGAGAGTCAGTGCTGTGAGTGTCATATCTATACTGGTGGAAAGTTTACAATCAAGTTGAACTGTGTGTGTGCAGTCCCCAGGTGTCCAATTGGGATGCAGTACAGTGAATGCACACGGGCTTGTTCAACACAGTGTCACAGTCTAAACATCCAGGAGATCTGCAAGGAGGAGTGTGTGGATGGCTGCACATGCCCTGGTAACACCCGCCTCACTGCTCCCGTGTTTTACGGGTGTTTAATCTGTCATCTAAATGTTCCAGTGGGGAAGGTTTTGGACGGAAATCGCTGTGTGGAGGTTTCCCAATGCTCCTGCGTACACATGGGACGCCACTTCCCACCGGGAGCGTCCATCTCGCAGGACTGCAACACCTGGTGAGAACAGTCACATGAATAATGCTGAAACGTGTGTACTTGATCTGACTCACATTTGTCTTCCTTCAGTGTGTGTCGTCATGGCTCTTGGGAATGCACCAACGAAGACTGCCCCGGTGAGGTGGTAGAAGCAGAACTGCTAGAGAGTATTCAAGTGACCTTACTCCTCTGGTCCTGTCTATAGGCGAGTGCATGGTGGTGGGACAGTCTCACTTCAAGACCTTTGACAACAAGTTTTTCACTTTCACGGGACAATGTCAGTTCCTTCTGTCCAGAGACTGCACTGATCAGGAGTTTTCCATCATAATTGAGAATGTTCAGGTAGTTTGCCGCTTCATTTTAGCCTTGTCTCTTTCTGAATTTATTTCGGTAACACTTTTCCTCTATTAATGCATTTTCCTCCATTAATTGCAGTTGTCATTCTGTTTCTTTTTTTTTGTCTGGTGTTTCATTTTAGTGTGCGGATGACCAGGATGCTGTCTGCACACGCTCAGTGACAGTCAGCTTGCCCACCCTAGACAACATGACAGTGAGGCTAAAGCATGGAGGTGTGGTCTCTGTAAATGGCATGGACATTCAAACGCCAATGTTTCATGGTAAGAAATAAGGTTTTCTTACTTAAGGTTAGAAAAAAGGTTTTCTACTTTTCTACCAGTTTGGTATTACATGAATTTGCACTACTTCTCAGGTCAGCTGCACATCCAAAGATCTGTCCAGTCTTCAGTGCATTTGAAGCTCAGAGACAGCCTTCAGCTGAACTGGGATGGGAGGGGTCGTGTGCTCTTAAAGGTGAAAGGTTAGCTGTTGGTCCTGAAAAGGTCCAAAACTGAAATTGTGTACATCCACCTCCACAGCTGGAGCCGAAGTGGGCTGGGAAGACGTGCGGCCTCTGCGGAAACTACAACGGCAACCAAGGTGACGACTTCTTGACTGGATCAGGACTGATCGAGTCGAGCCCTCAGACTTTCGGTCATGCATGGAGAATCAATGGAGACTGCCAGTCTGCCGTCAAACCTGATACAGATCCATGTTCCATCAACCCCAAAAGAGGTATGTGTGGGTTAGTGCTTGTCACGGAACGAACTGACAGAGCTTCACTGGATTGGTAGTGCGGTTTGCTGAAGAGGGCTGTTCAGCGATGATGTCGGAGATCTTCAGTCCATGTCACTTTCTGGTGAACCCCAGTCCCTTCCACCGGATCTGTCGTTACGATGTCTGTGCCTGTGAGGATGGTGAGGAGTGTTTGTGTTCCACTTTGGCCTCATACGCCGCTGCCTGCGCTGCTAAAGGAGTGATGCTCCGCTGGAGGTCACCTTCACTCTGCGGTAGGTTTCAGGAATCTCAGTCGAGGGAAAAACCTGAGTAAAAATGCCTTTCATTTCAAATAAAATGGCTTTTGATATTGTGACCCAAAATAGCCAGAGGTGTGAAAGTCAGCAAGTATTAAGATTTATTGAATTAGCCAAGTTTAATTTTAAACTTTGAGCTCTTCTTTTGCTCTCGAGTTTAAAATGAGTTTGAACTGTTGTAGTGCATGATATGACTTGCCGTATGAAGGGTGTCTGATATTTTAATCATGAAAAAGGCTGTTTTATAGCATTTCTGTGTCAGTCTTTTATAGTGTGATGTCATATCCTAGCTCTTTCTTCACTCCAAACAGAGATGGAATGTCCTAGCGGTCAAGTCTATGAAGCCTGTGGAAACATCTGTGACCGATCATGTCGGTCTCTGTCTGGAGCCGAGTCTGGTTGCCAGTACGAGCGTGATGTGTGTGAGGAGGGCTGCGTCTGCCCGGCTGGAAAATACCTGAGCGACTCTGGAGAGTGTGTGACGGCCGACCGGTGCACCTGTCTGCATGACGGACAGCTCTACCAGCCCAACGACGTCTACGCCGAACGCAACAGCGTCTGGTCAGTGACTGATCTTAGAAGGGAGCCTTGGTGAGGGCACTCGCTCATGTTGCTCTTTTGTGTGTGTCCTGTGTAGCTACTGTGAGAATGGTGCGATGCGCTGCAGCTCCACCGAAATGAGCAGTCTAATGTCAGACTTCTTCTATGATGACGACACTGCTCCAGCAAGAGGTTCTTTGATTATCTTTCCTCCCCTCATTCATCATCACTGACCTCTAGACTTCTACTGATCACAGGTTCTCACACAGGAGCTCTTAAATAATCTATTTTTAAACATCATTTGTAGTACCTAATGCCTGATCACTTTTATAATTTCAAAAGTGTTTCAAGTTATATCTGACTTATCTATCTGTGTTTAGAATGCTGTACCCTTGCTCCACATAGCATGAGGATAGTGTGGTTCTTATGACCTCAAAAATCTCAGTCAGGTACTTTACCAAGCACACTGAAGGGGGGGGGGGATTCTGAGAAACCTTTGTTCAGCATCATATGTTTAACTTTTAACACAAGAGCTCCAGTGGTCATAGTAACAGTTACAGAGACACAGATTCAATATTTGTGATAAAGCCACAATTGTCTTCAGAACTTACAAAGGGCTGAAGCAAAGGATAGAAAAAAATGAACCAGCCATCAAGCCATTGAGCCTTCAATTACTATTGTGCCATTCAATTCACTAAGGTGAACCCCCAATTCCAAATCTGAGTTGGATAGGAAAATGAAGAAGTCTGATTGATATTACACAAGATGTATTTCATTGAAAGTGACCCCACTGGGAACCCATTAGTGTTTAGTAAACTTGCGATAATTATGAAACCATTCTGTGGTGTGATGTGCTTCACTTCATTAATAAGAGAGATATTTATCAAGGGAGCAACAGCAGGCAGTACTGAGGGAAGATGAGTTGAAAAAGCAGCTGAAGGAATTTTCTTTTTCAAAGACAGTTGGGGAATAGGTGTCATGATTTCTACCATTAGAAATACTCTCCTGTTGCTGCTATTTTTATTTTTTTCTGTCTTGTTACACACTAGAAAAAGCAGGAAAAAACAAGTCGAGTGGCCAGTCTGAAGTGCATTTCTGCAGTGCGGTCAACCAGAAACAGACCAACCTCTGTCCTCAGTCAGATGAAAGCATTTCAGAAAAAGTATTCCTCCACTTTTGCTTGATTAATGCTTCTTCATAAGCCATTAATCAGGAATGCAAATCCGTATCTTAGCACTGTTATTGATCTGCTTGAATTATTAAAACACTGACAAGTTTATTTCTACATGCAGAACGACGGGCGGCCTCGTGCTATCCACCTCTAGTTCGTGCAGATTGTGAACGTGGAGGATCTGGTCTGGAGTGTGCCAGAGACTGTCGGAACCTGGACCTTCCTTGTGTCTCTCAGGCGTGCATCCCTGGCTGTCTCTGTCCGCCCGGCACAGTAGGAGTCGATAAATCACTAGTTAAGAATCAATCCCACCAACTCGCTTATTGTGCGATTTCAGGTACGTCACGGTGAGGACTGCATCCAGCCCGAACAGTGTCCCTGTTACCTTCACAACAAGCCCTATGTATCAGGGCAGAGCGTAACTGTAGACTGCAACACCTGGTAAACACACATTTTGTGGATTAGCTGGTGTGAATATAAGTGGCTGTGATTCTATAATGTCTCCTGTTTTAGCATGTGCGAAAAAAGGAAGTGGCAGTGCACGAACAAACCATGCGATGGCGTGTGCCGCACTGTGGGGGAGGGGCATTACATCACATTTGATGGCCTGAAGTACTCGTTCCCTGGTCTCTGCCAGTATGTTCTGGTTCAGGTGAGACGAATGACATACCTCCGACTCCATTTTCAATTGTTTCTGTTAGCATTCAGTAAATGACATGCACTCTGTAGGATATGTGCAATGGAGAGGAGGGACTGTTCAGAGTATTGGTGGAAAATGAGGCCTGTGGAATTGTGGGGCATCGATGTGCCAAAGCAATAACAGTCTACTATCATGGTGGGATGATTGTGATGCAGCATGGAGAGGTAACACACACACACACACACAAGACCTCTCATATACATAATGCTTTCCCCAGTCTCTCACTCTTAACTTAACCATCCAAAACAAATGGCTAACCTTAACCAGCACTTAAGTCCAATTATAATAAACTTCTTTTATGGACATATTAATAATCCTTGTATGTCCCCACAAAGCAAAATGTCCTCATAGAAGGTGGCTTGTCAAGGCACTCACAAGACTACATAGGGACTTGGGGGGTCAGAAAACCCTACACAATTATAGATCAGTGAATACAATTTTGTCAGATCAGTGAACTTAAAATTGTTATTAAGATGTCATAAATTTCATTTTACACTTTTTTGTCAATTTTCTGATCAGTTTTATCAAGTGGTTTTGTCAATACAATTGAGTATTTTCCCATCCCCAGACAAGAGCTGTGACCCATTGAACTGGCCTTAGAAGTAGCTGCACCACAGTACTGTAGTTTGATGTGTTTCTTCCATTTCCTTTTGTCCATTTACGTGATTCCAGGTGAAGATGAAGCGTCCAGTGCCTCTGACTGCCAAAGTTGAGATCATTCGATCGGGTCAATTTTACACCGTGTTGCTGGGAAAACATATCTCGCTCAGCTGGGACCGTGGAACCAACGTAGTGGTCCACATCTCCGCCTCGTACCGAGTATGTACATTCTCCACTTTCTACTGAAGGACTCTTAAAATTGTCGTGTGTTCAAAATGAACAATTTGTGCGCAGGGCCGTGTGTGTGGACTCTGCGGCAACTTTGATGGAAACATCAACAATGACTTAGTGAGCAGCAACAATCAACTGGAGGTGGACTCTTCTCACTTTGGCAATTCTTGGAAAGTGAATCCTAGCTGCGCTGACGTGACTGAGGTATGCGCATGAATGAGCCCCACCCAAAGTCGCTAGCTAAGCACGTTTCCCCGCAGATACCTGCTCCCTGTGCTGAAGACATCGTCAAACTGGTGACAGTGGAGCAGTCGTGTCGTCTTCTCACCGGGCCTGTCTTTAAAGCCTGTAACAGTCAGGTGACTAATTGAACCCCAGTTGTTTCTCATCACGCTTGCCCTCCACTCCATGCCTGTCATCTGTTCTGTAGGTGGATCCAGAACGTTATGTGGGGATGTGTGTGGAAGCGGCTTGCTCTTGTCACTCAGTGGGCGACTGCGCATGTTTTTGTGATGTCATCGCTGCCTACGCTCAGGCCTGTTTGGAGAAGAGCATATCTCTCACATGGAGATCCAATGAACTTTGCCGTGAGTGTACAGCCATTACTCATGATGTTTAAATCATGTTGTTCAAATAAGTACAGGTCTGTCTTGCTCATTGCTTGCTCTCATCTGGCATAGCTATGAGCTGTGAGGAGTTGAACCCAAAGCTGGCAGCTGCAGGGGAGGAGTTATGCCAGTGGAGGTATAATGCCTGTGGTCCAGCATGTCCAATCACCTGTCAGCACCCAGAACCCATCCGCTGTTCCCACACCTGTGTGGAAGGTTGCCATGCCTACTGTCCTCCAGGTACCATATTGATTATTTGAAAAAAAAAAAAAATCAGGCGTTAATAATGAAGATGTGTTGTGTTCTATCAGGCCAGTTGTTGGATGAGGTGACCATGAGCTGTGTGGATCCCTCCCAGTGTCAGGTGTGTGTTCATGAGGGTCAGAGAGTCTCTCATGACAGTCGAGTCATTCTCAACCACGACGACCCCAACCACTGCAAAATATGGTAACGTTCTCATCCTGAGTCTTTAGAATCAATTCAATGTGTAAAGTAATGTGTTCTGTTGCTCTTCAGTCACTGCAACAACAACACCTTGAGTTGCGAGGACTGCGCCTCAATCACCGCCATCACCACTCCATCACCAGTATTTTCCACCATGCCATCATTCACAACTCAAATGCCAGAGGGCACCTGCGATCGTGCCATGGACCTGGCGTTTCTTCTGGATGGTTCCGCGGCCCTCAGTGAAGATGGATTCCAGGCTGCCAAGAAGTTCATTCTCAGGGTGGTTGACCGGTTCCGCATGGGTTCCGCTCACACCCGAGCCACCGTGCTGCTTTATCACTCTGGAGTAAAAACAGACAACCTGCAGGTACGGGACCCAAATTGTTTCCAGCCTTTTCATTCTGAGGTCAGCACCAAAAGTCAAACAACAAAATAATTTGACCTTTATGTGGACCTAAATCCATGAACGTAATTTTGGAGATGAGCGAAACAATGTGAGTTTTCAACTCATTAAATCCAATGTATATTATCTATATTGTTACGTACTTTTTTAGCATTTGAAAATTTGTTGATATTGAGCAATAAGCTCATTGGATTTTAGTAGTAGTAGTAGTAGTAGTAGTAGTAGTAGTAGTAGTAGTAGTAGTAATCACATAACCTCCTAGGCAGAGGTAAAAACTCTATGTGAAGTGGATCTTTGGTTTATTTACTTCTAATTAATGCCCTTATGTGAGATTTATTGGCTTTTCTTTCTGGATGTGCACCTACTTTTTTCAATCTCACTGATAAATGCATGCGCAGAACTCACCAGGAAATAAATCTTGTTGGTCTATCGGCATGGTAATTAGAACACTCTGACTGTGACACAAAAAAGGACAAAGTGCTGTCTCTGATGGAGTGTGCTCTCTTTGTGCTCTCTGTCAGCAATTACATGTCGAAAAAGTTCTCTCTTAAGGCCAGAAGGAAAGAACTGGACTTTCAAAGCTGCATTGTATAAAACAAGATACTAATTGAAATTGGAACTAGCAGGAAGATGATGCCTGCTTGTAATTTTCTTTATAAAGTTTATGGTCTTGATATGTGGTTTCCTGGATGTAACTCCAATCCTATGAGTACATAACAGAGTTCGCCATTTGTGTATCTCATTTGAGGCAACGCCTCTGCAGTGAAAGATCTTTCTATATTCTCTACCCAGTTGGGCAAATAGCTATCCCTCCAGTACCACGACTTTTTGAAACTCAGTAATGAAGACAAGGCTCATTTAACGGCTAACTTAAGATTTGGATCACAATGATGTGTGACACTGAGGCCGCTGTTTCACAAAGTGATATACAAAGTCAAGAGTAGCAGCAATGTTTAACTACCCACAAAATATTGAGTTAGCTAAGCTCTTTTCTCGGCAGTGAAGCATGTGTTGATTTCTCCGTCACATTGGGCCATTTGAGTCAGCTGCTTCATCGGCTGTAAAAGCTCACTTGTATTCTGTTGGTGGTTTATCTAGCATAAATCTACCAATGAAAGAGCTGCCTCTGGGCAAGTGTCTTTTCAGCATCTCAAAGACTTCTGTTAAAGACCTGCACTTCTGCCATCTCAACATGCCCTCTTTTGCCTGCAGGTCCAAAAGTGGCTCTTCAAGAAGATTGTGCGTGAACTTCATTACGCTGGAGGAGACGCAGCCTTCTTGGACGAGGCCATCAAGTATCTGGTTTTCAACATCTACGACAAGAACAAGCGTAAACACGCAGGCCGGATTGCCATCATCCTCACTGGCAGTGCCAACCCTCGGCCGGTGAACAAAATGGTCATGAGGATCCAGAAAGCATCTGTCACCACCCTAACCGTAGCTCTCGGTCCTGGGGTGGATATCGCACAGATAAATGAAATTACCAAGGCAAACCCAAACAATAGAGTGTATGTGTTGAGCAGTACACGGGAGCTGAGTGATGGGCTTCCGGAAATGATTGATTATCTCTGTGGTTTGGGACTGGAGCCCATTGCACCGACTCTGCCCGCACAGAGGACACCCTCAACTCCACAACCTCCTCATGTGGAGCCAAATGTCGAACATCCAAGCGCTCGTTCTCCAACCACACCAGGATTCCTACCTCCCACCGTCAACCCATCAACTCCCACCGAAGAAATCACGTTCATCATTGAAGGTTCTGACTCAGTCGGTCAGGAAAATTTTAACAAGACTATCCTTTTTCTGGAGAAAGTTATCACCCGGCTGGCAGACAGAGAGAAGTTAACCCATATCACCATTATCCAGTATTCAATGAACATAACCATCGAGATCAACCAGTGGGAATTGTGGAAGCAAAAGCAGCTGCTGAGGGAGCGGCTGAAGAAGGTCCCTTGGAGAGGTGGTAGTGAGACAAACACATGGTCTGCCATATCAAAAGTAGTCAAACGTCCACGTCAGCCGATCACTCCTCAGCTCGTCTTCCTGGTGACAGAGAACCCACCAACTGACACTGTGACTCGGCCACCATTCACAAGCAAGTTTACGCACGTGTATCCAATCGGTGTGGGACCGAGAGTACGACAGACTGACCTCACGCCCTTCAGCTACCCTCAGTCTCCACTGATCATCAAGGACTACAGCCAACTGTCGACTATTGTCCAACAAGTGATCAATATCACACACACAACTTTCCAACCTCTGTTCCCAACTCTTCGGCCGGCAGTGGTACCAACACTGTCCAACCTACCACCTTCAGGTACAGATGACACTCACCATGTGATCCAGTGAACTTGATAAGAACTCACTCAGCTGGGACCTTTCTCTTCACAGTACCGTGCAAGAAGCCCGTAGACGTCATGTTCCTCCTAAGAGCTGGCGAGCCATTTGAGGACATGAAGACGTTTGTCCAATCTTACATCAAATCTGCCGACATTGGTATAACTCACCCCATTTTTAACTTGAAAACATGCTCAGATAAAGTTTTAAAGCACAACCACGAGACTTCCTATCTAACCTTTGTGAATTAACTAGGGCCAGCACTTAAATATATTCATTTTGATGAATAAATTAATTGATGCATATAACACAGACTAGTAGAGTTCAATGTTTTGTTCGCATTTCCAGTCACCAATTCCAGGTGCAATGCATCAGCCAACGTGATGTCATAATAACCAAAGGGTTTAGGATGACTATGGACAGAAAATTTAAAGTTAAAAAAATATGTCCACAATACCGAATCACAGTGTCACCTGCTGTCCTGGAGGTGGAAGTGCACGACGTTGTGAGTGCAAAAATGTCGCTCATGATTTCTTTGTTGATAATTACAATGAAACAAACAGCACCGTCTGTTAGCATTCGAGCACAATCATATTTTGTAACATCTTTATTTTATTTCTGTGTATACATTCTGATTTGAAATTTTTCAAAAGGTTAGCGGCCTGTGTTTATTGTGTTTAATATTGTGTTTTCAGGACCAAAAGGCACCCACATCGGAGTGATTCAGTACGGAGATTCAAACACTGCCGAGCTCTCTTGGAAAGAAGAACAGAGCACGTCACGTCTTCTGGACCTGGTGAACCGAATACCGAACAGGAAGGCGGCAGCATCCGCTCTTGGTAGAGAATAGAAGTACACACGTTTATGCATTCAGAAACACACTTATGTTGGCTGACCTGTCTCTGTGCAGGCTCTGCTCTGAGGTTTGCTGTTCGCGCGGCAATTTCGCTGGTCAGCGGTGGGAGAGTGGGTGTAGCCAAAGTGGTGGTGATGCTTGTGACTGACAAGTCTGCTGATGATGTCCAGGAAGCAGCTAATGAGGCTCTGGCAGCAGGTATTTAAGCTAATGTCTCCTAATGATGATCATCTTTTTGCTTGCTGCATGCTGAATATGAAGCACCTTCATGAATAAGCCACTATAAGTGGCTTTCGTATAGTGAACCAGTGGTAAACAGATGACATGATCTCCTCCAGGTGTTTCAGTGTTTCCTGTTGGGATTGGACAGAACTACGACCATAATGAGCTCAGACTTCTTGATCCCAGTGGACAAAACACCCTGCACTTGACCAGCATGGATCAGCTCCTGATGCTTCTCACACTGGACCGCAGCTACACTGAGAAAATCTGCAGAGGTTCATCCACCTGCACACTCTTGGTTTTACTTCTTCGTAGAAATATCACTCATACGCTTCAGTTTCATTCTCAGCTGGTCCACGAGGTGTGTGTATGGACGATCACGGAAATGCAAGACAAGTAGGTCATATGTGGATAACAGAGCCCCAAAAGCAAGTTTTTTTTTTAACTATTGTAACCTTGTTTGTGTGTCCAAGCCTGGTGAGTCCTGGTTGCTGGAGGATGGATGTCACTTAGTCTTGTGCCATCCCAGCGGAGAAGTGACGATGCAGAATCACAAGATCAGCTGTGACAGACTTGCACCACCAACCTGCCGAAACCACGTGCCAGCTGTCAAAGTGCAGGACGCATGTAGCTGCCGCTGGGAGTGCCCCTGTAAGTGGACCTTCTTACACGCTCATGACCCACAAAACATATATTTGTCTGCATATAATTTCAATACTTGCTTTTAAACTTTTAAGTCTCTTGTTTTTTCTGTACTTGTCTCATATGAAAAGAAGGGAAGTCACCCTTCTCACCTTTTGGGCAGGGCTAAGAGCATTTAGGGATCAGACATGTTGCTCCAGGAAACAATGATGTCTGCAGCTGTGGTGGAAGCTGTGACCATCTGGTCTCAGAGCTACCACTCTCTGACTCACCCAAACCACGCCTACCCTAAATCATTGTAATTCTTAGATGCTTTGCAGTCAGATAATTTAGTAGGAGTTGGATAAGCCACATGCAACAACCTGAAGAAATACCTGAGGCTTGTGAATTAGCTGTATCAAAATAAGAAGCTACAGCTCTTTGAGAATCCTATCCAGGAGTCATATTTTCTAAGTACTGTACATGCAGATCAGATGTGGAATTCTAATCCAATGTTTTTGCTCTTATAGTCTGAGTTAATTTTTGATTGTCAACGTCCAAGTGTGTTTGTTTTCTGATGATCATCGTGTGTTTCTTCGTGCGCCTTCTCAGGCATCTGTATGGGCAGCTCCACCAATCACGTTGTGAGATTTGACAGCTTGGCACTTCGGCTGGATGTGGACAGCTCTTGCTCTTACACCCTCCTCAGTGTCAACAGAGGTGTCAGCGAAGGGTTGGAGGTCAAGCTCCACAGTGGTCCATGTCAAGACTCATCAAATTACAACCAGGTCTGCATGAAAGCCATGGAGGTCACTTATGGAGCTCGCAAGCTGCTGCTGAAGGATGACGTGACGGTGAGTGTGACTTTGTGGTTACTAGTAATGTGATACATGGGAACTGTGTCCAATGAAGGTGGAAAGGACGACTTTGGAGGGGAGAATAGTTTCTCGCTGTTGGCCTTGTTTTGAATCAAAGGTTCACATTCTTTATCGCGCTACAGCTGCGTTCAGTTTGTGTTTGGAAATTCAAAGCCACCATAATTCCAATCCAAGTTTCATTCAATGTCCCCTTGAATAGAAAGTGTTACTCCTCATACTAACCACAAATGGAGCAATGCTGTTGAGCAAGCATCAGTCATTTTGTTTTTTTCCTTGAAGTGAACATCAAAATAAAAAATGGCTTGAAATTTCACACGATATTGTTTGGTTAATGTGGTGTACATACCTGTAATGCTTTCTTGTGTTGGATTAGGTGTTCATAGGTGAGGAGAAGCTGTCGCTGCCTTGGCGACATGACGGTCTGGAGCTCGTGTGCTTCGGAGGCGTGATGCTGCAGCTGAAAATAGATGACAGCTACATCCTGTCATTCACTCCTCAGAGTAACGAGTTTACCATCACATTACATGGTTCAGCCACGACTCGGCACTCATCTGGGCTCTGCGGTACCAGATATATTATTAAACGCCACCATCCTTTCTCTTTCTGATGATCTCTTGCTGTGTTCACGCAGGAGCCTGTGGTGAGGAGGCAGCAAATGTTCTGACTCTGCGTAACGGCAGCCCAGCCGCTAATCAGCTCGCCTTCATCTCTGACTGGACTGCAGCCAAAGACGGTGGCGCGTGTGCGTTCAGACAAGGGGTCGAGTGTGTGTCCTCCATTTCAATGGGATGTCAGGCCCTACGCTCAGAGATATTCAAGCCATGCCACGCACACATACCAGTGCAGAGCGTTCTGGACAAGTGTGAAGAGCAAGCGTGTTCGGAATCAGATGTGTGTGAGCTGATTTCTGCCTACGCACATTTGTGTAGACAGAGCGGCGTGTGTGTCAACTGGAGGAGCCCCCACCTCTGCCGTGAGTTTGTTTTTGCCGAGGATCTTTTATTTTCATTCTTCTCTCCAAAAGCATTGATCATATTCTCACTTTATTTAACGTACAAAACAGGCCAGAAACAGTCACTTATTTCCAAAACTGTCTCTCTGCTTACCCACACATCTGCTTGTGTTAGGATCCTAAATCATTCCCTTTGAAGGAATCTTCAAACAAAATAAGGTAGCAGAGATTCAGGGCTTTTATTTTGAAGGTTTATGTTTCAGTTCCATTTACCAGCAAACAATAGAGACCGCTGCATTTTCACGCCCACCAGGCTTGACTGGCCTTCACCTCTGAAGGTTAAATTCATACTTGGCCTTTCAAACCAAACCATGTGTGTTGTTATCTTCAGAGCTGACTTCTAACTCCCCAGAGGCCGACAGCCTTGATCTTTAACCATAAATAAGAGCGAGCTTCTTGGCATGAGCTGAGATCTGAACTTCATCTTCCTTCTTCAGCATTAAAGTGCCCATCCTCCATGGAGTATCATGCATGTCGCACCGGGTGTGTGGAGGACTGTGGAACCCTTCAAAAGTTGGCTGCTGACCGGCCAGTTACCAGAGAGAACGAGACGTCCTGTATGACCACACCTACTGAAGGTTGCTTCTGTCCGGAGGGGAAAGTTGTGCGTCAGGGAGAGTGTGTATCACCGGAGGCATGTGGCCAGTGTGTGGACAGTCGTGGACGCTCATATAAGGTGAGAACCAAGAAATGTGCCACTGAAGAGCAAATAGGGACGAGTTTTATCTCTAAGAATGTTGTTGACTGACCTCTAGTGTTTAAAGTGCTGCACTACAATAACAGTTGGCTGGTTTGTGTAGTACTTACAGACCTGGGTTCCGAGTGAAAATCCTTGTATGATATGTATGTGCCTGGACCAAGAGCGTATCAACTGCACTGGAAGACCCTGTGATGATGTAAAGGGTATGATTTGTTCACAAATACTTGTTTATTTCATTGCATTAATTTGGTCCTTGTGTTGGTGTCTAGCTCCAAAATGTGGACCCTGTCAGACCCTAAGGGAAAAGAGAGGCTTCAAGTGCTGTCCAGAATATGAGTGTGGTCAGTTCTTGTAATGTTTCTCCCCAGAATTATAGAAAGAAATAATAATCAAATCTAAATGGATAAAATAACAATATACTAATATATAATGTTTTTTCTTTCATTTTAATAAATCTTTTTTTTCCCAGATTATTTTATTGATTTATTCTTAGATTTTCTGACGTTTGAACTTGTCACTTAATTTCCAGTGTGCGATCGTGTCAAGTGTGCGAGCCCTGAGGTTCCTCCCTGTGAAGACGGTCAGATAGCGCTCCTGAAAAACCCTGGAGAATGTCAACCTGCGCGTGAGTGCGGTGAGTTTCCTCCCAAGCGACACCTTGTTGTCAATTTCCAACACATTTGACTCTGTTTTTTTTTTCCCCAATGGCAGTTTGCAAAAAGGAGTTATGTTCCCGTCTGCCGCCACCTGCGTGCCCGGCTCATCGACAGCTCTCGGTGAAAAAGACCAAGTGCTGTGACGTTTACGAGTGTGTATGTAACTGCGTGAACATCACACGAACCTGCCAGCTTGGCTTCACCACGTCACTGCTAACAGATGACTGCGGCTGCACAGAGATCAAGTGCCTGCCGGACAAGGAAAGTGTTCTCTTTACATAACAAAATCAACTGTGAAGCCTAAGTAAAGTAAACAAAAAAAATATTTTAAAAAATAAATTTCACTGCATAATAAACAAGACTCTTTTTGGATCTCATCTGAACTTGTTTGAGCAGGTTTGTGTGGTAGACGGTGCCGTGCATCCAGTTGGCAGCGAGTGGGAACAGGGTTGTGAGAAATGCAAGTGCATCCAACAGCAGGGCCTATACGCATCAGTTTACATCGCCCGGTGCTCTCCACCTGTCTGTCAGCGCTCCTGCCCACTGGTAGGTCTCTCTCTGACACAGAACTGCTGCTCATAAGGATCCTAATTTGATTCATAATTCTGACAAAACAGGGGTCCACGTACACACTAACAAAAGGAGAATGCTGTGGAAAGTGTGTCCCAAGTAGCTGCGTGGAGTCAAGAGGAGTTATGCTGTTCGGAGGGAAACTCAGACAAGTACATTGACATGGCTAGGCATAAAATATAGCAGATATTTAATCATTGTTTGAGTCCGTTCATAGGTGGGCGAGGTATGGCAGTCTCCACGTGACAAGTGTGTGTTGAACAAGTGCGTAAGAGTCAACGATGAAGTATTAATCACCGCCTCAAATGTGAGCTGCTCCGCTCTGGACACTCCGTCCTGCCCTCTGGGCTCTGAGTTACGCTGCGTTACACGAGACTGCTGCCCTCTCTGCTACTGTGGTAAGTCTTGCAAACACTTTTATTTAGCCTTCAACTATGGAAGCAAAACTAGGATGTACTCCTACGTCACAACATGAGATAAAATTTCTGTTAACACGTTGCAGTGGCCATGTCTTTCCGGTAGAGGTCGCTGTCCTGTTGTAATTCACTTGTATGTATCGGTTCACAGCACCGCTGGATGTCTGCGTGCTGAACCACACGATCATTGGTGTATGTATGGCTGCTATATCTGTTTGAAATGAGATGAAAATCTTAATGAGTTTGGCAACATCTTTTGGTGCAGGCGGGGGAGAAGATGATGATAGACGCTTGTACACACTGTGAATGTCTGGTGAAAAACCCTGTGCTGAAGGAGTATAAATTGACCTGCACAATACTGGATTGTCCCACTTGTCAAATGGTAATGAGCATCTACACTGCGATGTAATGTTAAAATCCTAACATCACCACTGTCATCGTACACTAACCAGTGCACTCATTCTTTCACCATATCTCTCCACTCACCGTTCCTGAGAGGTGATTTCTCAGTAGGCAAAAATGTTCTTGTTGTTTCTCTTTCTTACTCAAGGAATGGTTGTGTGTATCATGTGGTTTTCAGGGCTACGCTCTGCAGAAGGAGGAGGGGGCTTGCTGCGGCCGCTGTGTTCCGTCTTCCTGCTACATGAGGAAGCCAGATGGGACACTCTTCACTCTCAAGGTAGCGGTGGTGGTGTCAGACTGCAGACTCTGTCGCCCTTGTGCTGTTGATCTTCATGAAACTGTATACTTTCATCAATCATTTTGCAAGATAACTTGGATGATTAGCTGCTTTGAATCTGCTAGATATGAACGACTTATTTCTCATGTTTCCAAATGTTTGGCGCCCAAGCAGGACCTCACGTTCTGCTTTGAATGTAAGATGATGTAAACTGAACTGGCGCGGTGTGAGTGTGCTCTCCTGCTTGCAGGTGAACACTACGGTGGAGGACGGCTGCACCATGTACACGTGTGGTGTGAACAGTAAAGGGGAGCTCAGCTTGAAGATCAAAGAGACATCCTGCCCTACTTTTAACCGACAAAAGTGCCTGGACGATGGGGTGAGACCACGATCATTAATGAATGCAATTAAAATGTACAATATACACAGCTTTTTCAAATTTAATTTTGTCTTCTAAATATATAGATAATATACCTTGTTTACATGTCAGTCATATCGCCTGTCATAGTAACTTATCAAGAGATATTTAATATTTTAAATACATAAATAATTTAATATTTTAATTACATTATATTTATAATTAATAATGAAAATAATTCTCAACCATGATATTTATATGAGTTTATTCATTGCCTGTGTTTGTTTATAGGGCGCCATCAGACAGATGGAAAGTACCTGCTGTGAGATGTGTGAGTAAGAAAAGGGCTGACATTATTTTCAATATCAGTTTTACTGAAGCCTGAATATTGGCGTGAAGGTGAGGAGCCGCCATGCAGGAGATCATTGGGAACTCTTAACTTTGTGAGAGTGGGCGATTGCCAATCTGAGCGTCAGATCGAACTGTACTACTGTGAGGTAAGCTACACACACACACACACACACACACACACACATTTAAGAATGATTAATAGTTTAACCCCGATGGATAATCCCTCAAAGTTCAGCAAAATCCCAACATCCGATTTTTTTAATGTCTTTGCCTTGTGGCCTGCGTATCCATCTGTCTTGCTACCAGGGCAAATGTCGCAGTAAGTCCATCTACTCCCTGGAGAGAGCTGCCGTAGAGCAGGAGTGTGTGTGCTGTGCTGCGACGGCGACAGAGCCGCTGAGCGTCCCCATTCTGTGTGCGAACGGCACCCAGACCCACCTCACCGTTCTGTCTGTGACGTCCTGCGACTGTCTGTCGAAACAATGCACCTAGACGCAAACCTGCACTTATGTATCACTGCTGAATTTGATTTTTATATCCATCAAACTATGTAAATGTATATATGTTTGTGCCCTCATGCTTTTACTGTATATTTGGGTATGAATAGAAAAGGTTGACTGAAGGTTGATTCCTTTTGTTAATTGATGGGAAAATAACAAAGGTCACTCACAAAAAACTCATTAATTTAATTCAACATTTATGGGTTTGAGTTGGAAGAGTTTGACTGTTAAAGGGGCTGTCGCAGTGGGTGAAACAGAAAAATAAACTTTTAAAAACATTCTATTGTGTTCATGAACAAAACTATTTCAGCATGGCATTCAACTATTTCTGAGTCCAAGTGCTGCAGTTCGGTGCTTTAATCCACCTGTAAATGGTGTGTGAGAGTGAGAGGGAGAGCGAACCTGGACGTGGTCCAGCGTGCTCCATCCGTAGCAGCAACACTCCGGCTCCACACCTTCTGCGTGGATGGGTCAGAGAATTAGCAGCTGCGCGCACACGCCGACTAAGCTCGTGGCTGCGGGAGCGCGCGCAGACTGTCCACCATCTCAGCCCCTCGACGGACAACGCGCTTTTGCTCCATCTCTGCGAAAAACATCCTCCTCAGCTCTGGTGAGTGGACTTTTACTCACTTCCTCTGGTTATTATCCGACTCGAACCAGCGACTTTGGCGGTTTGCGTGACGCCAAAACTCTTCTTCGTTTGTCTAAATGACTTCGGCGCCACTCTGAGCTGCAGCTACGACTGAAAATGCTGCGTTAGCAAGGAAAGTTGTGTGTCTGCGAGTGTGTCTGTGTTGCAAAGAGTTACACAATGCAACCAAGAATGCCTGAAAAAAAAACGACACCGCAAAAACAAAAAAATTAACCCCCTTCTTGCTTCTCTTGGTCTATTCTCTTTACATATATGTGTTTTTTTTTCTTATTAAATTCGTGAAGCTTTACTAATTATTTTCTTTTTCTTTTACAATAAATATCATAACATTAGGCATTCATGTTTGACATATTTTGTAATTGTATACAAAATATTTTTTGTATTTGTATACATTTGGGTGAATATATCTCCAAATTTAAGTCTTAATCAGTGCTTACAGATACACTGGAATTAGATTGTGCCAGTTATTTGTTCTTTTTTCAGGATTAAAACTCATTGTTTCATAAATATTATTCCCTGCTACATGTTTGTTGTCGTGCGCCCCATTTGTGCTCTAAACCGATCCAGCTACACTCCTAGCTGCTTGATGAGAAAATGCTGTTGAGAAGTTGAAAAATGTTTGAGCTAGATTTTAGTGTCAACTACTTCTGTTATACCGTCACTTTGCTGTGTTTCTTACACTGCTTCAATTTGTTTGGTGTGTTCTTTTTAGTCATGTATTACATTTCTTTTTTCCTCATTTTTTTCTTTCCTTTGTGATTATTGTGATCAATATATATACTTTGGTTGTGCTGTTAAAATTAATAGGAAAATTAAAAGTTACATGGGAACCAGATATTTACTGAGTAATGCCAGCGTAGTTCCTGAGCCGATGGTCACTTCAATAAAACCGTGTTTCCTATGAATTAGTAGAATGATTGAGAGTCAAACTTTTTTAGAACACATTTAAGTATAATGGGGGAAAAAAACACATGAAGTATTCGATTAGTAAATGTATATTTAATGCACTCACCAAACCACACAAGCTTTCTTATCGCCAAACTCACTCATGAGGAAAACCACACCTTATTGGTCGTTGAATAGGACTATGGTTAGATTATACATCAGAAAATTAAATAATCATGAGTGAATTACACTTTTTTAGCCACAAAAAATGAGAAGAAAAACTTGTGTCCAAGTGAGTTTGTCTTTTCGTGCCGAGACAGTGGATCAAATTCAATGAGTTTATTCTCATGTATTATTTACGTTTTAAACCCTGTTTTTAAAATCTTAATCCCTTGCACTTAATTTTTTTTTTCAATATTCATAATCCCCTTTTAATGGATCGGGTATGCAAATATGCTTTTTAGTTTGTTTTGATGCAAACCTGCCTAAATAGAGGTATTAAGCCTGAAATACAATTTGGTATTAGTTATACTGCTTTTTAAAGAATTAATTAGGGACTTATGTAAATTCTTTCTTAATATCAGACTGTGCTGGTATGAGCAAGTTCTGGTGAGAAAGGATGGACAGCTACTTGTAATTGTTATATGTTTCTTTAAATTAAATATGTTTACTGATATACATCTTGTGACAGACCAAATTTAAAAACAAGGCATGCAATTATTAGTATTATGATATTATATCACACTGATTCAGTGATACAACTATTCAAAATAATCTTAAAAGGTGTTTGGACTTAAATACTATTTACTTACTACTTACTTGCTATTGGACTTAAATGTATTTAAATGATAGTTGTAGATTATGATACGTAAACTTTGTAATCACTGTAACCAAACGTAACACTGGTTGGTCCCCTGTTATGAACAAGCATGAATATGTTAAAATTAGACTTGTGTAATCTGCTAAGACAATTATATGCCCCACCGGCGCAGTCTGGTCTGTTTATGTGAAGATGCATGTGACCCTTTGCGGAGCTGTCGGAGAGCTTACAAACCTTTAAGCCTCGTGCTGAGATATTGATGTGTTACACAGTTACCGGAATTCAAAACTAAGCAATGTCATTATGAACTCAAACAAGCCAGTGGGGTTTTCCAGTGACCGATGGTTGTTCTTCATCATTTCTTCTCAAGCATCTGCCGATGGTTTTAAGATTTATGGTTCCAAAAAAAAATTGTCCGATGTGAGCTGTCTGTACATACATGTTGTCTCATTACTTATCGAAGACATTGATGTCAGAAAACATATTGATGAACAGCTTTGAGCATAATCTGTTAATGAGGTCATAAATCCAGAAAGTTTAAAGCACCATTTCTGAAGGTTTACCTCCTTGATTAAAAGATAACCAAGAGTTGCGTTGAGCACAACTTCTTGATTGATTTCATGTCTCAGTCCTATTGCTAAATGTCACCATTGTGTTTAACCATTTCTTACCATTTAAAAATGCCCTGTTACTGTACATATGTTGTGAATGTCTATTTTGTTTACAGTTTTATATGGTAAGAGTTCCACTTTGAGAGACTACATCTACATCTCTCTGTCTGTCTGTCTGTCTGTCTGTCTGTCTGTCTGTCTGTCTGTCTATCTATCTATCCTGGACAAGAAACAGACAACAGTCAGTCAAACAGTCATTTAGATGTGATTAAATGTTTTGTTTTGACAATACTTACTCTTAAAAATAATATTATTCATGTAATTATTAATATCAATAATTAAATAATGATTCATGTTATATGATATGAAAATGGCCTTCAATGTAGCTATCTATCCTGGTGAAGAAACAGACAACAACCTTTTTATCAGTCATTTTGATGTGATTAAATGTTTTGTTTTGACAATACTTACTCCTAAAATAATATTATTCATGTAATTATTAATATTAATAATTAAATAATGATTCATGTTATATGATATGAAAATGGCCTTCAATGTAGCTCAGGTTTTCTGTCTTTTGGGTCGGATCATGTTCTCTCTTTGTGATTGTATTTTGACATTCAAGTAATTGCTACTTAACCTCGAATATTTGCAGAGGAAAGTGAGACAAGTGAGATCAACATGCTCATGTATCATGTGCAATAACATTTCTTCATGCCGACCTCCTTCTCCATGGACTTCATCACCGGCCCCAAATATAATCCTAATGTTGCAGACCACGGATCATCGCCGAGTATAAATAGAAGCGGGACGCGATGCCAAGTAATTATAATAGATTTACAAGTATTTGCACTGACTGTGGAGAATAATTCTGTTAGAAGACGCTGAGCACTCATCACAATCACAGCTGACTAGATCAAACGTGAACATTCATTTCGTGAGCTAATTTGGCTTTGGCAAGCTCAACTGGAGTTTACCCTGCAATGTTGCCATGTGTAAATTATTGTGTCAATATTTGGGGAAATTAAAATGAAATAATTGTTTCTGCCCAAAGTCTCGACTTTGAGGATCAGCCCCTCTTCTAAGAAGAGGGTGGTGTTTTTACCCCTGAAGGTCCTGGTTATTTCACGGCCGATGATTTCTTAATACCCTCAGAGAAAAGGTTAAAGGGAGGTCACTGATCCTTCCACCTGTCTCAGATCAGGATTGACCGCAGCATGATACATATACGCCCTCAGATCACATGGCAAGGTGGTGAGTGAAAATAAGATGGAAATGAAAGAGGTGCACTGGCATAAATACCTGGGAAATATGGACTGAAAGGAAAATGTATATCAAAAACAATGATTATTACAATTACTACAATAATTATGATTGAATTTCAATTGTAGAAATGTGATCCTGAGAATTGTAGTTCGGCATTGGCAAAGCAGCCTGACTGTGAGTCAACTGCAGGGAAAAGGTGAGAAAGGAATTACAAAGACAAGCGTTTAATGGAACGCAATTCCAAACTTCTGGTAGAAGGAAACTGCGATTAGATATTTCAATGGACCTCACAGAAGCATTAAGAAGCCAATTGGAAGCTAAAAAGAAAAAGCATTTTGAAGCCCCAAAACATGTTAACGCAAGCCTTGTTGTGGAATGACCAGATTATGGAATCTAAAAATATGCGGTTATTTTTACCTCCTGAGTTGCTCTAGTCATTTTCTCTATTTCCATCTCAGCCGTTTGTTTACCAACACTGTGTTAACTCAGATTATCGTGGATGCATCTGCATACGTCTAAGTAGCTTGAGTGTTGTGTGAACAGTTCCACACGTGTGCCGGTTGTACCTGGTGCTGAAGGATGTCTGTTTACCGCTCAAGAGTGGAGGCCGGCTCTGCATCTTCAGCTTTAGTGGTTGATTTAGAAACATGACTCTAATAACCTCTAATTCGCCAATGTACTCCTTCATCGTGAGATGTGTGGGTGAAAAATGGTGACGCCAAAGATACAGTAAGTATGTGATGTGAGAATGAACTTCCCTTTGGGCACCACTGAGCCTGAAGACGCAGTTCATTCTTGCGAGGAGACGTGGTTGGTGTAGAATGTCAGCGGTACCAGGATAATGGAGAAGAAGGGGGACAACCATGAGGTTTGTGGGTACAATAGAGGACATGACGTGTAGTTGTGGCTAGGGATGATGATGAAGATGGGTGAAAGTGGAAGGGCCTGACTTGTCTCATCATCTGAGATGACAGTTTTTCAGTAGCGATTTAATTATTTACCTGTCTTCCTGTCCTTGTACGTCTCATTGTTTTCTAGTCTATCTTGTCGACCCTTTTGGTGGCTTCTATCATTTGGTTTCCTTAGCTCATAGTTACTTTCAAGACTCAAGTCAGCTCAACTTTGCTATGCTGATATTTCTGTGAAAGCTGTTACACAAACTGTGATCACATGAAATCAAAAAGTAAAATCTATTGCCTTTGGAAATGTAACCCATGCAAAGCGTAAAACTATAAAATGGCAGACCACATAAAAATGGTGATAGTTGTTGATATAAAAATGAAACTGTAGGTGATAAAATGGCCATAAAAAGATGGCACATCGCATAAAAGCAAATTTGTCATTATGGGTTTTTAAACGGAGCCAGTGACTCACCATTTGTCGTCCTCTGTTACCAATGCAGAAATCATCTGCTGCCTGCAAGAATCATCGTAAACTCAAAAGATAAAACTCTTCTTTAGCCTTGAGAAACACCTATTATGGAAGGTCCAACCGTAGTTTAGGTTGTCATTAATCATTCAAGGGCTTTGACACCAAAAAAAAATGCTTGGTATCAGTTGATATCATCATTTCACAGGTCACTGGCTTGGTATACCATAAAAAAAAGTTCTTTCATTTCATTGTGTAATTGGAATTGTGTATTTTTGGGAAGTGGTAAAAGACTGCTCCTTCCTTGCACTAGCTTACCTCCTTACATTGAGGTACTAATGATGTGTTGATTGTGTTTAGATTGGCCTCCCAGCATCTTGGCACACCTCAGGATAATCTGTAATGGCTACAGTGGCATGCTGGGAGACGCGCCAGCAGGGGAGGTTTGATGAGCGCTCACTTGTACAGAAGAATAGGTGACCTACTGTTGAAGATAATGCGATAAATCTGTAGTTGTGAAGGGCCAATCAAGACTTAAAGACAAGCCACACTAAGACTGTCTGGTTGGTTAGAGATTTAGTTGGCATGGTGGCAATCCTGAGTGCTGTACTGCTTCTAGTTGGTCCATCACCTATACATGTGGGGAATATGTATATACTAACGTGGAAAATAGTTGCTTGTGCTTGCTTGCTTGTTCTTCTTGGGACTACTGGCTTGGTGAATATGACAAACTAAACAGCCACATACATGAAGGTCAATAAACAGTACTCCATCATCTTCAATTCAAAATCACAGCTGTAGTTACTACGCTTTACTGAGAAGAAGGTGAGTAAACTAGGGCTGTATTATAGATTAATCGCACTAGACACATGATATATTGTGAATTAATCACACATGTAACTTGAAGGAAGATTTTATCAACACTAGAGTGGCCAATAGTGTTTACAATGTTATGCTTTTAGCATGTTTTTGAACCTTTTCCGTGCCTCTGAGGTTATTCTAAATAGTAATAATATAAATAGTAATAGTCAATCGTAATAGTTCTTGACATTATCTGTTATGTTGAGTTGTTGCATGAGGAATGTTTGCATGAGGAAAATTGGCCACTCTTGTGTTGACAACACCGTTATTTAACTGATATTTAGAACAAATGCAAAATGGTTGATTCATTTGCCATCAATTGTGTGTTAGCTCATCTTTAGTGGGATTCAGTGAGATTAAAAAAATGAATCTGTTGACAGTAAGTAAAGCGTAATGAAAAAAGAAAATAAGAAAGCCTAAGTTTTCTCAATAGATGTGTAAACAGTTTTAATATGGAAAAGAAAAAGTACTTTATAAAGGAGAAAATTGGGAAAGAGTATTATGAATAGAAAGGATTGCAAGTGAGTGCAAAGTTATTCATGATCACTTTGATTGCGTTCGCTCCTTGAATGCTTGTGATATAGACATATAGATATAGAGATTAGTAAATTAAAAATCCCAGAAAGTAGAGGACGTACTGGTCCTCGTATAACAGTCAGCCACGGATGAGATTCTCCAGCAAGTGAATGAAACGTCTTAATTTGCAGCAGAGGACATAGTCTACTTTCCTTTTACCATCAACGAAATACACAAGTAGACTTAATTTCATTCGGCCAAATGATTTTTAAACTAATGTAAGGAATGTCCTTGTCTTTTTCTTCCTTGTCTCCTTGTGCATTATGATCATACGGCGAGATTTCAGGTGGTGGTTGTGACTTCTAGAATGTGCCCAGAGACTAAATTACCTCAGCAGATTGTAAAGTGTGCCGCCGCATGGATTTCAGCCTCAGCTTAATCTGAGTCGAAAGATTCAATTGGGTGAAAAAGAGACGCCACAGCTTAACTTTGGCTTAGATCCTTATCTGTCACTTTCGAACAACGATTACACAGTGATTTCTTTACAGCAGAGATGTGAAAATTAAGTTTGAAGCCAGAACTTTCCTTCCACCTTATACAGCATTAACAGCTGAATGAATCAGTGAAAACTTTGAAAGTGGTGAGGTATTCTGGAGTCGTGGCGTCTGAGATGTTGTAGCGTCAGCAGCGCCGAACAACATCGATGCTGTATAGAAAATGTGTCAGATAAGGAAGTCAACTGTGTACTGGAGGTCCAGCATGTTCAGGATATTGTGATATCCTCCTGGGGATGGAGTGAAGCCGGACAGAAGTAATAACAAGCAGCAAACATCTCGCAGGACTGAGATTATGTTGCAGGCTCTGAAGTAGTCTTGGAGCGAGCCTTGGTTTATATTAGCTGTGTTTTGATTGTCATCCATCCAAATGTGTATTTCAAGATCTCCAGCTGCTCTTCCTCCTTTAGGACCCCAATTTAGAGACTCTGTGAAGTTCTCAGTCTCAGCACAAATGGATCCATCTTCAACCTGAAATCTATACGATGTGAAAATCCATGGTTCAGTGATGAAGGCTCTGGTTCTGTAACTGATTGAATTTCTTGTTTTCAGAGGGATGAAACGCAAAAGAATATATATCCTTCACCACAGCGATGAGTGAGTCTTCGTCTATTCACTCTGCAAAGCTTATTTCATTGGCACGATCTATTTCCGGGCTCGGGCTTGACGCTGCCAATGGATGCCCCATCGCCCCGCCTGAAAATGACGACTTGCCTTTGCCGGTAAAATGGATCCGCTGATTTTGACAAATATGATGTTTGTGGTATTTCAAACAAGCCTTCTCTGCCTGCAGGAGTCTGGTATAGATCTTGGTCCTGGACTGTATTTCGCTGATGGCAAAAGGAAAGTCGACTATGTCCTCTGCTACAAATTAAAAAAAAGGCGACCATCCAGAGGACGTGCCTCCATTGTATCCAATGGCAGTATTCAGCTCCCAATTCCAAGCCTCTGGGAATCAGAACCGGAGTCCGGAGACAACAACCCACCAACGATTGACATGGAGGAGTCCAAGCTTTCGGAGCAGGAAAAGGCTATAATGAGGGAGGAATTTGAAACTGGACTTCTGGATGCTGGGATTCAAATAGAACGTGACAAAGAGGTACATCCTTTTTGATGATCATGGGTCAGGACAGATTTTTGTGTTTATGACCATTTATCTCTTGGAATTCGTGTTTTGAGTCTCTGCCTCTGAGTGGGTTTTGTGACGGCATGCATCCGGTTGAAAGACTCTTGCGTGTTAAATCAGCTGCTGTTTTGGTTCAGGATTAGGACAGCTGACCATAAGAGTGAAGCCAAAGGCCAGATTATAGGGCCTTATTAGAGAGTGATTCACTCGTGTGCGGCTCTCAAACACATATGGAATTTGCTCAAAGAGAGAATTTGTTTTTGGCAGACCATGGGAACAACTATGAAATCAGTGTTACTAGATAATCACAGATGAACATAGCCCCAGATGTAGCTGTGTACAATAATGCAATTATCCTGACTGAATGGAATGAATTGACTACAATTAGTACTAACCACTGTTGTCTCCTCAGAACCAATGTTCATACATGTGGGGAAAAAAATCAACATCAATAATGTTTTTTCCCACTAATGTGTGCCCTCAATATCAGAGATGCTGCTGCTGAAAAAGATAGACAGCAGGTCGTAATCCAGTGGCTCAGTAATGGTCACCATTCATGCGATAGCAGAATGTTTGCGTGCCTTTTGGGCTATAATGGATCAGTTAATTACCATCTGCAGTAGATACGTCATGCATGATTGACGTAATTTGCGGGAAAAGGACACTTGCTAGAAAGTGACGTCATTGCAGGTTGTGACTCATCTGCTCTTCTGAATAATAGTTCATGCACCGACGTTTCATCTGTGTACGTCAGTTATGGAAAGTACATTAGCTATTTGTCTATATGGCTACGTCATTCATTTAAACTGCTCAAGAGTCTTCTGTTTTGTCCATGTGCAGAAGTCAAGTGGCATTTTTTTCATCCGCCTGCATGTCCCATGGCCAATTCTTAGTCGGGAAGCAGAGCTCCAGAAGATTAAAGTCCCTGTCAAGAAGGTCAGTATGATTTTATGGCAAAAAATGATTGAGAGTTTGAAGGTTACCCACTGATTTGTGTGAGTTGCCTTTTTTACCAGGATAAAAATATAGTAATTGTGATGTGTTTACCCAATTGTTTATTTTTAAATGCACAATGAGATGCATCTTTTTTATATAATGACTTGAAAATTGTAAAAAAAAAAAATCCTGTCTCTTTCAAAATAGCTTAATATAATGACATATTATTACTACTTCAATGATGTACATAAACCTTACAACATGGATTAAACAGTTCAATTACTGTGGAAAGTAAATATATGAGACACGCACTATTATGATGTACATTAAACACTGTTTTTTAGACCGAGAAAATACTCCAATGCTAGTAGTAATGTAGACCATTTCAAAATGGCAACTGTTGCACAAAATGTTTAATGTGCCATTTGTTCGTTTGAGTTTAAAACGCTCTGATGTTTAAACACCATTCAAAGTCGGGGTATCATAAGAGCATGGTCGTTCTCTAAGTTGCTCACGAATCAGCACCCACTGTTGTGTCACTGAAGGTCATTCCTGCGGCTCAAAATCATAACAAGGCCGTGACTTTAGACTAAGTACAGGAAGAGACTGAGCCAGCCCGAGAGCAGTAGGACTCTTTCTGAGTTGGTGAAGTGCTTGCCAGAGGTAAGAGCTGCCAGGTACAGCAATCCCAGCCACGCCTAAGCTGTGGCTGAATCTGATACTGATTAAAAAACAAGGCACTGAAACACTTCAACCTTTGGAAACCTACACCTCTGCTATGCAAGGTTAAGAATTTTAATTAAGCATTTTAATAAGATGCCTAGTGAGATTATTTAATTGTTGTATCTATTCTTCTGTGTTCTCCTGAGCAGAAATGTGAGCTCCGAAAGAGACTCGGCATCGCTGGGATGTGGGATTCATTTGTGGCCAAAGTCAATACTCCATTTCAGCCTGACGTCCCAGCATTGGAAGTCCACCGAGACTCGCAGACTCGTTCCCACTTGAAAACCCTCAAACATCCCTTCATTAGAGACAAGCTCCACCTGTGAGTACTCACTGTCAACACTGCAGTCGACCACTGTCAGGTTATGACCCACTCGACCAGTCTCCATATATTATGAATGTTTCAGTAGTGCATGTGACGCTGTTTTCTCATTGCACTGTTTTCTCTTGCATTTCCTCAAGGTACGACATCAAGTCAACGGAAACCCTCTTCGATAATGCAACACGCAGCCGAATAGTAAGCCTTATATATGAAGGTTTCACCATTGTGATAGCTTGTAACTGCATGTGTCTCGTTTTTAGGTAGCTGAGATCATCTCACGCGTCACATGTCGACAGACCTGTCAGACCACTGGTGAGGTTTTTTTCTTTTTTACGTAGTCAGGACCATGATTGAAGATTAGTCCTCACCTGTTCTGTGTCTAGGTATTATGTCATTACTGGCCAAGGGTGTTTACATCTCAGCCTTTCCTCTGCACGATGTGAGTATGGTTAATATAAGTGAGCTATTTAGGCAGACGAAATCAATTTTTACTTGTTCTTAGGGTTCGTTCACGAGAAGAGGACGTAGAGATCAGCGAAATGACCGACAGGTAATCAAGTTTATTAGCCTGTGTTCACTGCTTCATCGTCAGTGTCATGGTCTGCGCAAACTACAGTATGAGTAGTACCATTTCACAAAAAGCATTCAAGATGAAACCTCAATTAGCTTGTAGATTGAGAATGGCAATAAACTTGGCCATGATGTTGAAAATGACAGAGCCTTGAATAGTTTTTGCTGTTTTCACCATACAGTGTTGAATCTGTTCTGCAGAGCACAATGGGTTGACACCTACCAATAAGATAGAAACTTATTCTTTTTTTTTTTTATTAGAATTATTCTCCAGGTAGACTAGAACTGGGGTTCGCAAGTTTGTTATATTGTGGCCTCAAAATAATGGTGCCGCTGACTGACATCCCCCAGGGAAGGGAACGAGATGAAGAAGGGAAGAGATGAACTGTAGGCCTGCTCAAAACATTTATGGGTCTGAATTCAAAAGAATACAACAGTTCAACGATAGTTCGGTAAAATAATAGCGTATTATTTTTTGCTCAAGTACAGTAAACTGACAGCAGTTTCGCAACTTACCTGACCCACCAGCTGGTCAGCAGAAATCCAGATATTGCTATACCACAAAGGCTATCACCAGAAAATATCTAGCTTTGTTCATGATGTGAAACTTGAGAGTTGAAACACTTCACCATTGTTGTAATATGAGAAATGTGTCTGAACCTGAAGCGGCTGTTGAATTCTACATTCTGGAATTGATTTATTTGGCTGTAGAGATGTGTATTTGAGTTATCAGCCAACCTTGTATTATTTATGTGTGTATATATATATATATATATATATATATATATATATATATATATATATATATATATATATATATATAGTATATGTACGTGTATTTGCATTCAGTCTTGAAACGTGTAATATTTATTCTACTCAAACTTCGAGATTATTTCTAATCAGACCTCTTACACCACAACTTTATCACATTGATTTTAGCAGAAGATCAAACATGAACTTCAGATTGGAATATACCATTTAAAAATATATATTCTGAACGACAATACCATGAACCATCAATGGACTGGATCTCAGTAAATATAACTTAACTATAGCATAATTTCTCCCTCCAAAACTGCAAATAATGTTCTAGTAGCTCAGTATCTTGAATATATGGTTTACTGAATCAACAAAAAAAGGTTCATCTGGTCTAAAATGCATTATGTTTTATCAGAGTATTGCATTTCTAAGAAGTTGATCTGTCTTTCTAGATCCTCCATGAAGAGTGGGCCAATTATGGAGTCATGCACAAATACCAGCCTGTGGACCTCATCAGGTTTGTAAATGACTTTGTGGTGTATTAGAGGTGTATTAAAACAGAGGAAGTGAATACGCTTGCAAGCCATTTTCACATTGTTTCGACAACATTCAACAGGAAGTATTTTGGAGAGCAGATCGGCTTGTATTTTGCCTGGCTGGGTGTTTACACGCAGCTCCTCATCCCTCCGTCCGTGCTGGGCATCATTGTCTTCATCTATGGTGTTTTCACTGTGGATACAAATGTGCCAAGGTAAGGAGAATCTGTCAACAGTGTCTTATATTTTCACTAATATGTGGCCACCCTTGTGTGTGCTTCAGTCAGGAGGCATGTGACGACAAGAAGAACATCACCATGTGTCCACTGTGTGATGGAGTGTGCGACTACTGGCAGCTCAGTACAGTGTGTTCACTGGCCAGGGCCTCGTACCTTTTTGACAACGGAGCTACCGTCTTTTTTGCTATCTTCATGTCTCTTTGGGGTAAAAAACATGAAATATACAAAATCAATATACCAGTATATCAGTTTTATTTTTGCTAAAGACATTCAAAATGTATCATGAAATATGTGCCGATATGACGCGTTTTCCTTGAACTGTGTCTTGTAGCTGCCTGTTTCCTGGAGCACTGGAAAAGAAGGCAGATGTGTCTGAAACATTCATGGGACCTAACAAGCCTGGAAGATGAAGAGGTATGCAGAAAGCCGCATTATTTTTCGTTTAGCTCGAGGAATAAACAGGTGAACGTCCGGATTGAGCTGAACAGTTTCCCTTCGGTTTGTCGGTCATATCTGTGCCAATCAAGCCAGGATCAGAATGTCAGCGTCCCGGGTCAGTCATGATGCCAGAGTTCAGTTGTGGTTTGCCTGAGAGATTATCATTTGTTTTCAGAGCAGGTCCCTCCCCCAACCTCCCTCAGACACTCTGACCGACCCAGGGCAAACACATGTGAATGTGATTAACACAACTGTAATGGGATTGTTGTGGGATCGAATTGAACAGGAGGGATGTGATATAAACACCTTAATATAACTCATTCTGCTTTCTCTCTGCTGCGACCTCTGTTTGAAGGAGCGAGTACAGGTGAGCTCATTTATTAACCATCAAGGTAATGATCATTTGATTTTGTTTTGACGGACAAGGAGGCTCAGGTAATGTTTGTTTCGCCTCCTCTACTTTTGTTCATTAATGTAGTTGCCACTTGTGTTTTAAGTGCCTGCGTGTCTAAATGGAATGAGTTTTCCATTCAATCTGTGGTGCACAAGGATCTTAAGCCTCTCCCCTGAGTACAAGGTTTTTTTATTTTGCGTTCCATTCATTAGAATTAGATGCCTAATCTAATTAAGCTTTTCATCCGTCAGTAAATCAGAGAAAGCTCTGCCACCTCTGATCTTAAATTTAGAGCTCCATGTTGTGGAATCTGACGGACATTAATGTGTCTGGAGTGATTAGCTGTGTTGGACAGAGCAACTTGAAATTTCAGTCGGTGGAGAGGGTTTAAGACTGAAATGCTCTGACTCGAAATGTTGGCTCATAGGTCCACAACACAGCTATGATAAAGAATATGTGCCACCGTCATCCCACTGAGCAAGTGGGCAGAAGAGGGGCACTTAACAAACTAGTGAGCGAGGGGGCACATTGACAAAATCAACTCTAAGTTACGAAACAAATACCTACTGCAAAATGTTTTTCATGTTTAATAAGATACTTTGGGATGGGAAGAAGGTGTTTATGTTCTTTCCTGTGCAGAACATCGGCTTCATTTTAGCTGGATTAAAAGTGCTTCATAAATTTTTTTGCAGGAGGCGCTCAGACCTGAATACGAAGAAGCTTTGCAGGAAAAGAAAGATAAGATTAAAGCACAGTTGCAAAAGTTGGTGCGTATCTTAGTGCATTTGTGTTCTGTCATAATGGCAAGTGACCTTCTGAGGTTGTAACAAATATTTACATTGATGATTGTTAATTGTTTCTAACTGCGTGCTTGAATTCAGATGGCTCCAAAGGGCAACGGAGTGGACGGTGAAACGGACCAGATGCTGGCCTCTCAGGTATCATTCAACAACTCACAGCAGGAGGGCTTTACTGGGACATGGTTGTTGGGATAAAGGGCAGGGTTGTCACAGTGAGGTGTCTTAAATGTACCTGTGTGGATGTAGGTGTTGAATCTGCATCAGGAAGAGGCCTCGGAGGCGCAACAGTCTAATCGACATGAAAACTAACGTTCCTCCTGCCATCAACCTTTATTTACATTTGCTGCATTAAATCCAAATCCGAGGGTGTGACTTCATATGTGTGTGTAAAGAGGAAAACCACTTCACCTTCTGTCAGTGGTTGAGCCCAAAGCAGCTTACCTGCCTGAGATTAGCCCAGATTACAGATAGAGAGAGAAGGCCGGACAGAGGGGGGAGGCAGGGGGAGGGAATCGTTATGCCCTTTTTGAAAGACACTCATGCCATGTGCAAAACACAGCATCTCATATAGTCCTATCTTTGTGTCCTTGTTGTACACTGATGCATATGTACTGTATCTGGGTGTGAACAAATCCTCTCATCTCATGTCTCCTCGCAGACAGAACCAGAATCCCTGGATATAGAGGATCACCTGTCCGGATACCTCATCAATTTATCCACACTGCTCCTGCTGGTACTGTCCTTGAATAATAAATAAATAATACCTACTCGTCTTTTCTTTTATTTGTCCATACATCCAGCAGTGGGATGTATTTTAACAATTCAAAACGACAGGCGACACGCAGGCGAAAACGGCGCATTTTAAACGCTTTAAGGAAATAAAAAACAAATGTATTCTTTTCTTGATTCTACAAATGCTAGTTCTAAGCGCTACAAAACTGAAAGTATTTTGTTAGTCATTTTATTGACAAAAAAAGAGGTTATTGATTGAGCCTTGTCTGTCGATGTTCAGATCTTCGTGACCCTCTCGGCAGTGTTGGGCGTGGTGGTTTATCGCATCTGCATGTTAAGTGTTTGGTCCATGAACCCAGACCCGGAAGCCCAGGCCAGCGTTCGGATGACTGTCACGACCACGGGCATCGTCCTCAATATGCTAGTGGTTCTGGTGCTGGAAGAGGTTTACGGAGCCGTTGCTGTATGGCTGACTGAGCTGGGTAAGTGAAGCTCAACCACTTGTGATTTCATTCAAATGCCTGGCTGTAAAGAACATGCTACTTTCCGACATTGATTTTTGGCTGCGCAAGATTGTTCAGTTCAATTATTAAGAGTCTTCCTGGATATTCTACATTCAGTGTCCAGTATTTTTAAGTGTCTTTTTTTTTGTCGGTGATAAACAGATGACGCACAAGATGACTGCAACTCATTCTGTGTTCACAGAGCTTCCCAAGACAAAAAAAGAATTTGAGGAACGTTTGATTTTCAAGTCTTTCTTCCTAAAATCCATGAACGCCTTTGCACCTATTTTCTACGTGGCCTTCTTTAAGGGCAGGTCTGTGTGTGAAACGCCCGACATTTTTTTATTCAGTTTCTTGCCATCGATGAGCTAATCCTGCTTCACACAGGTTTTCTGGGCGACCTGGTGATTATGTTTACGTCTTTGGAGACTACCGCATGGAGGAGGTGGGACTCAGATACGCACATTTATCAGCATGTGTGTGTGTGTTTGCACTCGTTCATCACTGTGTGTTTGTCTTCCACAGTGTGCCCCGCCAGGCTGTCTCATCGAGCTGTGCATCCAGCTCAGCATGATCATGCTTGGAAAACAGCTCATTCAAAATAATGTCTTTGAGATTCTCATTCCGTATGCTGCCCTCCTTTCTCTTCACAAAGCATCACTCCCTCAGAGTCTTAACATTATTGTCTTGTCATTTCAGTAAGTTAAAGAAGATGTACAGGACGATACAGGAGGAAAAAGTGAAGAAGAATGCAGCCCGTGATGTCGAGAATGACGGCGAAGAGAAGAAAACCAAACAGCAATTTGACAAAGACTTTACTCTGGAACCATATGAAGGTGTCACACCAGAGTATATGGAAATGAGTAAGTCGCCTCTGAAGCTAGTTTATGTGTGAAGGTTTTTTCTATGATGCACTTTGGTTCTTCTAGTCATCCAGTATGGGTTTGTGTCTCTGTTCGTGGCATCCTTCCCTCTCGCTCCGGCTTTCGCCCTTCTCAACAATGTCATCGAGATACGCCTCGACGCTGCAAAGTTTGTCACCGAGATCCGCCGGCCGGACGCAGTAAGGTGTAAAGACATAGGTACGCATCCCTCCAGAGGCCTATGAGCTAGACTGACCAACTTCAAACATTCCAGCTCACCTTTAATCATTCCCATTGTTTCCTTTTCTTGCTAGCTAGCTCACTGAATCACACAAAATCCTTTCAGCCTTTTCCTCTTTTTTCTTGCACATGCTGTCTTCAGGGATTTGGTACAACATTCTCTGTGGGATTAGCAAGTTCTCTGTCATTACCAATGTAAGTGTGTGTCTGTGGAATCACTCCACAAGTTGATGTGTCTACGGTATTGTGCATGTACTAGTGTGTTGTGTGAGCAATGTCTTGGTGTCGCTTTTGCCTTTCCAGAAGAGTCTCAATATTAAAGGCTACAATGATATAAATGGAAACATTTGAGACCCCTTTTTCCACCTCATGACTCTGTCTTCAGGCATTTGTCATCTCCTTCACCTCGGAGTTTGTTCCGCGGATGGTCTACCAGTACATGTACAGTGAAAACGGCACCATGAACGGCTTCACCGAACACTCGCTGGCGTTCTTCAACGTCACCAACTTCAAACCGGGCAGCGCGCCCACAAGCACTCTCTTCAACGGAGTTACCATGTGCAGGTCAGTGTGACTCACCCACCCTTGACCCCTATGAATCCCCTCTAAAACCTTGAGTCCAGCAGATTAACACATTCTCCATGTAATTCGTTAAGTTGTCTGAGTTTCTTGACTCTGGCTTTTGATGAACGGTTTAGATCGGTTACAAAGACAAATCTTACCAGGGATAACGAGATTTTTGACTTCACCTGTTAATCGCATGTTGTTGTTTTAGCTTCACCTTTTGACCCTTTCGTCCAGGTATAAAGACTACAGGGATCCACCGTGGGAGACAGATGCCTACTCCTTCTCTAAGCAGTACTGGTCCATGCTGGCAGCCAAACTGGCTTTTGTTATATTTTTCCAAGTAAGAAAATATCTTTTGATCAAGAAAAATTCTATCAGTCTAACAATACCTTCCAGATGTCAATGGTAATGGGGTGACTTGAAAGTAGCAGATCAGAACTCAATATGTCAGAGGGACAGCTTATGTGGGGAAGTTTGGAAACAAATTTAAGGAGGTTGTAAGAGTTAAGCACCTGGAGAGGAGAGACTGGGTTGGATCAGGTATGCTGGAGATGGAGAAGGATAAGATAAGATAAGATAAGCTTCAAGGAAGAGAAGTACTGTACAGGCTGGATCATTTAAACAAGTCTGGGTCTGAAACTGTGGTGTTGGAACTTCAGATACGCGGGCGAAAACAGTGCATTTTGAGCACTTTAATCTAAATAAAAGAAGTGACGGGTTCATGATTCAAGTTCAGTACACTGGCAAGTTTGTTTCATGAGTCAGTCGCAATGGCCTAAACTAGTTTAGAGGTGATCTTCATGCAGACAGCACCACTGCACCTGTGGCTTATAGACTGCTGCGGCTTATGTATGAACAAGATCTATTTTCCATCTTAAATTTAGTGGGTGTGGCTAATATTCCAGCACACAGTATAGTCCGGAATTTAAAGTCATTGTTAAACACCCAAATTGAGCCATTGTTAGACCGGGTTAGTTCTCATATTGGAGTGACACCAAACCACATACTCAGTAGAGCAGCCCACCACCGGCTGTGGGAGAGAAAGGTTCAGATTTGTGAACACGGTGAAGGTGAATAGAAGGCACAATTTTTCATCCAAACCTTGTCCTTGCTTTCTTTCAGAACTTGGCCATGTTCCTCAGCATGTTAGTTGCCTGGTTGATTCCAGATGTTCCACGCTCACTGCGGGAACAGCTGAAGAAAGAAAACATGACGCTCATGGAGTTTCTGCTAAATCAGGACCAGGAGGCACAAGTGAAGCCTCGCTCCAAACAGGCCAATCCATGCTTCCCTCCCTGTATTGAGATTGTGGTTGAAGCACCAAAGGATGAGCTGAAGTTAGATAAGGGAGATGACTGCAGCCTCCAAGAAATCTGTCGAGCCAGTGATAGTGGCCCGGAGTTAGGAGGGTTGCTTGAAGAAGCTAAAGCAGCAGATAGTGAAAGTGGGGATGAAGAGATGAGAGGAGAGGAAGAGGTCAACGCAGATGTAGGTGTCAGTCAGGAAGAAGTTCTCCAAATGGAGGTGGATAATCGCCCTGAAGAGAAAACTGAGGAGAAGCAGATGGACCTGGACTCCTTCATGACAGAACTGGGCCTTTTAGGTAAGATAAGACACTTTCTCTTTTCACAAAATGCGTGCCAAATATCAGCTCATGGTTCTGTCTGTGTATTCCGTGTAGATGAGGATTCTTCGTCACAAGGAGACGCAGTGCTTCCTCACTCAAGCTCCCAGGAAAAAGATCTGTCCTCACGACCAGGTCTGCCTTCTAAGAGGACCTCAGCTTCTCATCTAACAAGCTCCAGACCGGATGTGCGATCATCAGATAACAACACAATGCTCATCGGGCTTATAGCTCCTCCTCCTCATGAGCCGGGCCCGAGGGCCAAGGTCCGCTGCTCAACCCTGCCTTCACGCCACAGGGGCACCGAAGCTTGTTACAGCCTGCCACGACCCAGTCACTCCACCAGCCTTACTAGAGTCCAGCAGTCCACAGAACTCACGCCTCTGGTTCCCCTCAGCTCCTCCTTGTCGCGCCCATTTCCCTCTTCACGTACCCCACAGTCACTCTCAGACAGCCCACCGAACGCCACAAGTGAACCCTTTGCCCTTAAAGGACCTCCTCCACAACAGCCTCGGTCCAGGGGCAAATCCAGGTGCTCTACTCTTCCTTCACGACGAAGAGTCCACGATCCAGAGGAAACCACTACCAAGCCAAGCCAGTCTACCAGCTTCACCAAGCTGTCAGACCGCATCCCTCCGTCCCCCAGCCAGCTGAAGAAAAACACCCCAGTATGAAGCGTGGAAAGAAGATACCGGGATGACCAGGACTGAATGTTAATCTCCTGTCTGTGCCTGGATGCGTGACCCAGTCCTGCTTGCGTCTGTGTAACACCTGGGGTCTGGAGAAGGACCATCCAGATTATGTGAACCTACTTTTCATCCTCTTAATCTGCAGAGATGACTTCTCAGTCAGTTAAGGCTGGCCTTCACAAGGACACGGCTGGAAAACCCTCTAAAACTCTATGCCGCTCTGTGTTCTTTTGTTTGTCGTTGTTGTCACCCACTGCCACAGCTCCTCAGTTATCAGACCAGAGGAACATAGATTCTATGAAAGCCACTGTTAGAAGCAGTTCACAATGCTTGTAGACCTGTTTTAGGGATCTTTTTATATATAAACAATATAATGTTGCAATAAAAGTTGTACTGTTGACTCCTATTAAAGATTTTATTTCCTTTTGTGTGGTTGAGTGAAAGCTCAGTCAGAATTTTGTCTTCTCACTCAATTTCTTTGATTCTGTTTTTATGAAAGGATGCTGACTGCAGAGATAAAGAGTGATGGAGACCCCTTCCACTTCCCTTCCCTTCCTGCTTATGTAACCTTCTAGATGAAAGAGCAGTTCTAGAAAGGTCAGTGGCCAAGTACGTTGACATTCCTTTCCTGCCTAATAGTAGAAATGTGTTTTGGCAGCAGTTGTGTACCTGCAAGAGCCTGACCCAGTGTGGGATCTCACCTTGGAGGTTTGCAGATAGAAGGTGAATGAATGAAGGTGACATTCTTCCCTTAATGGCTCAAGTTCATTTACACCATAAACAAAATAGTAAAGCACGGATGGGTGGGAGGCTGAGTCATCCCCTGTTTAATGAAGTGGGACAGGATTTGTCCTCACCAAAGCTCTGCCGGTCTTATTGGGTGTGGAGACCCTCATCCTTTGTCTTGACTTGGCTTTTGAACCTAGAACCAGAACGAGGGGGAGACGACGGGCCTGTGGTCATTCTGCTGCGTGCAGAGTGTGGAAATCCCTCAGAAACTGATCTGGTATTCGACCTCACAGCAAGAACTTTGCAGGTTCGCTTCCAGCTGGGGGCAACTACAGTCCTTTCTGCATGGATCTTGTATGAGGTCCCTGTGTTGGATGGGATTACTGTGGGCACTCCGGTTTCCTCCCACAGTCCTAAAACAGAGAGGTTGTACTCTATCTGTCTGCCCTGTGTTGTGCTGGCGGCACCTCTGGGCCAAAGTACCTGGGATAGACTCCCACCTCCTACGACTCCCATAAGAGAATTAAGGGTAGATAATGAATGAATATTATTCACCTACATTTATCTATATGCAGTAGTTCCATACTTCTTTAAATACTATTTTATTTATCATATATAGCAATGAGCTCATTGGGACAACAGGTGGCACTAGTAGTCCAGAATTTACTTGCACAACACAAACTAAACAAGTCAGAGCTCTTCCTTGACCGCAAAGATACATGTTCAGCTGTTCATCTGGGCTCAGAGGGAAACAATGTTAGGCTCTTTTTTTCCATTCCGCCATTTCTTTGTAAAGGCATGATTATGCTTGAACCATGTGGCACCGGAGCACACCTTGGTTCGGGACCAGCTCGGCAGGACTGTGACCTGACATTGTCTGGGTGTGTTGCCACTTCTGAGAAAGAAGAGCAGATAAATACACACCGTTTAAGTGGATGATCGTCCCTTATTTGATATACATTGCACCAAAAAATACATTCAGGTGTGGGTTATTGAATAATTTTGATTTCATGAAGAAATATTTCTCACAGCATAATTTTAATTTTTATGAAATTCATTTGTCCTAGAACTTAATTCGCCATTTTCTTTGACACATTAAGTTCAGATTTTTTTTAACAATTAAAATGTATTTAGTTTTTTTTTTGCCATAGAGAAACAAAATCCTTGAATAAATTGCACATTAAGTGTGCAAAATGAACATTAAATGAAAACAAATGTCAAACAACCATTTTTTCATGGAGTAATTGCAACTTACTCTCTTCTTTTGCTTATTTGTCACCGATTCTGTCTTTATCACTCAATATTTATTAAGTTTCCACCTTTAGGGTTCATTTTATTTATTTCAGTTTTCAGATTGACAGACCCAAACAATGGTCATGGTACATACCTCTGTGTTATGACACCATACCATTCTATTAACACAGTTATTTAGTTTAAAAACATGCATTAAGATCTTGTACAAACACTTAATCATATTGTATTAACAAGCTGATTTAATCATGTTGTTAGTTGATAGACTTGTTAGATCGGGATTTGAAAAGATTGTTATCTGAAGCCGTTTATCCAATCCTGTCCAATTGTTCTGTGCAACACAGCCGTGTTCAGAATCCTTTTGCTTTTGTCACCGCTGCCACCGTGTGGTTAATAACGACATCACCATGAATTATTATCCCCTGACGCACAACCATGAGAAGGTCTTCATTGAACGCTTGAATATGAGGAACCTCCTGATCTGAAATGTCTCACTCCTTCATCCTCCTTCTCCTCCTGACTCCTCCCCTGTCCCACCGGTGAATGGGGCCTTTGTGGGGGTTTTTCCCAGCATTCCATTGGGAATTCTCGCAGGTGAGGATACACAAACATCCACTGCTTGAATTACTGCTGCAACTTAGCTTCTTTATCTCGATGAAAAATGTGGAAACTCCTCTAAAGGGCGGTCAGTGCTTCCCACGGCAACTTTGGAAAGCCTCCAGAGCGATCCCAGGAGGAGACGGGAGCAGGAGGGAGGGATCCAAATCTTTCCACCCAGGTGAGTGCTCACATGCCTCCCACTCACTCAGGTACATCATGCAGATTAGGAGCACGAGTAAATATTTGCCTTCCAGTGTTTCTCGAGTGGTTTGAGCAGGAGGATACACAGTTGTGCGGAGCAAGGGATAGTCCACCCCAGAGCTCCAGGAAGAGTGGCCAAACAAAAGGTGGGTGTTTGCGTTGCTGTTGATACATATGTCAGCCCAGATAGGAACAATGGGTTTGGGGTTAAAGTCTTGAGGTGTTGTTAGGTGCTAACTCCAATTCTATGTCAGTGTTCCTGCTGACTTTGTCTCGACTGTTGGAACTTGCCTGAGCAACATCGCCTGCAGGTATGTGTGCTCTTGTTCTCATGGTTTCTCACTTGTTTGACTTAGTTCTGGAAGTGTTGCCTTTCATTTGAAGGTTAACTGCCCTGAATTATTATCTCTATTTATGGGCGCGTGAGTCCACATTTGAGAGGACTTTACTTCTTTGTAATCTGGTGCACGGCTCCTCACCCCTTTTGTTTATCGTATTGTACTTTGACATCTTCAGGCTGCCGGCTTCCTGTTGTTCTAGAGTTCAGATCGAGGCTTCATTTGAAGCAGACTTTTAAGTTTTATTTTAGATGAGCTGACTGTTGTTTTGTCAGTGTCGCGGCAGCATGTTGCAGACAGTCCAGGAGTGGTTATGGTGGGAGCGTCTGTGGCTGCCTGTCAACGTCTCCTGGTCAGATCTGGAGGACAGCGAAGGCCGGGTTTATGCCAAAGCCTCGCACCTTTATGCTGCTGTGCCCTGCGCCTTCTTCCTGCTGGTCGTCAGATACATGTTTGAGAGGTGAGTCTGATGTTGGGACACAGGGATTAAGTTGCACCAGACGTTTTGGCAGAGTGATGATGACTCCTGGATTAGGAAACAGAAGAGTTATGGCGTGTCTGCAGGTTTGTCGCAACACCGCTGGCTGATGCTTGGGGGATTAAGGACAAGCTTCGCCGCAAAGCGCAACCAAACCGCATCTTAGAGACGTTCTTCTGCAGCCAGGCACGCAATCCCTCACAGGTACTACACTCTGGCATCGTGAAGTTTGGAATGTTTGCTCAACCTGGGGAGATCTGAGACAGAAGTGGGGTGCCATCGTCATTGTTGAGGGGTAACTCGTGTGTGAAGGTGGGCAGATGATGTCGCATGAAGGACGGCGATCGTGACAGCCCACTTGGTGTCAGTGACAGCCAGGTGTGCAGATCATTACAGAGACAGATGATCAGGGAGGGACCTTCTCCTTTGGTAGCAAGTTGAATGTCTGTGGTCTCAGTGACCATAGATGAGTGGACGAAAGGTGGAGAGAACAAGGAGAATATGTCGTCAGTTTTCGTCTGGATTTTGCTTCAAAGACCCCTCAACCCTTGACTTGTCCTCCAGGCTGATGTCTGGTCTCTGTGCAAGAAGACAAGTTGGACGGAAGCAAAAATTCAAGTGTGGTTCAGACGACGGAGGAACCAGGATCGTCCGCCTCTCAGCAAGAGATTTTGTGAAGCCAGGTTTGTGTTTACATGTGTGTGTCAATGCCAGCGTCTTCATGAAGCCATTAATGTGTGATTGTCTTATTCCACAGCTGGAGGTGTGTCTTCTACTTTTTTGCCTTTGTCGGGGGAATGCTGGCGCTGTATGATGTAAGTATGTTGGCTCTCCTCTCCTGCTCTTGTATCTGCTGCAGGCTTTCTCACACTGATAAGCAGCAAACATGCAGGAGCTCGCCTGCTTCACCTTACTCCTGGGCCTCACTCCAGCACCGAAGCTGGTGTAGTGATATAATCAAAGCAGAATGTGTGTGATGCTTCCTCCTCCAAGTTTCACTAGCGCTAGTTATCAGGTCAGATGTTCACAACCGTGGAAACTCCCCAAAACTACTGTGGTATCGATCAGTTTCCTGAACACTTCAAGGTCAAACTTTCATCTGTCACAGAGTGGACCTCAACATAAAATAACCAATAACTTCTGAAAGATTAAATTTCGGGTGAACAAAAATACAACACAGGACCGAGACCATAAGAAAGTCTTAACTGTATATCTCAGGTCTGATGTGTCCTGAATATACAGAAGCTGCCCAAACATCAAAGTGATCCACAAGGTGGGAAAAATCTCTCCAGAAAAAGGTGGTCAAAACACGTCACATAAAGAAGTAGACAAAGACAGGAGAAACAAAGAAGTACACAATCAGGAACTACACTGTAATGACGAGTGACTAGGTCTTACAAGTGATGGGTAGATGAGGCATCATGAAACAGTATCGCAGGGTTGATGAAACAGTGCCCTAAAATCACGGCCACTGGATGGCGCTCTTGGTTTAGAAATGATCTGAAGTTTCTTTGAATTAATTGTGTGAAACATTTTACAGCAGACAGCGCCATCTGGTGGCCTCTGAAAATAAGGACAGTGTTTCATGAAACCTCATCAACATTTCAATATGGTTAACTGTTCGGAGTGAGGCTGGGAAGTGGAAGGATCCCAGCTTGAGAGGTGCCAGAATCAGGAAATGACCTGACAAAATGCAGCATAAAGCATGACATCACCTGTGATAAGGAGTGTTTAACAGCAGCGAACTGTCATGTTTGATCTGCTTTTACTGCTCATCCTCAGTACAAACTGACACTGGCGGATAAAAAAAACTGGGGCTTGGACTTTGACCAATTACATTCATTTATTGACGGCTTATATCGAACATTTTTGTTTTCACGTGACGTAATGTCACAACCAAAACACCTATGATGATGGAATCTTTGTGTGTGTTTTGATAACACTTGAGGTTCGGGAACACATTGCTTATCACCGGTCATTAATCGGTCATTATGATGCTGTTTATAATGAGCTTTTGGTGGCTTTTACTGGGTTAAATGTAGTCAGGCTTAACAACACGCTAATGATTACAGGCTAATACGCTGCTAACACACATACCAATAAGGAATTTATTTATGGTTATATATGTTGCCTCATCTGACGTGTGACCTGTGTTTTTTGTCATTCACCACTAGTTTCCTCCACATTTCCTAATGTTTAATTCTAACAGAGATTATTTTTTGTTAAATAAAACACAACAGTGTTAACTCAGTTCACATCCCAAAACTGTACCGTGTGACACACAGTGTTTTGTTTCCAAGTTAGCGCGGGAACTAGCTCTGACTGTGTCGCGTACCTGTGTTGTGTAGAAACCCTGGCTGTACGACCTCAGGGAGGTGTGGGTGGGCTTCCCCAAGCAGGTAAGTAAGTGCTCACTGCTCAAGAATGAAGTGGACAGATGACGTGTCTGCTACACTGTGTGTCCTCCTCTAGTCCATGCTGCCCTCCCAGTACTGGTATTACCACCTGGAGATGGGCTTTTACCTCTCGCTGCTGCTCAGCCTCACGTTTGATGTGAAACGAAAGGTCAGTTCCATTTTTGATGAGGTCAGCTGGAGTGTTTGCAAGTGAAGGAATCCTCTCTGTCTGGTGATGTGCAGGACTTTAAAGAGCAGGTGATCCATCACATCGCCACGCTGACCCTTCTGAGCTTCTCTTGGATTTCAAACTACATCCGGATCGGGACCCTGGTGATGGCCCTCCATGACTCCTCAGACATCCTGTTAGAGGTCGGTTCAGTCACACTGACTTCCTCCAAGATCAATTCTTTATCTCCAGTCTGTGTATTTTTCTAAATCTCCAGGGTGCAAAGGTCATCAACTATGCCAAGTGGAACCAGACTGCCAACGGCTTGTTCGTGGTCTTCACCTTCGTCTTCATGGTGACGAGGCTGGTCATCTTCCCATTCTGGTGAGCCTCATTTCCAGGGAGGCTGTTCAGGCGTGGGAGATTAACATGTTTACATATTTCTTGCAGGCTAATCCACTGCACATGGGTGTATCCTCTGGACTGGTATCCAGCCTTCTTCGGTTATTACTTCTTCAACGTCATGTTGTTAGTGCTTCAGCTTCTCCACGTCTACTGGGCCGTCCTCATATCGCGAATGCTCTACAAATGTGTCGCCGGCAAGGTGCGTACCTTTCACCTGATTGTTTTATGCCACTAAAGAGCACATATTCTTCTCCTTTTTGGGGGAAACTTCTCCACCTGATCATTCGGTGAATTCCAGTTCCTCCCTTAATACCCAACCCTCAACCTTATCCTTCAAGGGCTATATGTGACTTCGAAATGGGACACACTTTCAATGCAGATACGTCCTCAAGATGTGGGGGGCAGCATTGGACAAAAGTGGCGTTCAGTCTGTCAATTCAAAAGAAGCTTGACATTAAAATAAAAATAAATGTCAAGCTTCAATGAGGTAATTAATCCATACAATGGACTAATACAGTGATTCTTGTGATATATTGATCTCCATAAACAAAGAAAATGATTTTTTATTTTATTTGTACCTCGCTTTCTTCGCGCCTTTGGATGTTTTCATTGGCTGACAATTCGCAAACCATTCTGAGTAGTCGGAGTATTCCTCAGTCCGAAGGTAATTGCCGGCAAATCTCAAAATTGAGGAAGATGCTTTCCTCAATCTTGCCCTTCAGCTTAACTTCCTCCAGAAAGGCTTTGCAATTCATTGAGGTTGAGGATTGAGGAAGGATCTGGAATTCACCCAGGCTCCCAAGCCACACCTGTCCTGTTGTCATTTACCTCATTCATGAACCTTATTGGTTGCCTTCTTCTTCTCATTTTTCCTGGTATTTCCATTGTGTACAAACTGTAGTCATATTTTATAAAAATGCTATTTTTTAATTTAATTTAATTTTATGTTTATTTTATCGTTATGAATAACATTACATTTAAATAGAATAAAAATAACTTACATTTGAAAATCACAAAAATATCATGCACTATTAAATATGATATAAATATCTCTTTAAGTTGGATGGACATATACTGTACATATAAACACTTGCTTAAAAAGTGTTTCCTGAATGCATTTCAGTCTAATTTCATAATTGAGAAAGTTGTTTTTCAGCCAGAAAATCTTTCATAAAATGAGATTATTTTGAGGAAAAAATATGATTGTGTTTAGCCTTCCATCTGCAAACTGTATCCTTTTATTGTTCAATATTTTTCCATTACCTAAAAGTATTTTTCCCAGCTTTGGAGATCCATTCTGTCCTTTTGGTCGGATCATGATGGTCCCTGAACTTCAGCTGTAGTTGCTGAAGAATAAATGGTCCACCGCTTTTCACAGAAATGATCATGAGAATTGAGTTACTGAAGAACTTGATTTTCTGGGTGTGGTTCTAACTATTGTCATATAACACCACCACTTTGTCCCAAAAAACGCTATTGTTCCTGATTTATTCTAACTTTGTGAAATTTCTCCAGCTGGAAGGTGACGACCGGAGCGATGAAGAAGAGGACGACAGTGACTCTTCAAGTGACAAAAACCACAATTCACGGCACATTAACGGAGTCAAAGGTCGAGCCAACGGTCACTGACCACTCAAGTATAAACATGGACATAAGCACGTTTGTATATAAAATACACTTGAACACAACTGAAGTAGCTGTACCCGAATAGTGAAGGAACACTGACTTGTTTTAATAAAACATCCTGCACGACCTGTAAGAGAAATGCTGAGTTTTTGACGTGGAGGCGATGAACTCGCGTGAACTGGCGCCATCTTGCGGTTGGACCTTGGAGCTGCCGCCGATTGAGTTGGCAGTTCAGTTGCTATAGAAACGAACACACATTTATACCAACGTGTCGTCGTCGCCTCGAGTTCGTCCAAATTCTGGAGGATGACTGAGAGGCGATACCGAATATCTGTGAGACTCGGAAACTGGTACGAAGACCAGCGACTGAAGGAGGTTTGTATGGAGACGAAGCTAAGTTAGCTTTAGCACGAGCGTTGACATTGTGTTTAACAATAAATGCAGTGTACATTTCGACGCATGTCTTTGTTTGTATGTAAAAGTTGGCTATGGTCATATTGTTATTTAGTCGTGCCATAAAATAGTTGTGACTAACTTTGACCCATCACGTTGTAACTGAAGCTTGTTTGTAAGTAGCCTGACGACCCAAATGTAGTCATAAAATTTGATATAAACAAACCATTTAATTGACTGAAAATACTATTTTCTTCCAAAGCTCTTGCAGAATGTTCTAGAAATGTATAAAAAAAATATCAATATCAATGTTGTGAATGTCTGTGGCTACGTTATAGTGGCGTGTAGAGTCGCATGAAATGAGACATTGTGTCGCGTGTCCATGTTGGTGTTCATCTCCAGGATGCGGATAAGGAGCACCAGGAAAGGGCTCTACAGGGACAACTGAGTTGCCAGAAAGAAGACTTCCTGGTAGAGAATCTCCAGAGACCGGTACAAATCTGCCTCATGAGCTTCGCTTTTTTTTTTAAAGAAAACACTGACAGATCCATGTGTTCAGGTGGAGCTTTCTCCATCACCTGATGGAATGGTGCATTTTGGGGATGTCGTGATGCTGGTGAACGCTGGGGGCGAGAGCGGGCAGCGCTCAGCGCTGAGCATCAATGCCACAGTGAACCCCTTCAGAAGGATTCCTTATCCTGCAATTGAGTCTCCCTGTGGCGTCAGCGGAGGGAAGAGTCTTCAGCCGTGTGCGCGGACTGCGTTCGTCATCACCAGGTAGATGATCCTAAAATATTTAAGATACCTGAAGGCATCACGGTGTTGGCTGTGTTCTAGTGTGGGCGGAGAGTCGGACACTGGGGTGCTACATTTTGACCAAGCGTTTGCTCTGAAGACAGCCAGTGGATTTGCAGGAGGTGTAAGTATTAACTTGCTCCTGAGCCACACGGTGTTGTATGTGAAGGTTCAGCTACAAGAGGCTTGAAGGTACCGATGTGTTTTACTCATCCAAAGCCAATTCAAGCCTCTCAGGATGATGATCACTCAGGTGACAAGCCCTGAGAACACAAGTTCACTTTCTTATCTGTTGGCAGCTTTATCTGAAAAGTCATCTCCGGAGTTTTCAGAAAGTAAGATACACTTTTATTTTATGCCTTTGTGAACAAGTTTTGGGACAATTCATCTCCAGCGTGATGATAATCTGTCTGTGTTCCAAGTGTGCGAAGGTGTCTCGCCTCCAGGAAGTGAACTTGGAAGACGCCGCTACTTTTGAATCCTGGTGGAAGATTGTGTACTTTGATCCTCAAGAAAGGTTGGAGTTTGAGGGTCTACCCGTCCCTGTGAGTCCACGCTCTTGTTCCCGAACATTGCCTCTTAAACACAGTTGGCCGACTTTGTTTTTGCCGCAGGCTAATGAGAGAGTTTTGGTCGTCCACTGCAAGACCAACCAGGCCCTGGCTGTTGTGGAGAACCACAGCTTGTGGTAATCCTTCATTTATCCAGCCTGTTTGATGTAGACGTTCGAGATAAAACGCCGGCATCTCCTCTGCAGGACTGTTTTCGGGAGAGAGTCCGAGGTGGTCGCACACACTTTTTTGGACTCACACAAAGCAGAGCGGGACAACAACCACTGGCTGCTGAAAAATGTGTAATTTTTAAGTCATATCCTGACACTCCAGTCCAGAGAGTGATGGACGGCCCAATAGCTATGAAATAAAGTCAGGACAAATGAGAGATAAACATTTCCGAGAAATGTTTTTATGTAGTTTTAAAACTCCTCAGAAGACAAAATAGTGGTAATAAAATCTTGAAAATTCTTGCCTTTGTTTTTGTGTCCGTCTATAATCACCTGCTCCTGCCTTTATTAGCTCGAGTCTTTAATTGGCTTATTTAAAAAACTCCTCTGTGTCTCACCTGCATCGTCCCCAGGTATAATAAATCTTTCATCCAGCGCTGAACTGCATAAATAAAGAAGGAAGAAGCGTCCGGACTGTGACTCTCCTGAGAGTATGGCCGGCTTCAGAACCTACCGCACCACTGTGAAACTCGATAACTGGTTTGAGGACCGGCTGTTGGAGGAGGTTGGTTTTAAAAGGAACCAACAAGTTCAACACTCTGCTACAGTTTGAATCTGGGACTTCGTCTCTTAATCCAGATTGACAAGTGGGCTGTCTCATAATCGGACACCCTAGTACTGCAGGTTCATTAGATCACCCTCGTCTCGGCTCCTCAAGGTCCAGCGATCGAGTGGAAAATAAGGAAATGACACACTAGTGTAACGACCAGTTGAAGGATAAACTTGGGTTGGGAGTTCCACACAAAACACAGCGAATGGTCCTGACTAGCTGAGTAAAGAGGCCGTCCCTACTTCTTCACAATTCTCAGGCGAACCCCCCAAATCCTTCTGTTTAAAGCTATATAGAGTACTACACAATTGACATCAACATTAATGTTCATCCCCTACTGTTTATGTACGTTATTTAACAAGCATTGCATAGAAACTGAGCAATTAAGTAGTACTGAGCTGATGAGGTTTCATGAAACAGTGTTCTGATTTTCAGAGGCCACCAGATGGCGCTGTCCACGGTGAAAAGTTACTACTTAAACAAATAATTCAATGAAACCTCACATCATTTCTAAACCATGAGCACCATCTAGTGGCCTCTGAAAATTATTCATTAAACCTGCAATACTGTTTCATGATGCCTCATCGACCCATCACTGTGTGTAAAGGTGAAATATTGTTGTGCTGTATTTGTGGGCTGGACTTTTTATGTTTTCATTGTTAATTGACACTTTAAATGAAGGTTTTGACAACAATTTTGTAACATTTTTAGTGGTGGGTAGATGTGGTATCATGAAACAGTATTGCAGGTTTGATGAGACAGAGTCCTGATTTACAGAGGCTACGAGAGGGCGCTCTTGGTTTAAAAATGATGAGGTTTCATTGCATTAGTTGTTCCAGTGCAAACATTTTACAGCAGATAGTGCTATCTGGTGGCCTCTGGAAATCAGAACACAAACCTCATCTACTCATCGGTTGATACCAAAAGTGGAACAGAAGCAATTGCTCCCTCATTGTTTCATGATGTTGCCACCAGGATGAAGAAAACCAACACCTGGCTAAAGTGCAGAAAGGGGAGCTCAACGCTCAGAAAGTGGACTTCATCAAGCACCACATGATGAGACCGGTAACTTCTCAGTCTGTAGATGATGATGATGATGGTGACAGTGGCTCACCTGTTCAGGTGCAACTCACCGTGTCGGCGGACAAAAGACTGCATTTCGGGGACGTAGTGATGCTGCTGAACATCGAGGGAGAAAACCCAGTGTGCACCACGCTCAGCGTCAACGCCGAGATGAACCCGTTGAGAAAGATTCCCTTTGCTTCCATCGTGGCTCCGTGTGGAGTCAGTGGTGGGAGGCGACTCCAGGCTTGCGTGCGCACTGCCTTTGTCATCACAAGGTGCTGCCCAACTTGCCCCGACGCAACTCCTAAACTGATGCTGAGCTTGCAACTGTTGGTGTCCTCAGTGTGGACGGCACCCCTGAAGGATGTCCGCTGCTCTTTGACCAGAGCTTTGCACTGAGAACAACCAGTGGGTTCGCTGGAGGAGTGAGTATGTCACATGGACGTATGGATGACTTAAATATGTCACAAGCAGATGGTGAGTTCAGGCGCCTGGCCACATCTTCAGCAAGGTTGGGTGAGCCGTGTTAAATCCCCCATCCAAACCCACTTATTTACCTCTGCCAAGCAAAGAGTGGCCGACTTAGAAGTGACTGGATTTTGGTGCCATTCTGTAGTTTCATCTTTTTTTTCATCACATTCTTAATGTGTTGCAAGCGCTCCGTAGCGCTACTGCCACCAGCTGTCCGATTGAGCTCCTTGCAACTGTATTTCTCATAAATTATATAGGCAACTGTAAGGCGACGACATTGGGTTTAAAAGGAGCACAAATGTCTCCATGTTACATGTTCAGCCTTCTAGTGCTCATTTTCCTCCTGAAAAAAAAGCATTTCTTTTGCCTCAAACACCAAACATGAGCCCATTTTTTTCCCAACCCAAAGGAGTTTCTTCATTGGGTGGTCAGAAAACCCCATGTTACACCACTAATACTTCCAATACTCGTGTTGTGCTCCCAAGTACTCATTGTAGCACTCACATTCAGTTTCCCAGCTCTCCATACAAACCTCTTGTTGCACCTCCGCTCGAGCTGCACCTCAAGCTCACGACACGCTTCATGGCCACGATAGAAAACATGTCTTGTGTCCTTAATGTTCTTCACCTTAAGTTACTGTAGTCTGTGTCACAGTTCACTCTCTGTAAAGGGACACTGGTCCAAAATTTTGGATGTCAATCTAGGAATCTCACTCCATCTCTCCTTCCTCAGCTTTACTTGACAAGTGAACCTCGAAGTTTCCACAAGGTAAGTCACTTAAAATGCGTCGCTAGACTCACTGATGGTGATCGCGCGTTTCTGTGTTTCGAGAGTGCAAAGCTGTCCCGCCTCCAGGAAGTCAACTTGGAATCCGAGTTGACCTTTGAGTCATGGTGGAAGGTCGTATTCTTTGACCCCGAGGAGAGAATGGAATTCGAAGGTCGACCCGTACCTGTAAGTCAACTCCCTTCTTATCGTGTCGGTAAACACTTACGAAGCGGTGACGGATGGCTGTGTCTGTTTGCTGCAGGCCAACGTGAGGGTGGTGATCGTGCACTGCAAGACCAACCAGGCGCTGGCTGTCCTGGGGAACTTTGTCCAGGCGTACTCGCGCTTCACATTTCCTCAAGCTTTTCCCCAGACATTCTCCCACTCACCGTCCTTTTTTCTTTCCAGAACCATCTACGGCAACGAATTCGAGGTGACCGCACACTCCTTCCTCGACTGTCACAGGACTGAACGGGACAACAACCACTGGATTGTGTGCACCGGCGACCCATCGGGGGAAGGACTGCTGTTCTTCAGCCGCACGCTGTCAGTCGCTGCCGGAATGGAGACCATCGAGCAGTGCAGGAAGGAATTCAGCTTGAGCAACATAAAGGAGGGTCCGGGTGAGAATCAAGAAGCTCTGAGGGCAACACTCAAACCTACTCAAAATGACAGGAAATAGACCACAACCCTTTTAGATGAGAAGGTTACATTGGGCACTAGAGTTTTAGAGAGTAACTCTCAGTCTCAGGATGAACCTGGGCTACTCTTGGTTCTTTCAGTGGCTGTCACTCGTGAACCATGCCATGACGCTTGAACTCCTCCTGACAGAAGCACATCATCTGCAGCGTCACAGCTGAAGCCAATAGCAAGCGAAGCTAACTGTGGCAGTGGACTGACAATGCTCGCATTGTTGCAACGACGTGTTTATCGTGACTTTCCTTTAAGCATCAGCACATTCGCAGTATGGCTCATGTGACGACTGATTTAATTTTCCAAACCTGCCGTGCTGATCCCAGCACTTCCAAGGAAACAATAAACACGCTCGGTGAAACACGTGCTGATGAAGAGGAATGTCAACACGGCTGACACCTGTCGTCGCCTTTTTCATGTTTCACACTATTGATTTTTAAAATTGCATCTTCGCCTTTCAATAAATGAATCAGCAAAAGGGTGGCCGGGCTGATGGTGGCGCTGTATTATCACTTCAGCAGGTTTCCCACGCAAGAGGCCGAGCGCTCTATCATATATTGCCCCTCAGTGGAAGCCCTCACCTGCCATTCAAATGAAGCATCAATAGAATATCACGTTAGGCTTCAGTCGACATGGACGTGGATGAATTTGGACCAGATGGGAAACATTCTTTGGAGGTTTTCATATCCTGTCTTGAGCAGGAAGGAAACCTGAATGACAACCTGGGATTGCCAGTTTAAAAAAAAAAGCGTGTGGTCACGTGTGTTTGTAGAATAAATAACAAACTGGAGTTCATTTAATGCCGACACATGCAAGACATATTTGTTTGAATAAAGGGGAGTATGTCGCAGGATAACAGTTTGATACGAGTATGTAGAATATTCTTCAAATTAAGTGTATTGTGTATCACAATAATAATAATAATAATAATCTAATAATAATAATCAGTGGTGCTGCAATTATTCTTACGGACAGACGGGGGAGACATTTCAAACGATCACACCTCCATGATCAACGAACTCGATATCCAGTGTAAAAAAATAAATAAAGCCATACCCCAAATTATAATTTGTTTCTGCGAAAGCTTTCTATATAACATGTCGGAAAGTTGTTATGACTTTAAAATTTTAGCAGGGCGGATTTATCTAGATATATAAGAACAACAAATACACAACTGCGTTGAAATACCCAGTTACAATTTCAGTTTTGCACGTGGGTTTCACTGCCACCGTTTTGATGTTCAATATTATTTTTAAAAGCCTGAAAAGATAAGTTGAATGGCGTGAGCCGCTGTAAGACTCGCCCGTGATCCAGTTCGGGTTTTGCTTCCCTCCGAAGCTCGTGAGGAGCGCGCCTGTAACAGACGTGTTACTGAGGTTAGAAAATGAAATTGTTGGCTTATTTCATGCCCAATAGATCTAGAGAATATCTATTCGTAATAGATTTTTTTTCTGTTCTCAATAAAGTAACAGCAACATTCAAGTATTGGTGTGTCTGCTGATGACAGACACCAACCATCCAGAACCCATGAATTCGTTTAAACATTTTTGTTTTCATCTTAAATAATTGAAGTTAAACAGTAACAGGATCAAGTGAATCGGCCATCATTGCACAACTGTAAAAACAAAAAGTTACTTATTAAAACACTCTTGAGGAACTTTTCTTTTTTTCTCTCCTCCGTTGTGATTCTGGTACAAAGTCCATCGGTCTGTGATTTTAGGGATCAAATAATCCAACAAAATGCTGCACAAATAAGGAACATGGCAGTGTTGCACTGCTCACAGCAGCTCTGAAGTGTTTTGTACATGACAAAAAGGAAGTCAGCAACATTTAGAAGCCCCCCCAAAACAAACTTCTTTATTATGTAGGAGCAAGACAAGAACGTAAACTTGCATCCAACTGCAGAGGGAGTTTATATGAGGTTCCTCCTTGTCAACATGGGTTTGCATCCTATTTCTTTCCCCTCAATATATTCTATGTAGCTACGGACCTATTGAAACAAAAACAGCAGGGTGTCAGTCGTCTGTAGTGCTACTACATCTGGCATCAATTGTATCATTACATAAGTGCCACAGTGCTTGTCTGCACCTTGGATTTAAGTACAGGACTCAACAGCAAGGTGAAGCCTAAATGTCGTTCATTTTAATTCACTTATTCTCTATACAGCGCACTTCAGGGGTCAAATAGGTTTGAGACCCCTGTCTTGAAGTATGTAAGATTTGGATGTCAGTATCTAGCAGCAGTGCCCATCAAACGTACAGGTTCAAATCCCACCCTTGAGAGACAGAATTCATTGATGCAGAAGCAGGTTCCAATCTGATGGTTAGCATTGCAAAGACAACATCACTGGATCACATGGACAAATCGTCTGTAACTCTCCAGTTCTGTCTCCAAGGTCATAAGTCTTCTCTCAAGGTCAGTGCCACCAGAGAACCTTACTCCGTCTCCCTGAGTCACAGCATCAGGAGGTCCTGTCTGCTTCTCTGTTTCTCGGGTTCCTTTTCATTTAATCCCTAAAATAACAACCCACATCATCTGCAGAAACACTCCACACCTCAGTTCCCTGTGTTCTCTTTCATTCTTAATGCACACGTGCAAAGGAGGACCAAGGGATGGCTGGAGGTCAACAGGAAGTCACGCATGTCATCTGTGTTTTGCAACATCTGCACAATGCAGCGATCGATTCCTGAGATCACATAATCCGGTGCACATGTTCCTGTCACTCACAATCCTGTCAATAAAATAAGGCCTTCATGTCACCTGTTAGATTAAAGGGTTTAGCCTCACCGCACCAATCTTTAATGGTTTGTTATGTTCGCATTTGTGGTCAAAAGAGCAACACAAGACGGTGAAGTTTGTGTGAGTGGAGAGATCGGATGGAAGCTTTGTTGTCCATGAGAGGCTCAAAGTAGAGCTGCCAAGGTGGAACTTCCATATTGTTAAATTCACGGTAAAGACACAACGTGTTTACCGGAGTAGTTACCGCGTTTTAAATCGAATCTTGAACATACTAATAGATAAATCGCGTTAATGGCGCCCGTTCCCTACGCGCTGATCCAGTCCGTGTTTTCGAGGCGTCTCCGGCCACCTTATCCGCTGCACTGTGTGAGTGAGAGAAGCCGACTCTTGTTTACAGCAGAGATTCCACGGAGGAGCGAGGACCGGCCGCCTGCTTTCGCCGAGACATTTTCCAGCCACTGGATCTACACACACCGTGGGAATATTCTCTCGCTTATCTCACGTTTTTTTTTTTAAATCTCCACCGGGATCGACGGGAAAACAAAAACCCCGCCGTGTTGGTCGCGCGACTCCTCGGACGTGGTCTCCCTCCCACCCCGGCCCAGGTCGTCTCGTTCGTGGAGACCCGTTCTGTTGCGTGGCACCAGCCTAGTGTTTTCTTTCGTGTGAGTCCGGTCCGAGGCGCCGGAGAAGCCATTTGAATAGCGACTGCGGATGAGTGGCGGGGAGGTTTGACGAGCTGATCATTAATTCCCAGCCTCCCGGCCACCACCCCTGTGGATCTGTTTTCTTTGGACCCCCTCACATTCACACACACGGGGGGCTCCGCGGCTGCGGACCATGGCCGCGCTGTAGGCTGCTGTCCACCCTGAGACGCTCTCTGTCTGAGCCTCCGTCTCCTCCCGATCGTCCGCCGGCCTGCTGTTTTCCAGAGATGGAGACTGAAGATGGGGATTACCATCATGTATCCAGTGAAACCAGCGGTCTGTGTGCCACGGCAGCCCACGTCAGAGCAGCTCGTGGTCGGCTGCAATAGCGAGCCATCGAACCATCTTTTCTAATCCACAGGACTCACCTGTGCTCACCTTTTACATTCATTTTGGATCATTTACCGACTGACAAATCTCCAGTGGGATTCGTTTTTTACCTTTTACGGACCTTTTTTTTTAAATATTTGATTTGTCCATTTTGTGGAGTAATGTTCAGGAATATGGGACCCCACATAGCGACCTTGTTTTGGGGCGTGTTGCTCACTGTCTTCACTGTCGGCGTGTGGCCCACTACTGCAGAGAGTAAGTACTCCATACCGTAATGTTATTGTTGTATTTACATGGATTTATGCGCAATATACAGTTAAGCTATACGTGTTAGCATGTGCGCGCGCGCTAACGCCGTTCTTCCACCGCATTGTTCGACCAAACCTGAAGCAGTTTCATCTAATTTTATGACATTTATTCATCTAAATAAGTGTTTTTGTGTGTGTGAGAAATCGAGTGATACAAAACCAGGAGGAGGCGACCATGTGAGCCGGAATTACGTGAACGCATCACGTCTGAAATAAGAGGCGTTTTTCGACGTGAATCATATTGACTTGAGTTAAATTAAATTGATAAACGGAACAAAGGTATCTTTCTAAAAAATGATTGAAGTCGAGCAAATCGAGGGGATGAAACCGCGGTCTGAGCTGAAGGTTGCTCCGACCATGTGGCCATTTTGCATCGAGGAGTGTTGCGTTGGTGGGTACGAACGACACAAATCTGAGATGACTCGTCTTTTCCCCGACAATATGCAAAAAAATAATGCGCTAAAACTGTGTCAGTTCAATGAATAAGCTTCGTTAAAAATGTGCATTCACTTAAAGAGCATTTTGAACGACATTAAGATACATTTAACACTGAAAATACGACATGCTATTTCATGTGTTGTTCAAATTAAGATACACTCGTCGACACTTTGCACTCGATCTAGAATATTTGTTTGAATTATGTCATTCTTGTTCACCAAAAATAGGATTAGACACGACCTTAATTGGAGGAATTATAGAAAGACTCAGCAATAAAATAAGATTTGTACTGTACTTAAGCCTTCAAACGTCTCGTTAACTTTCTGTTTTTCCAGAATCTGATGTTTTAAGCTTTAAGCATTCAGTACTATTTACAAACAAAATTGTGTTCTACAGAACGTATCTTTTTATGAAGTCGACGTAATTTAATTTGTATATTTTCGTTCACTAATATCATCAAAATAATGATGTATAATATATGGAAATTGTAGTTACGTAATTACATACTTTCAAACTCCAAATCTTTTAGAAACTTTTTGCCGGTTATCTTGACATTAGTCAGTGTAATTGCAATTTTTAAGCCTTTTATGAACATTTATTTAGCATTTAAAACACGTTTTTTCTTGTTACATTAGTGGTATGCAAAGGCTTTTCAAACTTCATTGACAATCATTATTTGTCTACTTTGAAAGTCAAACCCTTTAAAATAGGATTGTACACTTAATATTTCCTATCATATATATCTAATTGCAACCATCAGATACTAGATTTCATGTGTTTCATTTATTTGTCATGTTAACTATCCCTCAGGTGTCACTTCAACATCAGTTTTGGCAGCTATTTACAACATAAATCCCAAATTATTAATATTATATTCAAGTGTTTTATTCTCCCTCTATTTTAATATGCATGTATTTGCTTTACTCTTGTTATTTTCATTTGAATTAAACAAGTAAAACGTGAAAAAAGAGCTCTAGTTATTTAAGTGCTGGTATTTACTGCCTTCATATGAGTTGTGCGGTTTTGTTCTTTGGGCTGTTGATAGTTGTTGACTGCGGTGGAGTCATTAATAGGAAACTGATTGATTTCTGGGCTAATGAGTTCATAGTTTGTCAACAACGAGAGTGTCACATCTGGTGTGTATCAAGAGCAGACAGACTCATGGAGGAAGTAGAGTCTCCTGTCTGCACTACTCGCTTAAATGGGTCAATAAAGGCCAAAACCTCCAGATTCAGATTTCACTTGTCGACCATCTAGGCATCTGTATCAAGTTCTTTATTTTGAAGTTGTGTGTCGGATGACTTCCGCTCCGCCATTTGGTTCTTTTCCAAAAAGGTTGTGTGGGAAGGTGGCGACCACTTGTCCTTGGAGGGAGACATGAGCGTGACCCCGATTAGCATTCAAATCGACCAGTGGTCCCAACACAACAGCGCCGGGGTGCGTGTTTCTTTACACCCTCCTGAGTTGGTGAGACACCCATGAACGCCGCTGGGGGCTCGGAGACAAGTGGCTGCTCTCAGATCTTGACATTCTTTGGTGTTTCATACATCAGAACAAAGAGTTGGGAGACAAAGACCAGGGTGGATCTCAAGACGGGGGTGGGCTTCTCTAGTTTTATCACTTGATGTTTGCTTCACTGACTGAGGGATGTCAGAGCTTCACTGAGGAGATACTTCATTTCATCTGGAAACACCACAAAAGCATAGCTTTCTGGAGTCTCAACATCAAGTGGAAAGTCTAAGTTAGGGTCTCTCCTCAGCAAAAACTAAGAGAGAAAAGTGTTTTCTTTTTATTGTATAACATACATATACCCATGTTACGTCAGCTCCTGGCTCTGCTGCGATGAGATATAAATAGATTTGAACATCATTGGCACAGGGGTCATGCGAGTACAGACACACATCTGTCCAGTTCCACCAGGACACCGCTGACCTGCTAAATTCCTCATAAACAGACAGAGGGAAGTTCAAATAGAGACAGGCAATAGGCCACTTTTCCCTCCATCTTTACCTTCACTGACCGCTGTCAGTCTTGTGTAAGGTGCCCTGCTTCATCTTGCGCTGTGATGCAGTCCACCTCCCCCACAGTCAGACTTGGCGGCGGGATGATGCGCTGACTTGTGTGGCGGCCCAATCGCGTGTTCGTGATTGTAGCGCGTGACTTTGTTATGCAGCTTTCCACATATACTGCAGCAGGACTTGGCGTGACAGTTGTGAGTCAGTGGCGTGCCCCCGTGGATGGATATGAAAGTGTGTCACTGGGCTAGAGTCAAACACTCTCCTGCAGCTCTTCCACGCTGCCAGCTGAGGTTTACAATGCTTAATTAAACACTTTATTTCAAGTGTCCTTTTCTTGGATTTGCTCGGCGCCAACTGCACGTTACGATCATGAGCTGTGGCTTTGATGGCCTCTGGAGGAGCTGACCGTTTGCACCGTCATCGCAAACATGGTCTCTAAAAGTACAATAGATTTACATGAAGTTAAAGCCTTTCTCTATCAGTTTTCTATTTTGATTATGAAAAAGGTAATAAGAAAAAGGTATAAATAATAGCAATTTAAATGTGGTTTTATCATAGTGATGTCATGTGGAAATAACTTGTCCGACTTTTATTTAATATACTTAAGTAATAAACCTTAGCAACTTTAGCTTAACTTTAGCTATTTAGCTAGGAGGGCGTCTGGGTGTCTGCAAAACATGAAAAAATGGAAGCCCTATTTTCGACCTTAGCTTGGCCATCAGATTACGCTGGAATTGGGCGTCCATTTTTTCATGTTTTGCAGACGCCCTCCGAGCTGGTCTACCACGCCCACATATCCCATTTAAATTCCTCTTTTGGATCCTGTATAATGTATGTTATTCACTTTTGGCTGCCATTTACAGTGTTTACGCCTGCGCTTTTTGGCAGCACCCCACCCCCCTCCAAAAAATAGGTCGGAAACGGAACTCTACCAATAAAGACGGAACAGAGCAACAATGAATCAGTGGGCAAAGTTTTGGCATTTACTGAGTTGGTGGCAATAAAACGTTTTGAATCATCAGAAGTAACAGCGGTACGTCTCTTCATATATCCAACCGCAATGTGCAAATTGAGTTCCGCGAGCAACGGACTACAGTCATTATTAGATTTCTTTCTGGATTTTCACACACATAAAACCACCACAGTCATGTTCACGTTCATGATGCGTTACGTGTTTTCTACTTACGAGTCACATCCGACTTACGACATGCTCGACTTACGTCCACCCGTACTTACGACCACGGCCAGCAGATGCTTATTTTTTTTCAACAGTTACGGCAGCACAGTATTCCAGCATCTCACTCTCACACAGCCATCTACCACTACAGTAGTAGCTATAACCCTCGCGTCGGCTATTTTGAATGGCATTCGACTTACGTCCAATCTGACTTATGACCGGTTTGTCGGAACCGATCCCGGACGTAAATCAGATGTTACTTGTATTTGATATTTTCACTGTTTTAATAAGTTTGATCGCTTGAGATTTCACCATTTTTCATTGTAAACACTCTGATTTACGTAGTACGAGTGTGCATTTTAGTGAAATCTGCCCTCTTTTGTCTAAATCTATAGTAACTGTAGTCTGTGATAGTCGTAATGTGAGTTCACTGTTGTGGTAAACAAAAACGGCTGTGGTGGTAAATTTGGAAGCGCTCCAGAAAAGGATTTTATATTACAACCGGTGCAGGAAGTCAATAAAATAATCACCATCTCATTTCAATCTGTAATTGAGCCCCAACGGTTTCCTGTGTAGGTGAGCTCAGACACGTGTACCAGCCAAACTCAGACTCTCCGTCTCTTATTTTGTTGTTGAAGTAATGGCGGAGGCCTGATATAAATTCCTGTCGTGAATATTGTGTGAGAGTGGTGCTGAGTGTAGTGTTACTGTTTAGGTGACATCTGAGCCTTGTGTGTTTGAAGTCCGGTCCGCTGAGGGGAAGTCGCCCACCCGTCCGCTGGTCAGATGACTTCCACTATGCCGAGGATTAGAACCAGTTGATGTGGCAGGTGCAAGGGAACATGACCGCACAGTGACCGGCTCAGACCCACATATTCTTCCTTTATTTGTGAACCCTTTTTTTTCTTCATTCTTAGATTGATGAGAAAAAAGTGAGTACTCTCATCAGTTCCATGCAGCAAATTTAGAAATTTGATGCCGGATGTGAACCAGCAACCTTTCGCTTCATATCGATGTCCACTAACCTCTCAAGTTGACAAGTCACATGCGAACAACTTCTAAATAGCGCATATGAAGAATTTAGTTGAAAGTTGATTATGTGAGTGACGACGACGAATAATATTTTTGCGACGCGTGTCCTCCTTTCTGGCTTTAGCACTATGCTGCCTATATATTGTTGCATGTAGTTCTTGGAGGGTAAATGTTTATTGAGGTTTTGGGCTCAGCTTTGGATTTCTGTATGATATAGTTGAGATCCGTGGGTTGTTGGGTTGCATTTTTTTCACGGTGCGTTTGTGCAGTGTTATTAGATTAGATAATCTTTATTATTTCCACAGTAGTAAAACTCAATTTCATTCAGTCGCTTGATGGTAATAATTGTCGCTACTCTAGCAACCACTTGTGTGAACTCCGTAGCAAAGGATTGCAACAATAGGTCTCAAACACGAATGTAAAAAGAGAGGGAAGTGTCCCACATCCTGCCTCAACTTGAGTGTTGCTTAAATTCATTAACAGAATCACAAGTTTTCACTTATTTTTGTGGCTTTAATTGTGCTCTTCTCTATGTTAGCTAAGTGGTTACATTTCAGATTTTGGTGACGTGAGGAAGACATTGAGAGTTGTAGCTATTGCGAATGTATTTCAAATTCGCTTGCATAGGAGTGACATGACCGTTATCCGAAACAGAAATGGCCAGGGAACAAATCGTATTTCACACCTCATGCCTTAAACAGCATCTTCTAAAGTTTCAAATCCAACCTTTGGTCCGTAACAGAGGTCCAGTTTATTTACAGGTGTCGGCCGTGTTTACTGTATGGCAGTGTTCTTATATTCTCAGTTTTCACCTTTGACATAGGTGTAATTTGCCAGGGCCGTACAAAGAGGGTCTCTTTGTGACCGCGTGTGTTTACGTGGAGACGTGTCAGCGGAAGGCCAGGGCAAGGTTTATCAATCATAAACATGAGCTGATGGATCCCATTACGCCGCAGAGATATGTGTGTTTACTCAGCAGCGTGAAGAGCAAAGAGAGACGAACACATGCAGCAGGCTGATCCCTCTCCACTGACTCCCAGGGATCCACGTCAGGCAACATGGTCACAGCGAGTTAAGCATGAACACGGAGCGCAGCTATCTAAACCTAATTTAGGTTGTTGTCCCCTCAACAAATGGATTGACCAGTGGGGATCGGAAGCCTGCAGGCGCTGTCCTACTCTGGCATTTCCTTAGAAAATGATTGGAATTCCTGGTGCTTAACATTCCTAATGAGCAGACCAAGGGATTCACAAACAATGGGAGGAGACTTTCTTTTTGTCTTTTGTCTTACATATGTCACAATATGTTGTAACCTTTTCACACGTCTCTTCAATTTTAAGTTTAATTCTCCCATTTCTTTTTGATGACATAAATTTGTCCTATGTTCATGAAAAGTGAAAACATTGCCTTTGAGTCATTTTTATTATTATTATTTCATTAAAAATGAAATCAACTGGACGAGAACTCATATTTATGGTGACGGTGTAAAGCATTTACATAACGGCGTAAATAGTGGCTTCATGAACTATTTATTACGCTACTACTACATGTGTCAGCGTGGTCATCAACCCGAACATGTCATGTGCCGAATTGCTGACTAGTCATTAGTTGACTATAAAAATAGTAATTTGTTGCACACCTAGTATGAACTGTTTCTTAATTTTATGTTTCCTATTGTGTTCAATTATTGTTTGTTATTGCTCAGCATCAACAGCATGTTCAGTGTCTTCGATGTGGCTAGTTGGAATTGCTGTAAATGCAGGGTTTACATGGCGCTGTACTGTTTTTAAAATCACTTCTCAACCACATAAAGTTTTTCTGCACGTCTCCTGTTAGCTGTTACAAAGCTGTTCATATTTCGGCACTCATTCTGATGTGCTGTCTCACACAGCTACAATTAAACCCCCAAATTAATAGTGACCCAAAAAAATGCAACGAATTTCCAAACCCCTTCCAAAATCCAAGTATTTTCTGCGGGAACATCCTAAGAAGTTCCGTTATTTCAGAGTTGTTGAAGTGACCATGTTAACAAATGGCTCGTGTAATGGCGCTAGCTAAGTCCATTTGTCCTTACGTTTACATTTTAAACGATAAAATAAACGATAAAACGATTTAAAAAACCCTGTTTTTCTTCCTGTTCTTCAACCAAGCAAACACTGGCCCTCATTTATTGTATCAGTTTCAACATGCTCTACGTTGTCTCTAAACACAGGCCTGTATCCCTCTGGCTCGCCACATCTCGAGCCAACCCATCCTCCCTCGATTTTATTAATGCCCTCATCAGGAAGTGGAGCCCGGAGTTTCTCTTTGCTAACAAACAAATTAGTCTTTGTATTGGGGCGTCTCCACCCCTCCTCCCTGCCGCTCTGGCGGCTGGAGGACCTGGAAGAAAATTCTCAATGAAACAAAGAAGACATGCAGCTCGATGGCTCGTGAGTGGAGCCCAGGGGCATTAGTGTTGATTGCAGAAAGCAAATACTATTTTCTCCTGCAGTAATCATTTCCGTCCTAAATTTAGAGAAGTGAATCACCCCGATGGGGACAAATATAGGCCATTCATCGCCGTGAACAATGCGGCTACTCTTTTGAGTTGAATGGTTAAAACAAAGAGCGTTGGTTGTTGTCACTTCTGAAGTGGGGTTCATGTATTCAGGCTCAAACTCAGCAAGCTATAGACTGTCTCGCCATCCTCTAGTGGTGCGAGCGGAGTGTCGCGCAGCATCGCACACTCTTCATGAGCGCCGGACTGTGTGCGATATCGGCGGCGTGCTAAGCCCCTTTAAGAACATAACAGGCTTAACCAAGGAGCTCATATGTCAAGGCATTCGCAGTGCTGATTGTTGACCCTTTTTCTTACAATTCACGTAATAAAGTCACTTTTTAAACTGAGATTTCACTGAATGACTGAAATGTTGGCGACATTGTTCAGTTGGATTTTTAATTTGGTGGATATTTGTGATAGCAGCTGGGGTGAGAGAGCTGAAAGATAAAATAGTACAGCATTTAGCTGTCTGATTTGTTCTTTTATGAACATGAAGATATTTTATTTATTTGAATAGTGGTGGGAAATGGAAGAAAAATCGAATTGGCTTACTCAGCTAACATTCTGCTGTGCTGTTGTCTACTTCATCTGGTATTTGTGCTTCAGATATTTTCGTATTAAACAACAGTAAAAGCAAAATGAAAGAGTTTGTACAGTTGCAGATTAAAACAAATACGTATGTGCACACAAATATTTACCATGCGCAGTCAATTTAGTACAACTGAGCAGATACTGTCCCACTGTCTTTCCTTTCTCTTTCTGAAGTGTGGTTCTGATGCGACGTTTTGACTATTTTGTTGCAGTCTAAATAATTCTGATGAGATAGTTTCCTTTCTCGTTGAGTCCTTCAGGCAGCCTTCCCAGGTACATGCACTCGATAAATGACCCAGATGTAAGCCCAATACCTGGGAAACCAGCTCACTCACTGACTGTGTGCCATAAGCAAGATTTTTTTTCTGCAAATATGTTTCCAGATTTGGTGGGTCTGCCATGTTTTTACTCCACTCCTCTCCAATGATGACTACATTTTTGAAGATTTCGTTCATATGCAAGCATTTTACTTCTTAAGCAGCCCACATTAGACTTGACAACAAAATCAGAATCATTTTTTATTCCTAAAACTATTATAATCACTAGAAAAGAACTCAGAGTCCACCGAGGAACGTCCTTGCCCCATTTCATGTATTGCCAGAAAATATTATCCAAATCCGTCCATAACTATTCAAGTTATTTTCAACACAGACCGACAAACCAATGTCATTGAAAACATGACCCGGAGTGGATGTAATGACAATGTCATGGCGTAAGGACTACCTATGTAGTCTATGCTGTGTTTTTAGAAGTGTTTTCTAACAAGTGAGGTTATTTGTGTTGAAAAGAAAATGTGCAATAAAAGAAAAATGTAGCTTGCTGGGCAAGAAGATGTTTTCTCTTTTTGCACTTTTATGCAGCTTCTTATTTATTTATTTACAGTTTCATAAACGTTGGTTCTTTTTACTCCTGTTTATACTACTGTAGTCAAGCTCTCTTGAAGGCATGCTGAGTAACTATGAAGCAAGACTGCGTTGGCATTTCTGATGTCTTGAGAATTTTGAGTCTTTGTTCAGTAAACCATCACCACCAGTTCAACATTACTGTGTGTTTCGTGAGTCAGACAATGAATCGCCTATTCGTCTTTACGTTGCTGTGAAACTGTCAATTTGAGTCGGAGCAGTTTGACAATAAGTGTCACTGTCTCATGAAGAGAATATCAACTGCTATTGATCGCTGTGCGTTGGAACTGATAGCAGCAATTAGAGTCCAGTCGATCTGCATCAATAATAAATGTCTGTTGTTTATGTTTAAACCTCCATCTGGATCGATGTGTGGTGTCTCTGGAAAGCTGGGGTTTCGTGAACTTTATGAGCCTGTGGACGCGGGTTATTTGAGGCAACTGACAAACATCCTGCAGAGACACTGCTGTGTTTGCTTGGAAGATATAATAACATGCTATGGACGTTGAACATGATGACACTTTTCTGTTGCTGGTCAAACTCTTTCATGAAAGTTCCGATTCCAACATGTAGGTGTCATATATGATGTACAATGATGCAAAATTTACATCGTGTTGCAGCAAATTGAACATCTAGTCCAACAGGATTATGTGTCAAAAGGATTATTTTAGATGCAAACAATGTACATTTAAAACAACGATGTATGTGTAAAATTCAAGAACCACAATCTCTGTGTTACGACTGGGCTGTCTTTGTTAACAATTTACATAAAAGCAATTTTTCAATAGAAATACAGAAAGCATTTAATTTAACTGACATGAAACAATGTGGTGTCATCTCTTAAAAATCATGGTCATAAGTACTTTAATGATTTGTTTAGTGAACAGTATTATTTATGAATCAACCTGACGTAGATGCAGCACAAAATATTTAGTCCTAAGTTGTTGAGAGTTTTATCGACCGAAGATCTGTTAACATTGACAAATCGTTTTGGCAATTGTTTCGGCTACGTGCTTGTTCTCTTGCTTGCGGAGCAGGATGTTCTCACCAAACCAAACAGTGTGTGACTTTCTCATCCTCTTCATTTAAAAAAAAAAAAAGAAAAAAAAGATGAGTTTCATTAGTCAATGACAATGCCAGTTTTTCCGGTAGTGTATACCACTGCAGGGTATGAACATGTTTTCAGTTTTCATGCAGAATGGTGGGAGAAATATGCATAAAGAGCGATGAAAGTGGCCTTAATACTGTCAACTAGCAAGTTCTAAGCGGGTCATTATGGTAAACATCACAGATGTATTTCCCTTTTCTTTATTTGTCTGTACCAGATGACTCTACTAAACATCTATTTTGATGTAGTGTGCTCAAATGACCACCTCACTTGTCGGTGATGTTGCTGTGCTTTGCTGTTGCTAGTTTAACAGGTGCTGGTTTGTCTCTTACAGTCTGTGGGCCCCATATTGACATCCGAAATGACATAAGTCAGTTCAAGCGTCTGGAGAACTGCACGGTGGTGGAGGGCTTCCTTCAGATCCTCCTCATCGCCGACAAGACCAACAACGCCCACCAGGAAGTCTTCCGCTCCCTCAGCTTCCCGAAACTGACCGTCATCACTGACTACCTGCTGCTGTTTCGAGTGTCAGGCCTGGACAGCCTCAGCGTGCTCTTCCCCAATCTGAGGGTCATCCGCGGACGCAACCTCTTCTACAACTATGCCCTGGTGATCTACGAGATGACCAGCCTGAAGGACATCGGCCTTTACAACCTGAGGAACATCACCCGTGGGGCTCTTCGGATCGAGAAGAACCCGGAGCTCTGCTACCTGGACTCGGTGGACTGGTCGCTCATCATGGACGCCGAGGTCAACAACGTAATCAGTGAAAATAAAAAGGCTAAGGAGTGTGCCAACGTCTGCCCCGGCGTCATGCAGAAGGACGCTTTCTGCAAGCAGCCCATGTTCAATAACAAACAGGAGTACCGCTGCTGGACCTCCAAACAGTGTCAGAAAGGTAAGCTGGCTCTCATTTAGTTCATTTAGATGTCGAAACGCTTGTCCGTGTACACGGAATACAGATGTGCCTTTGATCCACGTAGGTGGGTTTCCATTCTCACAAACATTCCCAAATTGTCCACCGGCGAACGAATCCCATGAATCTACGCACTGTTTATCCTGCATTTCCATCAGGCTGCAGGATTGTCCATGGGCCAGTGCAAACATCTCCTTTCTGTTCGTTATAGGGACCTGCTCTTTAGATCGGGCTATTTATGGAGTGAGGGATGGCTGCAGTATGGAGCTCTGGGTATTAGAAAGGCATACTCAGTTGAGGTCGACGAATCTCTGCCAAGAAACCAGCTAGTCGACCTGTCTGGACCGTTTCAGTTAAATATTTGCCTTCGGGACTTTTCACGATTTATGAAAAGGGGTATATAGAGGAGTTTGGGGAAGGGTCATCTTGGTTTAACTCTGGCCCAGTGGCGGGGTCATGTCTTTGGAAAAACAGTTCAGGTTAGGGTCATACATTTGAATCCAAGGCAGTGAGTTTATTGATGTCTTTGTTCCTGGTACACTGGTTCTTCAGAAAGACAGAAACACGATGTGCTTTTGGAGAATCGGGGAGAGCTGTGGCTGCAAAACATCCCTTTCAGCAGGTCATTTTTAACATTGCAAATTTTATTTTATTTTAATATTTGAATTAGTGACTTTATAACAGTATGTTACTAAACTCCATGTCAAATGGAGACATCATTTGTCTCCAATTTAGTTTTAGTTGTAATTATTCTGCCTACTACTAATCTTACTAATACTACTATTAATAAAAATGATCCTTCCTTAATATGCTCTCTTCTTTTATCTAGGAGTTGCAAAATGTATTAATTTCGTATTGCAGGTTTTTTCTATTAACTTTATTTAACATTTTATGTAGTTAAAAATAAATGAATCAATTGAATAAATATATGGAAAACTTCAAAATTAACACCAAAAATGATTTAAAAACAAATCAGACAGGCAGCTCAACGGTGAACAGAAAGTTAATCAAAACACTGTTTCACACGGTCTCACCTGTTTTTACTCATTTTAATTATTTCATGCAAATACATTTTTTGTAGTTTGGAGTAGAGAGGAGTGCATATGAATATTTCATATTTCTGAGTGCGGTTTGGCTGCCAACTTAGACAGAACGGACTAGAACTAATAACAGTCACATCTTTGTTCTACATTTGGAGAATAATTCATCCACCAAAACTGTAAAGCTTAATTTATAATGTCTTTTTATTCTAATATAGAAATATACACCCTCAAAACACTCACAATGTAAAACTCATATTAGTAAATTAAATTATAGAGAAAAAAAAACAGATTTCATAAATGTGTTTCATAATGTGATGTATCATTATGGAGGTTATTTTAGAAATTAAAAGTTGATATTTACATGTATCACAAATTTAAATGAGTAATTAGAAATAAAAAAAAACAAATTTGTTCTGAATGAAAAACTCATTTGAAAATGAACAGGTCAAACTGTATATGGATTAAATGTTAGTCAAAAAATGGCTATCTTTCTGAATCCAAAATATGGAGGCGAAAAAGTAAATTACAACCCAAATTCAGGGATGACCTGAAAGAGCCTCTGTGAAAATGACTGTAGAACAGAATCTCAAACTGCCTTGCTATTTCTTTAATATTTAATGAAAATGTGATGTGTGACTTGTGAAGAGGAATTTTAATTGCCCGTTATCACCGAGAGCAACTGTCTGTTCTGATCCATTGTCTGTTCACAAAACATGTCGTGATTCTGAATCCAAAATGTTCCACGGTGGACGTCCAGTTCCCTCTGTGACAAATATTCTGTTATTGTTTGAGTGTGGCACTGTTCTCTCACGAGTGTGTGGAATAATGATGGGAAAATCCTCCTGTAAGCCTCTTCTATTGAGAACCTGTTTACCGCTCCCATGGTCAGTAGACGCCGCCCTCCTCTACCCCAGAGACCCTCCGAACAAACAGCGGAAATCAAGTTTGTGCCCGTTCCCTGGCGATGGTTGCTTCTGAGAACCATCTGATAATATGATCTGTCCCGATTCTGTTTATGCCACGACGTGTTTGCTTCCTATTGATTCCCGAGGTCCCGCGTGTTCAAAAACAATGTTTGGTTTTGGAACCCAGAGTCAGCTGTGGTGTTGACGTGACCTTCACAGGCACATCTGTTGGTCCCACAGGGGATACTTATGTGGCATTATACAGTGAAGCCTGCTCTCACGTCAGGCTACAGACACAGAGCCGGATAATTGTTTGAACCAGTTGACTTCCCTGAGGCAGAGGTCAGGGCAAACTCTCTCAACCGAGGCCTTGAAGTCGTCCGACAAAGGCGGAGGAAAAGCAATAATGGCACTTGTCTTCCTGGTCAGTGTGAGACAAAGTGTCTTCATGTGGACTGCAGTTGTATCTACTTCATTAGCTCCAGTGGAACATTCCTGAACAATAATTGGGTTGGAAGAAGTTGACTTCTAGAGTGGATCAGTATTCTGTGTTATGTTGCCACTGTTGGTGTGGCAACTTGGATGTATTACCAACAAAAATATATACACGTATAGTTTGAGGTATTCTGCTAGTATTGGCAGTATATTTTACCAACATAAAAAACAGTTGTGTTATTCATGTTATGCTAATCGGTGGGGTGCTGTCAGTGTTGGGATGTCTCGGCAGATGATGGAGAGGTGTAATGTCTCGCAGATGTGTCGTGACGTTACTCCTTAACAACTTAAAAGGCGGAGTCCTCCTTAACTGATGGTGAGGGTACAGGTGAGTACAGGTGAAATATCAGTGTAGAGTTGGCGAGCACATTTATTAACATTAGCATTAGCGCTTCTGAGTGGAGCAGTACCCACTAAATTCAAAAATAAAATGGAGTTCGTTCACGCATGAGCCGCACTGGTTTATAGGCCGCATGTGCTGTGGTGCGGCCTATGATGTAGAAAAGCCTGCGATTTCTGTGTACCTGCTTGGAAATTAAGACAAGATAGTTTTATCCGTTACTATCTTTTAACTCGACATGAATTTGGAGGTGGGTGCCAATGCCTTATGTTTGAGCCTTGTGATGCCATGTGCGGTGCAGTAGTTTTCGAAAACCTGTTTTCGCAGATATTTTCTCCAGAAGAGTTACGAGACAGCTTCATGGTGGAGTGCACTGAGGATTTCAGGCACATACCACAGTCATTTTGGCACCCTGTCAAGTTGAAATGATGACTATTATTTTAGTCTTTATTTGCCATCCTGGAAGTGGCATCAAAGTTGTCTTTAGTGTCTTCCCTATGACCTCTTAAGCCTTCACTCTTCCACCAAGTGGCAGATTTGTGTCGTCAATTTCCAACGTTGTGGTCATCCGTTCAAGGCTGTTTTCTGAACACTTTCTAGGATACAGTTGCTGTGTCATAATATTTCAGTGGAACTTCTTTCGTTCCAATTTCAATCCTGAGAAACTCCGATTTCCACCCTCACGATCCGCTGGTACTCTTCCAGGCTTCCCAGGATTTTCCGCCTATTTCTGTTCCCAAAGACAAGACGCTGCTCTTTCCTGCTTAAGATTCTTGTCTCCTCCCTCCACCTCTCGGCATAATTGCCTTGTTTTTCTCTGGTACAGATGTTCCTTCAAGGGCATGCAGTGGTTTTCTCGTCAATACGGCACAGTCTCCTCTTTAATTACACTACATGAGGAGGGAGCGCTGTCTGCCGAGCACACAGCTTTAGCCTGTGGGCCTCCTCGCTCTTCACAGGGCAGCAACAAAAGACCTCTTTCCACATGTTTGCCGACTTACCAGATACTGTTTCCCACAACAGTTTGGGGTTTATGGGAGCGGCTCCTCTCTGGAGGGAGAAGACGTTGGACACAGAAAGTCAGGTTGTGAGTGGGAGTGGCCGTATGGGGACGGGCAGATTGGAGGTTCGGGGTGCTTTTAGTAGTAGGCACAGATGCATGGAGAGGCCCCGACTGAGGAGCTGTGCGATGGTGGAGGAGCACTGAGTGGAAATGTCAGACAAATGTCAAGTACAAGCTCAATAGTGGGCTCTTGCTAAACGCGGTATTCTCAGCGTTGTAAAATACCCCCCTCTTGTTTTCCGTCTTTCCCAACCTTCACTGGCCTCTCCACCATGACTTGCCTTCAATCCGTCCCCAAGCCGTCCCTCCATCCCGACTCTGATTGTCCTTGTCAGTTGTGACGCTGGTGTTTCCTCCCTCCATTTTCACTTCACTCTTTTTTCCCCGCAGTGCTTATCAGGGCCTGTTAACATCAGTCAGATATCTCTCCAGTGTTTACTCAGCGGAGGCTTCCTCTCATCGCTGCAGCGGAGGAGGCCAACTGGCTTGTTCATCGAGGCCCCGGATCCACTGACATTACACGCAGTTTGCTTCCAGTTTTCGGGGATCTCGTGACTAAAAAAAGTGTCTGGCCTGCTTCAAATAGCCTCCTCAGGTCCTGTGTTTGTTTCTGGCTTCTACCCCTGGAGGGGAGCCAAGGCCAGATAGACAAGAGGCTTTTACAATTATACTAGCAAGCGGGAAGGCATGCTGCTGGGCCCAGACCCGGTCTGGTCCAGGTTAGTCTTCAAAGCTCCACGGGGAGGCACACACTCTCAAATTCTTTGGCTCACGTGTCCGGTTTATGTGACGGCGTATTTACATGCGATATGCTGAGCCTCACGCTCACTGGCGATTTGTCTTTGACCTTAAAGGCATCACACATTAAATGTTGTCTTTTGACCTTCGTAAACAACCCATTTTCCTAATTGGTTTAGCCGTTTACATACTGAGGCTGTTCACAGTCCACCATTTATTCTGATTGTGTCGTATGGTATCGTTTAATGTCGGAATTACTCCTGGGCGCAAGTATCGCAGCAAGAACAGCGCATTTATAGAGTGACTTTTCAAATGTACTAGTTGCTTTTTTTTATGAAGGCTGAGTCTCTGAATCGCTCAAATAGATTTTAGTTTCAGTCTAGATAATTTCCAGTTACTACCACCGAACAAATTTCAGAGTTATCTTGATCATATGCGGCCAGAAAAAGGGTGATGCTTCATGTCTGTCTTCATTCGTCCATCTCTGTGACATTTAAATTTTTGTGTAGCGATGCCCCTCCCCTTATAGACTTCCATGTATTATTTACACTTGTAAACAACAGGACTGACAATAAAGAGCTCTTAAAATGATAAAATAAACATGCATTCAAGTACATTCAGAAATGTGGGACATTTTTGTTTCTTAGGTTTAAAAAAAATCCGTTTTAGTTATGTAGGTCTTAAAATATGAAGTAACTAGCAGCTTCTAGTCAGTCACATTGTCCTACTATATATTAATCAGCCATCCAAATAATCTGTTTGCATAATGTTCTTTTATCAGTCGATTTGTAGACAGTTAAGAGAAGATAGAATCGGCCGACCAATCTCTTTTCCTGCAATTCTTACGTGCACCAAAATGCATCATCCCATTTTGATTCAAAGTGGGAATGAGTTGAATAAAAAATATTTCCTGTTTGATCTGAAGGATCGCAACAATACATAAAACTGGCAACACCAGAAATGTTGGTAAATACGTTTCACACAAAAACCGAGTCTATAAACTTTAATTTAAATGTTTCTTTCTCATTTCTGTTCGTTCTCCGTCTTCCTGGATGGAGTCGATTATGTACCAGGGCATGTTTTTGCTTTGTCTCTTAGCCAAGGCCTGGTATGTAAGCATAACAGCCTCTCAAATCTGTTTGAATAATAATCATGAAAAATAGCATTCACCTCACAGCCGCTAATTGAAATATCAGTTTGTTTGGCTCCACTCTGTGCAAACGCACTTAATCGCCAATATTGACACAAAGAAAATAATGAGTCAAACGGCAAACGGGTTTCTAATGCGCTTTACTGCTCAGAGCTTTTCGTCAAAGCCTCATAGGCCGTACTTGTAGATGTCGAGATTAGAAAGGTCACGCTCATTGAATTGTGTGCTGGATTCATTTCGGCTCAGACCCAGATTTATTGATACCTAAGGTGCGAGGAATGAGCTCTTAAGATGGCTGGAATGTGACCGCCCCTTTGAGTATATAAGGTCGAAATTCCTGTTGGTTTAGTCATCGCTGTGCTGAGGGGATAAAGAGGGGGAATGCGCAGATGTATGTGGAGACGGCTGAGAATTATTTGGAGAAAGAATCTTCTCCGTTGTTGTTATTGTATTGAATATTTGTCGCTTGTTTGCTGATGGCTAGAATAAAGGCGGTTGTGTTGAGCCCGATCATTCACTCTTGTCATCGCACAGCCCCCAGACGAAAGCTGGATTCAGCCCTTCACCTTTGTTGCTGCATTCGCTCGGCTCCCAGAACAGAGCCCGGGCTGTATCTTTGTACCTGCACCCTCATTTGTACAGATGATCTCTGTTTAGCGGAGACCTTGAAGGTAACTCCAGACGGATGTTTTTCAACATGTGTGAAACAGTCGGCCTGTTCAGCTCACTGTGACCTTGCTATGTGTGTGCGAGCATGTGTGTTTGTGAGCAGACAGCGCGGCTCCCTTTACGGCTGCTCCATTTTTAGTTGTGACGCGTGCAGCGGCTTCACCGTCGAGTTGTCAAATAACTGGATCGGGTCTCGATTCTCGAACCCAATTAACATAATCCAGCAAGAAATAAAGTGAAAGATTCTGCTTGTGTGCAACTGAGGTTGTTTATGAAACCAGAGACAATGTTGTGAAATTATCAGCTATCAGTTCACATCAGTGTTTGTTTTTGGTAAATATCTTTGTGCCAAAAGCAGCTGTTTCAAACGTGTGAAGAGATTTTTTTTAGTTTCATTAGTTTCAGTTTTGCGGCCGCTAAACTTTTGGCACCTGGCAAAGCCACAATAGGAAATTCATATGAAGCAGTTCACATCCATAAGCATCAAATACTTTTTACTTTTTAAAGTAGATGTTCTTGGTATCGTCCTATTTTCAAGGCTTCGGTATTGCTATCTGATGTAAAAAAAAAAAATAACAAAAAAGTAGTATTGTGCCATCCCTAAGATATAAACTATGATATATGCTACTGATGTGTGTGAACATGTACGTTCACTTATACATGTGAATGATTCTATCAAATTTTTGGTATAATTATATGAATTTGTTTTCGTGCCTATTAATTTAGAAGAACTTGAATTAAACCTCTATACACTAAAACTTTTGCTATCCTCTTTAATAAAAATAAAACCATATAAATCTTAACATTCTCTTCGTTGCCGCGGCGCTAACCTGGCTCTCATCATTTCTTTCTGTACCTATGTGTTTGCAACTCACACACTCTTCCTCGCTCCCATTTTCTCTTGGCCTTTACCACACTTTCTCCCATCTAGGTCACGTTCATAAATGTCACTCTTGAGTAATGTTTGCAGCCAACGGTAACAAGTTGAAAAAGACTCACGTCCAGTCCATACCTCGCAGCGCAGGTCGTCTAATTTCAACATTTTGGGGAAAAACATAGTTACAAATAGGTTTTATGCGCCATTGATTTAATTTGTTTCATTTGGCAGCCCAACGTCTCACAGCGGTGGCAAGTATAATTGCTCGGTATGGATTTTTTTAAGCTAATTTGTTCTGAATTCCTCCCAAAAACAGCAGGTAGTTACGTGTTTTACTTGCCTCTAGTGATGTACTGTTGACTTTTTTCCTGTCTTCAGGGTCTTCATGTCACCACCGTTGACAAATACTGTAAAATAACACACCAGGCCTTGATCTGAACAACCACATGATTTAAAATATTTAACTCATTTGTCAAGTTAGTATGAGTAACGGATATATACGTATCAAACTTTAATTGAAATGGTTGAAATGATTGTCATCAGTGCAGTATATATAAGTATTTTTGGCTTTGTCATGCCTGTATAATAATAAAATAATAACTATTTGTGCATTTATAAGTGGTTTAAAATATTTTTTTGCGTAATGTCCCACACAGTTGTTTATGTATTTGCATTTTTGCATTTGTTTTCCTTTTTATCCGTAATTGTTTTACTGGAATGACTGTGGGAGATAAGAAGTATCTACCTCTTTTATAGTCATGATGTCTAATGTTTCGGCACCATTCCGGCTATCCCTTTTTCACAGGTTCCTTTTGAACCCTGTTCAGACACGTTGATGTTTGTGTGCCTTTAAAATGCACCAGGGCTGAGCAGTGTTCCCAGCCAACTTTATGCCTATTTAAGCCACCCAGTGCCTCTGGTGGTGGGCCGCCTGCTGCCTTCTGGTTGTGTTGCACGGAAGCCGTGACTCATCTTCTGCTCTCTCTGCTCATTCATAAATCTGCATGAATACTACGACTTCCTCTTGCTGAGCTGTGGGGCCTCCCGGCGCTGTGGTAGGCTCCCCTCAGTCCTGCTTGTAAATGGCAGGAAGGATGAGGGTGCCTGTGCTCCCCCCCACCCTTCGCTCCATCTCTGCCATCATTATAATGCAGTTTATTATAACAATTACTTTCATTGAGGACATGAAACCCAGTGGCAAAGATGTCTGTTTCATCTGTTAGGACTTGTGTTTCACCCTTCAAGCAATAAAAATCTATTTTAGAACTTTAAAACAAGCCCCATTATTTTCCGACGTCACACACACCAGCTGATTCTAGGAGCAGAACAGACTCTTGATAGCCTCTAATGAAGGTCATAGCGTAATATTCCAACTGAGAGCTTTCCTGGAAGCGAATCCGAATGCATTCCAAAAACAGTTGCTGCCATTTTGGACCAAATGGAATGATTCATTATAAAATATTAATAGCATGTTTGATATTTCTGCTTTTACACGTGTGGAGGGTGATGATTTAAAGAAGTGAATTTAAATCTTGCTGCACCCGAAACCTTTTGTTCCCAACAACACGACCCACTTTGTATTCTTTTATTTCAGTGAAAAGTATGTTATGGATGGAGTTCATTTTGAAAAGTTTTTATTTTGTTTCTGTGCTCTACTTTGCCCCCTCCTCACACAGTGCTGAGTTTATGTGTTTCTTTGAACCGGCTGTGACAGAAATGGTAGCCTTGCACGTGACATATCTGCCGCACATTGGGCTTCAGCCTAGCTAGGCAGTAAAGCGAGATGGCCCATTGACCCCGCTGCCAAAACAAGTAAAGACACTAGGGCGGAACAGTCTGGACAAATTTCTTATCTCAATACTCCAGATATATTGACATTGATACCATAGTAATAGAAAAAAAAGAAACAGAAAAACTAACAAAAAAAAACATTAAGATACCAAAGGATGTAGCAAGTCGGATGTCTGCCACTGACTGGCTTTAGCTGTTGATCAACGGATAGCTGGGGTTGACCTTGGTTGGTTCCTCTTCGCTGTACTTTGAAAGGTAAACGTGAAACCGATATTTGCCACTGTCATTGCTTTCCATGCCGGAGGATCAGGGGAACTTGAGATTGATGATTTAGCGCTATCAACATCTTGTTCATGGCTCAATATCGATACAATAACAGAATATTTCAACCCTAAAAGACACTTAATTGAGGCAGAAGTTGGCATCACTTCCAGTATGTTCCATACCTCTGGTGAGCTCTGAAAACCGGGGTCAAATCCAAGGCCTGCAGACGAACCTCTCCTGCTGAGGTGAGGATGTTTGCTAGCGTACGGGAGTGTATCCGTCTTGGCCCGGAGAGTGAGTCAGTTAGGTTCAGTGAGGTCACGGAAACACAGCTCCTCTATTTTCCTCCTTAGTAATGCGTGTGGTAAGAGGGCGAGGGGTGGGGGTGGGGGTGGAGGGGATCTAATCCTACCTTCCCGTCCACACATGGCAGGAATGTGTGTGTTTGTTTGAAAGCAGATCCACTTCCCAAGGGCACGCCAGAGTGTACAGCTTTTGACTTTGTGCTGTTCAGTGCGTGAGGAGCTTTGTCGCTGAATAGACCGGCAGGTACACACAATGTTTGAATGACAACGCTGCACCAATCAACTTTGGAGGAGTCATTGTGAGTCAACTGAGAGAGTTTACTTGTATCCTGCAGCGACTCCGGATGAGTCATGACAGTAGTGGGTGTGTGTGTGTGTGCGTACGCGCCTATAAAACAGATATCAAGCAGGCCCCAGCGTGCCAGCAGTGTTTGCCGTCTGTTTTCCCTCTGACCATGAGCACAATGGCGAGATGAAAGGGTGTCATTAAATTACTAAGTAAGTTTCACAAGGTACAGGAAGAAGCTGATGAGAACCACACGCTTGGGTTTAATGCTACATCCTCCACGCGACTTGGTCATGGATTAGAGTTAACTGAACTCTGTGTGGAGTGTTTAAAAAGTAGCAGTGTAGTAGTACGCTGAGTCATGCCTGGGTGATATTAATATTTGAATTGCTGACAAGAGGAGACGTTATATTATGTAAATGTTTGTCCTCATATTGCTCCCTTGTCAACATCCATAAATTCTGGATTTGTCCAACTGTGTCCGTCTGCTCGATGAGAGCGATGACCCTGACCCCGTCTGCTGCCTCCCCTTCCTCTGTCTTTCTCCCCGGCTTGTTCTGGAAGGATCCCCGGGGCCCAGTGCAGTTGTCAGCACGCCGGCTAATGAGCACAGGTGGCTCAGCGCTCCTCCGGCCCTCTTGGCACGGCGCTCTTGGCAGCTCCTGGGTCTGAGCAGGCCACTCCAACACTGAAGTCACCAGTTGCCGAACATCAGGGTGGCCCGAGATGAAATGTGGCTCTCGGAGTTGAAAAATGACTCTTCCCGTCGTGGAATCGCATCAATTAGCCGCCGGTATTTCTCCTTCATAGTCAAGGATGCGACAGCAATTTCGTGATGACTCAGAGAGTGATGACGAGTGGCGAGGTCACCCCTGCTTCCCTCATCACCGGCCGCACCGGTTTGAAGTGTGGGGGTACGGCAAGAGACGGGGGGTGGAGGCGGGGCGGGGGAGGTCACACAGAGAGAAAGACTGCAGCTGTACTGCAGCAGTCAGACAGAGGCTTGTTACTGTGCCGGATAAATATAGAGTCTCCAGAGCGCCACTGCAGATTCATCGGCTTCAAGGGAGGGAAAGGCTGAGTCGCCTGGGAGACGCCGCTATCCTCATTCATCCTCGCTAAATGTACCGACTCAGGGCGACGGATATTATCGTCCCTCAGTGATGGCAGATGGGAAAGTTATGGTGATAAGATAATTATGTCACTGTTTTCCTGTAACTCTGGAGTCATGGCGTCATCGCTGTTGACAGGACTTAAACCCAACACTCTCAATCAAGTCATGTCAAATATTTTTTTTTTTTAAATCATGAGGTTTATTCTGCTTTTGCTCTCTAATCTTCATTCATCCTCTCTCCTACATAAACACACCACACACTTCTGATTGCATCACATCATGATATTGTAGCAGCTAAGTTATGTAATGATAAACAAGTGCAGCATGACAGAGGGTTTATTCTAAACATACTATTTTAATATAGAAGGCTCCACCTATTGGTCACCACATCCTGTTGCGCTTTTACGTCTTATCACACCTCAGTGAAAGAAAATAAGGTTTTTATGGCGGTGTAAAGTTGTGTGTGACCTGAACCCTGTTTGTGTCCGAGTCCCGGTCTGGTCCTGTCCCGCTTCGGTCCGACACCGTCCTCTACTCCCACATCAGTGTTTCGATTACCGAGACCATCCTTGAGAGACTTGTTTGCACTTGAGTGTTTGTCGGCCCCTCCTCCCTCCTCCCTGTCTCGCTCCCTCTTACTCTATCCATCTCTCTGTGGTTGATAAACATGACAGACACTATTCCACAGACTGCATGCTAACACCGCCCAGTCTCATTCATATTTTATTACTCACGCTCATTTATTCACCGTATCCTTTCCTTGCTGGGCCCAGGCTACTGCCGACAGCTCTTTCGCTCCACAACCCAAAGAGTTTACAGCTATAATGCGATAGTTTCGGTTCAAAATACTCACAAAATTGACGTTATTATGCGGCCTGTTATTGAAAATTCTTGCCTGTTTTTCCCAAAGCAGACATGTTCTTGCTTGTAAAAAGCTTGTTTTTACATTCCACCTTCCACCCTGTATAATATATGGTATTATCTTCCAACCCTTCTCTTTCCTTTCCTCCTCCACCCTCCCATGTGTGGGGTAAATGACACTGATGGCCCTTTTTAGGAAAGCCCCGGGAATATCATAAAATCGAGTCTTTCTTTTATCTCCTTTCATCCGGAAACTAAAAGCCACAGTGTACTCTGTTTATTGGCAGCTGGAGCCTGGAAGTTAAAAAAATTAACTTCCAGAAGAGAACATACTCACAATGCTTCATCCACTAAATGATTGGTAACATTTTCAGGTTTGTGCAGCAGCTGAGTTATTGTACAACTCTTCTCTCTGGCTGCCTTATAAGGCACAAGTTGTTATTTTGAAATATTTACATTCCATGGTTGATTTACTCAGTATTTTTATTACAAAATCAAGTGGAATTTTAAGTGCAAGAGCCTTGTTGCTCAATGACTTCTAATTTATAAGTGCTTGCAACAAACCGACCGTTTTTCTTCTGTTAGGAAGCAAACTGAGGATTTATCATTTGCATAGCCTTAAAGTTTGTTTTGTTAAAAAAAACAAATACCAGTGGGGATGCAAAAATAGGTTACAATGTGTAGCATAGTTACTACACAAAAGCAGCCATTGTTGGAGAAACTTTCCTCTCTGACCCTTGTATCACTGCGTCCTATTCAATCGAAATGAAAAATAAAAAAAATAATGGGGCCAGTATTTGTTTGTCTGACGGTTGTCAATCATTTGAAACTATTGATACACATTAGGGGACCCAACACCTTGAAAAATGTTTCTATACACTTCATTATTAAAATAGTTGGATTTAATTTTATTTTCTGATTTAACTGTGAAATTGTTAAATAGCTTGACTGTGTAACATTAACAGTGTTCCTAATCTAATGGCATCAATAATAAAGACTTTTATCGCCAGAAGTTTCAAACTAATGTGAAAGAAAAATCAAATAAGTAAGGCGGCAGTGAATGTTTGATTTATGTCTAATAAGCGAAGAAAATGCTGCTAATAACGAAGCCAAAATGACTTGATTTTGCGACATGAACAATATATTTTCAGCTTGTAAATGTTATTATATGAATAATGTAACACTGGTCTTCCTTGTTTGTTTTTCTCTTAATGGGAAATGCTAAGACAGTTAAGCTTCTGTTGCATCATCGAAGATCTTTTATTTTGTTTGGATTTTTTTGCTGTTATTATTGTTAGTGACATTTCTATCTACAAAACAATGCAGTGAATTTCATTCATCATTAGTTTTAGGATGAAAACAAAAAGTAGTTAGTCAACATAACCTTCAAAATAAGGTTTTGCAGGTGTCCTTAGGTCCTCCTCGTAAATCGACTCTTATTATATCGCATGTGCAGAGTCGTCCAATTTGAAAGTTGATAGAAGATGAGCGCAGACTCATTACCTCGTGCCTATAAAAAGAAGAGATGAGATATTTACAGCAGATATGTTTGCCTGGTGCTCTGCAGTAAACATCATAACATCAAAACATGTTTGGAACCTTTTGAAAGTAAACAGCAGCTGCAGCAGAACAGACACTTTGCAGTCATATAAAAACATTCTGGAGTAGATAATCACACAATACACATTACAAGGACATTTTTTTAATACTTGATAGTGGTGTGTTTAAAAATAAGAAATATCTGGTGAGGAAGTATCTGCAGACTGTTTAAGTATAGGTATAAAACATGAAGGTTAGATGGATGTTACACAAAATATTGCCAAAATTGCACTTGCGTTATTAAACCCCGTTTTACCTCTGATCATGATATACGCCGCCAACACAGTAAACAAGGTGCCACATAAATTTTATCCGGAACACGTGCTGTGAATACATAACCCGTCTTCATGCAGAGCATCAGGTTCATGTGGACGGCTGATGTTGTGAGCTGATGTCATAAGCAGGATTCCTCCTCGTGTTCTGGCTGGTCCAGCGTTCAGTGGCTCCATCCAATTGTGAGTAAGTGGATTGGCACTATTGGAATGACTGGCGCACACAAGAGCAATTAGATATGCTGGACTGCGGCCTACTCCGTGTATCCCTGGTATTATTAGCCATGTGTGCCTCCGGTGGCCTCCCGAGTCATTAAAACAAACCAGCTGCCCCTCGGCGTGGTGAGGGGGCCGACGCACCATATTGGAACATGGAAGTGCTCTTAAACTTTTTAACACTGGCCCGGTCAGTTTCGGGAAAAGTGGAGCTTTTTTTTTAACGTGGATCACTACTGTTGGACTGCGAATCTCTGTGGCCGATATTTTGCTGAGGAAGAAAAAACATTTAGACAATAATATATATATATATAGTTGTGTCCTTTGTCTGTTCAACAGGAATCTGTTTATGTTGCAGTCGCTATTGCCCTGGCCATTGAGCAAGGCGTGAGAAGGCTGCTGTTGATGCTAGCTGCCCTGTTATGTTCCACTCTTTCAAAGCCAAATGGGGTCACAGTTAATCATTCGACTGGTGTGTGTTTGCCTGTGGAAAGTACAGTATGTAAATATCGGAGGTGGTTAGTTTTTCCCGGCATGTAAGTACGTGCGCTGCCCAACATACTCCTTGGTGTCGCCATGGAGACAGACAAGTCACCATTGGGCCTGTAAGTTGGTGCCTACGGGTGTCAGAAAAGGCTACACACAAGCATGTGTTTAAACTCTTGGCTCCGGTGCAGTGGGAGGAAGTGGCCTCTTGGGGCACAGCAAAGAAAGGAAGCACAGCGGCCTCTTTTTAAGTGCAGTGACGGAGACGAAGCTTCTGATTTATGGAGTGAGTATGAGCTGGGCGCGTCGTGTCCTGCCAGAGAGGCCGACTACTGAAGAAAGAGAGGTAGCAGCCCCACGCAGAATCATGATAGAACCAGGGTGGTTTTGGGGTGTCACCTCTCCCCCACGAAGCTCTGAGGTCACATCCGCACTGAGGTTTTTTTTATAAGACAAAGTCAAGATCAAACATGTCCGTCACCCCAGGAATAACCAGACAGCTCTGATCTACGACCGGACCTGGTTTTAAAACGTCTCTTTAACTAATCTGCAGTTGCTCCCGGGGAGAGGAAAAACCACTTTATCGACAATTAGCTGTGGAGTGGGCTGTACAATGTGTTTTTAATTGACTAAACTCCAAAAAAGCTGTCTCCACTTAAAGGATACATTTAATATTCTGACTAACCAGTGATGATTAGAGGTGTAAAAACAAAAGTCAGCTCCATAGTTTGTTCATAACACCTTCTATTGATCCTCAACTGACTTGCTATCTATGACTTGTGTTTCTGTGAATTACACCCTTGACTGGAATCTGTGACTAATTCCTCAAAAGGCCCATATTATCCGGTAGATAAATTGAAGATATTCTCAAAAGACCATTGTGAGGAGGATCCTTGTTTTCCATCACCACACAGCAGTGAAGACCTCACATGTTCATCAGTCTGTGTGTTTTTCTATCTGGAGTGTTTGTGCAGTCTAAAGAAACAACTCTCGTGTCTGTCGCCGGCTCCTCTGCTTTTGGCACAAAGTGGCGAAACGTACTCTACCTCCACAATGAACGCCATTGTCTCCGGTCGGAAGTGTCAACCATTTAGCAAATAGTTTCCAGCCCATTAAAATGCTTCCAGACCGGTGCTGTGGAACCAGTGTGTGTCCAGGCTAATTACGCTACATCCTGGGATCAGTCTGTGTCTATTCTCAGAATTGGGTTCTGATTGCTCCGCCATGTTTGGAAATGTCATCAATTCTATGGCTGGACTTGTCAGGGAGCTGTCCATCTACCATCACTGAACACAACAGCATTTCAGTGTGGCGTCATTAGCATCACAGATGATGTGTTTACGCCGCAACTAGTAGATACTACTCATTTAACAGCATTTAATTTGGTCAAATTTTCTCTGCATACTTTTTCTGTTCTCATGAAACTGAGATCAGTTGATTTGTGTAATGTGAGCATGTTAGCGCTAAAGCTAACAGACTCATTCTTCTCAATAAACGGATACAGTGATACCTCGGTTTTCAAACGTCTCGGACGTCGAACAAATCTGAGTTCGAACAAAAATTTTGAGATTTTTTTTGCTTCGGATTTCAAACGAAAATCCAGAACTCGAACGCCCCCGAAAAAAGCCGGAAAAAACGCAGCCTCTGTATGCAGACGTGTCCCGTTAGCTGCATTTACTGACTGTTTTTTCTTCATATTGAGGTGTAAAACCTTTCCTGTCTCCACACTGGACCGTGGTAGAGTGTCACCGGGGAGGTGCTCGCTCTCCACACCTCCGAGGCTGGAGCAACACTCCAGGGTTTGATGTCCTGTTGTGGGCTGGAGCTGGGACAGGGATGAGGCGAGTCTGGGACAGAGCGTGACTTGGTTTATGACTTTGTCACAGCCAAACTGCACAGAAGCGCACATTCAGAGCTGGACATGCACCGGGCACCTCTTCACTTCTGGAGAGACGTCACTCACTCGGCAACCCCTCCCACATGCAGCGGCCACACACATAGAGGAACTGCGCACCTGCAGCAGACACTCTACATTCACTCCTACAAAAGACTATTTTAAGGCTTGGAACGCATTATTTCTTTTTCCATTAATTGTAGTGGGAAAAATCTATTCAGATTTTGAACAAATCGCTTCTCTAACGGCGGTCTGGAACGGATTATGGTCGAGAACCGAGGTACCACTGTACATTGCATTTTTTGGTAAAGTGATTGTTAGACCTGAGAATTTGAGTCTCATTTCAAGTCTTTTCTTTTTTAAAGAATGTAGGAAGATCATTTTAAATGTATCATTGTCCGTGTTACTGTCTAATTTAATCACCTGCTCTCAATATTGATCCACCAAATGTTTCTTTATTGTGTCTGATAGCAACATTTCTGTGTTGCATAACATCCTAAAACAGATCTGCGGGGTTAGTTAAGTTCAAGAATGAAGTCGCTGGCGTTGTTGCATAGCGAAGATTCCTCAGTCTGCGCGCGAGATAAGGAGATAAAGACTATTAAGGTACATGGAAAGACAAAGGAGATATTCTGTTGAAGCGAGCCTTGGCCATTGGCCCGGACTTACATTGTCTTATATGGTGTCACTGTTTTGGTATTATTCACTCGGTGATGTCATGATTACCTCATGAAGAAGCCTGTTGTTCTTTAAGCAGCCTGCTGTGTTTAGTTTAAGCATGAATCCAAAGACTGTGTTGGAGTAGAGAATATATGCGTATTAAAGTTAAAATATCCGGCTATCATTTGAGTTCTATCGGCGAGCGAAATAATTCTGACCTAAAAAGTATTGAGAGGGAAATTCCTTTTATCAAAGTATGAATTTAAATTAAGTGTTGAGCCCCTGCTGAGCCATAGAGGATTCGCAGATTGCATTAAATATGGGAAGATCCTCGGCGAGGGTTTCTCCTGCAATTTAAACTCCAAATGTTTCATATAACGCCAGTTACACAGTTAAGTGGAGACTTGTGTAAGTGGCAGACAGCGTTGTAAATGCTTTTGTAGGACACAGCATGTGGGGGGGGCTGTTCTTTTCTCTGTCTGACCCTCACATGCAGAACTGGAAGAATGCTTATTGTTTCCTCATCACCCGCTTTGTCTGATAAACTCCAGGCCAACGCTGTCGCAGAGCAGCGTGGACGCGAAGAGTCCCAACCGAGACTCCTTGATGACCCCCCTCCCCTCCATGTTGTCCCTTCTGCAGACCTCCTCTCAGCCTGTGGGCACTGCTGGCCTGCTTGCCAAGGATGAAAAAATGCCTCAGTCTGGAAAAGGATTACATAAAAGACTACTGTCTTTGCTGTCAGTTCAGTTCATTTTCACTGTTACAAAAGAATACCGCTGGTACCTTTTATGCAATTTCTCAAACCGACTCGGGTCCTGACCTTTATCCTTCCAAAACCTTGTTTCTCAATACTTACAATACTAAAATCTAGCTTGTTCCAACCGGGTTATAATTGTGTACTTGAATTCCCAGGACCAGGATGGATAAACAATAGGAGCTAACGTGTGTTGGGTGACTCACATTTTTTCCTTCTCTGTCATTTTTGCTCCACTGAACTATCTAGTGGAAAAAAGGATGAATCCACTGAGTCTGGGCTTTTCAACAGAGGCTGTTTGTCATTTAGTGCCACGCACATGGCAAAGTGAGTGCCCCAGGCTTGCGTTACATTTAATTTAGATCAGTTGTAAAACGAGATGTTTATGAATTTGCCTCGCCACAGAAAAATCTGCTATGAAAGCCAGAGATGTCTTTTCTGCAGGGGGCGACATATGAACATCAGTTTTTCGATATATTTTTTTTCCACTTTATAGATGCTGGGTACAAAAAGTTAAAGTTGTCATGAAATTACAAACTTGATATCAGTGAAGATACGCAATACTGTTTTCAATACCACAGTTGCAAAAATCAATCATAGGAGGAGCACTTTTTCATGCAGCGCGTTAGTAGTGTGAATGGCTATTCATAATTTAATTTATGTTGAAGGCCATACATAATTGCCTCAGTCGTGACATGACTGTCTGCTGAAATATGATTGTCGTTTTTCATTTTGAATTCATCCTCCTGGTAGCAGCACTCGAGGAATCCAAATGATGTGTACAATCACGGGTATTGTCCACATCTTAATCATCAGTTCAGTCGCTGACGTAACTGTGCTGGCGCCTCACTTGAAACTTAACCCCAAACTAACTAAATCCGTGTCAACAGTGTGGCTGTCAATCACTTTGTTAGTTTGCTAAAGTGGCACAGTTCAGCTAAGGCTTACATAAAGAATGCGCAAGTGTAGCTGATCCGCTGAAACGTCACTCGCACTCGGCTCAGCCTGTGAAAAATGCAGCATTTAGCCTTTAAGACTCTCTTTTTTTAGAACATTCCTGTGACTATTTGTTCAATGACGAAAGCAAAGTAGGCTCTTTGTAATTTGTTTTTGTTGACTGTGTATTTATTGCTGAGTCGTGCTTATGCAAGTCTTCGTCGGCAGCAGAAGGAAGTATAAATCACTTAAATGTGAAGTGGAGATATTTCTGATGAGTATAATACTGTACATCCTCAGTTGATTTTGTTTTAAGGGGTGTTTCTTGAACATAGCCATTGGCACAACAATGCTATTGTTAGAGGCCTTTTTGCATATGCTTGGACACATAACCCCAACCAAGTCCACTCTTAAAGAAGATCAAATAAAAACATATTAAAATGGAGTATACAGCATTTAAAAAAGTGTCTCTTATTTGAATGCTCTAACACTAGTTAAAAAAGAATATGTGGAAAGCGCAACACAGGAGTTTGAATTTACTCCTGGACACGACTGATATATCAGTTTGACCTGTGTTATTATCTGGCTCTGATGTCACATTGCATGGACTGGTTCCATGCATGAGCTGTGTTCGTGGCTGGGCTGTGATACACGAGTGGACCCTTCCACTGCAAGTGCAGCAGAGGGAACCGGTCCAGCTGTAGTGCTGCTGTTACTCTTGGCACTGTCCGTTACATTCTTCCTTAACTCCTGAGATATACGATCATGTTCTTTGGATGCCACGCCACTACAGCATTCACGACTCCATTGTTCACATGCGGTGCCACGCCCCCATTTCCCAGTCAGGCTAGCGATTAGCTTTCGTTAGACCTCAGGATTTGATTAATGTTCTCAGATTCAGGTCCACCGACAGGTCAAGTGCAATTACCAATGTTAAATTCATCACATTTCTGAAATGTTGAAGCCTTTTGAAGTTACCGCACCGTGGACGCGAAGCTTTTCAGTTCTCCTTGTGATCCAAGGATAAGTGGGATGAATGCCTTGGAAGCATTTCCCTCCTTTAAATCTATAACTGGATTAACGGTACCCTTTGGTGAAGGGTGCCATAATCATCTGTGCAGCTCCGAATCAGTGGATGGGAGTCATTTCCAGGTCATTTCCCGTAAGAGTTGCAGGAAAACATTGACTGATAGATTGAACATGTTCTATGTCAAAGCAAATAATTTCTACAATGAGATCATTTCAGTGAATTGAAGTCCTGCCCCTACATGAGTTGCGATTGAGATGCGTAAATGTCCTCTGTCACGTCTAGCTGGGTTGACCTGGCTCCACGTGTGACGTCAGGCTCTGTGAAACTGAAAACTAGCAAGGGACTCGCAGCACAGTGACGGTGAGACACAACAGGATCTCAACACTACTCACTTGTAAATAAATAAAAAAAATATGATTTTTATTATCGATTCTTGTGCTTGTTGATGTGAAATGCTCGGCTTAGAAATGTACTTTTTTTTGTCCTTGTGTATTTGGCAGATGTAAAACATACATGTTGTGTTCTTTATGTTATTGTGTTTTTAGATAGCTATTAAAGCCTCACATTGCAGCCCATGATGGATGTAGCGAGCGGACTGTTGTTTACTATGTCCTTGGAATGTTGTGGATAGAGAGCTCTTTTACGAACACATGATCAGTGTTTTTTCAAAGCATGGAAAGAAAGTTAATACATTAACACTGGTATCGGTCGATGCACAAAGCCCAGGTATCGGTAAAAGGTCCAAAAAGTCAGGTAACTCGGTCAGTAAATAACTACATTATTATATTTACTTCCTCCATTTTAGCAAACAGTCAACCATAATTTAGAATTTGATTACTTACCCCTATATTGGTTGTATATCCTTTGATTTTAGCTGCAAAACGTCACCGTTGACCTCACTGTGACCCTTTAAAGATTTGCTTTCTGTGAGGCATTGTGCCCTCTAACAAAGATACCACTTAAGAAGTCATGTAGATGGAGAGAATGATTCTCCATCTTACATTGAATCAGACTGAAAGCACTGGTTGTGTCTGCAGTGAACTGAAAAAGCAAACTCTCTTTGGGACTTCCCTGACAGCTGCCACAGTTCTGAAGTGAAATTGCGGTTTTCTAACAGGGTCTGAAGACAGAGCGGCGACGAGACGCGTAGTGTGCCCACCTGACAAAGTGGGGTTAAGAGCCTGCTGCCTTGTTGCATTATGGCTCTCATTTGGACAAGTTGCTGGATCCCAACCCAACAACTTTTAAGTGTTTTCTGGCACACTGACACAGTGGAACACAGTGACCCTTCCCGGCGCACGTATACACGCTGTTCCCTCCTGCGCAGCTGGCAGATCCCCGAGCTATCACCCACAATTAATGCAGTCGTTCATCTTGCAGCAGTATCTGGTTAACAGCAGAGGAAATGTAGGCCGAGGAGAATGGCGAGCAAAGCGGGTCGCAGCACACTGATGAGACGCTATCCGACCAGAGCAACCTGCTCATCTGAATTGGGGGGGGCATAACTTTGCTCTGTCATTCATCAGCCATCCGAGTGTCATGCAGCAGATGTAGTCGTCTAAATCTAAGGCAGGATGCTTTCCGTCCGTCTATACTGCCGGGATGTTTAATGTGGGAGGATAAATGTGTGTTTTGATCCCCTGAGGTTTTAATAGGGGAAGCCAAGCACATGTTCCGGGCTGTTGTGATTTGATTTTGGCGGTTGGTGCAGCAGATGGGAGGGGTGACTGGAGGTTGGAGTGCATTCGGGTCTCCCTCCCGCAAGTGAGCGCACTAGTCCGTCTTCCTGCAGACAGACAGCTGGTCAAACAGGCTTAGGACAGCAGTAGCCAGTCTGGGCTTTGACTTAAACCCATTAGGTCCTCTTTACTCATCATTGGTCAACAGTCCCCACGTTGAAAAACGTTGGCATATATCAGGTCAAATATCTCCTTGCCTCAAATGTGGCTTCCGGGACGACAGTGATTCTAGCGGATTTAGAAACCATTTTCACTGTCACTGTCTTCAGCGCTGGTGTTGTGATTGAGTGTGACGGGGTGAGCTGTGATCGCAGGGGCCCCCGCGACCGCGCTGTTTTGCGTTTGTGTCATGTAGCACGTAGGCCTGTGGAATGCAGGACTGTTCTCCCGCTCCCCTGGTAGTGGGTGGCCTGAGCGGGTGGAGCCAACAGGATGGGTACCAGGAGGGAGCAGAGGCGACGCAGGGATCAACGGAATGTGCTCTGGAGTGTTTTTGTGTCTGAGGCTGAATGGAAAAGCTCTCTGCCAGTTGATATATGAATTTAACTTTAATGAATGCAGAGCCTGTAAAGCTGCTGTAACGTCTGTACCGAACTAGACGATTGAGTCACTTCTTTATGCTGAAATGAGTCATGGTGACACACACTTTTTCTACCTTTGGTATCATTTCACTTCAGATCCATGCCAGCAGCCACCAGAGTGGTGTTTCATCTGAGCACTCGTCCCGCAGTGGCCATGAGGAATGTCTTGCGAGTTATTTGAGCGCAGACTCATAATTATAGAATTACAGTGACGCTCGGTGTGTAATGCTGCTACTTTCGGTCACTTCTTATCATGTCTGATCTCATGTTCTGTTTCGGGCCTGACCTTGTAGTAGCTGTGGCATTACCATCTTGTTCGTTTTGTCCCCGCCTCCTCCGCGTGTGCATCCATTCGCCTGGTCGGATGAGGTGACGTCGGTTGTGGGCTGACATCTATGTTGAAGCACGTACTCTATCACAGCGGTACGTCAACGTGGCTGTTCCTTTATATAAAAACTGTTCAGTCCTCAGAGGTGTGAACGTGAACAATACTTGGATCTCCAGGGTCTGTTCAGTGTAGACGAAACAGATAAACAGCCGTCCACAAGCCCTTATTGTTAGTCCAGTCACTGTAGCTGACAGGATGTTGACAGGCGGAGACGTAGTGATCTGGACAAGTTACTCCGTCATTCTGACTTGCATTTTTCAAGGTTTCTATGTTGTTTTCTCCATTTCTTGATCACAGATTGTCTGGGAATTGATAGTGTGTCATAGGACCCCCTGGCGCTAGTCCCCTGACAGTCCATCATCAGAGGTCACCACAGATCTTGGTGTGTCTCAGAAGTGCTCATCGTCTTTCAAGTGCAATGGTCAAGCAGCACATTTGTGTTTGTCATTATTGAGGCACAATAATTTCTTTCAGGAAGAACATGCTGGGTCTCTGGCCTGAAGGTATTTTACCTATCTCTATTTTACACCACATTTGAAGGTGTTATGCTAAACTGTAGTATTTTATTGAATGTAGGCATATAAGACATATTTTCAATATTGTCGTCAATTGTTTTATAGGATTTTCTAGTGGCTCAGTCGGAGCACTGCTAATGGCTGCAGTTAAAACGGAGCATCATTGTCTGACCCAATTTTGTACGCAGTGCCATATAAAGAATGACCTGTGTACTTGTTTCAGCCATTGGATTTGGTTAGAACTGCAGAATCCTTTCCTGATTCCTGCCTTTTGTTTTTCTTTAGAAGGAAGTCTCCTTTACTCGCTGTTCAGCTGTGCTAATTTTGAGCAAAGATAGCTGTGTTTTCAGGAATTCCTTTGAATGAAACATGATATTAAAGCCATTAATATTGCGGATGTTGTCAAAATCTGGATCTAGGCTGCCACCTGCCTGTCAGACTGCTGTCTCTCCGTCCTCTCACATCTGGATCCAATAGCAGCGGCTTCCTCCTCTGAAGGAGAAACGCATATAAATAGAAGGCAGCCGTAACCACACTATGCAGCCCAGCTAGGATGGCAGTTCAGTCGTTCGCTCGCGCCTCTGTGCGCTGCCAGCTCAGATACGGAGTATGACGTAGCCCTTCCCACTTTTTGCATACCCCACCCCCGTCCCTCAACCCTGATCCTGCGATCCCGGGGCTGTGGTGTGACTGACGCACGTATGCTAAATGCTGAAAGCAGGTCCATGCTGCTGTGTGGAAAATATGAGTGGGGAGATCGAGATACACGCAGGCAGAGGCCGGGTGCTGGGTTGGTGGGCTAGAGGTGGTCTGCGTTGACACATAAACAGATGCAGCTCATTCAGTTGGTCGACGTCTGATCCTGACAACTGCTCTTAGGTATTATTCCGCTTCGTGCCACTGACTGAACACATGCCCCTTTTGTGTTTGCACATGTGCTTGTCCTGCCCCACCCTCCCAAATTAACACTCATTCCCGCACAAGGTGGGTCGGCTCATGTGAATTCAACCCCCCAGTAGTGACTCAATGAAAGAGTTGGGCAACAGAAGTGTTTATTTCAGGTATGACGTGGCTCCAACCAAGGTGCAAAGCCATAGTCAAAATGTGGCACACTCTGTGAACCTGGGAGTAATAGCTTCGTGATTTAACTGTTGTGTCACTGTAGAGCAGAATTATAGTTGTTATTATAGCTGTAATAGTTACATACCCAGATGACAAGACGGTTTAAGTTAGGTTCAGCATGTCTGGATGTAGAAGTGTCTGTTTGGATTTGATTAGTTTGTTAGAAATGCATTGAAAAATAGTCATAACAGCAAATGTGATTCCCGTTAACATGTCCATGAGATTAGCCTCCAGGCAAGATACCTTTTTCACATAACCTCTTCTTCAGCTAATACCAGGACTAGTTTAATTTTTTTCTATCACGGAACTTGATGTTCCACATATTGCAATTTTTGGGGTACAAAGTCTCTGAGTAAAGATAGAATCCTTTTCATTTTTTTAAACACAGATATTCACAGTTAAATACTAACAATAGCTACTCAGTTTTCTTTGTGTATTTATTCTCAACACCTTTGATAACAAACCTTATCTTAATTTGGATGTGTGGGGTAGCTGTAAATACGAAGAGATAATACGGTATTAAGAGATAATACTATCTTATCTCATTCATTAAGTAAATAATTCTTGTCCTTGTAGCGCTAGCATGTTCTGCGCATGACTGAAACAGGGTTTCATTAATGGGTACAAATGTGGGCTTCTGGAGTTGAGGTTGAAAACATGAATGGATGAGCAAAAGCAGAAACTTCGGGGTGCACTGCTTCGAATACAGTAAGAGACTGAATTGTTCTGACGTTCTTCTGTCTTGAGCGAGTTAAATTCTTGAGCTTGTCGCAGAGGATGCTGCTGCAGATGTGTGTTTGAAGGCGCAAAGGGTGTTTCATGCACTCATTCACCTCACACTCGATGCACACACACACACACGCACACACACAGCCGCCTCTGTTTCCACAAGTACACAAAGTGACACTTATCGTTGCACCCCGTTGTGTCGTCTGAACAGTTCTGGCACGACGCACTTTGTTTTCTCAGCCAAAGCAAAGCTCGGTGTGCAGTTACTGTCTGATTGATCCGCTTCTAAAAGTCTGAGGAGGGACGGGGATGAGCTGCTCGCTGACAAAATCTATCCGCCGTCTTGTCGCACCTCTATCTGTCCCTGCGCCACTGCAATGCCGCGCTCTGTTATCTATTTCAGGACTAGGAAAAATGCAAAGGCTTCAGCAATAATGGCATGTTGCTTTGAAATGCCTGGTGTGTGTGATGTGGTAAAACTTGGAGGATGTGTTCCAGGGATGGAACTTGAGATTGTCCCCGCTCCCCTCTCGCTGGCCTCTGAGGAGGAGCGACCACGCTCACTCCTGCCCCCACTCCGCCTGCTTTCGCCTTCGAAACGCATAACTTCCCTCCCAGGCCATGCTGGTATCAGGTTTGTTTTGTGGGGGACGCGAGGGTGAAGATGAGGGAGGCTGGCATATGTGGACGGAAGAATTAGGCAGACAAATCTGAGCAATGGGAATGGCAGACAAATATGGAGTGATGTAAAGGAGGGGGGGGGCAGAACAAACAAGTTCCCATCGGCCCGTTGCCGCCCCTGACCTCTCATCCATAAATTCCATGCCAGCAGCTGGAGTTGTGAAGCGGCCATTTTATGAATGAGGGTGGGAAGAACGGAGAGGGATCGGGAAGGAAAGAGAGCAAGAGGGGAGGCGGGTCAGGTTATGTACATGTGTGGGTGGGTGCGACGCGGCTCAGAGGCGCTAGTGGTGTCGTCGAGTGTATGCGTGTGTTCGCGACTCTTTGGGCTGAGGAGGAGCCTGGGGTTGGCCCACACACATGCACTCTTGCGTCTTCATGGGCTTTGTGCGTTTGTGTTTCGTTCATGTCTCTGCTGAAACTCCATGCGCTGTGGAACAAAAGCCCAATTTGGCCTGCGCTTCCGCCTGAGGCTGCTCGCTTCGCAGCCACCACACACTTTAGAACAACAGACGCTGATCATGTTTATCAGAATCATCACTGTACACGCTGATCTGGAAAATTTGCTTTTGTCAAACTGGAGTTCATCAGCAGCTGGTTTTGTGCCATGTTCTTTGTATATATAATGGAAATACTTCCCTCCTACCATTCCAGCTGCATGACTACAATTTGAAGCTGGAACTACTTCATTGTATTTACTTGGTAAATGAATGAAATGTTGTCATTAAGTTAGTGCTGCCGTTTTGGTCAGTCTTCATCGACCCATCGTCCTCTCTCATCAATAGTTATTGCTCCCAAGAGCCTCGAAATGACTTAGGTTAGATTACATTTATGACATCAGAGTGCTGCTTGATTTTATGTATCTAATTCTCAAAAGTAATTTAAAATCAGTGTTATTTGAATTATTTCGACCCAGACTCAGCAGAAGGAGTAGCGTGATGGGAAATGGAATAAAGTTGCCGTTTGGATGATGAGATGATGAACTATCAATAGGAAGTCGCAGTGAACTGTTTTTCACCCACTCATTTTCAACACTGTGTGTTTGAAGTGACTTGAAGAGTGTGTCTCAACGGCATCCGAAGCAAGTATTGTTTGCATGCCTCTTTGTTGTGCGCTTCAGCTCAGTAAATCACTAACAGAAAAAGAGCATAAAAGGTGCTCTTATGTTTTCATCAATAATCAATAGACAATATTGAAAGCGCTCTATTGCTTAAGAAATAGTGCAGCCTTGGTGTCGTCATGGAGACGGGAGCTCCTCACTGTCCTTCGTACAGCAGCGCGCTTTATTAGCCAGTCAGTCAGGAGCTGTGCCGGTCATGTTGCTCTGCAGGTAATGGGAGCTGACGCAGAGTGACAGTGAAGACGGCAGGACACGCCGTCACTGCCAGTGGGGGCCACCCGGACGTCCTCTGGTGTTGTTTGTCACGGCGCTGATACCCCCGAGTGGGGGGAACAAAAGGAGCAGCTAGGCCTTGGAGGTGATTCAAAACTCTGTTTACACATTGGACCTGCAGTGCATCCAAAACGCGGCGGGAACATGGTGTAAAAAAGCCAGTGATCTCACTAGCTCTCCAGTCAACTCAGTGAACCCGTGTTTCTGAGCCTCGGAGGACCGGCCATGCAGTAATAACATGCTTCAGGTGCGTCTGATGCTGCAGACGCTTCCCTGGAATGTGCTGCTGCAGGCCAGGAGCCAGGAATACACCTCTGATTTGTTTTGGCTGTAATTATGGAAAAATGTTTGATGGAAATTTCCCGATTCTATTTTCAATATGTTCTTTAATTGTTCTGGAGACCTAGTTAAAAATGGGCCAGTAAACATGTCCGATTTATTAACGGTCGAATATTCTCTCGAGTCATTCACCACATCTCTTCAAGGACGGATAAACTAGATGAATGCTTTATCAAATGTAATCTTTTTTTTTTCAATTTAATCTCAGATAGAACCAAGCAAAAACAAAAAGCAGATTGTTTTTTTAATCACAACGAATATATTTTATTGAACTGAGTTTAACTTGAAGGAGCACATAACAGAAAATGACATTTTGGTTTCCTTGAGTGGTTGTTATTGGACTAAATTTGTGTCGTAATGAAATGGACAAAACATGTTGTGATTTAAAAAAAAAAGGGAACTGGATGATCTGGTTGTGTAGATAGTGTGCTGGTGTGGGACCAAACGTGAGCTAAGAAACATGAGCTTTATCTTGACTTGTACAGTCTCCAGAAAAGAGACTTTTTATATTGTGTTTTAACTTGATAACACTGTATGTCTGTCTCCAAAAAACATTCCTGACTTCCTGCTTGGAGAACATTCAACAACTAGCTGGACTCCAAAATGAGATCGCTTCTCAACGATAAGTCAAACTAGTTAATCACTGAGCCATTAGTGCAGGCCCACTGCAGCCAGGATATTAACTAGCGCAATATACTGCACACACACAAACATTCTGCGGAAGTGCCGAGTAATCATAGATCTAATCAAACCACCACAAGACAATGCTGTGCTGGGACATTTGGCAATGGAAAAAGGCCTGAGGTCTGAGCCAGCTCTTTCATGGCTCTCTTTTGAGTGGTAGTTAAAGGATATAGTCTCCTGTTTCCTGTGTTTGCTTCGTCTAGCTGTGTCTGTGTGTGTGTCAGTGCGTGTGTGTGCGCGATTGATGGCCCACTGATCGAGCCGCGTGCACCTACTACCCCTTCTCAGCCAGTTATATCTATCCTCCGACTTGCAGTCGAAACCCGTCGTCGACCGTGTTGCCCACATTCAGTCAAGATATCCTTCCTCGGATATCACTGATTTATCAGATGTGAATTTTTCTGGAAACCTCTTGTTTCATTATTCACCCTGAGATAATATGTAACCCGGCAGACAGCCAGACTCTGCCAATATTTAACATCGGCTCCGGTCTCGGAGCAGTTAAATCAAGATGCGAGCACCTTCTGCCATTACTTAAGACAGAGTTGTTTTCTCTTCAGATTGACTTCCCGAGCTGCAGCAGCGTTTCCGTGGAACAGTAAATATGGCCTCAGGCTTCCATTTGTTACAGTTTATGATGTGCAACTTGGCACCTCTCAGACCAATAATGGGTAACAAGACATTTATGGAATAACTCCTGGTGATTGATGGGGGAGATGACAGGGAGGCGCAAGATTCTGTGCAAATCTGAAATCGGCTCTCAGTTGTTCGACACCGTTATCCTTTTGGGAGGAGGCATGAGCTGACACATCCTCTTCAGGAGACCATCTAAAATGGAGACTGGAAACACAGATTTATTATTTTTGAATGCTCTGAAACAACTCGATGGATTTGTCTTCAATAGGAACAATTCATTTCTGGAACAATTCAGGAACCTGAACTTCAGCCACTATGGTGCAATTTTAGGGTCTTTTTTTTAGCTATTTTTGTAATTGTTTTACTTTAAAATATCAATTATTAATTGACTGCCCCTAAAAGATACTTCCATCACTCAGTCCTTAAGTCTCAAATTTGTGCTTTTACTGTCTTGTGAAGGATGTTTATAGTTTTATTTAGGAGATGATGCTTTGTATTTGTCAGGTAAATGTAAATTTTAGGTCATAGCGAAAAAGCTAGTTGCTCGGGAGACCTTTCATGGGTGCCGATTCGGACCCCCTACTGGTGTTGTAGCGCTGTTGCATCATGAACTGTCGAGTCGCGTGCGGCCTTTAATGACAAAAAGACAAAGGCATATTTTTCTGAGCAGGGTTCTCCTGAGTGGGCCGCAGCGTCGCACGCCCCTTCATCAAAGTAAAAACTAACCAGTAGCCTTCAGAGAGGGGGCTCTGTTTTCAAACTGTGTCTTTATACATTTCCCTGGCCGTGAGTGTGCCACAGCTCTTTACAATGGAGGCCATTGTTTGTTGTGGAAGAAAGCGTGGGTATTTTGTTTCAATCATTTCTGGAAGTCTTATGTTTGACTCGGTGGGGGCTTTGCACTTCCTGTGGTTGTAGGCAGACTTGTTCTCTGTGCCCACTACTCTGTCGCTCTGCTGGCTGGCGTCCTTCTCTGCCCTCCGCGTCGTCCGCTCAAGCCTTCAGTTTGCTCAAACCTGTTGAGCCTTTCATTGATGAAGACAGGCCACGTTCTAACTGTACAAGTTCATTTGAGGCTTCTGTTTATGGCCCCCACAGAGCTCTTCCTTAGACCTTCTCTGAATTCCTCCATGGTGCTTGTTTGGTTCCCCCGGTGGTGCTACAGTGACATTTCCCCTCTTGGATGTGTACTGACTCATCCTTAATCCGACTAACAGCTAATCTCTCATGTGGGAATGTGTTTATCCTGAAGTGAATAGAATTCATTGTCACAAGCCGGAGAAAGGTCAGACTATTGTCGGAGCCAGTAGTTTTCATTTTTATCTGTTTGAGCTGTCAGCAGCACTACACAGGTCTGCAGTGGTCAGTACCTATCAAAGGTATCGGACGAAAGTCAGGGGCTTCATCTCAAGAGTATCTGATCAACTTTATTTTTATTTTCACAATGATGACCAGTAATTTCTCACTTTCATGTGACCAAAACATTACAGCGTTACATTTTAAGATAAAATCTCTTCTGTTCTAAATTTGAGCATTTTTGTCAGTAATTAACTCATTCCTGATACGCCACTGAATGCTTCTTCTGATATCAGATGTTGGACATCAATGAGAGAGATGTGTGGAAACCGTGAAAGCCAGCATGCGGGTCTTGTCCTGTGCGTGTCCATTAGCTACTGGATGAAAGCCTGAGACCTGGATTGACAAATGGATTGTAAGAATGTTAAATGAAGAGACAGAGAACATTTTCAGTTTTCCTTAAACTCATTTACATGGTGTGTTTCAAGACATTTATTACAAACAAGTCAAATGACCGCTGAGTGGAAGTGAAGCATCAAGGGCTAAAAAATACAGTGTCCAGACTGCTACCTTTTTGGCATTTGAAATATTATTAATAGTTAAATTCTAATGAGGTGGTCGCAGTTGTTTTTCCCCAACAACCCAGTAGAAAGTAAGGAAGAAAGTCAGTTTGAGCAACAGTGTGAGGAAGGCAATAGTGGCTCTGTCCAGTCTTAAGGATCCAAATGTAATCATCTAATCTGTTTCCTGTGCTGTTGGTGGAGGAAAGGATGGCAAATCTATGATGATCATGAACAATATCACATACTCTGACAACAACAGAGATTGGGCAACAAAAGAATAGATAGTTTTGATGAAGATGTCAAATGCAACAACAACAAGTAATTAAAAATTGCAAGAAGTAGAGAGATGAATGCAAAATAACAGAAGCTGTGTGGATATCAAATGCTCAATAACACAATGAATAAAAATCAAAATTGCATAAAAAATCAACCTTTCAGAATGGTTAATGTTGCATGTGTTTACGGGAGATTTTTTTGAAATTTGGAAATATTGGTGCACCTCAGTCCCTTAAGCAATATTTCCCACCCCAAAATGATAAAATGCATTTTACGAAAGAGAAAAAATGAGATAAGAGCAATGGAGCGTGCTCTTGCTTTATTTTGCAACCCTTTGGTTCACGCTACAAAACCACCATGTGAGCGGAGGGGCAAATGAAGTGTGTGATATGTAGAAGGGGTGGGGGGAAAAACTGAACTCACAGAAGAAGAGGTAAAAACAAATGGCGACAGAACCATGATGTCACCGGGAGCCAATAGGAAGCTCTGTGACTGTTTAAGACCTGTCAGCTGTTCTGCTCCGTCCACTCACCCACACTGGATTCTACAACCACCGCTGTATTCATACCATAACCTTTGGCACGCTGCTTCTGACCTTCGACCTAATTGGTGACTATATCTGAACTCCCGGTCCCCAAAATCTAGCTTAAAGCCGGTTGACCTGGCAATGATACCGTGTGCCAGTTTTGCCAGTGAACTCAAGTCGCCGTACTAAATATGGAAGAGATTAGATTGGCGGCCTGCACTCTATCACCTCCGCTGTTCTGTATCCTGACTGTTCTCCTTGTATTGGAGTGAATGGGAGATTTGCGTCATGGCAAAATCTGATTACCAGCGAAACTAAGGGACCCTGTTTGTGCTGAGACTGTGAGCGAAACTTACCGACGGTGACGTAACCCCCTGAGTTTGTTCAGAGACTTGTAAACAGTGACGTTTCTTACACTCCACTGCACAGACTTGGAGCTAATGCCATATTTGGAGCTGTTGTTTCCCTGACGGCTAATAAGGACAAGTTATTACACGTCCCACGATTACAGCCACATAATGGCCTTTTATTCTAATTGTGATTCGTGTTTGTTTTGTAAGTCACACCACCTGAGTGGGAGCACATGCTCAGTGGACCGACAGAGAAATGGATAGATCTTTGGTGCTTTTACAGTTTTTTTAAAACTCATCTTGAAGTCTTAAAATAAAACATTAAGTAAGCAAGACACAGTCCAATTGATATGTCACCCTCAATAACAGTATAGTGTTAGCAACAATAGCAACAATCGCTAATGACCGCTACATAAACATCCAGTGTTATATAGGAATAATGGTGCACAACAATTCTTTCTTTAGTCCAAATATTTTATTACAAAAACTTTTCTTACGATCATCTTTTACTTCTCATTTTTGTCTTACATCTACATTTTTTGTGTTTGTTTTATTCACTGGCTCGACAGTGTTATGATAGCCACATGAATGCCATGTTGAAATGATTTATTCATTTTTTTCCAAAGTTAATAATGTTAACAAAGTCAAAACGGCAAGTCCAGATGACAGATTTGTAACAGCATGCTCCAGTGAGATAGCCGACATGACGTCCTAAAGAGATGAGCTAGCTTAGCGGCGGTATTTGGCCACATGTGCCAACGAATAATCACAGTCGTCTGGTACATCAGGAATCTTTCATCCGTCTGAGATCTAAGCTTTGATGACATTCTATCATGCGAATGACTTCCAGTTGGTGAGTCGGCTCCACACATGACTCGCTGTGTACACAGAGACGTGTGTCGGGCCGTGGCTCCTGCTCAGATAAGTGAAGTGTCACCAAACTTCCGGCTTTACAGTCGCGTCACGGTCAGTCCTGTAATTGACAAATGGCCGCTTTGATGTTTGCAGAGCACACAGTTGCGACCTCTAACCAATCCCGGCTTTTTACATCGCTGAGTGTCCTTGGCTTATGTGATTTTCTGGTACAAATAAAATGTATTTGTTGCCATACATCAGGTCAAGGCATTGGCACGTCTCTATATATTTATAAAATGGTAGGAGCTCCACCTAATACTGGTGCAGGTGTACCCTGAAAGTCAGCGTAAAAGTTTATTGCCTCTTTTAGACTGAAAATAGGGAGTGTGTGTTTTGCTTGCCGACAGCTTTGAGCGATTGTCTCCATCGGTGTTTATCCTGCATCCAGACGAGGGATTGAAATGAGACGGGGACAAGACAGGCAGGATTTCAGGGCATGACATGACTCTAACTAATCCCAACCAGTCCCCCAGATGGCTGAAGAGGCAGCCAACCCTGTGCTGCCAGGAAACACTCTGTATTTAATGAAGCTGATTTGACAGGTATTTATATAAGCCCCTTTAAGCGAGAGGAAACACCTCTGAATCTGTGAGAAAACACACATTGCTAGAGTTCTCCCCGACATTCCTCCTCTAATGCGCCACTTCTGCTGACTCGGGAGAAAGACTGACATGATGTCAGCAAAATTATTATCCAGCTGGAGGAAAACACAACATTTCTCCGACTGGGTTTCATGTGTGCTCTGGCTGTTTTCGCTTAAACGAAGCAATATAACAGATTATTCCTTTGTTGTTGGTCCAAATCTAGTTTAGTTCAGAAAGGCTCATTATGATTTGAGTAAGAAAATATTTCCTGTTCAGTGTGACACAATCTGCGGGTCATAGATGTAACGCAACATCTGGTAAAATCTAAAATCTGTTGGTTCTTGTCAAATTAGCTGTCTTAGCGTTCCGCAGAAATGAACTTCAACTGCTTTATCATAAATCAAAGAAACATCGTACTCCCAGGATTATTATCCTAAGTCTTAGCTATTGTGTTGTTTTACTGACTGTAAAAAAAATATCCTCCTTAACGACATTATTGTTGTACAATAATGTTTTTAATACCCTGGTTGCCGATGAACCCAGTGTTAGGATTGTTGGATTGTTGGTTAGTTGGGTTTCCTGCTGTTAGTCATGCTAGTAGCGTCACAGATTCTGTCAGCTTTAATTTGGGGTTAAATTGTCGTTTTGTGATGATGACTGCCAACGATAGTATACCTCAGTGCTGTGTTTGTATATATATGTGCGCTGTCTATGGATATATATAATTTCATGTATGTGACTGTTTAGATAAAGTTATGGGCCATGACACAAGAAATTATGCACAACGAAATGTCTCGTTATTTAAATAAAGTTTCATGTGGACCTGGACTGCCAGGAATATATCATATAAAATGAGTGTATAGGTTTGCCAGATGCTATTTTTTTAGGATTCAGTGCGGGAAAAAAACATTTGCATTGCACAGAAGGGAGTTTGCTAATTCTGTTCTGTTTTGATTTTTTTTTCAGTTCAGTTAGTGAATTTCTTGGCCATTCAAACTAGAAACTAGTTGCACAGCAAGACCTCAAAAAAGAAATGTGTTGGAGGACAAAATTACAAATGTGCTTCGTGTTTAAACTCCCCGTAACACTTTAGATTAGGGAACATATATTATCGTTCAACTAGTTATTCCTAAGTGTATCAGCAACATACTGGCCAGTTATAATACATTATAAAGTACTGAAGTTCACTATTAACAACAAGTGTAACAAAACTCTCTGCTCATGTTGCTGTTAGTGCCTGAAATGAATGAACTACATCAACACACTTAAATTTGTAATTTGTAATTTGTAATGAATAGATATTTCTGGAGTTTCTCTCAATTTTTTCCCCCTATTTTTCTCACATTTTGTGAAATACTTGTCAGAGCTGTTTAGCCCTCAGATGCTCTCAGATCTAGCATCGCTGCATACCTGTGTCCTGCTACTGGGCGCAGTCAACAACAACAACAACAACAACAACAACAACGGCAGCTGTAGAGTGGACTGAAGCCCGCAGGGAGAAGGAAGGGGCGTGTGTGAGTGTGTGTTGTTGTGACTGAAACGAGTGAGGGGAAATGCCACGCATGCCTGAACACACAGACCAGCACATAGTTGTGTGAAAAACACATTGCTGGTCTTTAGTGGGCACAGGAGTGGAAAAGACCCAGGCACAGGAATGGATTTGATCACACCTTTGTACAGGGGAGATTTAGCCCGCGGGCCTGCTGTGTGGAAATCTGCTCATTTGTTCTGTTGAGATTGATCACCGGGTCACAGAGCGCACGGGGAAGGAGAATAAACTCATCTGTAGATCAAATTCCACCACTCAAGACTCCATAGAGCTGCAGAGAGACGTCTGCGGAATCTCTGATGTGGTTTGTTTTGTAGTGGAGGAAGCATCCTCTCTGGCTGCCTGTGCTGATGTGGTTTAAACAAGTGTCTGGCGCGATCCACTTGGGGCTCCCTGGAAGGATCGGGTTGCCGGATGAGGATGTGGCCTGATGGAACAGAGGGAGCCAGGGGGTCGGTGTGCAATTCTGCCTTTAGCCGCCCCGGAAGGGCTCGCCGTCTGCTACTGTACCCCGACTCAGCTGCATCACTGTCTGGTAACCTGAGCCGCCTGACTCCGAATGGGAGGCTGCACATCCTGATCACAGCATTAGAGTTGAGCAGATAGAGATGATGGCAAGGAAAACCTGATCCGTCGTAAAAGTTGATTTGGGAACTGTAAAGTGACACTTCATAAAGAGTGCTTTCTGCAGACATTTTTAAATCCGAGTTGCCTGGCTTATATAACTTTATGTAGACGTCAAAAAAGCATCTGCTGAAGTCGGTGTCTTGCCAGAGTTGCATTGTAGTGGGTGTTGCAGAGGGCTGAGAAAATAGTTTCTAGACTTTGACACAAAAGAGCTGGTCCATCTGTGCAGCAGTCACCATGCATGTGTCACATTTCTTCCTCGTCCTTCCCTGGTTTAAGGCACCCCATGTTCATTCCTCACCTTCTTTCAGCGCGCTCACTCAGTGGTTCAATTGTTGACATCCTACTCCTAACACCATTTGCAGTTACATGAGCTGGACTCTGTGGGAAAGTAGTGCCACATGGGCCGCGGCACTAAAGAACTGGACACTGTGCACATCACCGTTTTGTCCGTCAGGTGAACTACAGTCTGTCCGAAAGGCCGCTAACCCCCTCACTTTAACTCGCTCTCCTGAGTTGTAGGAGTGAACAGAGATGTTCACTTTATTGGTCTGTCCCACTGTTTGATGTGGCCAGTGCTTATGATCGTGGATAATGTAGCTTCAAAAGTGTTCTTTTCCCATCGCATCTATGTTTATTTTGTTTCCAGTCTTTTCCAGAAGCAGAATTTAGGCACGTGCGTTGGTGCGTGCTGAACGCACAACGCACAATATTAACCGGGTGACTTCACTCCTGCCTGGTGGCTTCGTGAACTGTGCGTGATCAGGTTTTCCTCAACCTATGGTTTCTCTGAATCCGTGGAAAAGCCATGCTTAATCACTATGGTAACCACTCCCCCCTCCCGCCGCCTGCTCAAGAGAGGACTTGTTTACCATCTCTCCTTCAACCTCAATAACATGTCAGTCATCAGGATTAGGACCGCCTCCGCCCGTCTGCCATTGGCCTGCCGCCGTGCTCCCGCTGTCCCCTCCCTCCCCCGTCGTCCTCCCCGTCTCCTCCCTCCTCCCCACGAGCCCTGCTGTGAATAATGAATGATTTCCCAACTGTCTGTCACGCTTCCCACTTATCATCAATGACACAGGAGAAAAATATCTTTTGCTTTGATACGCTATGAAAAATGTAATTTCATGTCAGATCTCAGTTTATTCTGCCTCCTGTCATGTCCTCGCTGCCGCGCTCTGAGGACTACGAAGAATTTCCATCAGATTAGGCTATTTCTTATATCTTCCCGGGGTGTGTTAATTTTAGATGTAAACAGTGTAGTAGGCCCCATGTGCTCTCGAGCAAGCAAGATGCGACTCGTCCTCTGATGCACCCTCCTGTTTTTCGAGACTCAGGCATTTGATTGCAGCTTCACAGCCACCACACACCTACACAGGCAGAAAACACAAAGCTCGTCGTCTTCTTATCTGATGGAAACAGCTTTTTTAGCAGATGCAAATGACGGAGGAGGGAAGGGGGGTAGGCCACAGCTAAATGGCTGTTAATGTCACATGACCCTGCACTCATAGTGGCACGCTCTATTTTTGCTCTCCTCTCGTCTTCACTGTTTTTTTTTCACTGTGGTGCAGTGGGTTTAAATCCTGCCTGTATTCTCTTTCTCGCTGTCGCAGATTAAATGTTATGTTGCCTTTCTTGTTGCACCATTATCATGAAGAATCAGTCATGTGATTAGTGTATTAGAACAATGTCATTTATTATCCATACACTGTAAGTTATTTCTGTTGTTGGAGGAGCCTTTCTGATCACACAGTGCCCTTGGAGTAGCTTGCAGTATTGAATAACTCATATTAAAAAGACTGCACTAATGTAGGAAAAAAAGACAGTGGATCAAATGGAAGCATTGTGCTTTCTACAATACGCTATCATTTAGTCTTCCTATCCACACATATCTTCTTCATGTCCCCCTTTAGTGCTCCCTTGAACCATAATGTTGGTCTTCCTTCATTTTATGTTGCAGTCTTCATCTCCAGTGTTCTTGGCCCAGCATGTTCATGAGGACTTTCATCTCTGCTACGAGTTACTCTGCGTGTTGTTTTTGTGTCACTGTAAAGCTTCTCTTGCTGCATCCCTTTGGTCACAGATCCCCCCTTCACATGTCTCAGTCCATTCTTCCCTGCCTGCATTCTCGTCTTCTCCTTTTATGTCTTGTTTGTTTTTTCTAACTCTACTTCCTGCACCTTCCTTCCGCCTCCCTCATCCACACACTACCAGATTTTATTCCTCCATCTCTCCAGTCAACCTCCTCCTTACTATCAATATAAATGATCATATCATCAACAAAGAATCCTCCCTTACATTAAATGTATCTGTACAAAATAGCTTTTGTCAGACACTTATATGTTGCCGTCAATATGTTAAGTCAATGAAATACATTGAGCTTCTCTAGTGAAGAGAAGCTCAATGTATTTCATTGACATAACTGTATGTGTATGTGCATTCCCTCACATATAGCACCACTTCATGAATCTTTACTAGCAGTCTCCCCGTCTCAAGTTTCTGTGTTGCCACAGCAGAAGAGGGGATTAACGTTTCTCCCCACTGAAACCCCAAACATTCTAGAGATTCTTTGTGTCGTCCAGTGACTGGATGATACCTTTGGAAGGAGTAAAAACAAACACTTGTCTGTCCTCCGGCTTCCCCCTCTCTGTGCCGCTGCGTTGTAGTGATGCACCATCTGCTCCGAAGGAAACTCCTCTCTGCTGACTTGTCTTGTTGAGTATTGATGAATTGGACCTGCAGTGCTCTGGTGAGCAGCGGGGGGCGGCGGGTGGGTGATGATGGCGTCTGACTGCTCAGGGAAGGAGACAGAAGGAGGGAGTGTTGTTATGAGATGCAAGATATTAGTGTGAACTTGTCTGCTGACCTCTCCACGTCGTGCATTTATCTCATTTAACATGAGAAAGATTTCCCCGGCGGTGCCACATTCGGTCGTCGCTCCTCTTCAAAGTATTAACCCACGATGCTTGAGGAGCGCCTCCTTTCTAAAAATAGATAGTTGTAGCCTTTATCGTCGCACGGCAAAACCAGGTCGACTTATATGGGTTTTTAAGAAGGCCGCTGCTTCTTGTGTTTACGTTCTTCTGGTGAGAGCTATGTTTGGAATTTGTCTTGATTGAAGAGTCTGTTTGGGTGTGGGGGGTGGATGAAGGCAGTAAAAAGGTAAATTAGCCTTTTGGATCGACTGCCCCCTTTTGGTGGAATTCCAAGAAATGTGAAGTTATTCTATATGGAAATGGTATTTTAAAACCAAACGGACACGACCGAGTTTATGTTTCTTCCGTGAACGGATCAGACAGTTCAATTTAAGAAAGTGGATGGATGACTTAAGATTTTTCTGATCTGTAGTTTTGGTTAGAATCTCATCAAAACAGGTGGAACTTACACTGTTAGGTCGCTTATGCAGCTTTGGGTCCCTTTTCTGCAATAAAGTGGGCAGTTTTATTTCCTTTTAGAGCGTGTTTTTGCTCTTCAAAAACTCCTTCATTCACAAATAGGACTTCTTTCTGGTAAGTCATAATAATACTGAGGGTTTTATGGTTTCCAGATTTTGTGATGTGAAAACAAGTGACTTTTATTTATTTATTTATTTATAAAAGCAGATGCAGAAATTAAACGGAATAAAAATATTCTCCTGCAATGATTCATTGTTAATAAAAGAAGTGATGAAAGATCCCAAACAATAGAGATATTGTCTCAGCTAATAGGACGTACGCTGCTTCATGTTTTCCACATCCTGCTGTCCGGCTCTGACAGTTATTGTGAGGAAAGGCTGCTAGTCCTTCGTTGGAGCCCCCTCTTCTCCACCCCGCTTGTCTTGAGGAGGAACTACAATTAGCACAGTGGGAGTGTGTTTGCACGGCAGCAGCAGCGTCTCGGTTCACTTTCACATTATTAGACGATACAGATGTTTCTGCAAAGCGACATGAAATATTCATCTAAAGATTAGCTCGGCAGCCGGATTCATTTTCCTGACTGAGTCACTGAAGCTTAACCACTTCTGACTAACAAGCGGATAAACAACTCGACGCCACTGATATTTGCTTCGCAAGCGATAGCTTCCCATGAGGCGACTGATTTTTAAATGTAGACAAGCCGGCGTGTGTTTATAAGACAACAGTACACACGTTTAGGATCAAATGTGCGTTTTCTGTCTGAGCTTCTGCGACACCGCAGTTGCTAGGGAACCGCTGCACAGCTTCATAGTCCCTGTTAGGGAGTTGTGTTGGAATGCAGAGTGAATATTCAGCCCAACAAACGGTAACTTAATGTTTCCTTTACTGAAGTGGTTCAAGATTTGCTGAGAATATGACAATGAATTTGATTCTGATTCTGAGAAATAAGTCCAGCAGTGATTGAGAGCAGGCTTTAATTGTTATGTAAGTTGATCAGTATGATACGATTTTAGGGATATAATCCTGCAATTTCTTTTGGGTGTTGTCTCCGACACAGATAATGTGAATAGACTTGAACCGAGCCATGTAGTTAAGATCATGAGCATCTGAACTAGCTGTGTATTCAGCTGCTTTTTTCAGCATTTCACATTAACAAAATCTCTGTTGTCAACTAATAATTTGTGTAGTTATTTGTTTTTGAACAAGGTGAATGTTTCCTAAAGGAGAGAGTCAACTTGTTTTTCATGTGATCATCCTGTCTGTTAAATTATATATTTATACTACTTGTGTTTTTATTAAATTGTATTTATCTGCTGAGAAATATTGGCTCTTATGATTACCGGGAAAAAAATTCAACATAACCATTTACTGTATTAAAAACGTTACATTTTAAATTTGTTTCGGACAATAATTAACAGACTTGAGTGGTGGGAACAGCGTTAGAAGTAAAAGTAGCATTTAAATTCAATGAAACGGATGAAAAATCATTTTAATATTGTAGAGGATAACTCGAGAATCTCATGACCTGAACTCCTACAGTCACTAGTTTGACGCACGACGTATTTGTAATGAATGACTGCCTCCCACTCCAGCTTCTTTATTATTGACTTCTTATCTATTGAACATTTTTCTCAAGGACACTTGAGCCCTTGTCTTCCCCTGCGCACTTTTCCAGACAGAGATTCCTCAGAGAGCTGAAAACACCTTGTCACCACATCCTGGCGCTCCAGGTGCTTCTTCAATAGAGTGGATTCTTCCAGAACTAGGACACCCCCCCACAATGTCTCAGGTTTAGCCAATAACAGATTGCCATTATCTTCCTTGGGAGATGTTTCATAAATCCAGGCCTTTTCTGTCTTTGCTCTGTATCTTTGTTGAGCTTTAATGAAACCTTTGTTTTGTTACATTAGCAACATTGTCATAAGAAACTTGGACATACCTGTGAGATAAGCTTCTTCGGATCTGTCTCATGTTGAACAGTGGGTTTGGATTTCCCCTGCGAATGTTGAGAAGCTTCTATTATTCATGTTGCTCAAGATTAATTCGAAACACGCACACGCTATGACTACAATACTTCCCGTACCCTGGAACAATGGATAATATTCTTTAGTCTCATGAGGATTTTTTGGACTTCACGTTATCGGGAAAACACGCAAATGAAACCACATGCTATTGATTTTTGGGTTGTCAGAAGCTGGAGCTGACAATCATATCAGTGTTTACAGTTAGTATTTTGCTGTGCTGCCTTAAAAGTGTCAATATTAATTATTATGGCTTTTAATATTGTGTTACATTTACCATCAAATTAAGAATCTCTCCTCTCTCTCGCAGTGTGTCCGGATCACTGCAGACTTGCCTGCACAGACCGGGGTGAATGCTGCCACCCTCAGTGTCTGGGCAGCTGCTACGAACCCAACAACGACATGGCCTGCTCTGCCTGCCTCCACTACTACCACGACGGGCGCTGCGTGCAGGACTGCCCTGCAGGCACCTACAAGTTTGAAGGCTGGCGCTGCATCACCATGGAGGTCTGCTCCAAAGTGCACGACGATGCTGGGCCGGATAGTGTCCAGTTTGTCATCCACGGTGGAGAGTGCATGCAAGACTGCCCCTCTGGATTCACAAGAAATGAAACTAACAGGTAAGGTTCTGGTTTGGTCTCTACAATTTGTCGCGGAGGATGTGTGGTTTTTTTTTGCATACAGTCCTTAGTGCTAAAATATGCACTAGTTATGATTTTGTGCTTCTGTTCTTTGTTTTTTTAACTTCCATTTTCCATCCATCAGCGCACTTTTCTTTATGTTGTATGTTTTCTAAAGCGGGGTGCTGAAAAATGCCTCCTGAGAGAAAGTTTGTTTTGCGATTCATCTACGTTATTTGGAGTGTGACATTATTTTTGTCTTTTATTACCGTAATTTTCCGGACTACAAGCTGCTGCTTTTTTCTTGCAGTCTGAACCCTGCGCCCAATATATGGATTTTTACAGGCTAAAAAGTGTCCTGTTGCTAGATATTGAGCCTCATCACATCAATTTATTTACCATAAAGCGCTCAACATTCACCGTTTTCGCCCGCATTTCCGCAGCTCTACCAATAGAGCCGATCTCCTGGAGGACTGGAGACGGGAAGCTGCAGCTGAGACCAGCTGTGGTGTCAGTACAGACACGCGGGTGAAAACAGTGCATTTTGAACACTTTAATGTTAATAACAGATATGAGGAGCTCATGATTCAAGTTCAGAACATTTTCAAGTTTGTTTCATGAGTCAGTCTCGATGCGGGACCCCGTTTTCAAAAGTAGTTGACAAGTGATCCTCATGTATTTTTAAGTCGGTGCACCACTGACCTTTCTACGGTGCAGACAACACCACAGCACCTGTGGCTTATAGACCGGTTTATGTATAAACAAACCCTATCTTCCCTCTGAAATTTAGTGTGTTGCAGCAAATATTACGGTGTGCTCTGTTGTCTGGAATTTGCTGTAAATAATTTAAATGAATTAATCTTAACTTCAGTTAAATCCAGCACTAACTTTTAGGCAAAGCTGTGAACGCACAATAACGCACCTGTCCCACTTTCATTTCCTACATTTATTGTGCAGATTTGTCATAATACCATGGCAACCATTTATCATAGATTCTTGAGGAAAGCATTGATCCTTACTCAAAAAAGGTGACTTCTACATCTGAATTAAATGGATGTCCGTTTATTGACTTAGCATGCTAAGATGACAGATGTTTTCCACTTTTGTACCAATTCTTGATATTTTTTTGTCTGTCGCTGAAGCAGCTTGCGCTTCATTATGCATTCACCTCATTCATTTGCATTAAGTACCCTTGAGCTGCCAGGTTTGTTCACACTTTATTTTCCTTAAGTAGTTATCAGAGATGTAAATAAAGGAGTTAGCGCATATAAACCCGTTAACGATTTGAGTTTGGACTTCTCACACCCTTAAATGTGCTCAATACGCCGCCTTGTTTTCCACACTGGCTGCTGCTAGATTATATAGATTAATGCTGAAAGCCTTTAAGACTTGGTGGAAATAACTTAACACTTTCACCATTTGCACGTTTTTTTTTCCCCCCCTCGTCCTCGGCTCAGGCTGTAAAGTCGTCCTCAGGCAACTTTCTGTTAGAATCTTGACTCATCAGTCTGCTCGAAGACATATATTTTCTTGATTTATGGTCGAGTCGCATGACGCAGCACTTCCAAAAAATGTGCCCTGGATATTTGCTAATATTTTCAGGAAGCGCTGAAACCAGCATTTGTTGATTTTTGGGGACAAAATGAGATAAACTGTAATGTTGAGAATTAATTTTGTCACCTTGAAAATATGTTTGAGGCCTAACTAATCCAATTAAAATGAAAAATTGGGATTAATAGAAAGTGAATGTGATAAATGACGTGTATTACTGCTGTGTTTGTTTCATGTTTGAGGTGTGTAGTAGAAAGGGCCCCGACTCAGACTGTCAGCGACCTGCTTATCTTCCCTGTGTCTCTGCTGTTTACAGGATGTTTTGCAGCGCATGCATCGGTTGGTGCGATAAGATCTGCAGACCTCATCCCATCGACTCAATGGATGCCGTTCAGTCCCTGAAGGACTGCACCGTCATCGAAGGCAATCTGAACATCAACATACGGCAGGGAGGTGAGTGCACTGAGGTTGTCCATGTATATTCGTCTGTGCTGAATGAGGTGCGGAGAAGTGCACGAATGCGTAAATCATTTGGCGTGGTAATTAAATGGTGTTATTAACAAGGGATTTTTACAAAGTAAATTGTGATGACTTAAATGGTAGCTGTGGCCCATTTCCTGCTCTGGCCCTCACTTGCTTGTATAATGCCATATTAATAAAGTGTATTGAAGTGCAAACATTTCAATTGGTGCTGGAGTGAAACCTCATATTGGAACTCACTTGTTAGTTTTAGCTCACAGCATGACATGTTTACTCCTGTGAAGTAAAGACATTTTCTCTCATATGTGTTTTGTTATTGAGAAGTCACAGGATCACACAAACTAGGTTTCAGCTCTCATATTTTGTGACTTATACACAACAAAGAGCACAACATGGTAACTCGTCCATCAAGTCTGCACTTGTTTACTGTGCTGGTCTTGACCTGCGACCCGTGATCAACATGGGGTTGTTTACCACCTGTGTGATCCACCCTCTCAAGGGTGGAGACCCATGGATGCCATTTAGGACAACCTGGTATTAAATGTCACTGTGATCACCGTTGTTTTGCTTGAGCGTGTTATTTGTGTGTCCAGGTGCTGTCAGAATAATTAACGTCAAGCTACGAAAGCTTGTATCTTTCCTGAAGTCACTCAATGTTACATACAATTTTAGGGGTTAGGAGCCTATTTATGAGATTATAGGAGGGAAACATTGTAATAGAGTGCGGAATAAATGTCAAATTAAATTTCATTATAGAAAGTGTAAAAAAGGACTAAGCAGTTGAGAAACATTCCTGACAAGCAATACAGTCAGATAACCATTTATAAATGTCTGAAAGAAAACTGGTATTATTTATTTATATACATTTTGTATTAAATTATTATTTTTTATTGCATTCTCCATGACATAAAATCCACTGCTGTCCTGGTCACCAGTCAAAGATGTTTTAAAGACATTTGGTTCCAAATTGAATATAATTTTTTTGCCCCTGTCCTGGTGCAAGATCAGGTATCGCAATGAAATGTATATTTTTGTATCAACTGTTAATGTAGCGAGAGCGACGTGCGGTCTCCTCTCATAGTTTGGATTACACATGTATTGTTGTGACTCATCCACGCACAGTGGGGAGTCTGGCTCTTTCTGTTTGCTAATGTGTCACCCCTCTCATACGCATTTGTCTTCTGTTCTCAGAGAACATTGCCTCGGAGCTGGAGAGCTTCATGGGATTGATTCACACAGTGACAGGCTACGTGAGGATTCGGCACTCCATCACCCTTGGATCGCTGTCTTTCCTCAAGGGTCTGCGCTACATCAATGGAGAGGAGCTCTCTGAGAAGTATGCTGAATTTGTACGCAGTAATTCATGTAACAGATGACGGTCATATTTACTTCTTCATTTGTATTTGCTATTCATGTGTTGAAGTGTGTGCTTTACTGGGGTACAGATTCGAATTATTCAGTGGAAGAATTAAACTAACAAGCAAATTGTTGCTTTATATACTCAGAACAGGCTGAAGCTTGAGGGATTTGTTTATGTTGAGGAAGAGTTAGGAAGACTACTGTAGTGGTTTCCTGCATAACAAACCACCTATGTTTTTATTTCTGTAATATTTTAATATTTTTACTGAAGCCACTTTTGCCTTTATTTTATCAAGTAAAAAAAAAAAGTAGCTTCTTTACTTATGTTATTCATTATCTGTTATCATAGATGTCTTGTGCACTACTTGTTGATCTTCTACTTGCATTTTAACTGAGTTTATTTGTTTTTATTTTTGTTTTTGTTTGTTTATCACGGCATCTTTACTCTGCCAGATAGCATTGTTTATTTTGTTCAGCCTCAGAGTATCTTGCAATTGGCCTCCCAGTGCCACTCATATGTGCCATTACTAGATCACTAAGTACAATAAAGAAAACAGTTATCAGATTCTATTATTAAAAAAAAAAGTTCTTTAAATAATGTCATGTACAAGTCCTGCATTTAAGTCAATGAGGTTGAATACATTTTTCACAACAGTAATGAGAAAACCTCGCTGCTTATCTTTCCTCTAGGGAACCCAGTTTGATGACCGGGGTCGCACCCCACAATAGCCTCTGTTTTAGCTGTTGACAGAGGGAGGTCTTAACACGTGTGAGGTCCATCTGTCTCTCCTGTACTGGAGCACTTTAAGATACGAGTGAAAGTTTTTTTGGTGCTGTCTAAAAGGGTCATGGGAAAGCCTCTCTTCCTTCTTCTTGTCGTTCATGTCAGGATGAAGTTTCACTCAGAGTTTTAGGATTGCTGACATTCCTTTTTCTAGTGAGGCTTTTCACAGTGGTTCTAGGACCGTCGCTGCTTCGCGGATATGATATTGAACGTGTGACTTAATAAAGATCATTGTCTTCGATCAAGTCATTGTTTTTTGCGGTTTCTCTAGGATGTATGCCTTCTCAGCCATCAACAACCAGAACCTTCAATCCCTGTGGGACTGGAGTCAGCACAACCTGACTATCCGACAAGGCCGTCTTTTCTTCCGTCAGAATCCCAAACTGTGCTTGTCTGAGATCCACAAAATGTGGGAGAAGACGGGAGTCACTGAAAAACCAGAAGAGGGCGACTTCCGCAACAATGGCGAGAGAGCCAACTGTGAGTGGACTGCAGCTGAACACAAATAAATGAACGCGTGCGACGATTACAGGGAACTTGCTCTTCATCACTGCAGGTGAAAGGCACGTCCTGAAGTTCCTCTCCAACACCACATCAAGCTACACTATCAAGCTGACATGGGAGCGGTATCTGCCAGAAGGCTACAAAGGACTTATCAGCTTCATCGCCTACTACAAAGAGGCGTGAGTGTCCAACAACAATTTTGTCGTCATTCTTCATAAGAATTCATGCTCTATTACTTGTGGTGTGGCAGATTTGTTACAATTTTTTTCAAATAAATATTTTTTTGATAGTGTGTCAAATTTACTGAGTTATTGACATTTATTTTATTAGTTATTTTTCTTCTTTTAGAACATATATGATGCTATATATTGACTCTATACAAAACTAATATAAATATATTTATTTTAAAAAATGTATTCCTATGGCAGAAGTTTGTGTTTGTGAAAAAGTGTGTTTTATGAGTGTCCTGTTCTCCATTTGCTTCAGACCTTTCCAGAACATCACAGAATTCGATGGCCAGGATGGCTGTGGCTCCAACAGTTGGCACATGGTTGACGTGGACTTGCCCCAGGACCAGAACACGGACCCCAAAGTCAGTCTTCAGCACCTCAAACCCTGGACCCAGTATGCCATTTTCGTGAAGGCCATCACCCTGCAGGTGGAAGGCAAACACATAGCCGGTGCTAAAACGGACATGGTCTACATTCGAACACGCCCTTCGTGTAAGTTTGAATTTCCTCTCTGATCCGGAGTTTCATTTTAAATTCATGCTGAGTAAAGCGTATACCCTGCTTCTGTGCAGTGCCCACCATGCCTAAAGACCCTCGCTCCTACGCCAACTCATCCACTAAATTGGTGGTGAAGTGGTCACCTCCAGTTTCTCCAAATGGGAATCTCACCTACTACCTGGTCCGCTGGCAGCAGCAGCCTGAAGACCGAGAACTCTACCAGCACAACTACTGCTCCAAAGGTCGTCAAACTATTTCTATAGCTGTAACAATTATAACAATTATATATCTGTATGTCTTTTATGTTAATTATATATATATATATAGGTTCATTTGGGCAATTATTACAATTAAAAAAGGCATGGAAAACAAGATGACAATAGGCATATAAATGCGCAATATGATGTTGGATATATATATATATATATATATATATATATATATATATATATATATATATATATATATATATATATATATATATATATATGGCTGATTGTATATTTACGAAATAAAATGTGTCATAATACTAAAACATTTTGCCTTTCTATAAAGCCAAAATTTTAAATTGCTTTGAAAGTATACAAAAATATTCAGGAACGCAAGTACACAACGATTAATGAAATCATGACCTTGTTAAATTGATGACTGTTTTACTACTATGGTTAAACAGCAGTTGACTAGATTTTGTTTGAAAAATGAGGTGGTTGTAAAGAAGAATAAAGACATTCTAAAATGTATCGGTTGTGATGCTCTATTTTCCTGTGAAAACAGAACTGAAGACTCCCATCCGGATCCCGGCGACAGGATTCAGCGACGTGGATGATAACACCAAGCCCACCAAGTCTGACTTGACGGCAGAGAAAGGCCCGTGCTGCAATTGTTCCAAGACCCCCGAGGAGAAGAACAGAGAGAAGGACAACCGCTTCTTCTTGAAAGTGTTCGAGAACTTTCTCCACAATGCCATCTTCCTCCCCAGGTAAGGAGCGCCGCTGCAGTTTTCAAGTTTACTCCAGTGAGAGGTGTGGACCTTTTGTCAGGTGGTGCTGATGAGAATTCATGCTGGGTACTTTCCAAAAAGCCTGTTGTGTGTCCTCGTGGCTTTTCGTCACCATGGCAACTGAAGGCATCAAGACTCGACAGGCGGCAATTTGCACCACACAAACAATCTCAGGAGGGAGAGGTGATTAAGGAAACAGAGGGGCAGTCCATGCAGAGCCGCCGCATGCTTTTGTCTTCTGTGGCGAAAAGTGTGTTTTGTTTGCAACGCTTTTGCTCATAGCTAAGGTTGTGTTGGCATTTTATAGACTGTTTGTTGTTAAATAGACAGAGTTTATACTGATGTGTGTTGTTCAACACACTATCTGTCCATATCTCAAGCGTTTTCTGGATCGACATCAGGCATCGTGGGTTTTATGCTTTTTAAATATGGGAAACTTCTCTTGGATTTAGGAGACTAACAGTGTAGTTTTCCCCAAACATCAAGTCTCTTCACCGTATCATCTTTATTGACAGCTTTATTTTATCATACGACCCATAAACTGGAGAATAACCAGAGAGCGTGTTATCAGCTGACTGTGGGCTTTTATTGCCGTAATCACCGGCGCTAAATATACACTGGGTGAGATTACAGACCCATTGACGGCTTCTTCAGTGTTTACTCCTGTTTGTGAAGCTACTGTTGTGGTTGTCTTCACCAAAAGCCAAGTTCCAACAACGTCCCCGCAGTCATGCTTACTGCTCTGGATTCCGTTACGTAAAGGTGGATCTTTTTTTAGCCGACGAGGTCAGGACAGAAGAACTGTTAGGTCATCCCTCAGTCGGCTCCCTCACGGTGTCCTAAAATGACGAGGCGCACATTCTTAAATTACCTCCTCATGTAGAGACGCCTTTTATTTTCTCGTGTGGAGCAGCAAACGCATTCAGACTTGCGCTAATGCGTCTCACGCAGCTGATGTTTTCTTGACAGTGTTTAAATATATTTTGCTGAGCTAAACTTTGCACCTCACCAGTTGTAACTGTCAGACAGGAATGTTGACACGTTTGTGCGACTGTGCTTTCCCACGGATCTTTCCATGACTCGTGGAGTGCAGGTACATGTCTGCCCAAACACAACAGATACCACGCTCTGCCTGCCAACTCAGCGTTCGATAAATCAGTATTTTACAATCTGCCAGACAATCAGCTTTTTGACAATATGACATATTTACTTCTCATTGTTGATTTCTTTTTGTATACGACAGTAAATGCTCGGCTTTAATTACTACTGCTACTGGTTAATGTGTGCTAACACGAAAGCCTTGTGCTTGTACATTAATGTCGACCAACAGCCTTGAAGTAATGTGATAGGAAACCAAAAAAAATGGAACAAAAAGATTAAATGTGCAATTTTTTTTTTAAAGAAATTTCTTTAAGGAAGAGTTGTGACAGAGGTGTAAGTTAGGGTGAACCAGTGGGGGCACCATGTTTGGATGATAAGACACAAATCAGGAACCATGAAAAGAACAAGGTTGTGGAGCTTTTCCCCAATGGGAATGTGTTCTAGAATATTGTGTATAGCAATAGTTTTTACAGATCATTCTGTCAATTCTACTGTAACAGGATTAAAAATTGTGTCGTTCTGGGCTGCAACTAACAAATATTTGACTAGTTTACTTGTCACAAACTTCCTTCACAATAAGACGACTAGTCGACATGTGATGTGCACAGGATGATGGGACATGCCAACATGTCTGATTGTAGTTTTGGAAGTAGAACAAATTGTATCAGTTGTAAACGCAGAGCTAAGCTTTCTTTTGACGCTATATTTGAATTTTTATTGCTCAACGTATAGAGGACTTTGTTGACTAGTTGCAGCTCCATTGTTAAGAATCAGGTTTATTATAGGGAGGTGACTCAAAATCCCACATTCCACATCCACTAACTTCATCCTGGTCTCCTTTTACCCCTGGTAGTCGCCTCCACCTGTTCCGTACTGCCTGCACTCTCTTCTTCAGAGACATTGCAGCCAGAGTTTCCATATATCTTTCATTTCTTTCTCCTTCTGTAACTGCTAACAAGGTTACTGTGCTAAGCAACGCCCTTCCTCTCTTCCAAATTCCTTGGCCAATTCGAGACATTGATGTTCATTCCAGAATGGAAAAGTTAGCAGACACTCAGCTGGAATACACCAGCTGGCCAGGAAATGTGGGAATCCCAGATGAAATTCATACCCTACTTCTAGCCTATAAAAATAATGATCACTGTTGTCTAGTCTTTACACATCTCTTCTTTAAGCCAGTGTAGGTGATTGTTCACAATGTGTGGAGTGATATTCCATGATGTAGCGTCCATTATACATCATTCGGATGCGTCTTGGCTCATCCCTCTATACAGCATCCAACTCTCCCAGGAGGAATGTGAAGCATCTGGAGGGACACACTGACCCTGCCTGCTCCAATTAGATACTTGAGCTCTTTGTTAAATGCCTTTGGGTCCTTTTTAACTGCCAATTATGATTTGTTTGTCAGATTTCCGGGCCGTCCTTAATAACATTGCGTCGTTTATCATAGTGACGCTGCTTAATTCACTTAAGATAACCTTATTACGGTAATCTGATTGATTCGTCCCCCGGTGTTTTCAGACCTCCAGACCGTCGCCGCAGGGATCTTTTCGGCATCGCTAACAGCACAGCCCATGGAAACGCAACCATCGGCCCGGTCGACAACAGCACAGACGGGATGCCTCCTGTTAGAGAGTACCCCTTCCACGAGGAGAAGAGCACCACTGAGAATCTAGACATCCCCAACCTGCGCCCCTTCACCGTCTACCGCATCGACATCCACGCCTGCAACGAAGAGGTGGGGCACTGCAGCGCCTCAGCCTTTGTGTTCTCCAGGACCAGACCTGCAGGTGAGAGGAAGTCACAACTGATGTAAGGATTTCAGCTGCTTTCCGTTCTCACGTTTTGGTCTCAATGACTCCAGAAAAAGCTGACAATATTCCCGGGAAGGTCACCTATGAGCGGAGTGAAAAGGTGCAGGGGACTGTGGATTTGCACTGGCAGGAACCTGAATCGCCCAACGGCCTTATTCTCATGTATGAGATCGAATTACGACTGGGATCTGAGGTCTGTCAATTACTGTCATCAGAACAATTTTGTAAACCAAATTTTAGTCCAAAAATTGACTTCTTGTTACCTGTTTAGCTGGAGGAACGCAAGTGTGTGTCACGGCAAAACTACCGAGAACACAAAGGAGCACAGCTGACCAATCTGGCTTCTGGGAACTACTCTGTACGAATCTGCGCCACCTCTCTAGCTGGGAACGGATCCTGGACCGAAGCCATGTACTTCTACGTACCTCCACCAAAATGTAATCCGTCAAACCAAAGTCACAAACATGTTGCTTCTGTACATTCGATAACGTCTTCTCTCTCTTCCTAACAGGGGACGATGGCGTTGCCTTCTATTTGATGATCATAATTCCCATCCTGGTGACACTTTTCATTGCCAGCCTGACCACCATCCTCTTTTTCATCAACAAAAAGAGGTGAGTGTTATCTGCGGTGCCCCACACTGCCTGAGCGAGTTCCTCAATGATGTTGCTCTGCTCATGAAACTTAATGATCAGTACAATGTTCATTAAGTTAATAGATGTTGCTTTCATTAACATTCCCCAGTGGTGGGAGGATGGACTATATATAAACACATCCGCAGTCCGATGAGCTCTCTTTGTGTCCACAGGAACAGCGACAGATTAGGGAACGGAGTCCTCTACGCTTCAGTCAACCCGGAGTATTTCAGCGCCGCTGAAAGTAGGAGACCTCCAGATGATCTCCCCAGGTGTTTTGCCACGCTTGCCCTGACCTGTCTGTTTTCCTCCGCTGCAGTGTACGTCCCAGATGAGTGGGAGGTGGCCAGAGAGAAGATCACCATGCACAAGGAGCTGGGCCAGGGCTCTTTCGGCATGGTGTACGAAGGCATCGCTAAGGGAGTGGTCAAGGACGAACCTGAGACGCGTGTGGCCATCAAGACGGTCAACGAGTCCGCAAGCATGAGGGAGCGCATCGAGTTTTTGAACGAGGCCTCAGTCATGAAGGAGTTTAACTGCCACCATGTGGTAAGAGAGACTACACATATGATTCAAATCATTCTGCTTTAGTGAGAAACCTAAATCACACTCTGCTTACTCACTGTCTAAAGAGTTATAAGCTTCTAGTGTCCGTCAAACCCAGAAGTAGAGTTGCACTGTTTCCCAAAGGAACTCACTTTGGGTTGTAGTCAGTGTTTAATGCAGGAAACCCATTGAGATTTGACACATTTGCTCCTCAAAATTGGCCTACGAGTTAGTCATTATTTCAAATCAACACCAAAAGAGCACATGGTAGGTTTTCAAGGTTTTTGCTGAACTCAGAAAGGGTTTCCTAAAACTCCTGTTGCTGCGTGGAGACTGCTTAGTTTGTAGATTGTAATTTCAATGTCAAAGAATTGCAATATCACTCATCTATATCTATCAGTCAATTGGAGGGAAGTAATGCGCTAATGTTGCACTATAAAATGCACTATATATTGAGAGAGCTCACTGAGTGAAGGCGAAGAATGTAATATATGCATATATATTATTGGATGCTAGACAAAGATGGCTCCCTTTAGAATGACAGTGTTTTAAGGCTACGTGGTTTGAGCAAAAATCATAATCACATTTCATTTGAGAAATATTGTTATCGTTATAATGTGGAGGAATAGTATACGTATTTTAATGCTCAGCTTTGTATAGAAAATAATGCACGAACGGCTTTCTGTGTACAACTAAACTTAAAATACAATACAGCAGTGAGTTTGCTACTCTCGTCAGTCAGGATTTATGTTTCTTTTCTTCAAGCCATTTGTCTTTAAAACGGCAGCGTGTTTGCACGCACCACACACTCTCTATAGACTGGGGGTGGATCACAGGCCAATGATTGACAGGTCTCACTCCGACGTCACAGATCTGTTTGGTTTAAAATGAAACCTTAGCGAACTGTTCGTCATATAGATGTGAGACTAGGTCTGAAATTTACTTGCGCTTCCTCCAAGTTTTGCGGCAAAAACGGATGCTTTTGGTCAGAATCCCATGCTGAGTCGTGCTCATGATTGAAATTTGATTCATTGTGCAGCCCTCATTTTCTTCTGCATGGTGATTTCTGACACTGGATCAGACGTGGAAAATAAAAGGAGGTTAAGACCTTTTGTGGTTTGAACCTCCATGATGGTTTAATGGACGTTATTAACTCGATATACAAGCTACAATCTCAGTGTCTTCTTAATTCAATGACTCAATGTCTTATTGATGTGAAAGGGCTTCAGATCATTGTTGCAGGCCACTGTTTGGCGCTGAACCTCCTGGAGCGTCTGTGTACGTTCTCTAATCAGTGTAACCACCGGCTGTTTAACTGCGTGTTAGCTATAAAGATTTTCCGTTAGCAAAGCTTCACTTAACACCTTTTTCATGGCTGGCTGGAAACCGGCTTAGCACCCTGACATTATGGTTTGAACGAGCGAGTGAATCGGATATTTAGCGATGGAAGTCGCTCATTGCTTGAACGCGTGCAGGGTTCACGACGGTTATGTAATTGCGGCGTTCTTCTGCATAGGTGCGCCTGCTGGGCGTGGTCTCGCAGGGACAGCCAACCCTGGTGATAATGGAGCTGATGACCCGGGGGGATCTCAAGAGCCACCTGCGCTCCCTGCGGAAAGAAGTAAGCAGCTTTCACAGACACACGTGCACACAGCCCTGTTTGATTTTGGCATTCACTGTCTGACAGTTAAAGCCCATTTTGGACATCTGTATTAGTCACGTATGACAGATGATGACTTTGCGTTTATACCGCTTTTGAATTTATCAAAAACACTCAGGTGAAACTGCTGAAAATGCAGTTTTTATGTTGCCTTAAGTGACCGAATATGTGCGCAGGTATACTTCACCTTATTAGCAGGAAGGGAAGTGCAAAATAATTCAAGCTTGTTGCGGTATATTTTTCACATAATCACAAAATCAAACTATGTTTTGGTGCCTCATTTTGACGGCAACAATTCCCATAATTCTGGTTCACAGAACGCCACCACCCAGGTTCTCCCTCCGCTTAAAAAGATGATCCAGATGACGGGTGAAATTGCTGACGGCATGGCGTATCTGAACGCCAATAAATTTGTCCACCGGGACTTGGCTGCCAGGAACTGCATGGTGGCAGAGGACTTCACGGTGAAGATTGGAGGTGAGTGGAGACAATAGAACGGGCCGCTGGTTAAACTCACGGCGCTGGCCCCCGAAACAAGTATTAAGCTCACAGCACTTGCTTGAAGCAGTGGAGTCTTAACGTAGATGGACAGAGGGAGGCAGCAGGTGAGATGATTCATGAGGTTCCGGGAACTATCTATCCCCCGCACGTGGAATGAGTGATCTCCATTGACTTCTCTAATCTGTCCTCTCATTTTTCCTGCAGACTTCGGCATGACCAGAGATATTTATGAGACAGATTACTACAGAAAAGGAGGCAAGGGCTTGCTGCCTGTCCGCTGGATGTCTCCGGAATCACTGAAAGATGGCGTGTTTACTACAATGTCTGATGTCTGGTAAGGGGATCAACTCTATTTGATGTTCATGTGCACACACTCACGCACACACACCTGCTGTGTGCATGTGTTTACCTGCAGGGGGGGTTTGAAGTATTTCAGGAATGTGTGTGAATAGAGTGGCACAAAAACAGAATTTAAAATCACAGACATTCTCTGAAGATTTCACATCTGTCCTCCATCTTGTCTGTGCCCTGTATGATGCAACCGTGAGTTGAAAAATGATTGGCACCAGTCAACATTGATATACCGCTGTAATGACATAAAATGCTACCGTTAGCAAAAGACGCCAGCATCAATGTGAAATGATCTAAATGATAAGAGAAACAAAATTTGACCAGTTAGCTTAACACGTACTAGCACCTTCATGGTTGCATTGAAGTAGCATCTGTAGATGATCCCCGCAAATGCTTTCATCAGAAAGATAATGTTGTATACATGATTTGTCAAACAGATAAATATCTTAAACTTCATATTGTTACATCTTAATGTTGTCGAAGGTTTTGTGAAGTCACTTCCAGACAAAGGTACCCTTCACATTTTAATAGCTCTAGGGTTTGTTGCGTAAGGGTGCGTTCCAGTACTTCTACGTACCTTCGAAATTCCCAGTTCTGTCACTCAGTGTAGAATTACCAAGTCGGAAAGTCAGAAGACTCCACACCAACCAGCAATTCAAGATGGCGTCACGAACAGATACAGGAAGTAGAAGTTTTGAATTGGTGAAATATGACAACATAAAATATTTTTTTCTAGTTGCTTATTACCGGACAAACTGAATAACTTCCATGGACATTGCTGTCTTGGTTTGGACATTTTGGACGTGTGGATGTAACTTGTAATAACTGTAACTCAGCATGACACACTGGAGTTTTGTATTACAAAAGAAATGTTCCTGCGATCGCCCTGAAGCAGTGTCATAGTCCCCTACGCTGGGAAGGTTTTTATGGACTGTTATTGAGACTCGCAAATGTCAGCAGTCCATCACTTGTCTGTCGAGCAAGACTCCGCCTGGTAAGGTGGACTTCACTCCGCCGTCAGCACCCACCCCGCCTCGGACAGACACCGCTGTGAAAAATTCCTGGGGAGAACCCAGTTCCCAGGCTGCACAGACCAACTTCAACACACTTGTTGGCTGCCTGACAAGCTTGTACTTAGCCGGTGTGGTCAACGTCTCAGTAGCAGTTGTGCCCACGTTCTCTATGTATGAAGACAAAAGAAAATCCAGTTTAGTCACCTGATAAACCAGCTTTAACATAGCTTTGACCAGGCTGTGGCACTGATAAACCAGCTTAGATCTGCCAACCACACTTTTAAACAACTTAAAACTAGCCTAGCCCCGCCCACTTTTTTTCCAAAAAAAACAACCTAAAAACACTAAAACCAGCTTGACTCTCGCTCCTCCAGCTGGCCTTGGCTGCTTCCTCTGGCAGGATGGATGAGCGAGGTGATGTGACTTATGCTCCTGTCTATTTTTTATCGTAAAACACATTTTGACTTTATGAGCCAATAAAACCCACCACATAAATAACAAACCTACCGTTTAATTTCACCTTTCCTCTCCTTGAATGTTTCATTCTTCCTTACACGTGAAGCACCGTGAAATCAATTCAATGAATAAAAAACAATTATTCACTGCAGTGTATTTACCTACTGTGTTTTTGTGTTCGTTCTGTTTAATGAGCAGAAGAAGCAGGAGAATGATAATTAGACGCCTGGAGAAAGCGCCGCACTCAGCAGATACTCCAGTTATTAACACCATGTAAAACCAACAACTTGGCAGCAAAAGGACTAAAGATAATGTCGTATGTATGAGTGTGTGAATCAGACAAATGTCATGCGGGATGAGTGGCGTATTTACAGTATGCGGCACCTCAGCTTTAAACCGTCACATGCTGAGTCTGGGCAATATCTGTCTGATCTTGTCACGCAGTTTTACCAGTTCTAGCTAGTAGTTCAGTACTTGTCTGAAGTGGCCAGTGTTGTCGTGTTACATCATCATCTTTTATCAGGATTCAGTGAGGGAGTTAAATTTACGTCTCATTCAATCGAAGCTGCAGCACAGACCTGGTACTTTCCCACTTGTTTTCTGGCGTAGTTGTTTTCACTTGACTGTATTTTTCTACTGGCTTCAAATAGGACCCATGATTTGAATTTCAGTCTCGAAAGATCACATTCCTTTTTATGTTAATTTGGGTGAATGCGATTTTTAGATTCAACAGTTTACAGTCGTTTCATCATTATTACCCTCTTTATCTTCATGTTGTTGTGTTTTAGAAGTACTTTGATGGACGTACATTATTGTTCTTAGAGTATCAAAAATACAAGTACAATTCTGCGCCTAAAATATGCTGGTCACCACTAATATGAGCGTTTTTCCCTGAATAATTTTGGACACCACGTGTTGGATTCACTGTCTGGATCCTCAACTGACATTCTTTCACACTAGCTTCGATCGATCAGCCAATATCTGATCTGTATACACCAAACATCACGTCTTAGATGGCGGATCACAGCTCACCTGCTTTCCAACTCACCACGTGTGAGCGGCAGCAACATTTTTTGGGGTAAAGTTTGTATCCTGCAACAAAAAGTCATCTAATAGAGCATTTAAAGAACCAGCACTTGACGGAGCATGGTGAACTTGCAGGGCTCACGGCAGTAAATGAAGAAGACCACTGGTTCGTCAGACACCAGTTAGTGTTGCCCACCCTTGGCAACCTGCACCCATTTGAGTGTGACAGTCGGAAAGCTTACCCAATAACCTGAACAATTATTTCACCAAACCTTTCTTTGTTTTCCACATCATGTACCCAGAAGTTCTGCATCTTCATAACAAATTGACAGCCAATCCACGTGATCAGTTTCGGTGATCGGACTGCCCCTTCTACAGTTGTACAATCTGCTGCCCTTTTGAACATTAGTCTGTTCATAATATTGATGACTCTTCAAATGCTGAGAAAGTAATTCTATTAACAAATAAATTTCAGAGTATAATATCAGGGGAATCCCATTTTTTACAACCAATAGACGTGAATATTTGTCCCATTTCACCCAATATTTAAAAGGAGAAGGCCCGTCTGACCTTGACCCCATTTCTTCTCGCCGCAGGTCATTTGGTGTTGTGCTGTGGGAAATCGCCACCTTGGCCGAACAGCCCTATCAGGGCATGTCCAACGAGCAAGTGCTCCGTTTCGTCATGGAGGGAGGACTCTTGGACAAGCCGGACAACTGCCCTGACATGCTGTAAGTCCTTTGGTATCCATGCATTACGCTCCATCTTTGGCCCGTCTGTCTGCTTTGCCTTTCATGGCTCTATTGTGGAATAGTCGCCGGCGTGACCCGTTGGAAGTGTCTATTTAAGTGTGAGAAATGTCATGTGATGTGCACGGTAAGTCCTGGCCAAGATGATGTCTGACATTGACGTCACAGGTTAAAAGCGGTCTGCTGATGACACAGCCCCCCCGGTGGTCAGATGCCAGCGACAAGTCCCATAGAAGGGATGCCTGTTCGTGGGCGTATGAGAGGCTCATCATAGCTGCCACTGTGGTGGAGCATGACGAGTGCGGGGGTATCTGCCCGTCAGCAAACCGTGTGCCAGGGACAGAAAAGAATCTGTTAAGTCATTTATAATTCATTAATGAATCACCCCGGTTGTTCGCTGCACACTCACTGGGCTACAGTAGATGTATGTGTCTCTCTCTCTCTCTCTTTCGCTCTGACCTCAATAAGAAGGCATTCCGCCGTTTCGACTCCCACTTGTCATGGCTGACCTCACCTTAGACGTGTCGAGAAAAGCAGAGGCTGTGTTGTGCAGACACAAACCTCTGGTTTCTATAGTAGCCCCACTGTTTTGTCCCGATTACAGCACCGTGTGGATTGTGTTACGAAGGTGGTGGAGGGAGGGGGCGCGGGGTTCCTGTGACAGGTCCCCGAACTGCTGGTCGCCTTTGATGTAGAGACTTAGCAGAGATTGCCATGAAAGTACAGTGAAGCCTCAGGAAAAAAAGGCAGTGTGGGATGTGAATTCAGGCTTGTTTTCAGATGGTTACATGGATAGAAATCTTCACGTGGTTCTTCTGCCTCCTGGCTGAAGTCACAGACTTGGGGGTCTTGAACACCCACTCGCACTACAGTCCAAATCTGCCAATCACATGACACCACTTCGGAGGGAAAGGGCACCTCAGCAATAAACATCTTTTCTCCACAAGTTCCTAGCTATTGACCCAACTTCCGTGTGACATTTCTAGTCGTATTGCTTAATGGAACCAACATGTGTCTGCACGCACACCAAGAGGTACCGCTTTGCTAAGTTGGCACGCAGGAGGCCTTTAGAGCAGAGGAGGAGAGTTGCCGCAGTACGACGCAGGTTTCTCCGGAGCTTCGGTCCGGCTCCAAATATTACATCTTGTTTTCCTTCAAGGAGACTTCAGGACTCCCAGCCACTTGCTGCGCCGCAGAAAAACAAGTCTGAGCGGCCCCCTGCTGGCGTCGAGGGTTAAGTGGGGCAAGAGATGGGATGCGTTTTCCCACAATGCCTTGTGGGTGTGTGTGGAGAAAGCTCAGTGGTGAAGGACATAAAATGAATAATATTCAATGATAGTGACTATTGTTAATATTACGCTTAAATTATAGTCTTATCTTAACTTTTGTCAAATGAAAATGTAATTTATTCATACTAGCTTGGTCACATTTGAACAAAAAATAATTGTAACATTAATCATACATTTTAAGATAAGACTGAAGAATCACTAAGTTATCCGAATTGAAAGAAGATTTCTTTTGATAAAAATAGTTGCACCTACACCGATTATTTGAGGAAAGAGAACTGTCGTTGGTTCGTATAAAAATAAAGGAAATTGGCTTCCTTTTGATGATATCTGCCTCCCCCTGCTGGAGAATAAGTGCAGTACAGTTATTTTCCGCCGGGCTTTAAACCAAGCCTGTATACTACTAGTTTTTATGTGCCTTGATGTGTGAATCTCACAGGTCCTCGGTGTGTTTTCAGGTTTGAGCTGATGCGGATGTGTTGGCAGTACAACCCCAAAATGCGTCCGTCCTTCCTGGAGATCATCAGCAGCATCAAAGACGAGATGGAACCCCCGTTCAGCGAAATGAGCTTCTTCTACAGCGAGGAGAACAAGCCGCCGGACACCGAGGAGCTGGACATGGAGGTAGAGAACATGAAGAACATTCCACTGGACCCCGCATCCAACATGCAGCCCTCGTCTGCCGCTGCCGCCACTGCATCATTACTGGGATGCTCCGCTGGGACGCCGCCGCCGCCTCCTTCCACGCAGCAGCTGTCGCCCATGCAGGGCCCCAGTACCCCTCTGCTGGGTTCCGTCTCCCCCTCCTCCCCGGGCCCCGCCGCCTCTGCCTTGGTGTCCCCGGGTCAATCGTTGGACAGCTCAGGACACGCGTCGGCCAACGGTCCTGTGGTGGTGCTGCGGCCCAACTTCGAGGAGATGCAACCGTACGCACACATGAACGGAGGTAGAAAGAACGAGCGGGCGTTACCGCTGCCGCAGTCGTCGGCCTGCTGATATCCGGACCGCCGCCTTCTTCTACACAGGGTAAAACCAACCTCTTGTCGGGGCCGAGACAGGACGCTCTTCTGCTGTGTGGAGGCCGATGGTCTCTCCTTTCACAGGACTGTCACGGAATAGCACAGAATGGGGAGGCTCGGACTCAACACTGGGGTTCTCGCGCGGCCGCTGTGACCCTCTTGCTGAGGAAACGGCCCGGACGCAGTCATCGAGGACGACTCGGACTTAAAGAGTTTGAAGCATATCTGCCAGCAAATCCAACAGACGAGCACTTTTTTTCGGGCAATTTCAGAGAGGACGTGGAAATCTGAGTGTGTATTTATACGTATATGTGATTCTCTCTATAATATGGTAAAGCTTCATTTCTAAAAAAAAAAAAAAAAAAAAAAAAAAAAAAGACTCACAGACATGAGCTCGCTGCGCCACGTCACGCAAGGATGCCTCAAACTAGACAATTCTGGATTGTTGACGTGCCGGGGACGCAGAGCCCGGCAGCTGGGGGTCAACACAGGAGGGGGCGGGGCCTAACCGAGTGTCTGCCAAACTGTTGCCAAATCTTTTTCTTTTGTCAACGCAGGTCCTTTTTTTTCCCACTTGAGGCTGTGATTCAGAGTTGAACACAAAAAAAATCCTAGAATTGCCAAAATGCCACGTTCAAAAGGTATCAAAGCTAACATGGTAATGTCAACAAGGCTACATGGTAGACTAAGTTACTGGACATTAGCTGAAAGATTTTACATTTCTCATGCTGCATGTTTGGGTTACCCTCAGAGGGAAGAGCATGAAGGCTTTTAGTAAGATGGGAAGCAGAGCGGCTGCACCCCAGTCCTCACCCTGTTTTGATCTTTTGATAATCACTTAAAACGGGGTGTTGAACTCAATCACACAAGCAGCCAAAGTTAAAAAACAAAGTCTCAATAATGTGCCAAAACGAAAGAGCGCCCCCTATCCTCATAAAGTCACCAGATGTTTAATCTATTTATTTATTTAATATTTCTCACTTTTTGGGGACCGGACTCGGATTCACAGCCTCAAACCTGCCACCGTCTTTTCAGAACAAACCTACACTGGGATTTATCTTCCACTTAAGAAAAGGCCTCAAATCCATCGACGACCTTTGACCCTGGTCCAGCGGCCTCCCTGCGTCTGTTCTTTAGCGTCTCTGCATTTCAGCGACATCCGAAAGGTCTTACAGTTGTTTTTTAACTGCAGGATCTGTTTTTATACAAATGGTTTTGATTTGTCACTTTGGAGAGAAAAAAAAAAAAAAAAAAAAGATCTTTTTCAAGATGTTTGCCTCTACGTCTGTACAGAACAAAGCTGCTATTTTATTCAGTTCCTCTCCTCGATATATATATATAAATCCTTCAGGTTGGATATTCTACGGTCTCCACTACAGTCCATTTCTCATGTTCTTAAAAATGATTAAAAAAAAAAAAAAAAAAGATAAAAATGCATTTTTTTTTGTCCCGGACAGGTTTTCAGTGACACTATTGTCTTTTTATTTTCCCCTTTTTTTGTTTGTGGATGTTTATAATTATCATTATTGTTATTATTAATATTATTTGGAATGGACACCTTAGCTCCCAGTGTGAGCGTGTACTTTCTGCACCCCCCCTTTTTTTTTGTACTCTGTCACGGCGTTCGGCGTCAGTGCAGTTCAATCTCAGGTCAAAGTAAAAAGGCTTTTTTTTTTCTTTTTCTTTTCTTCACGCTTCCTCCTGACGCTCCCACCCGCCATCCTCTCCCTGCTGCTGTGCCTCTTTTTGAAGTCCAGTCTTGAAAGTTCACTTCCTGTCTCCTTTTTTTTTTTTTAGGGCTAATTGAGTTGCCTTAATTACGCCATCCAGCGCCACGTGTCCCGTCACCTTCCCATGAGCAATACTCACCGCGTCTGATCAAACCAAATAAAGATGAGGCCAGGGAAGAGAAACAAGGTCTTAAAACGGAGGCAGAATATTGTGAAGGATTTCTCCTCATCTTTTTGTTTTATAATTAAATGTTCACTTCTTCCACCCGTTACTTTCCTTCCTGTTATTTATTGATGTCCTTTCTCTGATATCAGTTTGAATCACTGTATAAATGCCCCTTAATTCAGTATAAAGGTTTTTTTGTATGTATTTTCTTTGGTGTCATGACTGGGGACTTTTTGTTTTCTTCATATATCTACCTCACTCTTTTGAACTATATGTACGAAAAGAAACGTAGAACACATCTCACTCTTTCTCATCGGCCTCACCCATCATACAGGTTGCTAGTTTAACCCCTCTCCCCCCCACACAAAAAATAAATCCTGAAGTCTAGATTTTAATGTAAAAGTTCGACCTTCAGGGATTTTATTTAAATAATATTTAAGCCAGCTTATTTATTTCGTATTTAATTGGATGTTTTAAGGCTTTGAACTGGTGAATTGCGGGTAAAGGCATAACACCACAACAATGCAACACAAACGTCTCCCTTGCCCGTGAAAGCGTCTTCATATGGCGTAATGCATTTCCCAAATCTGCCCACTGACTGCCAAGGCACGCATTCACAGCAACAAATTAGGTTCGGCAAACACACCATGGAAAATATTGTGGTCATAATCAGGGTGTCCTCAAGTGGCGCAATTATGCTTTTTAATTCCTTTTTTTCTTTTTCTTTTTTTTTTCAGGTAAAGTTGTCATTTACAAATAAAAGTTAAGAAACATGTCTCTGATGCAGCCTCAAACTTTGTTATCAAATTGAAAAATAAAAATGTAGCAAATACAGAAGCAAAACCAGCACAAAGTCAATGATTAGAATCATACAAAGTACATTTTCTCAACATAAAAACTAGCTTTTCTTAAACAAATGGGAGGAAGTAGTCTATTTTCAGTCTGTGGAACTGAATTTACAGTGTAGAATGTGTCAGTGTAGCCCCAAGAAATGTACTTCTGCTGTCAAGTTGCTAGCTTTATTCACAATAATACTAGGATATTTCTGGTGATGGGTGGATGAGGTCAAATCAGAATACTGTTTCATGAAACCTTATCTACCGTTCACTACTATTGTGGTCCAAAAATGTTTACGTTTTAAATTGATCCTTTGACTAATATAAACCAGCCTAACTGCAGCCCTTCCCCTGCACATTTGAGTTTGCTGGAAAATAAAAACTAGCTGAAATTTGAAAGATATTTTCAACTCTTGTAGCAACTGCTTCATTTGCCTAATTGGAGGGTCGGCTCTGCTTATAGACACCCTGATTTTAACCTCTCGTATGAAGGGCAAGTGTACCAAAAACTGAATCTCTGTCCTTTCAATCCTGAAATAAACCCCTTTCATACCACGTATTCCCCACAATAGACTCATGCAGGCAACTAGTGGATCAAGATGTTCAATTCTAAAAGGGATATTTTTAGCCTGAGGTGCGACGTAAGACTTTTTGAGGTGAATGCCAAGTGTTGGGGTTTTTATCTAGATTACGGGTAGTAAAAACAAACTAGAAAAGAGAAGGTGTTTGGGTTGTGTGACTTCACTGCATCTTTATCTACAGAATGTTCTTCAGGCAAACCTCACTAACATGCAGGGTGACTGGACGCCACCTGCACACAGAAGAGGTTTATCGTCGTGACTTTGTTCTTTACCATGGTTCATGCCATCTTCATAACACAATCGGGGCAAGACGTAACTTAGTTGAATCACTCGGCTGTCTTTATTCAAGTTCTGTTCATGAGGACTCTAAAAGATTTCTTCTTTTTTTTTTTTAAGTAGCTGAGACAGTGTGGCTTTTTTCTTTCTTTCTTTCTTTTTTTAAGGAAGGTGGTGTTATCTCCAAATGTGTATCTGAGAATTTCTTGTATTTTCTTTTATCTGAAATTTTAATAAAATAATAATAATAATTGAAAATAAACATGTTCCTACTTTCTTACATTTCATTGTCACAAAAAGATGGAATGTACTTTTCAAAGTACATTGAGTTGGGTGGTTTTTGTTGTGCCATGAAGCTATAATCAGCTGCTCAATGTGTTTTAATTGCTGTTATTTACTTTACTTCTCTTAAAAAAATCGCTCAACACTATTCTTGAACCGCTTTTTATGCACGAATAAACTCGGGTGACGTCACTATAACCCTTCTACAGTTAGCTATGTTCGCTAGCCAGAGAAACATGCGTGTGATGCGTTCAAGAACCTCCGTCATATTTTAACGTATTATGGCTTCGTTCAACGTCTCATAAAATTGTTTACCTCGGATACAAGCGTTACAATTATTTTTTTAATGATTTTTAATCATTTAATTAGTTTAAACCGAAAGGTATTTTACACTGTCACAGTTTTTACGAGTCATTGGAAATATATTTCTCATTTCTCTACCGAATAGCACTGTCGGATATTATGTTCAGATTTTTTCTTTTTAATTTTTAAATTCAGTTTAGCCATTTTGGCTGCAGTACCAGCTGCAGACCATTGGGTGGCAGTGCAGCCTCGACTATGAGGTTGCTGGGCAGCGGAAACCCACCTACAGAAGTTTTGTGGATGAAATGAACGCGCGCAGGTGAGACAGCCCCAAATCCTTTATGTGATTAGATATAACGGATTTTAAAGCGTTATGTGCACGTTATATCCCCTTCATTATTTTGGTCTCTAGCGTCGTGTTAATGTGTGTAAACTGACTGCTAACTCTGGTTAGCTACTAAGCCTTATGTATTAACGTCCTTATGCACAGGAAGTAGTCCAGATGGATGAAGTGTCCATATAAGCATATGAATATTCGTTGAAGCTGTTAAAAATGCGAATAACACAGTCCGGTGCAGTGCATCATGGGAAATGTATGCAGGATTTTGCTCCTGGTGAAATTAGCTTTTCTTTATTCCTCCCACATTTTCGTTGTTCAATACAATATAAACATTATAAACATTCAGAAATCAGTACTATGGGAAACTAAATAACAAAAATTATATATACTGAGAAATACCAAATGAAATCGCTGGTTTTACATGTTGAATTGAAAAACGTTACACAGAGCTTTGGGCATGGAAATGGTCGGACGGCCCGTGAAGGCAGCATGTCATCCCGTCCGGGACGCGAGAGGAGCAGGTCCCGCCTCTCTCCTCCTCCTGCACTTGTCAAAGGCCACTCACTGCTCGGGGCTTCCATCACACTCGCCACACTCATCCTCACCCTGGAACCTTCAGCTGATGCCATCATGTTGCCCGTCGCTGGGAGAACTTTCGAGAGCGAGAAGCAGCAGCTGCAGCAGCTCAACAGCCGGCTGGTCCAGTACCTGTCCCGAACCAAGCAGCTGGAGCAGGAGAACGCGCGTCTGATGACCGAGGTCAGCCAGCTGAGGCGAGCGCGGACCCCGGCGTGGGAGCCCGGCTACAAAGTCGAGCTGCGGGAGCTGCGGAGGACCGTGGAGCAGATGGCGTTGGAGAAGTCCCAGGCGGAGATGGAGCGGGAGAAGCTGTGGAGGGAGCTGCAGATGGTCCAGTCTCTGTGCAGCGAGCAGAGCGAAGTGTGCCGGGACATGGGCGGCGAGCTGCGCGGCGCCGAGAAGCAACTCCGACACGCTCACCTGACCAACGGCGAACTTGAGAAGCGCCTCCAGCAGCTGCAGGCCGAGTACATGCGCTTGGAGGAGGCGCACAGGCAGGAGATGGAGCGCCTCCATCGGCAGGTGGAGTCCAGAGTGGTCCCCATCATCACCCAGACCTACCGCGGGCCGCCGGCGGCCTCCGTGGAGGAGGTGCAGGACTACGCCCGGGGACTGTCCGAAGGCTGGATCCAGACCTTCGACATGTACAGGAACCAGGTGGAGGCGATGGAGCAGGCCATCAAGGCGGACCAGGTGAAGCTGCGCGACCTGCAGCGGGAGAAGAGCGTGTACGCCGCGGAGTTGGACCAGTTACGCACGGATGCGCAGAAACAGGGTCAGATACAAGGGAGGCTGGAGGAGCAGCTGGTGCACATGGAGGAGAAGTTCCATGCGGACTGCACTCAGTACCAGGTATCATTTTACTACTGCATCTTTCACCGTTTCGAAGACAACTGTCGTATTACGTAAAGCATCAATGTTCATCACATTTAACGCTCGGAAGAACTGCTGTGTTGACTGAGTCAGTTAAGAGCTGAAGACCACTCCCTGCCTGCACCACGCCCACTCCCACTATTAAAGGGGCGACAGAAGCGCGGCCTTGAAGCAACAATAAGAATCCATTTTCCATTTATGTAATTGCTAAAAATACTTGATATATAATGGGCGTCTTTCTTTCACTTTGTCATCAGCTATTTTTAAACACCTTTCTCTATATCTCGGGTGGATGGACACGCTGGACAGTCCAGTTCACCCAAACAAACCAGGGGTAGGTAATTCAATTATCTGAAGGACCACATCATATGTGGTGACTGTTGTGAGGGGCTGCTTAAATTGAACTGCAGATATGATACAATACAAGTAAAAATAGGGGAGCGTAACCACACCTTAACATTATGAGATTCAAGTGTCTTGCTTTCATTTTATTTACAGTTTGTTTTCCTCACAACATTTTTTTTCTGAGACAAGAAATGCTGTTAAAAGGAACATTGCACAAAAAATATGTTTTTTTATTTAATATGTCAATATGACTATTAATGGATATGGAGCAAGAATAACAAATATAAAATGTTCAGAGAAAGAAAATTTAGAATTAAGAACTGAAACCGTAATGACTGATGAAAAATATCAATTTGTGGTTTTGATGTGACGCCATGAGGGCCTCAGAACTACGTGGAAATGGGCGCATGCGGCCCCCGGGCCGCACTTTGCCCCGGTCTTAAATGAACAAATATAAACACCCTTGTTGGGATGCATTTGGGCCGGGTTATCAAAATGAAACAAACGTGGTCATAAGGTTGGATTCTAATGACTTAAAATGTCATTTTTGGGGGGTTTGACCTTTTAAATAAATATGTGTCTCACACCGCGCTTCCAAGGACTCCGCAGTAAATACATTAGTGTCAAAAGTGAGGTGTTTGTAGCCACTGCCGATCAATGCTTGAGTCGCTGATGGCTGTCCTGTTAGCATAAACCTACTCAGCTAAAGATACATCCCGTCTAAAGTGGATCCTGACATGCTTCTATTCCCAAACCTCTCTGTATCAAGTCCCTGGAGTCGGGCTCTGCCTCCCCCACGCTTTCATGGCGGCTGGATTTCGCCCACCACTTAAACCAATTATCTGTCAGACTGACAAATCCTTATTAGCCGTCCTAAAGATGGCGCCCTGAGCGGGTCGGCCCTTCTCGGATGACAGTGCTGCTGACACACTGTTGGAGATTGTCACAAAGACACATTTTTCCGAGGTTGATCCTTCAGATCACATCTGTTGCTGGATGTCAAACTGGACCTCGAAAAGGTTCCGTCACGAGTCCAGTCGGTGGATTAGATGAGCCACATGATTAATGCAGCGGGATCAGACAGGATTCCGATAAGATCTGTCCCGTCAAGTCACAGTGTCTCCCTCTGTAAGTAAGTAAGTCTCATATAAAATGGTGTCTCGGGATCATCAGGAACAAAGGTACAACTTAAACAAATCCAATTAATCCGGGAAAGAGAGGGGGCTTTGGAGTTAACCATGAACATCTGTAATGCAGTTCCAGCTGCTCACATTGTTCCTTTGATGTCCTCCAGATGATCATTGAGCAGCTGGAGCACCAGCGGAACATGATGGCGCAGGAAATTGATAGGAAGATGATGGAACATCAGCAACTTCTTCAGGTCAAGATGGATCTGGGCATGGAGGTGGCCGGCTACAGGTGACTACCGTCAAGCTTTTTGTCATTTTCTTCTGTTGACTGGTCTGTTTCCAAGCCCTACACCAACGTATCGGAAACAAGAATAAACAAACTACAACACAACTAATGAACCTAAGTGAAGTGCCCCTCAAGAGGTCAAAGTAAAACCATTACTATTTCAGTTACATCTTTTAGAAACGTCTAGGATTGATACCAAAAAAATCAGTTTTAAATACTTATTATTCCGAGCTCAAATGTAAATGTTACTCATTAAAGACATAACTCTTTCATTCATTTTTTTATTGAGTGCTTTGTCTCCCTCCAAATACAAATACAAAACATATTTTATTTAAACCACATTTAATTTAAATATTCTCAATGTGTCTCGTACATTTCAAAATCTACTTTCAATTCTGATGTATTTTAAGGGACAAGAAATACTCTTCAAATAGCCAATGGAAAAGAACAACTGAGAAAAATGATCAAACGAGAAAGTTATGTTTCAGTTGCATCATAATGAACAAAAAACAATGCACAAGACATAAATGTCAGTTTTAAAGTTTTACTCTGACTCCTGGAGGGCCACATAAATCCAGTCAAAGGGCCAGATTTGGGCCCCCGGGCGGCACTTTGCCCAGGTCTGAACTTCAGCATGTGTCAAGGCTAATTCAAACTGGATCTCCTCCAACGCGTGTCAATATTGTGCAAACAATAATAAACATCAACCTTCAATTGAAAACTTGAAAAAGACAATTTCAAATATATGGGAATTTAATGGAAGAAAGGGAGGCGGATGCATGTTTGTCCGGTGTGGAAGGAGGGCCATTACCATCACCACAGTAACCCAACCACAGAGATGCTTCATGCCCACGTTAGCCTCCAGGAATTAGAGACTCAATCTGTTGATGCTCTTATCTCTTGTTGAAGGAGTTCCAGCCTTCAGTGAATTTAGATTTTCGTCTTAGGAGGCCACATTATGCAATGGGATTGTTGCGAGGGAGTGTCACACCCAAACACCAAAGAAATGAAGATGTTACGGAGCTGAGCACAGCGAACCCAAATGTTTTGAAGAGTGATTCACAAGGAGACAGTGACGCGACACAGAATCGACACAAGGTTCAATTTACAGTGATACAATAGAAAACAAACAATCGAGGAAGAGTCTAAACAGAAAGCTTCACCCAACAGAAACACGATGGTCAATAACAACAAAATCAAAGCGTGGTAGTCAAAACATTCTCACAAGTGGAAACAACAGAATCAGGAAAAAAGAAAAAGCATTGATCAGAAACACATACACGAAAATTATTACTCAACTGTAACGCCAATGAAATGTAGTTGATCTGGCACACATTACTGGAACCAAAGTGCTTATAGGCCTATTTATCCTCCCTCTATGTACGAAATTGTACCCGTCCGTCACTGATCATATATTTCCATACGTTCTTTGTGTTGGTATTGGTGTTCACTAAGATATCCACCAGGGGGAGCCGTCAAAAGTTTCTGACAAACTCCTCAACCAAGGTCTTCATACCTCTCGCACAAAAGATGAAACGGAGACAGCGTTGTAGGAGGCGCAACTAGAGGACTAGACTTCACATCATTGTTATCTCTTCTTCGTGACTCTTTAGAGCTATGTATCGGGTAGTAACAGCAACACTGCCCCCCATGGTTTATGGTGGTACTGCTCCACATGGTCCATTAGCTTTGTGGAAACATGCCGAAATACGGACGAAATGAAAGCAGAGCATGGACTGAAGGCTCAGTTTGTATTCGGACCCCTACGTAACGTTGAGCATAACTGCGCCTTAAGACAGTTCCGATGATGATTTGAATGGTAGATTAGATCCAGCCGTGTGCAATTATTCATGGGAACACTCCGACAACCAAAGGGAGAGGGACAAAATGTAAGTGACAGGACAAAATAAAACAGAACAAGTAGAATCCCGCCCAAAAAAGAGAATGACACAAGATAGAAAACCGATCAAATGTTGACAATAAGGATGACAGAAAGTGTCATAATGCCATGATATTGGGTTTTATTATATATTACTTGTGAAGGGAATTCATTCCTGGGTAAAACAGCTATGCAATACTATGGAAATGCACTTAATTACAACTGAAATCCAGTTCCTTTTAAATTACTATTCATCATTATTGAAGTAAACTTTTGATTCGAGCTTCGAGGAGTTGCAGCAAAGACAGATTAAATTATATATACAATTGAAAACGTAATGACTAATGCTGGGCTTTGAATGAGAAACCTGATGTGGGCCACATAATGGCAGGTGAAGGGCCGCATGTGGCCCCTGGGCCTCAGGAAAGACGCAAGCTAATCATTTGTCACTTGTCAAAACCAAGTGAGCGTCCTCAGTTTTAGCCCGATCGTTGATCTCACCGAATACATGAGCTCCCTTCTGCCAGTTGCTGTGAACGCTGTCAGACTTTCACTGGTTGGAGCAACCGGAATAGATCACTGTCATAAACCATCTTAGGAACTGCGCTCATGCTGCACCCTGTAGATTGAATATTCCCACAGTGGGAGGACAAATAAGTGACTCCTGTAATAGCATGGCACGTCTTGTTTTCATGGGCTTAACATAGCCGCATCACTCATGATCACACACCCAGCCACGCTCTTAGCTCAACCCGATGGGTTATTTTAGTTAGTTATTTTAGCGCTTCAGCACCACTTATATGAAGTGAATATGAATCATTTGATATAAAATAAAAATAAAAATAAAGCTCAAAGCAGTGTCACGTCATGCCGCTAATGGCATGTTCTCTTCGCTTACGAAATGTAACTGAAGCAAATGTATTAAACCTCTCCATTTAAATTTTCATTTCAAAAGGAAGGACAAGAAAAGCTACATTGTATCTACATTTTTAAACACCCAGTATCAGGGTGTTTAAGTTCCTTTACTACAGTCAACTTGTCTTTGCCTTTTTGTGATAATTCTATGCTAGAGACCAAAAGGTGTTGCTTTCTGTCGTATTTATAAAAACATCTGGTCCCGTGTTTATGTTCTGTAAACTTCAAGTTGAATTTGCTGATGCTACCTGCAACTCAATGAGATGTAGGTGCTGCGTATGCTGATAGATTCACTGTCTAGTGTTTCATAGCAACTTCGGGCGATGATGGCGGCTTTTTTCAAAGACGTGTACTTTGGTGGTCTATGTGGAAATACAGCGCCCCCAACTACCAGGCACAGTTACTACAATGGCATCACCCATTTCAGGCCGAGACCATAAACACCAATTTTCCTGAGCTCCTTGCCATTTAAATGTGACCTGACAAAACTTTTTTTTTCATTCTCAGGCAATCTAGCACTATATTTGAAGACTTAAGTCAAATATATATGAACAATTTGATGTATTACTGATTTTATTACGGGTCTGTGCTAGGGTTATAACACGAAGCCCAACTGGTCAGTTGTTGACAAGATTTCTTATCTCACGGTGAGACAGCTGGACTTCATGGTTCATCGATTCTCCGATTCCATTACTGCCCTTTGCTTCGGCTTCATCGACCTGCATCTCTGTATCGGTTTCAAGTCCTGCGGTCGCATGGGCCACTCCAGTCCAGATAAAGGCCTGAATGAAAATGATGTAAACATGTCTTTTGGAATGAGAGGACCTGATTCAGCTCAACGCCTGTCTGTGATCCATCCATGTACAAGTCCGATCCGATCATCTTTCTTCGTGTCTGGGCTGCTTTTTGCGTCACAGTTGGACATGACTGCTGAATAAATTCTTAAACATGAGTTAGCTGCTCTTCCATCTGAAGCAGTGTGTCCTGTAGCAACCACTCCCTGAACATTCATAACAAAGTAATGTGAAACAGTTCTAAAAAGAAAACAGATACACTTTTAATCATGGAATAAACCTCCCTGGAAGGTATTGTTGGGTCATTGTTAGCGGATTGTTTACAAATGGATAATGCCTGGAGTGTCTTCCTCTATGTTTTTGAAAACTGTTCAAGAAAAGAGACGTACGACGTTTATTTCCTTTTGGCACAGTTTCAATGTCACTTCCATAACAACTGATGCATTTCACTGAGGCGACCTTCTGTGGCATGTGTAGTTGCACATTGTCACGAGTCAGCGTTGGGATTCCTGGGGAAGCGCGGACAGCCCCGCTTTGTAGCTGTTATTTTTAGGCCAGTCATTTGGGAGGAAGCGCTCTCCAGTAGAGGTTGCTCCATTTGGAAGGACTACTGTTTGTTGTCGATTAGTATTTGACTCGTAGCCAAGGATAGGTGAGACGGCAGTTACTTACGCTTCCTCGTAAGTGATTCTTAATGGTTGTGACCGTATATGGTCGGTTGCTCTCATTGCTGCTAGTTGTGAAACTATTAGCTTCAGAGAGTGGCGATGGCAGAGCTGGAGGAAGTCGAGCGTCTTTTAAGGTATTCATATGTCTTAGTTGTTTATATTTGTTAATGACAGAAAGTTATTGTCAAGAGACATTTTGAGTTATGTACCTTTTGTCTGTTGTTCGCAGGTCTCTCTTGGAGGGTGAGAGAGCAGGTATGCAGGAGGCTCATAGGAGGGGGAATCACCAGCAAAGAGAGCGAATCATTGGTAATTCACTGCAAGAGTCCGTGCATTGCTCAGTGCATGTCTCGCATTTTGAAGGATATTTCTACTTCTACTTCTATTTCTATTTCTACTTCTGGAATGATGTGTTACTAAAATCATGTGAGGAGTAACATTGCTGATGAAGATCTTATTTTGACTATTAATACATCCTCAGCATTCAGGTGTGATCCAATATTATAGTTATTATTAAGTCAAAAAAACAGAACAATACAGGGAAGGGAAGACAATAATGATGGGTTGATGAAGTTTCATGACACAGTGTCCTGATTTTCAGATGCCACCAGATGGCACTGTCTGCTGTAAAATGTTTGGACTTGAACAACTAATTCAATGAAACCTTGCGTAATTTATAAACCAAGAGCGCCACCTAGTGGCCTTTAAAAATAGGACACTGTTTCATCAACCCTGCAATACTGTCTCATGAAACCTCATCTAGCCTCACTAGAAGACACATTCAAAATAAAACAGAGATCCTTTTCTAAATAAGTTGATCTCCACATGAATGTGGTCACATCCATCCATCACAATCCTCTATGAAGACCTTGGTTGAAGGTCGGTTTCAACGGTGCTTTGGGCACGTTAGAAAAGCTGTTTTAGTTTTTAACCATAATCAACATTTGTCACAATATTTATTTTGAGTTCTTACTGTAAATAATGAATTCTCACCCGTAACATGTGCCAAATTTGGGACATAGAAGTCTTATATTGTCAATCCTAAAACAAGGAAATAGAAGAACATGACAAGAGGAACCAACCCTTCTTTATTTGTCAAAAAGATTGGTCATTTCTTGCTTAAGTCAGCCATATTTGAAGTTCATAGAAGAGTCATTGCATGTATATAAAGCTTTTCAAGAGCTAATCTGGTGTGACAGAACCTATATTTTTATGTTCCAGATATCAAGTTGCCCTCCCAGCCTTACACCCCTCGAGCTGCCACAACAGTCAGACAACATCGAGATGTCACCTTCACTCCCCGACCCTCGTACCTGGGTAGATCATCTTTGCCTTCTGGATCCCGGAGCCCCTCCAGGGTCATTCCCATCACTGTAACAGGGAGATCTCAACACCAGAGTCCTGCGTCCAGAAGGGACATGATCTCCTTCAACAAAGCCAGAGCTGCCGCTTCAGTCCCTGTTCAAACCATCACCAAAGAGAAAGTAACAGTCCAGAGCTCGAAACCCGTGAGTCAGAGTGCACGCAGCTTAACATCGGAGGAGAAGAGAGTGGAAATCAAACAGGTTTCTCAAGAGAGGAGCCAGCCAGTGATGGTGTCAGAGCAGATGGTGTCCCCAACGTTGAAGGCAAAGAGTCAAACAGAAGTGAAAACTGAAAAGCCAGTGGAGAAAGTTGAGGAGAGTGAACTTGAAAGTGATGTCAGAGATAAGGAGGGAGCAGAGGTTTTGCTTGGTCCGAACGAGAAAGCGGTGCTAGATAACGTGTCTGTCAAGGAGATCTTTGAGAAAATGATGAAACCAGCCGGGTTGGACGCAAAGGCGTGCTCCTCTGGAGAGTCAAAGGTGACCTATCATGTGGAGAAGAGTGAAATGGAGGATGGCACGACTAAAACGCAGATCGTGCTGCAGTCTAAGGTGGAAGAGGAGGTGGATATTTCTGAGGACGCCGCTCTGGGCGAGCTACTGAACCAGGGCGTGAAGAAGATGTCGCTGGAAGACATCAAAGATGCGGCGACAGCAAGTATGATCAAGAACCTGCTGAGTGGTCTTCAGGGAGATGAGAACCTGGAGAATAAGTCGGTCAATGTGGAAATCATTGAGGAGCCTGTGGAGTCGTACAGCGACGAGGAAGAAGTGGAGGAGCAGGGGTCAAAGCTTTTCGAACCCTCCACTTATTTCCAGATCGAGGAGCTGGATAACGTACCACACGCTGAAAAAAGTGACCAACGTCTGTCATTCACGGAGGATGCTGCGCTTGGGTCCACTCACGAGGCTCCCAAAGAGCCTGAATATTTGTCCCCCGAGCCTGAGGCCAGCGAGTATTTTGTCTCGACCCCTGATGATAATCTGTCTGAGCTGGAGGAAGGTGGTGGCATCACCTCCTATGGGCACTATGGCCTGGTGGACGACCTCTCAGATGAGAGGTACTATCAAGATGAACGTCTGCCACCAAGCAGAGTGATAGTGGAGGAGAGCCAGGAGTACAAATTTGTGCCAGATGATCGGCACTTCCCCAAGGAAAGCATTCCGGAGTGTATCATAGAGGAGGAAGTCCGTGTCTCGCCCATCGTCCAGGAGTCGGTGCTGGAGTTCCTGAGAGAGGACAGTCTGGAGCCTCAGGAGCAGCTGAAAGGAGCGTTGGAGAAGCTGCAAGAGTCGGTGTCAGGCCCTCTGAAGGAGGAGTTGGCATTCCTGACCAAAGTCAGCAGTGAAAGCCCCCAGAATGTAGCCATCAAGAAGGTTCAGCAGACAAGCGGGAACGGAACCATGACCATCGTCGCAGAGCTGAATGTCTCTCAGTCGCTGGAGGAATCTGGGCTGCTGGAGGAGGAGGAGGAGGATCTCTCCCGGGAGCAGATCATGGCGGCGCTGAAGTCATCGAACCTGGACAAGGCATTTCAGAGCGGAGCAGGGGGGTACAGCTTCACCATCTCCAAAGAAGAGGACGATGAGGACGAGGAGTTTGAGGGGTTCGGCGAGGAAGGGGAGTCGGCTTGTGTGACAACAGAGAGGATCATCAAAATAGGGCCGTCGGAGGAGTCGTTCACCTTCCAGCTGGAAGGGATGAGCTCAGATGACGGACAGCAGGCCCACATCCTGCCGACCAAGATTTCCCATGAGAAGAAAATTGCAACGGTTTACCTGGAAAGTTCGACAGACAATTGAAGTACAAATGTTCTAAAACTTCCCTGTCCCTCCCAAACCAACCTGTTGCAGAAAAAAGACGTAGATAGAAAGGTGTCCGCGTAGGTCCAGATTCAGTCAGGTTGAGTTAATTGGTTTAAGCCTAACCCAAATGTGGAGAGGCGGACGTAGACATCAGATACTTATCGTCTTTGAACAGAGCTTTTTAGAAGGGTTCTAGCACTTTTCAGTCAAAGACACAAGTGAGGTTGATGTGACTACCATCCTGAAGCTCCTCACTTTGCAACCGCGATTGGTCCTCAAGTTTCCTGTACCACTCGAGGCCTTCCTTTGTCATGGTAGCTTCTCTGGTCTTCCTCCTGGTAGCTTTGTTTCTCACTCACCATTGAAGGGTAGATGAGGTTTCGTGAAACAGTGTCCACCAGGTGGCACTATCTGCTGTAAAATGTTTAGATCTGAACAACCAATTCAACACATCATTTCTAAACAATGAGTGCCATCTATGGCCTCTGAAAATGAGGGCCCTGTTTCATCAACCCTGCAACACTGTTTCGTGATACCTCACATCTACCCATCACTACTCCTCAGAAAAACACGTTTTAATTAGTCAACATTAGACATTTTTTTCTATGTTTGATGCTAGAACAGCTATATATGTGTGTTTTTACATGTATTATGATGTAATACAAAGGAAATGAGCAAGACATAAATCCCTCAACTGTCTTTGGAGTCACTATGCTCCTGACTCGTGAAAAGGGAATAGCCTCAATGTGAGATTTATTCATTGAATTCAGACATATTAAAAAGTTCAAAATCAAATGTATCATTGATAAAACCTGTTGATTGACATTTACAATGACTGCATTATATTATTACATCTCTAAAGGGATTTGATATATATGACATAAACGGTTATTAAATGATGTGTCCTTGCACAAAAAAAAAAAATTGTATTGTAGTTAAATGTTTCTTTGTTTTCTCGGGTGCCTTAAGCGCTCGGATAAAGCCATATTTTACTTCATACAGTTCCTCAAAAAGCTAATTTTACTGGGACTCCTGTGATTTTATTTTTGTACTTTCAATTCAGTCCAGCTTATATCATTTTAGAAAGTAGGTTGTGATTGAGGAGATCTAATTGTTAGAGTCTATGCTCTCACTCGCGGCTCGGAAGTGTCTCCTTAGCTTCGCGTGTGTGTTCATGACGGCTCTATTCTGGGCTCATCAGCTTAGTGGCACTTGGCCTCACATGTGTTCCGGTGTTGTTTACCAGCCGTGGCAGAAGTAATCACAGCATGGCTTTTGGGATCTGATCTTTAAATAACACTATGGTTCTCTACGTCTCGGGTGTCTCTGATATGACCCTCCAAAACTGAGCAAAACATCGCTCAATGACTTTTGACCGTGAATAACAAAAGGTGAGGTTGAGTAACGTAGGTGCTTATAATGTTCTCACCGATGACATAATTGTGTGCCATACGTCAATGTACTCCTGAGTTTTTGATCACTTATTTTGTTGCTCAAACACTCTGCCTTCTCTAAGAAGAATGTTTCATTGGCTCTTTTATAATAACTGACATTTTAATTGGAATCATCATTAAAGACCCGGTGGCCATGTTCTCACTTCTGCTTCATTATTTATGTCTCCGTATCTACACAATCTTTCAGCATAACCTTGCATTCTACAAGTCAAGATGAAGTGGTACAGTGGTACACTCGGTTCTCCACCACAATCTGTTCCAGAAGGCCGTTCGAGAAGCGATTTGTTCAAAATCTGAATCGATTTTTCCCATTACAATGAATGGAAAAAGAAATAATGCGTTCCAAGCCTTAAAATAGGCTTTTGTAGGAGTGAATGTAGAGTGTCTGCTGCAGGTGCGCTGTTCCTCTATGTGTGTGGCCGCTGCATGTGGGAGGGGTTGCAGAGTGAGTGACGTCTCTCCAGAAGTGAAGAGGTGCCCGGTGCGTGTCCAGCTCTGAATGTGCGCTTCTGTGCAGTTTGGCTGTGACAAAGTCACAAACCAAGTCACGCTCTGTCTCTTGCCTCATCCCTGTCCCAGCTCCAGCCCACAACAGGACATCAAACCCTGGAGTGTTGCTCCAGCCTCGGAGGTGTGGAGAGCGAGCACCTCCCCTGTGACACTCTACCACGGTCCAGTGTGGAGACAGGAAAGGTTTTACACCTCAGTATGAAGAAAAAACAGTCAGTAAATGTAGCTAACGGGACACATCTGCAGCCAGAGGCTGCGTTATACATAATAACAAAGTGCGTCGTGGCTCAGCTGATCAGTCCGCGCACGTTATGTTTTTTCCGGCTTTTTCGTGGCCGTTCGAGTTCTGGATTTTCGTTCGAAATCTGAATCAAAAAAATCTAGAAATTTTGTTCGAACTCCGATTTATTCGAAGTCCGGGACGTTCGAAAACCGAGGTACCACTGTACATATAAACCATAGGCACTTTGGTGTCAGTTTTGAAGAGCATTGGTGAGGTTAAAAAAAAAAAGAAAAAAAACAACGCATAATGCTTTCATTAGAGCAAACTGGGGCTTGGTTCTATATCCAGTTTGGTCTTGGTCTCGAGTCTGTCTTAAGCCATCAGTCTTGGACTTGGACTTGTTTACATGGGATTCATTCTATGTTACTTCAACTCTTCTACTCTGTCGCCCTTCATTCACTGTGGCTGGTTTGTCCAGTTTATTAACTGTTTTTTGTTCCCCAACAGACTGAGGTGGTTACAGCTTAAACATAACAGAGGGGGAAATTGAAGATGACAAACTAACCTTTTTTGTGATTTTCTTAGGTATTATTGATGAGAATAAGATTATCTTCACTGAATGGTACATAGTTCCTTTGACAGTCTTGAGATTTACTGTAGATTTTTCCCTCAAACTCTCTAGTTACCAAGATAGCAAAGTGGAAGATGAGAGGCGTAACTCATATTCGGAGGGGGAATAAACACTTCCTGGCAACGTGTGAACGCACCAAACATCCCAAAATAACCCCCCTGGCAGTCAAGGGGTTTAGATTTCACCTGCGCTCCCATGTCAACATCAGGGAAGTTTTATTGTTTGGACTTAAGAGCAGAAGAAAGTGGTCAGATGTCTTACGTAACTTTAACTGGAAGCACATGGCTGTCACTCCAAAGAGAACACATGGAGTGATGCAACGCGCTGGCTCTCCTTCCTCCAACTACATGTGAAAAGCAAGGGAACGAAAAAGCTGAAGCTTTCCCTCCCTGAGCGAAAACACCGTGTCATCTGGAGCGGATTCGTCGGGATGTTTTGGCCGTTGCTAGGGTTGACGTAATGGAAGCAGCACAACAAAGTAGCGGGGACCAATGTTCAGTGTGTGTGTGTGTGCCTTTGTTATCGATGTTTCTGGAGCTCTGTTTTTGTACAAACCCAACTTCCTTCAGATAGAAGAGCGCGCTGATGACAGCTGGTGAAAGTTCACCTTGTGTCACAGCACTTGAAATTGTGCTGAAGGCTTATCTGAGCCCCTCTTGGTTTGGAATCAACAACAAAGACTCATAGCAACAGAACTATATCCAGACACGTTGCTGCTTGTTGGATAGTAGAAGCCCCTCAGTTGATGCTGCAGAGCTTTCACATGCAGCTCATGGACCTTTCTTCTTTCTGTCAACAATAATCCCATAGACTAAAACAAGACAAGTGAGATGAGACTCAAGCACCCAGCCTTAACCCTTATCTTACACAAGTCAAAGGGAAGTACAGTGTGAAATTGCGCAGCCAAAGTGAATTCATTGAAGGTGGACTGGCGTCCGATGTCTCTTGGTATTGAATGCTCTGACAGCTGGAGGATACAGCTGACTCAGCCAAATTCATGCTGGCTTTGATTTCATTTTCAGGTGCCAAAATACCACAAGGGTTTCACTTCAGTTACGGCGGCATTGGGGTCGCTGTCCCTTTAATTGACAGCCATTGGAAAGTGGAGTCGCCCATCAGTCGGCTGTGTCCGCTCCGAGAAAACACAATGTCACTGTGTGACACCCGCCCGAGGCACTCGGCCAAGATTAGCATGCGACTCTGATAACAACACGTCTGAAAGGTAGAAATAGCCTCATCTGAATGCCACCAGCATTGTGGCTTCAGTATCGGCCGCATTTATGACCAGAATAGGCGCTGACACCTGCAGGCTGCTGGCCTTTACGTGAAGCCCTCCACGGATTCTTTGGCAGATAAAAAAGCCTGTGTCATGTTTGATGATAGCGTTGTCCGGTGTTACTAATGCGGCGCTAAAGGTTGTATCTGAGGGAAACATCAACAACTGCTGGGCTTTGAACTCGACTTCTTCCTGTCTTCCTGTCAGTCGTCTTCAGTTCAGCAGTGTCAGCTGCCTCTGTGGAAAAGTGGAAAAGTCTTGCCCTCAGGATTTCCATATGTTCAGATGGCAGCGATAGAAGAGTCATCTCCAGGCATGTGTTGACAAAGTATTCCTCACAAAGAAATACACATCCGTACTTAGGTTGTATAGTAGAAAACATCATGATGGCGGTAGAATCTAGACAAGGCTCTTCTCAGGAAAGGGTAAGCAAGCGTCGAAAACATCATCATCTGGCTTCCAACAGTCATGTCATTTAAGACTATTGAGCATTTATGCTATCTCAGTATGAAAACTCTCTCAGACGGTAAATAAGTCAGCGATAATTTGGGGAATAATAGAAGCCCTGATTCACACACCCCAGGAGCCAATCAGAGGTCAGGACAGCATGTGAGGAAACCTGAGCTCAAAATCGAACAATCTCAGAAGCACCGACCAAACCACGTGTCGCCTCAAGGATGGTGCAGTTAGTGGCAAGAAACTGGTCAGTGTTGCTGGCAAAATATTTTCTTTATCATTTCTATCTGTGGTTCACTTTGTATCTCACAAACTCACGGTTTTCAGTTTCAGTAGTTCCCTTTTGACAAGGCTCATTGTGGTCCAGTTCCATTAAGCAACATGGCCTTTATTCGTCCCAAGGTGGGGAAATTCAACATGTCACCGCAGCCAATGACAACAAAGACACTGACACATATCAAAGACATTCAAGATACACAACAAACATCAAAGACGTCCACTAAGCATCAGCAAAAAAAAAAAAAAAAACACTGTCAAACAGCACAAGACAAATAAATAAATACCCATAATATACTGTATTTAAAAAAATCATGACAAAATAAATAAATAAATATTATATGAGTAAAGCTAAGTAAATAAATAATACATAGATAATGATAAGTTATCATTAGTGGATTATCAACATTTTAAACATTTGTGAAGCAGACAGATTGAACTCAGCTGCCTTCAACTGGCAGGAATGTGACATTATATTGTGGGACAGGTCCTGTGGATCATTGTGTGTGTTTGGTGTTGAAATTGTATTTGTGTTTCACGCACATTAGAGATAACAGGATTGGAGGGAATTCTAGTGCCAGAAACCCCAGTTCAACTCCTGCCCTGCGGGGGCGCCAGACAACTAAGGTAACTACACTTGTTTTGTGGTCAAACTCTAAATGCATGAAACCCTTTTGTGTGAGTCATATGAAGATAACAAGAGTTAAAGCTCACAAGAGTTTGACTCTTGAGGCTTTCCACCCTCTCACCAAGTGGATTTGTTCTGAATACGTCCAACGCTGAGCAGTTTGTTGATGTCATGATCACTACCTCACATCACACCAGTCTGTCAGACCTGATATTTTGCCTCCCTTGATTTGTATTCAGCGTCGGCACCGTGGGCTGCCTGGCTTCATGTTGGTGTTTCTGCCTGCCACATGCCATTGCTCTGAGTCACAACAGCCTGGGGGGAGCCTGAAGGGGGTGCAGGTCTTTCATCGTCCGACATTCTGATGTAAACCATTGGCACGAGGAGGAGTCTATTCAGAGATGTCGGATGAAGACGTGAGCTCATATGTCACATTCTATGAGATTACATAATGCATGCATTCATGCTGTACTGTCTGTATACAGACACATGATGTACTGTCGATTCATGAGAGTGAAACTCCCACAGCTCAAAAAGAAGTCGCCCGATGACTCTATATGAGAGTGAGTGGTTGTCTGTCTTTATATGCCTTGTGATGGACCAGTGGTCTGTCCTGACTCTCCCCCTCCCTCCACCCTAAGTAGCCGGGAAGTGAATGAAAATTCTGCTGATGTTTACCACTGAATCAAACTACTCTACTGTTCTGATGACTCACTGTGCAGGTCACTTTCCATCGGAAGAAGAACCAGGAAAAAGAGATGAAACCACTGTGACATTATCTTCCACAGGGACACCGGATGCATCCCACAACTCTGGCACGCTTCCAGTCCGCCTCATAGTCTCTGAATCTAATAACACCCTCCTGTCAAGGAGAGAGAGCTCTGACAGTAGACAGTGGCTGCAAGAGCAGCAGTCAGCCGTACTCATGTCATACTACTGTCATACTATCAGCATCACAGTTCCAAAAATGGTCTTATGATGAAATGAATGTTTATATATAGGAGGCGAAAAGAACAGTTGATCGCACAAAATAAATCATTTTGTGATTTTTCTTGAAGATGGTGTGGAATAACATCAATGGCCGATGTGTTGTTTGATGCTCAGAAATTCACGTCCATCAGGTTGTGAATCTTTATCTTCCCGACTATTTCCAAACACTTGAAGATTTCATTCGCAACTTCTAGTCAACCATCTTGACTGCTGGGCTGTCGATGGACGGCAGGTGTGCCGTTGCTGTCCTGGAGGTGGGCTGTCTTTGAATTATGTGCCTGGTCCAGTTTGGCTCCGTTTGCTGGTTCTGAAGCGTTGCAAAAATGAAGGTCAAATATAGGTCACACTTGGTTCAGATTGGGACAGATTCAGACCCTGCAAGTCTTGGCGTTAGATAGTTTTAGTTTTTTGGCATCTGACGGATCCAACATGAAGTTTTTGCTTGTCACCGTGGACCTCATGCGTTTTGTTTACACACTGAATCAAAGTGGATAAATGATCTGTTAGCTAAGATGCAAGTGGAACTGTGAGTCAGTTGGTTCCTAAACTGCAAAACCTCCAGAGATGATCTCGGCAGCTTTTATTGAACCTCAAATGGTTCTTGCGGTGGCATGAGCAGGAAGTGGCGTCAAGCGGCGCGGGAAAAGTCGTAATCGCAATCGTGTGGTCACCGGAGGGAGGATGTAAATCCATATGGGAATCTGATGGACTGTCAGAGAAGTTTAACTCCGGGATGAAACTCAGATGTGCAGGGAATCATGTTCATAACTGACTTCATTCGTCCTGTGGTGAGTGAGATGATGCTGTACATGTAATTATAGCGGTCCGGGGGACTTTCCCCTGTCAGCAGTGTAAACACTCATTTTGCTGGGAGCCTGAGCGAGACACTAAATATGAAACGGTGAGGTCACGATTACACTTGCGCACTGCAACACTTGAGCGTTTCCCAAACAATGAACGGCATGTCATGTGAAGTGTTGTGTTTTCTGAGTGATGATGGAAGGCGACGTAGGTCCATTTAGGGCAGCAGCATTCCTGAGTCAAAAACAAAGCCCATCTATCCTCTGGGCCGCTCCCCTTCCTGAATGGAAAATTTGAATTCTCCCTCAAAGCTGAGAATGAATGCAGTTATGGATTTTTGGAGTGTCCTCACCGCTCAACCTTTCTCTGCAAACATTTCCAAAACATAGACGCTGGAGCGCTCGCAGCCTTCAGCACGGAAAACTTGACCCACGGAGAAACACAAGTCCTGCTTTGTGAAGTTGGTGCTCATGTTGGAAACCCAGGTGACTTCACAGCAGAAATCACAGCAGATTAGCTGCAGATCATAGGATTGGTGGAGGGATGGGGCGATCTGGAGGAATTTGTGTGGGGGCGCGTCAACACACACACAGACAATGACCTGACACATTGAGACAGAGAGCTGCAGATCACCTCTCTCCAGTTTTCATGCAGCAACATGGCGCTTCACGTTGAATCTCAGTGGTCGTTTAAAGCCTTTGTTCACGAGACACAACGTTATACAAAGGTCACGTAAAGAACCTGCATCCGAGCCGAGCTCATGTATTGTTCCAACCCTTTGATGATGACTGACACTACTTTGTACGCCAAAAATATGAGTCATCACCCGACAAGGAGGGTTTTTTCCAAGCGTGTCTAATATCAGGTCAAATACACAGGAATGAACAATGAATGCACAGTGTATTATGTGCACTAAAAGCAATGTTACACCTGCGTGGTCGGTATCTAATATCATTTGTAAAAAAAAAAAATCTTAAATACAGTCCATTTGTCGGCCTCATCCATGGGGCATTAATTATGTTTTGACTCGCTGTTTCAAAACACGCTTTCAGCTCACAAAACAAATCAATACTGATCAATATTTGGGAGGAAAAAACACTCTAGTGCTCCACGTGTGAGGGCGTCAAATATATAATAGACATTACATCTAAATTCTTACTACAATAAGGAGGAGGAACCAATATGAGTTAAGTTTTAATCGTTAACTATGAATGGGGAACTGAAGAATGAGCGTCTGTTACAGCGTGCTTCCCTCTCGTGGCCGTTTGTTGTTACTGCATTTATCCTGTCGTCCTTGGACTTCTTTGAGCCAACAGTGACTTTATACTGTGTTATTATGAAGTTAAGAGACGCAGAATTCAACTCATTTTTATCGCAACGGACGAAAAAAAAAAAAAAAAAAAAAAAAAAGTTTTTGTTACCGTAATACCCGAAATAGACTGGCAAATGATTTGAAGTCGCAGTGACGTCACAGGCGTTCTCAGTAGTGATTTTAGTCCACACTGGAATATAAGGAAAGGGATAAATGTCAAGCGCCAATTTAAAACAAAACTGCTTGTTTGTATATGAAGACATTGTGGTCATGGCTGTGTTTGGATGGGTTTGTTGAGGAAGAGACGCGCTCAAATATATATATATATATATATATATATATATATATATATATATATATATATATATATATATATATATATATATATATATATATATATATATATATATATATATATATTTGTGATAAATAAGTGATAAAGACATTTTGTTTTTTCACTTCATAATGACAATGCATTTTGGTGATCAATTTCTGTTTATTTAATTTAATATTTTTAGATTAATCTGAATAAAAAGGCTCAAATGAAATCACGTGATCATCAGAACGTTAGCGTTGCACCTCTACTTGTCTGCCACAAGGTGTCAGTGTCGTAGCACAAAAGATGCAGGCTAGTCCTACTCAGCCGGCTAGTTGTGCCTTCCTCTCCATCTTCTTTTTACCTTCCGGGGTTTGCGCATCTATCCAGAGCCAATACCGAAAACCGGCCCTCACGTGTTCCTCCCTCTTTTCTACCTGGTACCTCCATCTCCAACATTCTTCGTTAAATGTAAATCGGCAATTTCACCCGGACAAAACATCTTTTAAGCATAAATAGTAGGACTGAGTGATGTTTTAAAATAGACAGCAGATTTTACCACGATGTATTGTATATATATCTGTGTTTTTAGCGATGACAAATCATTTGAAACTTATCCCTGTGCGATTGTTTTCTATTGTATCGTTATATAGAAAATATGAAAATTAAATTTAATGCCTTTTAATTTCCCTTGGCTACTGTCTGTGGTGCTGTTGGCTTGTTGTTGAGGCTGAACTAACCCTCAGCTTCGCAGCTGTCTCCTCCAGATCTTCCTATCGTGGAAGTTCATCTTGAAGAAACCCCTACAAGACATAACCAGCTTTGCAGACAGTCCAGGGAACATTTTTAACAGCTACAAAAAATCAAGAAGTACACATCTTTGACTATTGACAATATTTTAAAGTGATGAATGTGAGTTTATATTATTTGATTTTATTTTTCATTCAAGTGGAACAGTATTGCAAAGACTTATCTACTGCGCCTCTCTGTTGGAGCTACTCTATAAAAAGCTGTTTAAAAAGTGTTTAGGTGTCACATTTACATTTTACTGCCCGTGTAGCTGCTACTTCTGCGGTCGTAAACAGGATTTAAATTGCAAAATGTAAACAGTAGCTGAGCTTTTAAGGTAAAAATGGAAGTATATATAGCTAAATGAGCATTGCCTGTTTTTTCCGAAAGGCTTATGGTTTTTGTAGATGGCAGCAGGAAAAGAGAGGAAATGTACATTTCCTTATGAAAATATCCTTACTTAAATCCGTGCCAAAATTCCGCGCCAAATAAACAAGAGGTAATGTCTGTGTGGCGGCTTTGAGAAATTGGTCTCTGGAGATTCTCCTGGGTTAATTTATGCCCGACCGAGCTGCTGCTGTATGTACTGTCACCACTTTCAACATGGGGCAGGTTTGTGTGCGCGTCGGTCTAAGGTGACTTCAGATAGTTCCGGGAGACTGGGGCTGCCGGTTGGTTCTGGCAGGCCATGAGACGAGCCCTGTATTTGTTTGTTTGCCCTGTGAGTCTCTGACCGGCCAGTCAGGGCTCAGTTTGGCCCGGGTCCCTCCTGGGCTTCTATTTCTGTAACCCAAGTGGCTGGTAATGAAGCTGGTGGGGTTGGCATGGACCCTCAGCAAACCCAGAACTGATCAGACCCTTCTTCTTCTGCCTTGGCAGCCGCACTTCATTCGCTCCCTCTGGCTTCCTAATTTAGTAACGGTGGGTAAAAATATGCGCTAACGAACAAGGTCTGGTATGTCAGGCTGGCGTCCAGAGAGGAGGGAGGGAGGGAGGGAGGGGTGAGGAAAGCGTGGGTGGTTGGGTGGGTGGGGGGGTGTTTTCACAGCAGGCACCCAGTGACAGGGGGAGAGCCTCTCAGACCTCTATGACATGTCTGTGTTTGTAAATGCACGGACTGTGTGTGTGTGTGTGTGTGTGTGTGTGTGTGGGAATAATGACAAGTAGAGACCAGCACTTAACATTTCCCAGCGTTGCCAAAACTCCATTCAAAAGATTCTCATCCGTCTTCTGTTTATTAACCAGCCTCCATGGTTGGATCAAACTCCCCTGCTTCATCACGTCATTGCTAACAGCCAGTCCTGGCTGACCAGGGTCCCAGGAGCCATTTTTTTTAATGTGAAGACGCAGGAGGACTCAGCGACAAGCTCTCACTGACTGCAGTCGCACCTTCAGCACATTCAGAGTTGCTGGTTAAGCTTGGTTAACTCCGATGTTTGGCCAGTACCTGACTCCGGCTTTGCCCTCATCACAATGCACCAGCACATATGTTGTCCACCAATATTCCAAAGCGTATTGATTCACGCTCTGCCATGGGATTACACACACGCACACACACACACATATATATATATATATATATAGAGAGAGAGAGAGAGAGAGAGAGAGATACAACTTACCAACTTAACCAGGGCATACAGCGTTTAAAAAAGTATATTTAAAACATTTTTAATTGACTTATCTCACTTATTGACTCTAGAAACTTCCTTCACACAGCCAAACTTCACATCCCAACTCTTGACACCTATGGAGTTTGAGACTTTGCACATGTCTTTGAGTCAATGCCATGCATTATTTCTTGATGTGCGAAGGGTAACTGGTGCACATCTAAGAGCCGTGTGTGCAGGCTATATATGCAGCAGAAGAAAAACACATTTTGATGTATGTTTACTTCATGCACCTTGATACTTGTGGAAAGACTCCAAGAAAAAAAAATAACAGCCAATACGTTCATGAAACTTACTTTTAGGTAAGACACAAGGGCTTTCAGTCAGAAGTTTGATATTTTTCTATTCACTTGAGAAATATATGAAGTTCGAAATTAGAGTTTGAAAATAGTCATTTAAAAAAAAAAACTAACAGTTTCAAGGTCTGTCCTGGTATTGCTCTGTACTGTAATTTTTAAGGTGTTAAGTCTCAAACAAAGATGTCAGTAATGACTAAAATACAGTTTAGTATAATAATGCTTGCGTTGTTACAGAGAATATCTTTACATTTCTTGGCATTTATGGTAATAGTACTAGAAGGAATGTCAATATAAAGCCTTAAAAAAAGATAAAATTAGTAAAAAAAAATCCTTAAAATCAGTAGGATTGAATATATAACCGCACAGTCACAGTTCTGATTCATGATCTCTGCCAAACAATGCTCTAGCGTGAGGTATAAACATGTTCAACAACATTGATGACTAAGTCACAAAAAAAAAGAGTGATCTAAGGTGTTTTTTTGATCAGTAATACATAATGAAACTGAGACCTTGGCAGCAGAAGAAGCCGTATATACATTCGTGCTGCATGTTGCTTCATTACATTTCACGGATGGCTGCTCCAAACACACCTTGTGTGTAAGAAGAATAGCCAGCGCTCATGGAAGAGGTTCAAGCTATGACCTAGTTGCACCTTCTTCTTGGAAAAGTATATTATCCTCACAGGTTTAGTGATTTTAGTTCTGAATGCCGATTCCCAGACCACTTGTTTTCCAGGCACGGTAGCGAAAACCTGCGGAATATTAGCTGGCAAATCATGTCTGACAAGGCAGTAAATCAGCAAACATTTAAGTTGCTCAGCAACATGTATTATTGTGGAAACTCAGTGTCTGTTCTAGCAGCGACGTTCAAGTTGAATTAAACGTCATTTTCTCTCCCTCCATCCTGCTAATGGCTACAGTGAACCGCTGTAGGGGTTCAGCTATACCTCCCTGCGTCTGCCAGCCAGAGCGGGTCGAGTACAGCATCTCATCGTCCATGACATAAACACAAGTGTAAGAAGTGTGGCGACGTCCAGGGGAGCCGAAGCTACTGGAGCTACTGGGCGACCTGCAACAGAAACCTTGAGAGACGCCGACCTTCTCAAGAACCTAATCCTCACAGTTAAAAACCAACTTCAATGTGAAGCAGCTAGCTTAAAACGCGACATAATTTTAAGTTTGAAATGATTTATTCCTGTAAGAAAAGTGAGTTTGCAGAGCCATCTCTCAGGAGCCATTTCATAAATAGATCTTGTGTTGCTTGATTTGTCATATTTAGCTGCAGATTGAGTGGGGAATTGAGAGTAATTATGACGATGATTTGGTGAGCGCCGTCTCCTTCCACACCCGACTAATGGAGGCATCTGCTCATCAATCACCCAGCTCTCATTTCGCCTGATATGTCACAGTTATTTGTTCTAACCGCAAACTTGCACCTCAAATTTGAACAGCTGTCTCCACTTCCTGTGTTAGGTCTCCGACAGACGCTCATCCTTGAACCTGTGCTGATAGCAGTTTCGAGATGAAACCGACTTTTAACGTGTGTGTGTGTGACTCCAGAGTTTCTAAAACAGACTGAGCAGAATTCTAAACATTATTTACTGCCACAAACGCCGCTACTTTTCATTTAAGAACAGGAACAAACAATAAATTCCCCTTTTAACAGAAAATCAAAGTGCACAATAGCTGCTAAAGTGCCGGCGCGGTTTAACGCTTCAACAAAGGTTTGGCATTGTGACTCACTCCAGATATGCTAATGCTATCCCAGCTGCTCGACTTCAGATAAACAAAGTGTACGTGCATGTCGCGTAAGGAACGTGATTCGGTGGCACAATCGAAGTAATTGTGCAAGTAATGCTGTTGTGGAGGAGCTCTTCCCTTTGAGCGCGCTAAAGCTGTCTGCGCCATGACGTGATAGCTACAGGATGATAAGATAATCTCTCCCTCCATTTCTCCATCTTCCATGCCAGTGTTTGGCCTCACAATAGTTCTAGGTTTCAATTGTTCTCTGCTGTGGCAGTGTGGCTTAAACGTGTGTTTATCCTTCCCCAAACCTTGGCCTTGTTTGGTGCACAGAACAAGTCTGGAATTGTGAGACTGTGGCTCTTCCACTTTTCAGTGTTAAACTAGAAGATTACAGAGGGAGCTGGGGGAGGATATTCCTGTTGATGTTGAAGACAAAGGGTCATCCAGCTACGAAGAAGAATTTCACAGAATGAAGATGACATACATAAATATAAATTAAACCGATCAGGCTGAGGATTTTGAATCACACTTAAACTGTAGTTAAATCACACTTTTTGTTGCTCTTCTAAATGTAACTTAAAGAAAGAGCGAAAGGCCAATAATGCAAACCTTTACAACAACAACCAAGCATAACAGATATTGTCAAGAATGTTCCCAAGAATGACCTCAGTGCTGCTGGATTCCTCCCTGTCTAAGTACTCCACGAGACTCGGCATAAACCGTGGAGTTCACGTCGGCAGTAACTACCAGTAACTTCGGACTTGTCCAGAGATTCATCTGGTGTGACTTTAAAACTGCATTTGACAATTGAGACCACTTTTATCTCCACTCTGTGGATACTAGTAGTAAATCCAAATGAGTATGTGGAAAAGCAGATGTATAGTTAATGTATTTTAGCGTGTTAATTTTGACAGCCATAATACAGTGGTACCTCGGTTTTTGAATGTCCTGAAATTCAAACAAAAATTTCAAGATGTTTTGCTTCGGATTTCGAAAGAAAATCCAGAACTCGATCCCGAAAAAAGCCGTAAAAAACATAACGTGCGCGGACCGATCAGCTGACCCACGACACGCTCTGTTATTGTGTATAACGCAGCCTCTGTATGCAGACGTGTCCCGTTAGATACATTTACTGACTGTTTTTTCTTCATATTGAGGTGTAAAACCTTTCCTGTCTCCACACTGGACCGTGGTAGAGTGTCACAGGGGAGGTGCTCGCTCTCCACACCTCTGAGACTGGAGCGCACACTCCAGGGTTTAATAATAATAATACCGGAAAAAGAACCTCCATCATCAACTTAATATTTAGTATTCCCGCCACAGCATGGGCTGTCCAGAAAAGAAGCTTAATAATAATAATAATAATAATAATAATAATAATAATAATAATAATAATAATAATAATAATAATAATAATAATAATAATAATAATAATAATAATAATGGTTGAGAGCTACTGACTCATCCATGACGAAGAACTCCATCCTGTCTGTCAGTTTTTTTTGTCAGTTTTCACACAGGTTTGAACTACTGGCACCTACTTCCTGTGGCTCTTAAGGGGTCAATTGAGTTCTCTAGCTTCTTAAGCTAACAAAGACGCAGTATCTCCCACTTTCATTTAATGTATGGATGACAAAAAATTAAAAAAAGGCTTTATGAAAAGCCAGTAAAGAAGTCAATACTGTGACGGTGGCCCTCCCTCATATCTTGCACTTCCTGTGGCTAAAACAGCCACTGATCAAAGCACATTGGAAACCATCTTTGCTGCATCCTGAAACATCAAAACCGAATGACTCATTCACACGTACACTCAGTAATAAGACACTGCTAATGACATCTTCCAGCAAGTGTCCTCAGCTGCTTCTCCGGCTGAGGACACTGTGGTCCAGCTGGGCACCTCTCACCTCAGTGTAAATATGAGGAATATTTGCCACTGTTGCCTGAGCTACTGATGCTACTGCCTTTCTGTCAACACTCTTAAAAATCACCTTACCTTTAAAAAAAAAAAAAGCATCTTCCCTCTGGTTCTCTCTGGTTCTTATAGCTGAGGGAAGACTGATATATTAAGTGGTGTTTGGTGCTCACCCTTGAGCTCGACCAGACAGTATCAGTTTGCCTTTTGCCATGCAATGTGGACTGGAGTCGCTCAGACTGTTGACCAGGTTTAACTTCTGCATAGAACCGACACAGAGAGACAAGACAAGTCGCTTTCTAAGTTGAGGACATGTGAAAGTCAAGGCAGCCAAAACAAGGACAATCGGTGCTGTATTGGTTTTTAAATCTTGTTAAACTGAGTTGAGTGATGCACTGGAAAAACACAGCTTCCTCACATGAAAATGAGTTTCAGGCTCGAAGTCGATAATGATCCTAAAAAGGCATTAACAAATCCCTCCAGTGCTTTTTTTTTATTAATTGCTGGAAGTGTAGGTTCGGAGCCCGTGGTGTTTTTGTCACATACCCTTGACTGTGTGTGGAAGGCTAAATGTCTGGCTGTGGTTCTTTGACCTTTGGGGCTCGTCCGCCGCCTCTGCTCGGGTTAGTGGAGGTTGTGTGATGCAGAGGTATCAATAATGAAAGAAAGGCAGCCCCCCTCCCACTCCCCTCCTCCCTCCCTCCCTCCCTCCCTCCGGCCGCTATGTGGGTCAAAGCAGACTCTCAGTGGATGGAGGAGATTGATGAAGAGTACCAGGGAGAGCTTTGGAGCACTGAGCTTACAGCAACTCGAGCCCACTTTTCCGCACACAAGCTCTACTGTGTGATGCTCTTTAAACGACCTTCAAATTAGCATTTGAAGCGCCCAAACCATTGCGGATGGTTGAGGAGCATGTTGTCTACTCCCTGCTATTTGTTCTTTAGCCTCACAAATATTTTCTCTAAGTGACAGTGGGGTTTAAAAGTAAAAGACAGGAAGGTACATCGAGTGGTCAGTACGCTAAGAGCAGTGAGAGAAAGCTTTGGCTGCTAAGTTGTTCCAGCTCTCACTTACAACTGTATGATGGGAAGCAGATTCACCTTTGCACTTCGAGAAGACTAGACGAAAGCTTTGGCCCCACGTGTGATTCAGTTGAATTCAGTTATAATGTATTTTTTGTCGCTTAATATCTGTAAAAAGCATGGAATCTTTGGTTTTAAAAGTAGCATTACCCCCCGAATAAAAGTAGTGCTCAAAACAAAACATAGTTGAAGACTTAAGGTAGGAGAGGTTGCGACTTCTGCACATGAAAAGGTCCCTGTTTCGCTAATGCAAAGTTGTTCGGAATCTTCTAACTGCATTAAAAACCCTTTCAACACCTTTATTTCATTTCAGTGTACAATAACATGTTTTGTTTTGATGGTGATTGTGTGACGTCTGTGGGTGCCGCGGTGGGAGCTTCTTCCACTCCATCACTAAATAACACTCCGTCAAGCCGCTCATCCATCATCACAGCTGCGGTTTATGAACTGGCTCGGGTCACGCCGGCTCTCAGTCCAGACCCGCTGCCGTGCTTCTGATCATCCATTTGCATTAAGAGAAAACACCTCGCTCTAATGGAGCCAGATGATTCTCATGGCGGCAGTTTGTGCCGTTACGGTTCGCTTTTGGTCCGATAGCTATGACGAATGGTGGTTTTTCAGTCATTTTAGGACGACTTTTCTACAAAGTGGCAAAGAGGAATGTGCTAATCTCATCGCTCAACACATGAGTGAACGCGATGACTGAAGATGCAAACTGGATTTAACAATAGACAGAAACGTGGAGCCAAAAACAAACATCCACTTTTAGCTTGATTGTTACGTTTTAGATTGAGCTGCGATAACTTCATTTGTTGATGTTGCGCTACAGGCATGCCTGCCTCTTTTGTTGTGACGAACTCTGAACGTGCCCAGTTGATCAGGAGCGGGTCTGCAGTATGTATCACTCAACCAGGCTCTTTATGGCGGAGTCATCCGTGTTCATCCAGTGTTTCATGTTCACAGTGCGACCTTCAGATTTGTTTGCATGTTTGGCCATGAAGAACATTTGCTAGCATGTGCGAGTAGTTTGACAACTAGGGGGTGTATCCTTTACGGCCCTCCTTAACGGTCCACCTTAAAAGTTAAAATTGACCTTGTGTGTCAAACTTTTCACTACATGTTTACAAAAGCAGCTGAAAACTCCCCCTATGCTGGGATTTTCCCAGTGAATGGGGCCATGTGCCGCTCAAATGCTGCGACGAACCCTGGCTTCTCTACTTGTGCAACCTGTGTGAGCTCATGGGAGGTTGCAATCCTGGTATTTGGCATCACTCGTTTCATAGCAAGCACGCTGACGTAGGAAGTCAAATGAAGTTCAAAGCCAACCATTCCAGTCATAGCAGCCATACGTTTTTCCAGAATGAAAAGCATGCACTTTATCTATATTGCTCCCGTCATTCAGCTTTCAGTCTCCAAATCATAAAGGGTAGTTCCTTATCTCCTGGTGTCAACAATCGTGGTGTTGAATGCCGCAGTAGACAAGGTCTTCGAAGATTTGCTCAGAACTGCTCAGTCAACTCGGACAGTTAGCAAAAGCTCCTTAACTTAAATCCTTTGGGTGCCGAAATCCAGGATTTGGTGAACCCAATCCTTTTCTGCTGGCATTGTCCAGGGTCCAGTGTTGGAGCACTGGAGGGCCGTCTCGTTCTCAAAACCGCATTTTAAGATCTTGGTCTCCTGTTATCTCGTGGATGACTATAAGTGACAAATGTATTTCAAATTTTGAGTTGGTTGGAAATGAGCTAACTTAGAAGGGATATGTTTGTTGTGGTTTCCTGTAGGTTTGTTTGGATTCACGGTAGCACATAGACAAACATGCTTGGTCTTGGACTTGGTCTCGCAACTCTTGGTGTTGTCCCTTCAATGTTTCTGTGTTGGCTGGGACCTGTCCTGCGCCGGTCTTGGACATAACTCAGACCCAGCTTTGGTGGTTTCAACGACGACACAACCAGGGCTAATCCAGGTTCCCAAGTCATCCCACAAACATACAATGGATAATTGCTGTGCACAGAATGAGAGAGTTCAGCCACTTCACGTTGTCTCCAGGTTGTTCAGTAGTCACTCTGGCCTGCTGGGGGCAGTATGGCCAGAAGTGTTTTGAGAGTGACTGTTTTGGCAACAAAGAAGACCAATCTGAAGATACCAGTTCTGCATCAAATGCTTCTGGTGCAGTTTCCCCAAAATATGAATTAGACAGCTAGCCACATGTTGTTTCCGCTAATCATTATTCCCTGCATCATGAGCCAAGTGCAACTGAACAAAAAAAGACAATCCTCTTTCAGAATCAGAATCACAATGAAATGTATTGCCATGGTCAGTGGGGATCCCACCAACTAGGAAAGTACTTCGGAAGAAAGTGCTGTTAATAATAAAATAAAATAACAAATTCACAAAATGATCACAAATTCAACAGTCTGATGGCTGAGGGGAAGAAGCTGTTCCTGTGATGGGAGGTTCTGGTCTGGATGGACCGTAGCCTCCTGCCAGAGGGAAGAGGAACAAACAGTCCATGTCCAGGGTGAGAAGAGTCAGCTCTGACAAAAAGTGTAAATCATTTACTGAATGCTAATGCTAAAATAATAATTGTTGTGTGCGAAATAATACTGACTGACACAAGTCCATGGCTGAAGCCTGGTTTGCTTTCGCTAACATCGTGTTTTTGAGCAACTTTGGCCCTGGAACCAGTTGGTGGCGTGACACCAAGGTTTCCGTCCAGTCAACCCTCCATACGAAACACTAATCTACAACACGGTCCGTGGTTATGCACAGCATTTCTGAATGCTGTTCAACCCTGAAGGGATGAAACACATCTAGTTATCGAAATAGATTCTCCAGCAATGTGCTTTGTTGATCTAATATGCAAAAGTTTTGTCATTAGAACAGAAAACCTGTTGGGAAGCAATTGCTCCTTCACTTGCCAAAACCTCAAGTAAGAAGTTAAGAAGCTCAATTCAACGTTGTAATGGTTCCCTGTAGCTGTGAGTGCGACAGCCTGCCAGACATTTGGCGCTAATTCCTGGGCTATCACGAACCAGCATCAGCTGAGGGACTGGAACTCAACAGTCGAGCCGTCGTGGAGAGTGGCCTCTGAAAACATCATAAGTCACAGCTTTGGTTGTGGCGAGAAATAATGGTGTGAGGATCGGCAGGAGGACAACTAGAGGTGGAGCGTGACGGATGAGGACGAGGAGGAGGTCTTGTTGTTCCAGAAGGGCAAACCGGGCCTGATTGATTGGCTTGTGTTTCCCAGAGGCCCACGCACCCATTTGCTTATGATGCCTGAATGTTTTGGTAGCATTTGGTAGCCGCAGAATAATGAGGTGGGAGGATTAGTCTTTCCAGGGCTAGAATGGAAGGAGGACAAAAGACAGAAGTGTGCCAAAGACGGATACTGTTGTTGTGTACTGTCAGCGGTGTAAACAGTGTTGTTCACTCATCAAAAAGGCTGGTGCTCTGGAGTCTAACAGAAATATCAAAGTGCTGTAAGGAAGCTTCTGTGTCTTCATCATGTGATGCCCATCTGAGACCAAACCATGAGATGTACTTTGATATTTTCCCTTCACATAAATCCTAATCTGAGTCTTGTGTTGCATTCTCATGCCACACTTTTTCTGTTTACTAGGGAAAAAGGTGGCATTGAGCAGCTGCCTAAGTGTGGAAATACAAACCTCCCTTGAGGAAAACACTGGTATTTATATGTCGGCATTTGTTTCCAAGTACAGTGGTGCCTCAAATCGGAATTCAAACAAAAATTTCTAGATTTTTTTGCTTCGCATTTCGAACAAAAATCCAGAACTCGAACGCCCTCGAAATTGGCCAGAAAAAACATAAAGCGCGCGGCCCGATCAGCTGACCCACGACACGCTTTGTTATTGTGTATAACGCAGCCTCTGTATGCAGACGTGTCCCGTTAGCTACATTTACTGACTGTTTTTTCTTCATGTTGAGGTGTAAAACCTTTCCTGTCTCCGCACTGGACCGTGGTAGAGTGTCACAGGGGAGGTGCTCGCTCTCCACACCTCCGAGGCTGGAGCAACACTCCAGGGTTTGATGTCCTGTTGTGGGCTGGAGCTGGGACAGGGATGAGGCGAGTCTGGGACAGAGCGTGACTTGGTTTATGACTTTGTCACAGCCAAACTGCACAGAAGCGCACATTCAGAGCTGGACACGCACCGGGCACCTCTTCACTTCTGGAGAGACGTCACTCACTCGGCAACCCCTCCCACATGCAGCGGCCACACACATAGAGGAACAGCGCACCTGCAGCAGACTCTCTACATTCACTCCTACAAAAGACTATTTTAAGGCTTGGAACGCATTATTTCTTTTTCCATTCATTGTAATGGGAAAAACCGATTCAGATTTCGAACAACTTTGAACGGCCTTCTGGAACAGATTGTGGTCGAGAACTGAGGTACCACTGTACTGGGGCAAGTTACTAAATATTGAAATTGATGTCAGTTTCACATGAAATAGTGTGAAATTGAACTAGAAAGCCAATATTACTGTAGCGAAGATCTGAGTTCTTTGAATATGTCACACCTCTGCTGCGGAACATGAAAAAGAGCTGAATGTAACCTTTTTTCCTGCTCGCTTCTTCTTTTCATTTTCCTTTATTTCTTTCATTCTTTCTTTCTTTTCTTGCCCGAAAATGTGCTTCCAAAATGATTAGTCATGCAACTGGTTGTCAGCGTTTAGTGGAAATCAGGTTTGTGAAGTCTGGTACTACTCATCCTACCTCAGTCTGATTTGTCAATGTTGCAGCACAGTATGAGACAGTGATTAAACCATGATGCTGTTGAAGAACTGCACAGACATTTGCACAGGAAGTTGAAATCCATGTATCTCTCAAAACCAGTGTTTCAGTATTTTAACTCAACACTGGTCCCTCTGGCTGCTTTAAATGTGGATACCAAGATGACGTGGATATATGGGGCTTTACTGTTGGTGGTCTGATCACTTTTTGGGCAGATGTTTGAGGAGACAAGAAGTTCAGTTAAACAGAGAGCATCTTCTGATCTGATCTGATAAGTGTGGCTGTACTGCCAGTTCTTCTTCTGTTAGTTTTGGGGTCAGCGCAGTTAGGTTGTACTACTTCCAATCCTCTGCATGACTTTCATTACATGCAAAGTGTGGACACCTAAGAAATTGGCTTGGTCCTCTGTCTTGCGAGATCATGATTCATAAGCAGAAAGGTTATAACGCAGAGAGCAGCCCATCAATATTGTGTAAAAATAAACCAGGACTCAACTGATCACTTGTGAGGAGCATGTCTAGCTGTTTTACTGTGAAAAGAGGATACATGCTGCTTCCACGTTGCACTGTTCTCTCTGCTTTTGAACCCACTTCAAACATGAGCCTGAGTGTGTCTCGTGTCGTGCCAGCCATGTGGAAGGCATATGCTACCAGTGAAATTGGTCTGGCCTTGATTTGGTGACCAGTGGCTCCAGGACGGGGAACTTTGATGTCAGGTGGCGGAGAAGAAATCTGATGACGGAGAAATATGCAGGGACAATAGCCTCCCGATGCACCTTTGGAGCAGAAGCGAGCCCCTCTTGTGTGGCTCGGCTACCTGATCAACAGCCCCTGTCCATTAAACAGCAACAGCTTGGGATTCCTCTAAAGTCCAGATGTGCTGAATCGGACTTCTGCTAAGTGGACGGGCCCAGGCTTTACACTTAATCTGGAGCGATTATTTTCTTCAGGCTATCATTATAGATCCCAAAATTCCTACAAGGAGTCGACTCGGACTGAAGATTAGTCCATTTAGCTCCTCCAGACGCTGGTTCCACACGAGACAGGACTTAAGTGCAGTGGTGGCGAGTCCTCGACGAGGGACCGGACACGTCTTTAGTCGCCTCTTATTCCTGCTCCGTGATCTCGCCCCCCCTTTATAAAAGCAGCAGTCACATGGAGGGCGCCCTGACATCTTTATCATAATTGCCCTAAATGCCCCCATTAGAGGAGCGAGTGACTATCCTCAATAACACTAGTCAGTCCTGCTACCACTGGTGCATCTAATTGCCTGGCTTTTTTTTTTTTTTGAAAGATTGCCTGACATCAGCAGGGCTCCCTATGGGCCGGCCCTCTTCATTCTCTGCCCAGCAAAGCATATCGCTATCACAGCCAGCGAGGAGACGCGGCCGCGCCGCCGCCGCTCCCGGATAATTAACTGTCTGGCTTAACTGCGTCATAGAAGAAGGGGAACATTGGAGGTGTGGTAGTTATTCAAGCAAGCCTAAGAGAAGAGAAGTGTCGGACAATAGCGAGGCCATCCATGCGCGTCACCGTTCAGCGGGGTGGTGATAATGGGGGTGTGGGGTTAGGGAGCCAAACCGGCAGCTTGATGTGGTAATGGTCATTAGGCACATATGCTAATGGGTGAAGAAGCTTGATGAAGTTCTTGAGCGTCCAGGTCCGGCGCTGCTTCCCCCTGCGTCTCCCTCTTTTTATCGGAATATTAGCGCAAATTCTTGGTGGCGGCTGGTAATTTCGGTAATCTCAGATATGAAAACTTGAGAGTTGACTGAGGGGAATTTATGGCTCTGCCCCTGTTCAGACCTGAAGTCATGGACAAAATACACTGCCTGGCCAGAAAAAAGTCGCCACCAAAAAAAAACGGATCATACACTCTAATATTTTGTTGGAACGCCTTTAGCTTCGGTTACAGCACACATTCGCTGTTGTTTCGATAAGCTTCTGCAATGTCACAAGATTTATTTCCATCCAATGTTGCATTCATTTTTCACCAAGATCTTGCCTTGATGATGGGAGAGTCTGAAAGGCTTCTCCAGCACATCCCAAAGATTCTCAATGGGGTTCAGGTCTGGACTCTGTGGAGGCCAATCCATGTGTGAAAATGATGTCTCATGCTCCCTGAACCAGTCTTTCACAATTTGAGCCCGATGAATCCTGGCATTGTCACCTTGCCATCAGGGAAGAAAACATCCATTGATGGAATCAGCTGGTCATTCAGTATATTCAGGTAGTCAGCTGACCTCATTCTTTGAGCACATGATGTTGCTGAACCTAGACCAACTGCAGCAACCCCAGATCCAGGTGTTGACTTTTCTTTTGGCCAGGCAGTGAAGACAGTGAATAGGACTCTAATGCGAATGACGTAGCAGGCTTTGGTTGGGCAGTGAGCCTCAAGTTTCCGAGGCAACAGAATACAATTGGAAAACACAAAACAAATGTGTGAGGTCACAGATTGACAAACTCCTCGTGTTTGCCATGTTATGAATCCGAAAGTTTGTCTTTCGCAGTTTCCCGTACATGGACCGATCTTTTGTTTCAAGCCTCCAAGTTTTTAGGCAGAAAGGAAAGACAGCTGATGCAGGAGGTTGGCATTTACTGGGCTCTTAACAAAAAGGATGATGCACATGGAGCGGGATCGTGCGGGCGCCTGGTAATTGGAACATGGCAGGCTCCAGTTTGTCTTTGGGTTGCTGCTGTATGATGGAGGTATCAAGGACAAGTGCATTAATGAGCACCTGGAGAGGAACAGCTTGTGTCTCTTGGTTAGTGTGACCGCGAGCAGGGCGCAGACTCCTTCAGTGACTCAGATGACGTGACTGATGGAGGGGGAGCTTGCTGTCAGATCTGGGGCGCTCCCTCGAGCTGCAGTTTGTCTCAGCTGACAACAATGCTCACCAAAGGGCTCCCCTTCCCACACATCAGCTGTGTGGAGAGGAAAATTGCCCTTCCCTCTGCACCTGAAGTCCCACTGTCAAGTTGCAAAGATGCTGCCGTAAACTGACTTCATTTCAAGATCAGTTTTACACGAGCACTTTATCAGATAGGAAGAGGCATTTACAGTCAACATATTTATTTAGGCCACTAAAACAGGATTCATATGGGGGTTAAACTGAAAATCATTGAAGCATGTTTAGTCCTGGAATACTCATCGCCAGAAAACCCAAAAGAAATTGCATATTGAAATAGCGAGCTCTATTCATTCAGTTGCCTGGCTACTGCAACACACTCCCAACTGTTTGTGCAACCTTTTTGTCAGCAGTCATCTGACCTCCTTGTGAAATCAAAGCATCTTAACACTTGAGACGAAAAAGAATTTATGAAAGATAAAATTCATTTATTTGTTATGTAATGAACCCAGTCTTGTCTGCTCTGTTTCCAATAACATCTCAAAAGAAGAAAAGAAAAGTGAGCCAGAAGTGAGGATACAACACTTTTATTTCAGTAATTCTTTTGATTTTTCTTATGTTTTCAGTGAGGTTACATTCATTACTGCGCAGTATCAGCATGAGGAGATGTGGAGGTCAACTGTGCGAAACTGCCGTCTTTGCCTCTGAACATGTGCACCACACTGTAGCCTGGATTTTTGGAACACGACAGCAATTTTCTCAGACGTTCTGAGAGCATTGATTCATGATGCGAAATAACCTTTTGAGCCTATGCAGAGGAAGCCACATGTATGGCTAAGGCAAGGTGCACTTTTGATAAATGTACTGCATTTAAAAGAGCTCAATTTAGTCACTTTAACATTAACATCAAAGATCGCAGTATATTTTCAATTGTGACTTGTCAGAAGTCCTGCATGACAAAGCTGTGCAAAGTTCAGTTTACCATCCTTCTCAGGTCCATCTTACCATCTAAGTGCCAAAAAGAAAAACTCACCAATGGCTCAGGTTCTAAGAGCTTAAACAGATAAGTCAAACCAGAATATGATATTCGCCCCATTTAATTATTGGACATTTCAGCGTTAAGCACCTGCAGCTCTGAGACACTATAGTTGGAAGTGAGATATTATTTACTGTTCTATTGGATTAAATTTTAAATGACAACACACAAGTAAACCTCATGGAGGCCACATAAAATGACCTCGTGGGGCAGATTTGGCCCCCAGGCCTTGATTTTGACACATTTAAATAGAATTTAATTAAATTTAAATGTCTTTACAGCAGCACAAATTGACTTTCTATGGCAATTAATATACATTTTAGTAGTCCTGAAAGGCCCCTTAAATGACAACATGGGGCCTTTAAAGCAAATAGTTCCTTGTCCAAATATACTGCATTATTGCATAAGATTCAATTGGGTAGAAAAACACTGGATAATAAAATGGTTGGAACTTAAGCAAAACTGAATTGAAGCAGTTTATTGTTTTCAATGTTGCCTTCAAGGGTAAACAACATCAAAATCTTGAGCCATTCTACGAAATTTCAAGAAGTAAACTTTCATCTCTTTTGCACCCCTTTATTTCATTGCGTCTCTTACCAGTAGAACTTTGATCTTTAACATTTTAATGTTCCAATATGTCCAAACACATTAAATAAAGCAACGGTCTGCTGCTAAGAGCTTTCTGTCATCGATCTAATTAGTACAAACATAACATTGTTTATCAATTACTCTGCTGCATTGATTTGATGCGTGGTATTTCATTACACCGTCTGTGTAATTATATTTCCCCTGCAAACAGCATTCCATTAATGTGCCTCACATCCTCATGGGTTTGACACAAAACAGTGGCCTGTGTTGTTGCTGCAGTAACAGACATAATATCTGGGCTAAGCATAAGAGATCCAGACCTTCATGGACTCAGTTGTACTTCAGAATATTTACTGTGAATACTCCGTGAAACGAACTGGCTGGAAAGCTGAGTGTTTTAAAGGGGCCTGATTTTGCTTTTCTTCCCCCCAGTAGTCAAATTCCACAAACTAATAAAGTAGCTTGGCATTTAAAAAAAAAATGTATCAATTAAATTTAATTCATTTCTGAAAATATATCTATTCTATAATGTCTGTCTCACTGTAATGGTTCCGTAATGAACGGAAAAGACTACAAAAATGGCCTCCAGCGCTTAATAATTAATAACAAATTGGTTGCAATAAAACAATAACTATTTCCGACGCAAATTTTTCAAATAAACATCCATCTTACAACCTGCTGCACTTACGTCCACCCATACTTAGGACCACAGATGCTTATTTTTTTATTCAATGTGTGGCACCGCAGCATGTAGCAGCCCGGCAACACGTACGACAGTTACGGCAGCACAGTATCCAGCATCTCACTCTCACACAGCGATCTACCACTACAGTTGTACCTATAACCCTCACGCCGGATATTTTGACTGGCATTCGGACTTACGTCCAATCTGACTTACCACCGGTTGGTCGGAACCAATCCAGGTCGTAAGTCAGAAGTTACTTGTACAGGTTTCAATTTAGTAAAACATGGCAGCACCAGAAATTTGTTGCACTAAAAATGTGATCTGGACTCGATACTACTGTTGCAGCCTAATGCAGTGGAGGATGGAAAATGGCATCACAAAGCCATGGGTCCATTGGATATAAACATTTAAACGTAAAGAAATATATTACATATTGTGACTTTAATATTAGTCATGTAAGTGGTGTAAATAATCTTTCATGACCTCAACAGAAGTATGTTTCAAAATGGTACGGGCCAATGACAATGATCAAGAGATTCAGACGGAGCAAATATGTTCAAAACCTCAGTAAAAGAATTCACATGAGACTACAATTACAGCCATCTTTAACAGAGATTCTGTCTGTAAAGCTCTTTGAACTGATGATAAACAACAGTAAATGCAACCCCCCCCCTCCCAACCAGCAGATGTTTATGTTGAACCCAGAGCTCATAAATGCCACCAATTGTTCTGTAGTGTCCGTGACAGAAACAACAGTGCGACAAATGACCATTCCCAGATAATGAATTTTGCACACACCATAACACTGCACAGGGAAAACGTTTCAATCCGCATTTACTGCTTACAACAGCTACAAAGAAAATATGTGTTTGACGCAGTTTTATGAAGTGCCCTCCTCTCAATTTTCCTAAAAATGACAGGCCACTTATGAGGCTCAAGTTAGAAGATGGGACAAGGAAGAAGAAAGGGAAGTCCCGCTGACATAACTTTTGTTTTAATTCTACTTCTTATCAACCTGTCTCCTGCTGACCTCAGCCATGTTTGAAAAATGTCGCCAGCGAGGAACAACACAATGAACTTCATGCGACCACAGGTGTCAGATGTTTGAAGATTATTGGTGAAGTATGGAAACAACTGCTTTACAACGCGAGTACACACTTGTGTTCTACATGCTGAGTTTGTGCGAGCAAAGTGTGGCAGCAAAAGATCTCCCAATAACCATCCAAAGATTTGAGCCTATTAATTCAATTGTTCAGCTCATAAATTGTGCCCAGCTGTGTTCACTTTATCACCGTTTGGCGGAGTTACAACAGGCACATGACGACAAGATTGAATGTATAAGACCGTAACATTTTTCCTTTGATGTTGCATAAATTGACTACAATACCGTCAGCTGAACGATGGTTTCAGGTTAGATTTTTCGGCAGGCAGAACGTCTGGTTTTATAGATTTAATGACCCGCTGTTACGGCCCTGAACACATGATCCTCATTACAGACGTGCAGAGCATCTTTTTGACCGTTGAAGGAAATTGCTGAGCTACGTTTTACCTCTTACGGCCTGGGTCTGTTTAGCGCTTCTCTTTGGTCAGCTCATCCAGATATGTCACTTCAGCTAATCACCAGATTCAGAGCTTGTTAAGTTTCATGTGGAAACAAAAATAAAGCAAAAAAAAAAAAACCTCAATAAATAAAAAGCTGTCCATTTTACGAACAGACACAGAGTTACGTCAATGTAACCCAAGTTCTGTGAGGATGTACAGAGCCCTCTATTAGGCTGCACTACTGGCTTAACTAAGGTAGAGTTCTTTGTTTCTGCATATTTAAGGGCATTAAGTTTCAGACTTGTTTGTGTTATTCATCATGACAAAGATGAAATTCACAACCAGTAGTTCAACTTAGGGGTGAGTGTTCGCAAGATACGATACGACACGTATCACGATATACCACAATAATGTGAGTCATCACGATGTTAAAAAAAGAAAAATCAATCAATATTACACAAATTAAACAAAATAAGTCAAACAACTTCATTGAAAATGACTACTATTTTTGTATTTTTTAAAGTAGTGAAAATCAAATGCACAAGTTACATACACACACTCAGCTTTGAAGTCCATCAAGTTTGTCACTTCAACTACTCTGATATTCATGTTGCTGCTTCCACTATCACTGGAAACATGAGGTGCAAAGTGCTTTTAAATCAATAAAAAAACGAGACATAGAGATATTTTACACCTTTCTGTTAAGTTCAAATACACTTGGAAAAAAACCAAAAACGTGTTATCTGTTGGTAGATTACACTAATTCTGCATCATTTCAAGCGGAGAATTGTTATGAAGCAAAATCAATATCTCCTCATGTACTTCAACTTCACGATTGTGTCTCTGTATATACAGACGGCAGGATACCTCTTGAAGCCTCTTGTGTGTTTTGCCTCATGGTACTGTGCCTAAAGTAAGATCTGCACTCCTCTAAAACTGATGCACAGCTGTATACATTAATGAACTTGTTAAAACTTGAAAACAAAGAGGAAGAAGTTGATGACTCTCTTTGACCCGCTGTATTCATGCAGAGCGCCATTGTATTTGCCTTTTCTCAGGTTATCAATACATTACTTTCTTGCAGCGTTTTACTCCTATTGGAAGTCCCCAGCTGGGCCCTGGGCTACTTTTCTGCTTTTACATTAGCTACTCATGTTTACCATCCTCCACCCCAGGCTGCTTCCACTGAGAGAAGGACGCTGGCTCGGGCGCCGCTCCGCAAATCCCACCTGGATGTGGCATTTGTAATAAACAGCCTGGGGGCGCGGTTGCCACCCTATTCCCTTTACAGTTCCCCTCTTCAAGCTCCTTTCCGCGCTGCTCTCCTACTGCCTCTCATTTGTATTTGTCTCTTTACTTGAACACATAAACAGTCAGCCTGTACTGTACTTCCGTGTGCCGTGGTATCGCCGCACGCTGACTTTCATTCACACACTGTGAGCTCACATGAGGAGGGAGATAGAGTTATTCAGGGAATTATCCGGCTCATTGGTGCCGTATCTTATTGGAGGCTTTTGAGCCAAATGGCCGTGTTTCCATGGAGCCCGCTCGTGTTTACATGGCAGGGCCCTCTGTGGTAGGGAGGGAGTTAGCACACGGCAGCGGAGGGTATTTCAGTCCCTCTTTTGAGTTTTGGGGCTAACTTCTCCAGCTCTGCTCCCACCTGCTCTCCTCTGCTTTTCCTCCGCTTCGTTCTCCTGCTCCTGGCCCTGTTCTTAGACAGTCGAGGCTAATTGAAAGGGAAGGCTGCTCTCTGCTGATCAGCTCTGACAGCAGTGTCTTGCCAGAGGTGGGCGAGCCACCCCCATGCTGAGAGTTTTCACAGCAAAATAACAGGGCTGTCGCGAAAACTGCAGACTGTGCCACGATTACCCGGGCAAAGCTCCAGAAGAGCCAGATGAATTTTGCGGACAGCGGACAGAAGAAAGAAGGGGGAAAGCCCATTTTGTCTGTCTTACAACTTCTGGGAGGCGAGCGGTGCCAGCGTTTTTGTGGAAATTTGAAAAGGCACTCGCGGTATTCAGGCTTTGATTTAAAAGAAATCGCTCGCTTTATTTCCGATGAGCGATCCTGTTTGGACACAAATGCTTCGCTCAGTTGTCTGTGTTGCTGAATAAAAGGAATTGTTCGCCCAAATTTTAATATGCAGTGTGTAGCAGCGCCTGTGAGCGAAACAATAAACAGAACGGAGAAAAGGCAGCGATTAGGAGGCCAATATTTTAAGATGGTTATTGTTCATACCTCAGGATGTGGAAGTGGGAAAAGAGAGAAACGGAAAATTAGATTCAGGTTCATTTGAATTGGAGCTTTTCGTAGAACATTTCAGGTTGAGAAAAATGTACCTTTAGCAGGACCAACTAGTGGTGTCATATGCTGTGCTATGACCTGCACATGAAGGCATCACCCTACACTCACAGCAAGTGAGCACATTAATCTTTCCCATCAGGGTTTGCCTCAGCAAGTTGGCCTCCTCCACCTTCACACCTATCCTCTTCATTTCCTCCTTCACCACATCCTCCCACATCGCATATGGCTTTGAAACACAGTCCATGAGTCGAAGATCTTTAAGCTGCTAGAAGTGTTTGCCTGGTCATTTTAAAGACAAGAAGGTAGTTGACGGAAACCTTTGGTGAAACGATGGGAAGATTCTAGCAGCTGAAGGCAACATCCCCACTGAACTTTTTGTGTCGTCCCCTCCCTGAACTGCTCCCTCGTGCCCACGCCAGCGTGACTTGATCGAGCCGGACAGGCCGAGACCCCTCAGCAGCCCCGCAGTGGACAGTCCTGATTACTGCTGACAATAATTTATGGTCCCCCCTGATTGAAGACATGAGCGTTGCAGATAGACAGGTTGAGGAAGAATCGAGGCACCACCTGAAGACATAAAACTGAGCCACAGCTGCTGTCCGATCCTCGGCTCCTGCCAAGCACCGCGGGCCTTCCGCCCAATCAAACGCCAGCTCCCATTCTTCTGGCTTTACTCCTCGTCTCTGGCTGATCTTTGCGCAACGGTCGATCGCTCCCACCTCTGTTTCTTATTTTTGCGCATGAAATATCTGTTTCACTCTAATTCACTGTTTAGGAACACAACATTTGCAGTGATTGTCTGGAAAGAAAGAGGAACAAATATCCTTTAGCTGATCAGGTGTCTCTGCTGCAAGTGTTCCCCGCTCTGAGATTACCACACTAATCCCAACAATAGCAGCGTGCGGCGGGTTTAAACAACTCCCTGCGCCATTGTTTACGTTGTCATCCCCGCTGGATCCTGCTCGTGAACACAAACCTTTTTATGCGGCTCTGCATTTGCTCTTTCAGTCGCACATCCAAGAGTGGAGATCCTTTCGACTGAAATTTTGTTTATGCAGAACGCTTCGTTTTGAAGGCGCTCTTGAGCCAATGGTGTCCGATCTGAATTTGAGGGTTCATGAAGGCATTTTATTCAAAGCTTATTTTATTCCTCGCTCAGTTAAAAAAAACCTTCAGTTCCAATGTCATACTATAAATTCCCTACAAATGTGAGTGCCTTGTGATGGACTGTTCACCTGCACCCCGCTCCTCAAAGAAAGCGAATGAAACGAAATAAAATTGTCCTGTTGCTATGTTACAATCCAAAAACTAATGTTCTAGATTTGCATGAATGTTTCACTAGATGAGGTGTCACCAACCTTTTAGCAACCGTGAGCAACTCCAAGGGCACTGTGTGACCCAAAAGGCTACCATCGGTTCAGTACATAAAAATAAAAAATCACAATATATTATGGATGACAAATGATGTCCCTCTCAAATACTTCTCATCTGAGTTTTCACAATAATTACGAATGCTGCAGCAAAAAAGGAATTAAACAAATCTAACATAATAAGATGGTTATTATTACATGAAAATTAAAATTATTATTTATCTGACGACAAAAGTTTTGGTCTCAATTTGGTCACAGCTGTTCCTGCACTTGTCAACAGTGGCCAGGGGGTTGTTTCAGATCTTAGAAAAACATGTCACATGACACTCTTGACATGACACTGTAATCGAAGACATTTTTTTTCTGATCATTTCTGAGCTCTTAATGTCATTTATGATCAGTTTAACTAGATCTACACAACAGTCAGTAAGGGCTAAACTAGACTGACACACACACTTGTGTATTTCTGTCTTTGTGAGGACCTCTCACTGCCATCACGCATCCAAAACAAATGGTTAACCTCAACCAAGACTTAAACCGAATAAATTGGTCCTCACAAGTATAGCTACAAGAGGTACACACACACACGTTCTGTAACAGCCGTGTAGCCGATCATCACCTGAACGTCATGTTGACTATAAAAACCTTGGCATGTTGTTTCATAGGTGAGATGGTCATGTGAGATCAAGGACTCTAGGAACCAAAATGATACCGTATGTAGTTTTTCTGACATTGAGTCAGTTCAATCGATAAAGTACTTCTGTAAGTCTTGGTCAGGGTAGAAGAGGAAAAGCTACAGACTGCTCATAGAATCATTCTGCGTTGGGAACACCTTGGTATTCCACACTCTGTCTCCAGTAGTCCATTCAAAAACAATAGACCTGTTAATGCTTCTGGAAAAAAGTCCCGGCTACCACAGCTCTCCGTCTTCCTGCCGACGCTTTTGGCAGGAACAGAAGTCACGGAACATGGAAACTCCTGACCCTCCATCTCAGTCAGTGTTTACTGTTTTTTTTTGCTTCATGTTTCACCGGAGCATTTCTATAAAACATTTGATCTTGAGCACGGCAAACAAACCCTAGGCAGACATCTCGCAGGTGACTCCACATGTGCAGGCCAAGCGTCTCTGTTGAAACGCTTCAGAGTGGAAACATCACCGTTAGCCAGGGAAACTGTGTGGCAGATGTTAGAATCTGGCTTCCCGAAATCATAAGATGTTGAGTCACAACAAGAGCAGGAAAGACCTGCTCAGGAGCCCTGCAACTAATAACGCACCAGATTGTGAATATCATTGATAGATTCTCCTCGTGCATATAAAGGAAAATTACATCTTCTTGCTGGTGTTGAGAGGACAAAACTTTAGTGAGATCTAAGTGTTGAAGCGAATCATCAGTTTTCCAGTTGTGAGCAGTGAATAGCGTCTCTTTCCCTATTATTCACTTCACGACTTCTGGCGGCGCCATGGCTGAGAGTTGTCCACATCAAAGGGAAAACTGTGAGAACAGATTTTCCAAAGAGAGGAGGGTATGAACACAGGGTTTGTAAAGTCTCTTTACCCTTTAACAGAGCCTCAGATGGGTCTCTGCTAGTTGTCCCTAAGTCAGTGCAGAGCACTACAGAGGATCCCTGGACAGTTCATCTACACATGAAGATGCGATGAAGACGGGATTTCATATCATGGCAAAAGTGTAGCATCAGCATAAATTTGTCCCCCCTGGTTTGCATAGTGGATTGTGGCGTCGAGTCTGTGGTAGTTAACACACAGCTGTGAACTTGTATGAACTTGTGGTGGTGGCTGACCTGAAAGTTTTCATTGGATCATCCACGATCACGTAACACCGCGCTGTTTCTCAGCTCGATCTGTTTCTGGGCTGCTTAAAATGCCACGGCGATGACGCTCGTTGAGCAGCCTCCGTCTCGCCTCCTGACGCTGACACACGGTTATGGTCAGTATTTCCACTATCATAGAGTCAACTTTTTCCATCAACCGATCCATGGACCGTGGAGTCTGGCAAGCGCGCCCCACTATTTGAGAAGCACTGCCCTAAGTCAAGATTTAAATCTAGAGGTGACTTTTCAGTCAACCCCTCTCAACTCTGCGATAGTCTACCACCATGTACCTTCCCTTTGTGTCGGGTCCCCGTCTTAAAGACAGTGTTTCTTGGACAGTGAATATGAACTGATAGAGATGTGTGCCCTGAGGTACCTCACTGTAACTTGAGGCCACCTAAGATTCTATGAGACTAATCTGAAGTAGATGGATTGAAAACTGTTCTAAATTGAGTTAAAATTGGGAACAATAACCAGAGAACTGCACAAATATACCACTAGTGGTGACAGAGCACTAGCCCTATTTGCCTACATACATTTTATGAGCTCATTTTTAAATTGCTTGGAATATATTGCAAGTTAATATTTCCAAAGAACTCATGGTAAAAAGCTTTGTGAGGGACACAAACACGCAACCTTGTCAACTTATAAATTATAAACATTATTGGTAGTGTTATTACATATTATTATTTATTTGAATATTCTATAATAATAAAGTGCAAACAAATTACACAGTAGGTGAACTAGTCACGTTACTAACACGTTACTAGTTACACCCTAATAAAGTGCAGAGGTCTGAGGATTTTTGTGTCTACGAATCCGGCTTTTTGTGCAATTGGTTCTTGACAGTGGAAAAACAAATTGGTCAAAGATAAGGACCCCGTCTGCCAAAAAGCAACTGTTTTAACATACTTGAGTCACTTCACTCATTATATATAAAGAATAATGAAATCGCGTGTCCAAAATTGGCAGGTTTTTAGGCCTAATGAACCAAGATGAGTTTGGCAGTGAGGCAGGCTGCTCACAGGATGGAAAGATGAATGTCTGTAGGCCACAGTGAAGCTTGGCAGGGTTTGTTTGCAGGTTCAGAGCTGCAAATCCACTCGCTAAATGAGGCCAGGATGAATCATGGCCACAACCAAGAGCAGAGAAGCAGTGAAACAACAAGAAGGTATTGGGTTTATCAGTGAAACTGAGACAGGGTGAGGGTGAACATTCAAATGATAGTTTGTGGAGATTGATGATAAAACAATAGAAAGTATGATTTTTGACTGCCACCTCGCAACAAAACACTTAAAAATGACTGTTATGACACTTACCAGAGAAATGAAATCATTATATAGGTTTGTCAGAAGTCCCTATTGTGCAGTGTGTTTGCCAACTTTGTGAACATAAATGGCAACAATTGGAGGCCAGTTGATATGGGATGGGCCTTAGGAGTGAATTGGTTGAGAACCCTTCATGAGAATATGAAGGTCATCAAGCGGCCTTCAGCCCTTGGGTTTGACATGCTTCCCTCCAGCTTGGTCCATTTCTTTTTTTCCTGTTAGTTCAGAAAGTGATTCAGATCATGATCCAAAAAAGACATGTTTCCTCTCCAAATACAATGGTGCATAAATAGCCTGTGTGTAATGTCCACAACAGGTGGAGTGGTGGAGTTCGTCCATATTTTTGCACGTTTCCACAAAGCTTCCGGATAGGGACAGAACAGAGCAGTACCACGGAAATTCTACGTCCTCCAGTCGACATATATTTTACACCTCACCAACCACCAACTCCTACAATGCTGCCACTGTTTCCTCTATTGTGCAAGAGATACATTATCAATACACAGTCACCATGTTTGTTTTCTAGTTTGGTATTGTCATAAACTTTTGACTCTGGGCTGCTCCCCCTGGTGGATATATTAGTGAACACCAATACCAACATAAAGAACGCATGGAAGCATGTGATCAATGACAGTGACAATGTTGAAACAAACAGGTACAATATCGTACGAAAATGGTGCAAAAATTAGCCTTCAAGGATGCAAACTGTGTGTTTTGAACCATCATTTACATAGTTTGTGACTTATATTGGACAATTCTGGCTTCATCCATCCATCTTCAAAACCCTCCTAGACTCAAAAGACCCACATTCAAGCTGTCATCCACTAGAGTCAGCAGATTGGACAAAAACCACATGTCTGTGACAGCGTTTATGGCTTGCAACAGTACTGCCACATCACAGTGTTGATACTTAACCAAAATAGGAGAGAGAGGAAAGGTTAAAACAAACAGGATCGATAATAAATCAGCAAAAGTCTGAATGTTGAGTGAGGTGAAATGTGGTTGAAGATTTGATGAGATGTCAGGTTGAATTCATCGTTGTCCTCGGTGTCAGCAGTATAGTCAGGATTGATGAAGGCTCAAGGTGTCTTTCTTTCTTACAATTGATTTATTTGCTTCCTTCCCCCCCCCGGTTGTCGCCTCATCTTCCCCAACCGGGGGCCCCCGTTGATCGCTAACGCTACTAATAATTGTTGGAATCCAGTCATGTGCGAGGATCCAAAATAATTTCATTACCTATAAAAACATGTTTTACTGTAGGTGTTGAATGTGATAGCTTGTTTGCAGACTGTACACAACATTAGATCACTAAACTCTTAGATACATTAGCCTCGCGCCTGAACGCTAAGTCCTCAGCATCGTGTTGTTAATAGTTGTGTGTCAATACACAAGAACACAAGAATAATCCATTCAATTTCTTGACTGATTAAAACCCACATTCAGCTCATGTGAGGCAAGGCTTTCTTGTGCAGCGCGACAGAAACTCCAATTCAAAAGAAGCGCGAGAGTAGTGCGAGGACCGACCTGATGATCGGTGATTAATGAGGTCTCTGGCAGTTGGTGTCTAAACATAAGGAAGACTCTCAGCGGAGAGGAAGTCGATTCTGGCCTAATGGACAGACTTGTTGAAAATGAGAGACAGATGAAGAGATTATAGAAGAGTTCACATCCGCCGAGAAAAATCCTGATGAGAAACTGAGCTTCGAAGCTGCCAAACTTTTCACACACTTCAGTGTGATGCAGTCACACGAGCCCCACGATCCCAGTCGCCTTCCGTTGTAGCTGGAACAATTCTCCTGTGAATCAAGTCTGATAGAACCCTTTTGCTAATTTGGCTCAAAATATTTTTTGTCAGATAGGAATTTTGATTTGGCTTGTGACGTCCTTGTGTTGCATGTTGGTGGTTCCAAGTGCGAGTGGAAGTGGACTCACTTCCTCAAAGTTCAGACTGTTTATTTACAGTAACAGAAGTTCAATAATCCAACAAGGGAAGAGGGTTAAGTCCGGGTCGTTTCAAACCTGACAGGGAAGACACGGATTGTCCTATAGAAACGCAAGAGGCTGACTCTTATGTAGAGGTACTCAAAGAAAAGAACTGGCTGATAAACAGAAGGTAGATAAAGCCGGAGAACAGAGTGACCGGTACCAGGTCTGGAGGCACGATCTTTTGCCGATGTGTTCAGGGATGCCTCCATCTGGAGTCAAAACAAAAAGCAACTGGGAATAGGAATAGAAAATAAATAAAGTTGCAGCTCAGTCCCAGAGTGACATAGACCTAGACATAGTTTTTCCAGGTGTAAAAAGTACTGGACTAGCTTGAAAAGATAACACTGTCGTCTTGTTTGAAAGACCTGAATGGCCCCTCTGCTGTGATGCGAGCCGCTCTCACAGACTGTACAGCAGGCTGCAAGATCTGCTTCGATGCACTTTTTTTGCAGGAAGTGCACAGCTCTATTTTGTCCTCCCAGAAGTGTCCTTGACTCAGACTCCTTTTCTAGTCTCCTAAATGACCAACTTGATCCGGAGAGTTTATTTCGCTGTTCAAGGAAAGACAAGATGCAGTGGGGAAACATTCTTTTTTCAGATTTTCCCCGCGTTTGTCGCTTGATGTTTGCACTCCCAGCCGTCACACTTGCGATCTCATTTTCCTTCTCATCTCCTCCTCTCCTCTTCCGCCTTTTTCACTCTCTGCCACCTGCGCACACTCGCACACAGCGATGACATAAAAAGACTGCTTTCTGATGAATAAATTTGTATATTTTAGAACCTTTCCCCATTCCAGCAAGTATTCTCCAGAGACCGAGCCTTCTTCTCTCCCGAGTTCCCCTGCAACCCAGTGGAGTCATTAGTCTGCTTGCTGTGTTGAACTCTTTAATCATCTGTGTGTTACATAAAAAGAGGACTATTCCTCTGTGACACACAACGGCATGCTCAGCTTGGTTTGGGGATGGCTTTGAAGTGTCTGTTGTGTCTGCACTATTGGCTTCTTCAGACTCTGTTTTTCCATCTCTCAGTGGAGGTGAGATGTTAGTCAGCCTCTTGTTGCAGTGAAGAATGTGGAGTTTGCTTCTGAACAGGGGCATCTGCTCTTAAAGGCAAGGTCCTGTTGAACTGGCGTTACATCCAGTTCACCTACACTTAACACAGAGGCCTCCTGGAGTCAAAACCTTCTTGATAAAATATATTCTGGTAAAAAAGGAGTTAAACACAACACATGAAAGTGAATTCTACTGTGGCGCTAAACTGGTTCGGGAAAGTTGTGACTGATGAAAGAAGTTGGCAAAGTGCATCACACTCACTGACTGAGTGACAGGGACCTCCAGGACATTCTGGTGTAACAAAAATATGTCAATTTTATGTAGGGAGGTGTTTTTGCTTTTAATTCCTCTCTATAGGAACACTTCATGTTAAAGGGGCCCTATAATGGTCTTCCATGTCTTCAGTTATGGTGTGAGTTAGCTGAATCGTCACCTTGGCACATGCTGAGGCGTGAAAGAACAATATTCATCTATTTTCCAAGAAATTCATTTATGAAAAACAACACATATGTCGCACTCACAAAACACTCCTACAGCTATTTGTCTACATCTCTCATTATGTTATTAGAACTGACATCTCGAAAGCTCATTCATGTATTCCACAAAGGATTATGGATTGACTTTTCAATATTGGTTAACTATTGTTGTTTGAATAAAAATTATTATAATAATAAGTTACACAGCACTTTTCAAGACACACAAACTCTTGTTAGATGAAGGAGTATGGTGAGAAAGAGACATCGCTTTGCCTTTTCTGAAGAACTTGCAATGAAGGCTCTGTGGATTCAGTTTGTTTGTCAAGATGGGAGCTGCAGGTTGCTACACCAGAGTCTCCCAGTGCTGGCTGGTCATGTGTGTCTGTTGCTGGAAAGCACTCACGGCAAACAGTTTCACCTACATCACCCCTGCATACATGATTTTGCCTAGTACTAACAAACCAATAAACTCTTCTATGATGAATCAATGAATCAACCTTTTGGTGCCCTCGACAAGAATGACACCGGAGGAAGAACCATCTGGTCACACAAACAGTGACAGCAGTCCTCACATCACTACCTCATCCGTCGGGCGTTACGCTAGCTTACTGTGCGTGTTGAAATGCAGTAACAGACATCTTCGTTAGTCAGTTTGTTTTTATTAACAGGTTAGTTAAAACGGCGTTAAATGATTGGGTGATTGATATTTGTGATGAGATGAAACTGGCTGCCATTTTTGTAATACTTGTTTTACTTTTAAACAGGAGCATAAAAGTTAAAATATCGATGCAAAGCCAGTATATTAGTATGTGAGAATACATTATATTTGACCACCCACATATTTATACAGAAGCATTCAAATTGGAAAAAATCTTGTGAAATCTGTGAAAATAATTCAGTCAGTAACTCCAACCTAAGAGTCTAAGCAGAATGCTCTGGCATCAGGCATCTCTGAAGTTATTGCCTTCAATAAATATGTGAAGTGTTCCCCACTCACCCATAACGTATATCCGCTTCTCCGTCTTTCGTTGAATCAACCTTACATCTCCGTCTCCTGATCAATAGCAGGAATTTAGAATAAGTTCTCGCTGAAAAGCAACTTGTTGAAAAGCAAAATATACATTGAAATACTAGTCGTTGCAAATTGTCATATTAAAATTAAAGTTTGCATTTAAAATCCAAGCCAGCTATATGTGTTTATGTTGGCCACTTTAAGTGACTTGGCGAGCTGGACTAGGCCCACAGGCCTTGGGTTTGGTATCAAGATTAACAAGCAGAACACTGCTTGTTCAGACGTAACTTCTCATGTACTAGATGGGCTGACCCTGATGGGAGTAAACCCAAGAGATGAAGTATTAAGGGACACAAGGCTGGAGAGGTTCGGAGAATGTTGCATGACTGTACAGCGATCAGATGAAACATTAATGTAAGGCATGTTTTCCGCGTCACCTCGCATCGATTTTTGCCTAACATTGACACAAAGAGCTCCGGAGCACGCGGTGGGGCTCCTCAGGGACCCCGCAGGCATCTGGTGCCATGGTATCAGGTTGCAGGTCTGTTTGTCACAGAGGTCTCGCCGACTCGGCCCGAGAGGGCAGAACAATGGCGCCGTAGTCAGTGCAAGTGGAACTGCAGAGGGCAAGTGGAGCTGATAAGTCAGCCGGGCCACTCAAGCTCAAGACCATCTCCTCACACACACAATGGAGGGTTGGAGGTCAAGCGCTGAAGGAAATGGAGGGGAATTCCCAGTCCTCTGTGATAAAATGGAGCTCTCTATTTTGTGACAAAAGGAATTGGACTGTGTTTGAGTCCGCCCAGAACACATCATAAGTTTTACAGTGAAATCATTTCAGCGGGTCATTTAGTAGGTCAGTGGTTCAAACTCTCGGACCGCTGCTAGCTGGTGCTGAATTTTAACACATTGTCTGGCCGCCGGCTGAACCTCCACCACAGGCTTTGCGCCCAAAACTTTTTAACGGCGAGTGCGGTTATTATTTCACTTAATAATGAAACAAAAAGTTCAGCGCTGTGTTTTTGCATTTATGGTGTGCATCTGCTGTTGTAAAAATGCTTTTCAAATAAAGCTGTAACACCCAGTAAAGAAAGTAAGTGTTTCATCTCATAAACCACTAAGAGGGTGCGAGAGAGATAATAAAGGAAAAATATCACATTCTGCTCGCAGTTTATAAAGCACCGTCACAATAACTCCTCGCTCTTCTTTTATCTATCGGGACCATGTACTCTTCCTTAATCTGGTTAGAGGGGCTGTCAGGGTCTTGTTGGGAGCTGGTGTCTGAAGGGAGGCAGTGAAAGCCAGATTTTGTTAAAGCCCATAATAAGGCACAGTATGGTACGTAAGCCCAGGGGCAGCAAAGCTCTGCATCCAAACTTGAGCCACGATTCAGGATATAACCACCACCCGGTATTTTAGATATGACCCTACTTGGCCTCTCCGATAGTCTTAATTTGGCAGTTGGAACCTGATATAGTGTCGCAAATATTTGCTGGCACACAGACTTTTGCCTGTTTGCCTGGTCGGTCACGATAAACAAACCGCAATGATGTTCTGAATGTAATAAATGTTAAACAGTGCGTGCAATTATAGGCTGCGTGTATCTGGCGCCGAGCGCTCAAAGCACACGTTGTGGGCCCGGGCTCCTTTTTGACAGATCGTTATTCCACTTCCTGACCACCTATGATCTGGTGCTCAAAATGAACTGTTTATGAGATGCCTGAGGTAGGCTGCGAAAATTAGAGCATATTTCTGAGCTCATGTGTGAGGACGGTTGAGATTTTAGATCGAGGACTGAGATAGCATTCGGGTAATCTCATGGTGATTTGCTTCCTTCCTTCGACTTTACAGGAATTTTCTCAATTTTTATTCGCTATCTATCTTTCTATTTGATCCTGGACCATGTACTCGATTTGGTTTTCTCCCAAAACATGGGTGTATCTTCAGATTTTCATTTACTGTGGTTTCACCATAGTTCAACAGCCCATAAAGTACTACCCTTGATCACAGTGATGGTGTCTACCACCTCAGAGGCGCGGTGCTATCTATCTAGGCTCATGTTTTCATATTCTTAGTGCTGTCTATTAAAAAAATGTTTGTCACAACGGACAAAACTGAGACTCACTCAGGACAGAACGTGTCAGATGTTGCTCCATGCCAACAGCCTTAAGAATCCATAACACAACATGACCTTCAGTGGACAACCTATTTACTGCTAAACATCTCTGGGAACATGAAGCTATGTTGATGAAACAGCTTGTTTACTGTCTCCGCTTCCTTGTAGCCAACATCCTGCTGGTGCTTTGTTGTTTCTGTTGTCACTAATAACATGTCACCGATACTTTCCTTCATGTACTGTAATGTTCTTTGACAACTTGCAGTAGTTAGAAATGGTCTTCTAGCAATAGTTGTTGGAAAGAAAAAACTGGAGATGATAAGATGATTAACATATATAGTTTCTGGAGAAATATCCTACATCATGTGTGTCAACATTAACCCTGGTGGTAAATTTGGGTATTGCCTCTATGGGTGCAGAAGAGAGTCTGTGTATTTAAGTGGGCCAACAGCTGTTTTTGGCTGTTTTTTTTGGCAGCTGATTCAGTGTTTCTCAAGAAGAGTTAGCGGGGCGCTGATCTTTATATCCAGGTATGCTGGAAGAGAAAAGCTATTCTGGTTTGCAGGAGAATGTCAGTCCCAAAAACTGAGCAGAGGATTTGTACATCAGCAGAGGTGTAGAATAAAAAAGTCACACGATGTCTGCAGGGAAATGAGTAAGGGGTTGTAACTTTATATCTTGGTTTCCTAAAGGACACAAGCAGGTTCTTCGACTCCTTTGTATTTGTTGTGAAGATGGCTTTCTTGGGACGGTGACAGCTCGCAGCGCTGGTGTGAGCACAGCGAGAGACAAAGCGCTCCGTACTCCGAGGCTGTGCGTGATTAATGACAGAGGTGTGTGTTGCACTGGGCACCCTCGGAGCAGCTACAGATCAGTCTTCCTGTAAGACAAATCTGACACTCGCCAGCCCTCCGCCCCACCTGCTACCCCCTCACCGCCGGCGAACGCGGCCAAGTGCACGACATCACACCCATAAATCATCCAAAACAAAAGCATGTTTAATCTGTGACGCGCAGGCCTGACACACAAATTTATTACCTGTTGTAGGAAAAGTGAACAGCGAGTCAAGCCTCTATTTACCTTTGAGAAACCAGTAGAGGACTGGAAAGACAAAGTCTTGAACAAAGCGAGCTGATGATGGCAGTGTCTTTCAGGCTGAATCGGGGAGACAAAGCTTCGCTCACCCATCCTGCTGCCTTTTCACGCTGGATGACATGCTTGCACGACTCTCTCGACTGAACATGCCAAAAGATTTAGGGATTTTTTCTCAAGCACATTTGTAAAACATGAATACCAAATTATCTCTTGTGGATTAGAGTTGGATAGCGCCACTGTGCGCCTGGCATGAGTCATAATGCTCAGGGAGAACTGGCCACCTTCTACCTACAATGCAGTCTAGATTTTGAGGAATTAACCTCACAGCACAAGAGCTTTGTGAGGAAATCTGGATGGGCCATCCCACAAAAATCGTACTTCTCGTTCACCTCTTTGCTGAAATATAGAATTTCCATAAAAGAAGCCTGGAGGAGAACCGATTCAGATATCTGTTCCTTCTGTACGCTGACAGGATCCATTACACTGGAAATTGCATGATGTAGAAACATCGACAAACGCGACGCAGGAGTGACTCAAAGGCAGAAATTAGAGTGGTCTCTCCCACACATCCCCTTTGGCAAACTCCTTTGATCCTGCTCGTCCTCAACATGTATTTACACTGAAAGTGGTGGGAATTACAAGAGATGGAACCTGCTGACTTGCTATGAGCGTGAAAGTGGAACACACACTCACACACACACACACAGGCTCATAAGAATATTTTTTCATGACGCAATCATCAAGTAAGAGAATACAACAGTGGGATATGAAATGTTAATCTCCACTTCACAGTGTATTAAAGTTTTTACACTGCAGAATCAAAGGAAGTTGGGTTCCATCCTTCATCTCACCTATGTTGTCACCTATGCTACTGCGATAAGATCCCGATACTGGAGTTATGATAGAATATATTACGATACTGTAAGTTCGGCAATATATTGGTGCAAAATCATATAATGACGAACAATATCATGTGCATGAAAACAAGTTCAGGAAGACTTTGAGTTATATTTCGCAGTTCAGCAGAGGAATGAATCGCTCCTTCAATTTTTGAACTTGACTGTTCAAAAACAGATTAAACACGTCACAAATTCAGTCGCATATCCAAGTATCTATGTATTAAATATCAATATTAAAATATTAAGACAATATCACCTAATCAAGTATTGTGATATTTCAGCAAAAATACTGATACAATTTTGTGGCAAACTCCAAAACCAACATGACGACTGTGGAATGAATAACGTACCTCTTGCGCAAAGAAAAAAAACTGATGCAGTGTTGTAGGAGGCGATGTTCGATGAGGCCGTTAAATTTATCTGCAGGTCAGAGAATTTCCGCCATTGTTGTCTTCTTCATGTCTCATTCGTGGTTCGTATCGGGTAGTCACAGCAACACTGCCCCCGACGGATTACAGTGGTACTGCTCCGATTGGTCCGTATGCATAAGCTTTGTGGAAATGTGAAGAAATACGGACCAAATGAACAAGAGCACGTATAGAAGGCTACGTCTAGATCCGTATCCCTATGTAAAGTAGACTATTGGTGAGACAGTGGGGTAAAGACTGAGGCAGAGATATTTAAGCTCCTCCCAACAATTATGACCAGAAGACCATCGCAAACTGATTGTCCATGAGGTGCAACATTCGCTGAAGTATCTGAAGCTTGCCATGTTTAACCAGAAATACTGATGTGTCTCAACTATTTGGCGCCTGTAACATGAACTGTTTTAACTGTTGCATTACATTATGGGACTTGGTGGAATGCATTTTACCATTGTCTATTTTACATTTGACATCATCAGATGTTTCAGGCAGTCATATCGCAGCCCTTGAGTTGGACAAAAAAAAAGGCTCAATTTAAATGACGATTTACATGTTTAAAATGCTTTTTGTCTTCAGCTAATATTCTCAACACTAGAATATATATGTAAATAGGTCCAAATGTACTATGTAACTCTTTAGATCTGGTTAAACTGGTAATGGAATTAAAACTAGTAAACACTAATGTGTTAAAGTACTTAAAGGGAATAGCTCAACTCGCGTTTAGGTATGCAAAATGTCATGTCACAGGGTGTTGCCTTGTTTACCTGTGCATCTCACCAGGAATGTCACCCTGCCGTCCTTCAAGGAATTTTCAGGCATGTCCTGCTTGAGACCGCTGAAATTTTCAATCTCAACAGAGACAACATGACCAACTTGGTCATGCTGGGGTGTGTGTCTGTGAGGTTCAGTTGAATTAGTACTTTAAGCTCCATTTTTTTACTTCCACTTTCAACATTTCAACTTCTCTTATCTGACTGCATGGGTTTCTTTTTCTTTTTCTTTTCCATTATTTGGAATTCATCTCTGATTGGCATTTAATTATTTAATAAATTAATAATATATATTAGTATCAGAATAAGTATACATGATTTATGTTTGTATTACAAAAGTCATTATTTTTAATTCATTTTTTATATATATACAAGTATTTAAATAGTAATGTAATGTCTCCAACTATTTATTATCACACTATATACTATACACTATATGTACAATATTCTTGTGTCACTTCCATTGTAACTCAAAACTCTGAATGCATTTGTTAGAATTGAAACTTTTGACTGCCACTGATGCCGGGGTTGGATTAAAACATGGCCCTTATGAATAATTCCACTCTTTAAAAATGATTAATTGAATTGAAATTAGGGACAAAATGAGAAATGGTTGGAGCATATCTGACCTTGTTCAATTGTTAATGAGCGGAGGACGAGGGAGGCCAAAATGTATAAATGGAACTCATGTGAACAGATAATGATTCTCATCAAGCTCTGCGGCAAGGAGAATATTTGATGATGAATAAACAAGTGGGTGTTTCGGGTCGACCCACCTAAGATTTCAGGAGAGTGCCAGCGAAATTTTTATTTTTTTTTAATCCAAGAGGCAGAAATCCCATGAGAGATCATAAGTTCATAATAAGAACCTTTGTGTGTTGTTTTCTGCCTCGGGAAGCAAAGCAACGTGTCAGTGGAGGAAAGAAAAAAATCCCTCCTCCTGAACACAATCACACCATTTTGTTTACCTGAAAGATGCACCGTCTCATTGAACTATCGTCATTAAAGCTTTCATGGAAGGTGTTATTCCTCCTCCACTGCACGGCTGTGATTCAGCGCAGCCAGCAGGCCTTGGTTAAGTGTAATTACAGTGGCTAATGAGAGAGAAGATCTGGACGATGAGCCTTGTTGTATTTTTAGATCTTGATCTTGACTGTGGTCTCTGCTGAAGACGTGTGCATCCTGAACGTGATGAAATATACGCTGCACTCTGATATCGACCATTAAAGCCGTTAGCACTGTGTAATCAGGTAAACAAGTGGAATCTGAGTAATTACAGTTGCGTTTCGTGATCATTTGTCACTTACTTTATCGCTAGGCAGAGCCCATTTGCCTTCAGAAGTTTGGCCCATCTCTTGAAAAGACTTCCCCTAATCTAGCCTGGTTCTTTTGTTGCCATGAACCCTGTGAAGCCGGGTTGCGGCATCACTCTTCTTCTCTAGCTGTAACCAAGTCGGCACCTTCTGGAGTTGGCTGTGCCAATCTCATATTCAACATTTCAGTACATGTATGTTTAACAGTGACTATTAAAGACCGTGAAAAATAAAATTATTAGCAATTACCGGAAACAAAACCTGGGCCACTACTGAAAATGGCCTGTCAGGCACCGGTTTTTACAGTGAATTCCTGAAGTACTGCTGGATCTCGACAGAGCACAAGTTCAATCGTCAACAGAAGTCGGGGCTCAGATCTTCTGATAGGTGTTCCCAGGTCAAGTGGTCTAATCCTGAGCTGGATCCATTCTGAGAGACCTTGCAGACGGGTCCTGTTACCACAGAATTTATGTTTGTACATTTTTGGCTCCCTGGCAATTACACACGGCCTGTGCAAATTTCTGTATGTGAACGGGAAGGAAGAACTCTATGGTCATACAGAGTAGAAATTTTGGAGTTGTTTTTATTTGCCATATTCTGAAGCCAGGGTGACCATTAATCCCTGGCCACCTATTGCATCTCCAATGGCTTTTCATCCCAGAGCATGACTGTATTCTTTTCCATTTTGGACACTGATTTTCAAACACTAAAGAGCGTTGCCATTTTAAAGGCTTTGGAGATCAGCTGTTTCTCTAGCGGTCTGACTCCTCCATCAGAGCCATGTTCAAAGTCAGTTCTTCGGCAGATTAACTTGACCAAGTTCGCAAAGTCTTAATTCAATGAGGAAATATTGAGAATAAAGCAGAAATGAAAAGATATACCTGAAGAGGAGGAGGTCTTGCCATGTCATGCGTGGTCGTTGCTGTTGTGCAACGTGTTAAGGATGGTGAAAGACAAATTACCCTTGAGCACAGCTTTAAAAGCCAGAGCCACTGACACGCTGCTGGGAAACACTATAAAGGGTGCTGAGTGTCTGCTAGCTACATTTCTACTTGACAACTCGACAGAAATGTGTGATTCACAGGGTTACCTAACAACACGTCCGAGGACAATTGTACTTGATAAGCGAATGATATGAAGGGGAGTTCAACATATGCCCAACTGCATCCTGTCAGAAATACAGAGGGGAAAGAGGAGGGTAGCAGGGAACTGATCCAGATGACCAGCACCGGTTCGAGGCCTGTAGCAGAGGGGTAATCTGGTCAAAAAAAGATCTCAGAATATGTTTACTGGTTTAGGCGACAATTGAAATTGGTGGTTTATTAGAAGACAGCTTTTGAGTTGTTGTGTAGCATCTGATAGTCAAAGAGATGGATGGTGGATTTTCAGAGCAGCCATTACTATAAAGATAATAAAATATTGTTTACGCCTGTGGACGTGAGGCCGTCTCTGAATCTTGTGCGACTCTGTTTATGCTTTTCTCATTTGGAAAATAAATATCAGTTTCTTTCCTCACCATCAGTCTCGCGGATCACATTTGACTTATATAGCCTCATAAAGTTCTCTGCGTGAGACGCTTGTTTCCAGCCTTTTTTAATTGGAGAGAAAGAGTGTCTGAGTCTATTTGTGGTCTGGTGCAATGTTGAAAATGCCAGCTGTCGTGCATCAAAGCCCTGCTGGAACCAACCGTGATTCGGCATGTCCTGAAAACTTGTTGAAATGCACTTTGGATGTCGCTTTTAGTTTGCTGGGAGAAGTTTTAAAGAGTCGTATGCTGTTTACTGGAAATATATCTGAGATGAATAAGAGTATTTATGTGAGTGGATTTGTTTTGCTCTCAGACAGTAATTGATCCTGTATTTGTTTTTGCATTCTTCACAGACTGGAGGAAAAGGAACGATCCAAAACACCTGCTGTGGTTGTGACTGACAGTTGTAGCTGGCCCGGGGAGCCTTGAGCCAAGCCCCATCATATAACACATTGCCGGCATGTCCATGTCCGTCTGGGGTCCCACTTTTCAAAGCAGCCCCCCCTTACCCTTCACCACCAGAGTGACCGAGGGACAGGAGAAGGAGCAGGGGGTGAGGTCGGGCCTCCTCGCAGGAAAGAGTTCAAGGCCAGCTGGTCTGGCTTTGAGGCAAATCGATGGACACAGCGAGATAAAGAAGGGAAAAGAAGAGTTGTGGACAGAAGGAGTGAGATAAAGACGGTCAAGAGGGAGGAGAAGTGAAGATTGAAACAGCAGGTTCTGTGAAGACGTTTCTGGAGCAACCAAAACAAACAGGTGAGAGCACAGGTGTCAGGGAAGCTCTGCGCTCACGAGGGAATCCGACTATTAATGTTGTGTCACTTTTGTGCACAGCATCACAAAGTGGAGGATGTTATTGACTCAGTTCAGATCCAAATGAAGGACCTGGGGTGGGTGACTTTAGAGATCCACCATGTCATCATTTTTTTTTTATCTCTCTCAATGTCCATCTGTAATCATCAGAAGGCCTCTTGGGCATGGTTAATATCATATTATTGAAGATAATATTAATGAATTAAATTAAAGTGAAGAGAATCACGTGTAAACAAACTCAGATAACAGACCAACATTTACAGTGTGTCTTAGCATTTCATTGAGATTTGAGTATTTGCCACTAAGCATTTGTTTTGCAACACATTAATAGCTTTACTGTCTTCTGTTCTGAACAAGAGGATAAGACTGTTCTAGTCGTGAACATTGATAAATGTGCCTTCATTTGCATTGAAGCAGAAACAACTAGATTTGCAGCTCCATTCATTAACGGAGTGCCTGAGCACTCACCAGGGATTATTAGATTAGTAGATGTGTCCACTGTCAGTGGCATACCAGTACCTTCACTGTTCAGTTCAGTACTGCAGCAGGAGAATACAAGTGTTTTCCCACTTCCCATTTTGGGTGGCATAATTTTGAATCATAAATGACCACAGCCGTGGATCAGCTATAACTTGATTGACTTGTGTCAATGACTTTTATGCAGAGTAAAATTGACAATGTCGATCTCATGTATTAATCTCATGGGCCAGGACCAAATAGGACCCGCCGAGCAATTGCATGTGTCTTTGTAAATAATAGAATTCAATTAAATTTTAGCAGAGGTGTTTGTGAAAGAATGAGAAATACATTTCGAGTGATGTTTAAATGTACTAAGCACATCACTAGGGTTTTAGTTCATGCTATTTGTTGAAGCGTTGTTCAGTAAACTGTGAAAACCACAAGACATCAATGTTATATTATTTTCCAAGCTACTTTATTCAAATTATACACAATTCATGCATAGAAACGTGTATAATTAAACACCCACTTTGATTAATCATTAAACCTAGGTAGTTTAATGAATATTCTACTCACAGAATAAAGCCCTTTTTATAGTTTAGTTCCAAAACATTGTAGGAGGCAAGAATTAATCTTGCATTTTAAAACTTTGCTGTCTTTCATTCAGAATAATGATCTTTCACTTCAATTTCACTGATGCTTTTAAGGTTTCTCGCATCCTTTGGACATTGTTTTTGACGCCCCTGATTGGATTACCATTTTAACACGGCGTATTTGAGCGTGAAATATTATGCAATTCTTTATTCAACTGAATTGCTTTGGCACCTTCTGTCAGGTGACAAACCACACCTCCCGTCGTCCTGAGCCTACACGTGACATGCGCTTTAGCGACTCCACATCACGCCCCGCCCTCCTCCTCCTACTGCGCGAGCGATCGTCGCTGCGTGCGCCTATTGGCTCGCCGCAACGTCAATCACAGCAAATTCCATTGCTGTTGTCTTAGCGATACGTGACGTCAAATGCGCTCTGGGTGAGATAAAAAGTGGCATTTGAAGTGAATCAAGTGGTGCGTTTGATATTCAAACTCACGTTCATGATAACTGGAGAAAGTGTTTTTCGCTGAGCGAAAAGAAACTGAAGTGAAGTCAGTGAGAGAGAGAGAGAGAGTGGGAGAGAGGGAGGGGGCGGAGCCTCGCGCTGACAAGAGGGACTGGCTTTTCTGAGTTTGTCAGCTCCCCCTAAAATAGCAGTCGGCGTGTAAATGTGAACTGAAATTACGTTTATCCACTGGAGCCACCGATATAGAGTGTCTATATACAGCCACTGACTCGGGAGTAAAGGTGAGTAGCGGAAATAGAAGCCATGTTGTGTCGGCGCTCGCGAGCGCGGAGGAGCGGGAGAGGAGGAGGAGGAGGAGGCGCGCGGTGGATTTTTGGGAGACGTCAAAAGTCGATTAACATGTCATCTTCCGCGCACTGAGATTTTCTAGAAACTGGGTCTCAACCGCTAACAAGCTGCCTTGTGAGGAAAGGGTGTCTTAAAGTGCGCGCGCCGTTCCTAGTCAATAGCGGTAAACATCATTAAAAACCGTAGCGCTGGTGATAAAAAACGTTAAACTTGACTTCTCTGAAAGTCAGTCGCAGTTCATCACAGGATGTGAATCAAATCGTCTGCCTCGTTTTGCTCGTGTTTCTTGTGTGATGAAGTGTCTGGCGGTTATTTTAAAGGTTATGAGTCTTCCAGCACACTTTTGAAGGTTTTGGCGTTCTATGTTTTTGTATCTAGATGGTGCTGGTCAGCTTGTGTGAGCCGCTCTTGTTTGTTGCAATACAGTAGTCGCGAAACGTACGTGCCCCTTTGAAGTCACATTTATCAAGTCTAAAGAGGTGAATTTTGAGGCTTTTCCTTTTCACTTTCACCCTGGTCCCCGGAGATATTTGATCTCAGAGACGTGAATTGTGACTCTTGAAAGCCTGTGACCTTAACCTCTGGCCAGAATGACCGGCGGAAATCTGACCTACTCAACTGTTGCAGAAGTGTGGCACTGCTCTGCTGAGAACTATGTGCTTTGAGCTGCTAATAACATTGTTGTTTTGAAGCCATTACATGAGGGTGTCTACAGTCAACATTTGGTTGCCTAGAGCGCCTGTCCAGAAAATCATCTAGCAACAGAATTTAACTTGTTACCACCTTGGATCTGGATCTGAATGTTGTCGTAAACTTGTTAGGCACAAGCAGCCTTAGTCACATTTTCTCTTATGATTGTCTTCCTCTTTAAAACAGAGCATGCCTATCCCTTAACTGACTCTGCTTTCACCTCGGACTCTCATAACAAACACACCTCAACTCTGAGTTCAGTGTTACAACTCTGCGGGATGTTTTTGCTTTTTGATTGATGGCTATGAATAAAGATGAGACTAACCTTAACAGTCAGAAAATAGATTTTTAAATCGTGAAAAATATTTTTTCGCTGAAGCCACTGAACAATAGCAAAGTCAATGCTACTATATATTTCAGTATTTTTTTCTCACCGTTGTTGCTGCAGACTTCCCAAACTTTGGGAATGAAGTGTCACACCGGTTCTGCTGCCGTGTGTTGCCTTCCACTGCTCAACAATTCTTACACATGGCTGCATAAAAACTCACCGCTAGAGGAGGATGTGAATGACTTGTCAGAAAAGTATTTATTTGGCGAAAGTCTGAGTCCATACCTAAATATAGAAGTATATTTGGCGGTAAATAAAACTTCTTGACTCCTACTCAAATGGATAAGTACAAGTACTGGTATGATCTTCAACCGGTTCTCCGAAAACAAGCCCTGGTCTTGTTTATATTGGCTCCTGCCGAGCACTAATTTAACAGCGACTTCTGTCCATTTCCAGTCAGCGCAGTTCTGCCGGCATGTTCATCACCACACCAGCAGGTTGCTTGTAATTTGGAAAGCAAAGCGGCAAAGCAGCCTCCGATCTGCAGTCATTAGCGTCCGTGCTGCCCCGAGCCTAATGGGCCTTGTTGCATGTGATCCACATCGTGCAAGCTTTAATGTCTAGTGCGAAGATCAAGTGGCACTTACAGTACTTGCAGCATGTTTTGCTTCGAGACTGAAAACAAAGTCCTGTGTCACCAAGAGTTTGGAATGAATCTTGGATGACCTAAAATAATTAAAGGATAAAGGTAAACGATTTCATGTGGCTGTGATGCAGCTCCCAGCATGCACGCTCTGCTGCGCTTCTGCGTGTTTGCACAAGCAGAGAGTGGAAGGGGAGAAGTGAGAGGTGGTGATGGTGTGAGGAACGGGCAGCTGCAGCATCTTTCCCTGCACTCTTCATCCCACTTCAATCTCAGTGTCTCAGCTTCTCCTTCCAGGAGAAATGTGGAGTGTGTGGGCGAGTCGGATCTGCAATTAACGCTGGTTGTCAGAAAGAGAATGCTGGCGTTTACATGATGCCTCTGAATCACTGAGTAAAGTCATTCTCCTCCACTCTCCCGCTCCCTGGACAGAACAGCAGAAAGCTGAGAGCCAGGGATGTATTGAATAAAAAATAAGAGATGGAAGCTGCACACTCCGCTCGATGAAGACGCTCATGCTTGCTTCTTCTCGCTGAAAATTAACTTTACCTAAATGTTGCAATGTATATTTTCTCCTGAGCTGCACCTGGAAGTTTCTACTTTTTATGTGTTTCTTTGAAAACCAGATTAGTGCCATGGCAACTCTCAGGAAGCGATGAGACTTCTCCTTGACTTACAAAGTGCCTTGGTAACATGATTCATTGTTTATTGGTGCTCCATCATCGATATGGAAATTCCATCATTGTCCTGTGAGACCTGGAGGTCGGATGCAGAATCTTGAGCCTGGCAGATAATGTATTGGACTGTAGTTGAGTCTCCAGTGAACACAGGAGGACTTTTGTCGGTAAACAACATCTGTTCTTTCTAAATGTATACAGTGCTGCCACTGACTTGAGCATATGCCAGAAGTATAAGATAAAAAAAAAAACACTTTATGGTTATAGTTGTGCTGTTCAGGATTCATTGTTGATAACATACATTCATATTTCTCACTTGACTAATTGCATTGCACATTTATGCTAATGTTTTTTCAGGTCTAATAATGTACTCACTGGTAAAAGTACATGAGTAAAACTTATGAGCAAACATGAGTCACAACAAATATAGCGATAGAGTGATAAATTATTATTTTATCCTCTGAAGAATGAAGATGCAGTGTGCAATATTCATAAATATCGGATAAAATTAATGGGCCTTTCAGTTGCAGGATTTGAGGGTGAACTATTTTTTAATTCAAATGCTAATTTAGTAAATTAAATCTCAGCATAGTTTGTTCAATTTGTAATGAAACATTTTCTTCTGGCTGCCAACAGCGTTTGAGTAAAGTTGGTGTGCCAGTGTTAGAAGTCAGAGGGTGAACCAGTTACTGGCTGAGGCCTTGTTTGTATAGCGAGACCGTCCGCAGTGACCTTTCAACTGTCCTGCCCTTGGCTGTGACCTCTGGTGGTAAGCTCTCCGTTTGGCTCATTCAGCACATGTGCAGCTGAGCAGGACAGAGCAGCTTAAGGCCGCGCCGCCTTTTCCTGTCCCCACCGCGCCTCCTGTGGCGAGCGGTGGAGGTCTTCTCACCTCGACGGTCTGGACCACGCGGCAAGAGCTGCACGCCAAATCTACTGCTAAGCTTCCCTCGTCCGCTGCCATCCAAGTTTGTCTCTCAGTCAACAGCCAATATGTTGACTCAAACAAACCTTGGACGGAGTAGAATGACACTTCTCATCCGTCCAGATTAAAGTTGCGGTATTCCCACTCTCCACTTGGTGTTTTTCCAGAGACAATAAGCGGCATGTGAGAAAAATGTAGCTCGCGTTGGGTGACAGGTTTGAGAAGTCACTTCACACCTTTCTCAGAGCCCACAACCTTTTTCTCTTTGGGCTAAAGAAGAAACCACAAAATCACACTGAATCATTGTGAAAGCAAGTGGGCCTTACTTGGAGGACACATAACCCTAATGGTTGCATTGTGGTTTGATTAGTCACTGTTGTTGACAGCAGTTTGTGTGACACAAGTCCAAGCAATTACACCTCTGCACAATACTCTGAGGCTCCAAGAGAAGGGAAGTTTAGAGCGACGTCTCTTTGCTGAGTCGCGTTTTAGCTGAATTTTAATGAGATTTTATAAAGCATAAATCAAAGGAATATATTATAATCTAATTTACGAGATCAAAAGATCTCTGTGATTGTGACGATACCCCACTGCATTGAATTCCTCATGTTCAACTGTAGATCTTAAAAAAAGCATCTTACACGGGAGAGTTAACTTGTGCGGTGTTGCATTGAGTCGATAAAATAGGAAAAAAAATACACAAACAACTGAAATGTCTTGTGGGTCTTGGGGTATTTCAGTTTGAAAAATACTGAATTGTTGCGTGATTTAGTTTCAACTCATGGTTTTGAGGTCTAACGTTAAAAAAAACAAACAATAAAAAGAGGTGTAAATGAGTTTAACTTAAATCAATGTCACAATTCTGTGAGAAGGCTGTTTCGATGTTACTTTACTTAGCAGCATTGCTTTCTGTTAATATTGTTCATCAATATCTCTCAGTAAAAAGTGACTTACATTTTAATCTGGGGGCATGTACTAGAGAAATCCTTTCCACTTGGCACACATGCAACTGTGGAGGTGTTCCTAAGCCAGAGTAGAGCTCTAGTATTCATCTGAGCCCGGTTTATGTACTAGATAGGTGATCTTGTACAACAGAAAAGGACATTTATATGAGTTTTATATGAGATTCCCCTGAGTAAGTGATGCATTTCATCAGAGTCTAATGGATAACTCTTCCCCAAGATACTAGCTCTCCCACTATTTTTTTGGACCGTGGGAGGAAACTGGAGTCTGTCTAAAACCTCTGCAGTTGTGATAATAATAATAATAATAATAATGATGTGAGGCTAAAAACTCAGAAAGACGGCTGTAAAAGCTATCAATAAAATATTAAATGGGCGGGAAGACAAAGCAGTGAAGTTCAAACCCAGAGTCATGTCAGTTGCCTGTGTTTCGGACCTTCCTTTAAAGCAGTCCTTCTCAAATAGTGGGGCGAGTCCTCTAGGTGGAGCGATGCCGGGGGGGCGCATGTGACCTTTTTTGCTGTACTAGAATAAAGTGCAATTGCACATCCACTCATTGTTTTTTTTTTTTTTCAGGCAAATTGATGCACTTAGTCTTCTCTGTTACAGACAAAAACAATGTTCATAAAGTTATTCTTTATTGTAAGTTGCTCTATATAACTTCCTTTTTTCTTTTCTTTAATGTTAATAAGGATACAATGTTATGCAGAGGCGTACTCATAACAATTGATACTATTTACATAGGTTTTCGTTGAGTTGGGGGGCGCGAAACGTTTACACATCTCTATAACTGGATTGTGGAGAATACAATCTATAGCACCCAGTTATTGCTGTGTGCTTCAGTAGTCATTCCCTGAAGCCAGCTGAGATGCAGGAAGGCGGACTAGCCTGTGATCTGTTTGTTTTTCTGTATGTCTGGGAATCTTTCCCCGGCAGGACAACTTGTGAGAGGAAAGGGGGGGGGGGTGATTCCTCCCATTGCTCTGGCGAAAACTTGAGAAGGGAAGTGACCTCCAGCACAGCTGTGGAGGTGGATCCAGTCAGCTGCTTAGACCACACTGGGCGGACAGAGTCGTGGCTTGTACTGGACGTGACGTTGTAGTGGGCTGATGTTGCGGTGCATTTGGCTCGGTCGCTCCACCAAATGAATTCACAAGTGAAGTAATTTGCAAACTGAGAACAACCCCAAATGAGAAGCGATGGTGATGAAGGTAAATGAAGCGCATCATTGGCTTGTCCCAACTCAAATTTATATGTTTGTTCTTGGAGTTGGGCACACAGTGCAGATACATCAAGCACTCTCTAAACAGACCTTGTCCTCGTTTGTCATCATAACAAATATGCTGGAAGCTTTCGCAACACAAACCGGTAGGGTTGACTGTGATAAAAAATTTTTTACTGGGAGACGGCTTGTGAAAACAGCAGAATTCCATATCGGTTCCAGCGAAAAGCATGTTTGGACAAATCACTATTTCTTCATGTCAGTAAGCTTGATCCGGAGTTAAGGGTCAAGGACTTGATCTGGAATCACTCCCCTGAATGCTGAATGGGGCATGTCAAGTAAGTAAGTACAAAACCTCATGAAAGACTCTGAAAAATCATATGAAAAATAAATATAGATTGAGTGACTTCATAAGAGCCTGAGAACTGATTGGGAGTCAACTTTCTAGCCAAAGGATTCATCTCTCTTCATGTCATCCTGGAGGCAATAAGGACTTTCAGATGTAAAATGTCAATCGAATATTAAGAGAAAATTTAACATAGCAAATAAAGCAGTTTTCAGAGATAAACAGAAGGCGGGTTGAGGCTGATGTACTTCATGTTGCTGGTATATCCATCCCCCTCTCCTTCATAATAATGTATTATTTTAACTGTGAAATGTGTTGTAAAAGTTGTAGTAAATACTGCCTGCGTGTGGAGTAAAGTAGTCTCTTCTGGTTTGTTATACTGGAAGGATTTTTTTGGTCTTTTGTCACAGCAGATAAAAAACATCAATCATGTGTCTGGGTTTGAGAGTGAGGTGTTGAGTCCGCCTGCTGTTTGTTCCACTGCTTGCTCTTCCTCTCCCTTCCTCCCTGCCCACTTTCCATCCATGTGCTGCAAATCTAGGTGAAAATGATGTACTGTTCCCACCAGTGGGCTGTCGGCAGTCTGCACTCATGTCAAGAGTGTGATCCTGATTTGACTTCCCACCTCAAAACCTTGGATCCAACAGCGGTTCTGCAGGAGGAGCTTTTTTTCCCCTCAAAGAAAAGGGCTATCTATGATCTGGTCTTGGTGAGGCGAACAGATTCACTGGAAACATTCCTAGTGAGGCAAGTTGCACCGCCTGTAGGGGTCTTTCTGTGTGTGTGTGTGTGTTCCAGTGTTTGGACACAGTGTTCATGTGATAGCAAGAACACATCATCTGATTTGAAGCTGAAAACTGTAGCTGTTAGAAAACACGTCAGATTTTCTGTGTTCATTGATGTGATTAGATGTTGTATCACTGACTGAAGCCATTCAGAAATCTCTTGCTCAGGTGAGAATCAGTTTTGCTGCCAAGCTCTACGGCTTTATATGAGAGTGGAATTGGAATAAACATAGCGGTTGCTGCAAGTCAGTGGGAACGATGGTTGTGTTTCTGCACACTGTGACTATTTACACTGGTGTTTATCCCTTTTTCTTTGTTGACTATTATGTCATGACTAACAGAATCTAACACCTCATCCATCTATCTATTTATCTGTCTGTCTGCCACCCATTAATGTTCCGACATGATATCAGTATTTGGAATTGGTCATTCACATTAAAATAGAAATGTCACCTTCCTGAATAGTGCTCAAAGATTTTTCAGCGCTGAAGTGTTTGCTACATTTTTGGCTAGCATTAGTGCAAGCTAGGAAAGAAATTTGAGTGAAATTGGAGAGAAATGAGCCTTGATTTACAGGTGATGTAAGACATGATAAACGTCATTATTCTTAATGAACATTTGTAATTTAGTTTCAACTATATCATGCAAAAGTGAGTAGGGAGTTGTCAGTCCTCTTGTCTATGTTTCGGTGGCGACACCGAGTCTTGAAAGGATAAAACAGACGGTTGTCTTGTGTAAACCTGACGAGGACATTGCTCTGACAGAAGGCTTGTTTCCAGCGTATCATTTAAGTTCTAGTGAGTCATCGCCATTTTCCACTTTCTCTCCTAAACGACACACTGGAGCGTGCTTCGTTTTTAATGCAAGACGTTGTGTTAATATGGGATTCATCATGTTCAATATTGTGCAGAAGGTTTGATGTAATGTACCATAACATTATGACCATCTGCATTATATTGGCTTAGTGAAATAACCAGACAATCTGGTTTCGTTGCTCCAAGAGCCAAGTCCAAAGCTTTGTTTAGCAGGACTTGGTTATGGATCTTGAAACTGTTTCACTTATTATTATATATTATTCCGAAAGGCTTCTTTACTTTCATCTTTTGGAATGGACCCCGGGTCTTTCAGCTTGCTAGGCTAGACGTGAACAACAAAAGGAGGTGGCCATAATGCAAAATACAATTTCCACCGGATCACATTGAACAAATAATTGAAAATTTTCACAGATGAGTCACATAAATCGTAGGAAAAGACGAGTGTGGCTCGCTCTCTCTTTCAGCCTCGATATGACTCATGATCGTCCTCGCTGACCAGATTGCATAAACCTTTTATGTAGTGGAACACGGTGGGAAAGTGGCATCAAGTGGAGGATAAAAATGGGAGGAGAATGAAATATTCACTAGTCCCTTCTTTGTATATATATTTGCTCAATAAATTCTGAAGACTCTTCCAATACCTGCAATCCTAAATAAAGTGCATGCCATGTTTGTGTACCAACAGCTGTTTATTTAGAGGAAAGTGCCCGCTGCTCTACTAATGGATATCTTGATTCTCATGGTTTAATCTTTCTTCACAGTGCATCTAAAGATGTGTTGCGATGGTGTAAATGCTCTACCACTACTGAGGCGCATTATGCATGACATTCCTAATATCCTTACACTGTGGAGTCCCCCTGGAGGAAGATCTCAGTTCATCTTCGCTGTTTACCATTTTGGAGTTGCAGTCTCCACAACATCAAACGGCTGCAGAGGCACTTAACTCAGCTCGAAGGGATCCTGAGGGGACTGGTGGGGCTGCTGCTCCCCATAGTGTTGCCATTATTATTGTTCCCTAATGGGAAGTCTGATGATCTGATGATAGACAACCATGCAAATGGACACATACCACTGCAGTTTACTAGACCATGTTGCCAAACTAATGATATGTAAATTCAGGACTACGCATGAATTAATTGACTTTGTGTGCATGGTACTGCCTCTGCTCTCGCAGAGCAATAAAAGCTGCAATCAGACTTAATTAAAAAAGTCTCTTAAACTAGAGCTTCAGAGCACTTTTTAGCTTGTAAAAATGAGGAGAACGTGAGCCACACTTTTTCTGTTACATCTATTGCATTAAGTTTATGTACTGCGTTTGTAGTAGAAATTGTGTTGGCACTTTCAATTGAACTGGATGATTTTCACTCTCTTGTGATGCCTTGTTCACAACATTGAATCATCATCATTGAATTCCCAAAATGCCTTTGCAAGTCACATATATTATCTAAATCTCAGTAACTGGGGTAAGTGTCTAGGGGAAATCCATTCCGTGATTTAATAGCCATAGGTGAATTACAGAATTTAATGATGCACTGTCCACTGTTAAAGAATCATTTTCATACATTTCACACAAAGTGCCCTTCTTCCCCCGTCTGAGAATTACAGTACACAGTTCTACTATTCTAAAGTCCCAAATAAATTAGACAAGTGTGTTGATTTAGATTCCTTTTGTTTCACAGATCAATTTGATTTAGATTTTTTGACTTTCAGTCCATTTCTACCACTTTCATTCGTGTAAGAAGTAGGGCTGCACCAATCGATTGGCTGGCCGATTTATCGGTGCCGATATGAGCATTTATGACGTCATCATAATCGGCCAATCGAATGGCAAATGTAAGCTTATATTCTATTATTATGTTATGCTGCAGCCCCACCTGCAGAATAGAATTGCAGTTTGCAATGTGTTCACCCACTGACTCAGAAGCAGCATTAAAACACTACACTTGGCCTCAAATCACTGTGTCGAATTTGAGTACTACCAAGAGGCTAACAAAGAAATGCTAACCGGAGCTAACCACAAGCGAAACCAATGTTAATGGAGTTTTATGAGGCGCAGTCGAGTACTGTTGTTGAAGACTGGAGGTGCCGTACCAGGAGCTGACACCAGACCCATTCCCTGGACATGTAGTCAATGGGAAGAGGAGCGGTCTTTACGTGTTGGGTTGTTCTGTTCGTACACATTTTATTGTTTGGTATTTATTTGCTTTAAAAGTTGCCATGTTTTCTATACAGTGTTCTTCAGTGTCACTGTCAATATTAATTGGCACAATACTAAAAATACTAAACTTCATCATACCTGCTTCTGAGACTTATCAGGTTCGTGAGCTCTCTGTTGTGGAGCTGCTGTAAGACTGCTGTTAGGGATGCTAGCCAGCGTTCTGTCACTCTTGCACTCTTGTGCCCCAAATGCTGTAAAAGATGGAAATCATCCACAAAATCAATTTATTTATTTAAACAGCTAATTCAATTTTGATTGCTGTTTTGAAGAGAACTTTGGTAAAGCTTTGATTCAGTCAACTCTTGGAAAACTTCCAAAAACCACAAGACTTGTTGAGTGGATTGTTAGACAGCAGGGAGGAGAATTATTCAGGTCCTGATTTATTAAATCGCTTGAAGGTAGATTACACAATTAGTATCTTATTACATATCTTTAAACCTCAAAATACCTGAATTGATAAAGGTGATATGAAGGTAGCTTCCAACAAGGTAAAGGGTGGTTATGTGATGCACATTTACAGTGTACACTGTACACAAGTGAAGGATACAGGTTGAAACTTAATGGCTTGAATCTGGTTTCTTATTTTGTTGAGTGACTACTTTATTGTGCCAGTGTATACTGCAGTTGTCTATCATGAAAGGATAGAGATGGTTGTTTGAGCCTCTACTGTCTGGACATAGTCTGGTGGCTTGACATTATTCATGTCGGCTAAGTGAAAAGATGGTTCCATCATTTCTGAGAAAATGTAAAAAAAAAAAAGGTTCAACAATAAGGCAGTTACTAAATTCACATTTCTATTCATTGCCCACTCTGCCTATGTAAATCATTCATTCATTTTCAACGGCTTACCAGGGCATGACTGGGTTTCGGGGGGCTGAAGTCCACATCAGTTTGTATTGACGGTCACCATTTGAACAGCAGAAAACATTAAGTAGTTGAATTTTGAAAGCTAGTAAGCAGCATATGTTGCATTGTGCACCACCCGCTATCTTAAATATTTAGGTTCTGACTGGTTTTGTTCTAAATTTTAAAGAACTCAGGGTTCAGGATTCAATTTCTCTTATTTGTATGGAAGCCAAAGGCAATTATTAAATTAAAATAATAATGAACATAGTAATAATGGAAATCAAAATCCATAAATATTCTCACCTCATTTGTTATTATGAAATAATATCTTCCAAGATAACAACAAATGTTTCACCCAGTCAGTAGAATCAAGGTACAATAGTATTAGGGTGAAGCCAGAACCAATCAGTTTGGATTAAACAGTGGTCAAAAATATTTTCTTATTCTTTCATGGAGTTTTTAAATAGAGACACTAATCTAAAATAGTGCCTCTCTGGGTGAAGCTAGTTGCCCCCAATGACCTCTTCAGATAACACAGTTTTGTTGTCCAGATGTGTCCGCTGTCTTCGATAAATATTCATGAAGGAATCTAATTATTAATATCTAAAAAAGAGTTAGTTCCATCTCGATGTGGTGTCTTAAGCTTGGAATCCAAGCAATGTTTTCGAAGGTCATAATGGAGAAGTAAGAGGCTTGCTGTAGGTGCAGTAGAACCTCTTCCTTACATTTGCATTCCGTTTTAATGAGGCACAATTCATCACCCTACTTGTGCATCAAATAAGTTGCTCATCTTCCCCTTTGTTCTTGGAAGTTTCACTCAAACATGCACCGAGGGATTTACCTTGGAGAAGAAGATGTGCTTTCCTACATGAAATGGATATAACTGTTCGGAGAGGGTCATCTCTTTATCCTTGAGAAACTGAGAATCCATTCATTGGTCGGGCTTGAAAACCTGACTGACGCAAATGGATCATTGGGAATAGAAGTGTCCCAGCAGTAATTATGTTACAACGCTGCTGCCACACCACCGCAGAGGTGGGATGGGTTGGGCTCGGGGTGCTTCATTTAGTCCTATTTCCCTTACATCTTCCCATATATTTAACACATTCATGCAGTCCTCTCTTTTGATAAGTTCTTCTGTCCTAGTCTTTGTTTTTGTGTCTTCCTCCGTCATAGTTTAAGATTGCTCTCAATGTTCCACATTGTCGTGATGCCACCATTGATGCCCACTGTAAGTGAGACTGTGGGAGGTGTTTAGTTTGATGCAAGAGCTTCCACCACTCCAAAATCTCAGAATCTTTTTCATCTGTGTCTGTCGGACGTCATCTTTACGACCCAAATGGACATGGTGCATTATCAATCTGAACTTTAATCTCATCATCTCGTTCAAGATTCATACTTTGTAGGCTGTTCTGTCTAATACGCAGCAGCTATTCCAGTTCTTCTTGGGTCTCTCTGTAGCTCCTATCGTGTTGATGCTCACACCATCAGAAAAGAGACCTTTAGAAAATGATAGTCACCAATACTAACGTTCATTTCTTTCAGTCCACTTGTCTTTTTAAAACTTGATTTCACTTCATGTCAGTGTTGTCTTTGCACCACCCCTTCAAGCCAGACCACATGTTTAATTTCCCTCCACCATCCTCCGCTGTGCGCTTCTAAGTCGGTTAAAAAGAGACATGAAATTAATGTAATGTAGTATTCTCACGAAACCCCAAGGCGCTCTGTCAAAGTCACCTTGCATGTCCTCTCATCCCCTGACAGAAGTGTGATAGTGAGATAGAGAATGTCTGTCTGTTACTGCTGTCAGCGTATGATGTCCTTTGTCATTGGTTTCTTTATCCACTATCCGTCTTTCAGATTTCGTAGATTGGATGCTTGTCCGGTATGTTCCTCAAGAGCCTCTTCGTTCCCCTCTGGCTGCCTGTATAATATGGCCTCAAGTCAAGTATTTTCTTAGTGAGAACACTTTCATCCGGTGGGGTTTTCTTTCCTTTTGATGTCATTTTGGAGGTGATAAGTAGCTTTCTGTCTCCTGGTTCCTGTCTTACAGCACCATCCCCCTGTCTGAGTAAGGTGCTAGCAGCGTGGAGGATTGTTTGAACTTGCATTGATCCAGTGAGGGATTACAGCTGGGTCATTGGAGAGTTGGATTGAGCCACCAGGCATTGGGGCAGATTTACAGTCGCTGTCTGCATGTCTGCCATTTCACTCCATTTCTGTTTGCATCTGTCAATATGGTCCATAATCCTTATAGAGTGGTGTAGGCATTTTTCACAGCTGGAGGTCACGCTGGATGTTTATTATGAAGTGCTTGGAGACCTCAGCTACCTCTGTAGCTAGACAAACTCAATAGCATCGGTTTCACTGTCCTGCAAGGAAGGTAGTTAAAGAAGTAGTGGTTAGTACTGCAACAGCGCAACCAGAATGGTCTTGGGTTTATTCTGTGACATACAGGTTTGGGGGCACGCAGGTCCTTCCTGTATGGAGAGTACACTGTACACTACAATAGGAAGTAAATTAAATTCAGTCTCCAAAATTAACCGCTTGGTTTAAGAATTTTTTTAAATTCTCAATATAGTCAATATATTTTAGGCAAAAAATGCTGATATAAAAAAAAATAAACTAAATAAAATTAGGGTTGTCCCCAGTGCCCTAGCGCTGTAGGAGCCCCCTACAAGAGGATAGGCTATAAGAGGAGAGACTGCATCCCCCTACTATGGTAAAAGAAATCCAAGGGAAAACCCTGGTATCAATAAAAAAAGATGTTTATCCCTAAAACTCAAGATTCACAATTGGCACAGATCAGGTCTTAGTTCTCAAGAAGAATGTGAAGGTGGCTAGGTCCAGGCTGGCCACTTTACTTTTTCTTTCTCAAAGCCTCCACTTTTGTCTGGCTGTACAGTAATGGTGCTTATTCATTATGTCTCATTAGTTGCCGAGGAAACGGAGGTGAGTGGAGGTGTTGCGCTGGTCCAAAGGCGGCAAAAACAATGAGAGAAAGAGTCAAAGTGGGCAAGAAAGAATAGACTGCTGAGGAAAGATGGAGAAAGTGCTTGTTGAGGGATCAGCCATGTGTCAGATTAGCATCAGGAGACATTAACACTAGTGATGCTGCCGGGGCCACAATCCTGCCTTTCACTGCTGGAGAGGGAGATAAGCACACTCTCACAATAGGGAAATGGGAGAAAGCGGGAGAGGGCTGGCTTGCCTCCACTCCCCTCAGGCCAACAGCCCCATTTACAGGTGCAGCACCTCCTGATGAAAGCAAGAACAAAGAGGTTGGATGTTCATTTCCTGCTGCGCTTGTGTCAGGGCTCCATTGAAACAAATTAGTAAAGCCGTGGATTTAGCTGCTACGCTAACAGCTCCAATGCGCTGCGAGCAAATCCTTGCCGAGCCACGGTGTTGACACTTTAAGTTTAATACACTTTCAGATGTCATGGATTTTGTTTTTCGCCGAATCCCATTAAGCAACCACATCAGATAAGTGTGTGATGATGAGCCAAAAGGTTTGCCTTTCATGTCGTTTCAGGTGGCAAACAGTAAATCATGACACAGCTGTTTAGCGAAATAAATGTATTGACAGAGAGTCATGCTTCATGTCTGCATGACTAAAGAAAATGAAATATCGAGTAACGCTGGGAAGCAGGTTTTGTTTATTTATTGTGTAATTTTGTGTTGGATTATAACATAGCTATACAGATATAGCACGTTGGATTTAATTTATCTGACCTTTTAAGTCAGTCCGTCCAGTTATGGTGCCTCCTCCTGGCATGTTTGGGTTGTGTACAGCTATGAAAACACACAATTACTTTTGACTTACTGCAACAACAACTGCAACAACTACAACATTTATTCAGTTGAGGCTGTTCTCAGCACTAGAACATCAATTAATACACAATCAAACTCTCTGTTGCGAGCAGATCATCTTCACACTTCTCGGTCATCTCAGCTTGACGTTCTCCGCACTCCCCTGGCTGCTCATCTTCCCTCACAGGCCTCTCATTTCTTCCCATTTGCTTCTACATGCTTGCGACTGAACCCCCACCCCACCCACGCACTCATGCAATGAGCCGAATTAATCTGTTCGATTACGTTGTTACAGGCTGTTACAGAAGAAACGCCGGCGTTACAGAAATCCCGTTTTCTCAGTGGTCCACTTGTAATGTAGCACCCAAAAAGACTGACATTTAGACTCCATTTAAGCTGGTATGTACCTGACCTTTGCTGCAGTTTTTCGACGGAATACTAGCCTACTTACTTTAAATCATACATTGATAGAAAATATTTCAAAATCACTAACTGAACTGTTTTTAAGCATTTACTGTTGTTATTCTGTCTACAAACTGTATGGCCCCCTTTTTGTGCGGAATGCTGTTAAGTGGGTTTTTTTTTCCACCAAGAAAAACAGGAAAAGGGCTCTATTGTAGTAGTTATTGTGGATTACAAAGCTAGCTGTGCTAGCTGCTGACTTGGTAGACGATGGGGTCTTGTTTGTTTGGAGTGACGAGATAGTGGTGTTGGTTGTTGAACTGAATCACATCATGTTCCCTCCAACCATTAGTGCGACGATGAAGCCAGATTTAGAAATAATGTATATCTAAGAGGTAAAAGCCTCCTACTTAAGAACTGTTCGAGGAGCTTGTCCTGGTTCATTCAATGCTAAGCGGCTGGCTGTGAGCAGAATGAGAAGCCTGTATAATGATGCTTCCTGTAAACACGATAAGTACACCAGGAAAGCCACAATAGATGAGACCATGTTGTTGTTTAGTCTCAGACCAGCCGTCAGAATCAGCGTGGTAATAGGGGGAAAGAACATAAGGGGCTGGGTGTCCCCTAGGTTCTCCCAACCATCAGACCACTGAGACGTGCAGACACGTCCTGAATAACAGGAAGTGGAGAAGCAGGAAGTTTAAGTCTTGTCTGCCCTCCGATTCCGTCTGTGGTGGGATTCTACGGGCCAACGCAGCTTTGCAGGAAGTGCAACTGTCACGGCTGTGCTCGAAACTTTGGCTGCTCTCCATCACCTTCAAAGAAACGGAGGCGTGCTTGCCTCACAACGTGGGTTTGTTCTTTAGCACAAGTCAGATAGGATCATCTTGTTACATGTTGGTGGGTGCAGATGAAAGATGTGCCACTCTGGATTTGTCCTGATGTGGATGAAAGTGTTGAGCTGCCAAAAATACAGTTACCAGCTCGATCTTGGATACGACTTTTAACTTGCTTTTAATACATTTTGGAACATGACATCATCTTGTCCTAGACCCTCAGAAACTTTTTTTCTGTGTAAATTAGTTCTCTTCTCTGTGTCTGTTCTCATCCTCTTTAAACCAGTGAAAATATATTTCTTGATCAGAAGCAAGAGAAAAGACTGATGTCTTCAATGGTTCTGGCGTTTGCGAACAATCTCCTGCTGTTGAAGTAGAACGAGCATGTTTTATTGATTGTGAAAGACTGTCATCAACCCTCCCAGCGTCTCACTGCTGGGCCCTCGGGGAGGAGGTGGCAGACCGGCCGGCTGTCACTTGACCAGTCTCACCTCCTACTGAAGGAGCAGTTGGAGTGTGTTCAGCAAATTGTAGACAACCAACAGAATGTTGTTGTTGCGAAAACACACCACGTACACATCGACTTTGTGTCCAGTTACGCAATTGTTTCCGTGGCAACACCTGTTTCTCCCACTGAAAGTAGAGTCCGACTCGTGCTTGGACATATACATCATGCCGGGCATCTTCTGTAATGATCTATGATTCATTATAATTGACAGTATGTGTTCTATAACCCTGCCAGTGACTAACAGACTGATAGAGCTTTTTGTTGCTCATTAGGCCCCACAGGTAAGAAAATCACACGATTAGAAAGTACCATAGAAATAATAAAGGCTCTGTTGTTGTCAGGGGAATTTTGCTTTCACTTCTATCCCTCTGACTTTTTTATCTTTTATTCTACACCAGCTCTTGACTGTCATCAATGTCCTGCAGTCGTATTTTCACTTCACTTGGGCAACAGCTAGACAAGCCGTGTATTTATCTTCAGTGGTCTTGTGTTCTCAAAGGACTTCCAAAAAAGGCCAAACACAGACCAGCATCTCAGCTGTAAGCATGTCATCAAAACCAAAGGAGACTTGGAGCGATTTGAGAGCATGTTGTGCTTGAACTAACAACATGAGGGGTGATATAATTTATGAGGAGGCAGTTGAGTGTCCTGGTCTATCTGGAACCCACACTGCACAGGTTCCTCAACTTTAACTTAACTCTTGATCTTTGCTTATCTTAATCTCCCATCAAGGCTTACTCATTCCATATCTTGTTCACCCTTCCCAGCCATACCTTGTTTCCTCATGGTCTCATTTACCACGTCCATGAGCCTCATTGGTTGTCAATCACTTCTCCCTTCACCTGGTATCTCATTCAACAGTATTCTGTGTTGAACATGGTCACTGTCTCATCCTGACATATCCAAACCTCTGGCCTCTCCAAATGAGCTTGTCCATTCAGCCATCAACAAGCTGAGCTTTGTCATCTTTGCGTACTGCCAAAGATTTTCCAATGGAAATGTTATCTTCTCGCTGGCCCTTTTGCTGTTGTGTCAACAGGGCTTACTGACTAAGTGACCTTAACTGTTCTGTAATTTACCAGTTTGAGCTCAATAAAGCTGAATCTCTCTACTATTGGGGTATATCGACTCAAAGTCAACTTTTTACTCTAGCAAGGCACAGTATTGACATCTTTCTGCCTTGTACTTTGTGTCTGGGAGAAGATATTCCTGATGGATTAGTTCCATAACTGAATTGGTGCTACATTCAAGCAGCGACACACCTGCGATCTGGAAGCCTTCTGAGCTTGTCATGTCATATTTGCGTTACTGAAATGTCACAACACAGACTTGTTGAGACTTGAACTGTCCAGACGTGACAGCTCCACCATGGAGACACAAAATAATATATGCAAGTGCAAGCATTTCAATTCTTTATGATACTCCGGCGGCGGGACGGGTCAGGACTCCAGACAGGGTTTGATCAACATGAGGATGGTTGAAAAGTTATTAAAAGTACCATGTTCCATGTTCCATACATTTCTGAAGGATAGGCATCTGTTTTCATAATTGTCATTATGGTTATTTTTCTTTCTTAAAAATGCAGTCTGATGGCATCACAATGACAGATTGTGTTTTTGGCTCTAAAAATTTTAAAGTAAAATAACTGCTGCTCTACATTTATTTTTTTTCTGGGTTCTCCCCTTGAATTTTTCTCAGCATTCTCTTGGGTGTCGATTAGTGAATGTTGTATGTCCTTAACTGTCCTCCAGTCTTATTTAAGAGGAGTCATTGACAGAAAGCAAAGTAGCGAGTCACAGTTAGACTAGATATCCATCCAGACACTAGATATCCATAAAAACAATGTAAAACTCCACCTACTCTGGGAATATCCTGGTGTACTGGGTTTACATCCCCAAGTGCTGGGGAGATCCCTGAACTGTCACCATCTACTGTGGAAAACAATGTCTGTTTATTTTTATCTTTGCTAAAGCCTTGAAAATGCATGACATCCTAACAACTGCTACATAATAGTAGCTCGAATTTAGCCATAACCAAACGCTCAAGCAGACGCAAATTGTTAAGTGACAGTCGAGAAGTTTTCATTCCATGTAATCTATGTCGAATCACGAATGTCTGTGCCCAACGCATCTCTGTGACTATTAAAAGCAAGAATGTCGTTGTTCTCTGGTAGCCTGGTATGATGTGGTCTAGGAAAGTACTTTGCGTGGGTTCAAATGGTCACTTTCCTTGCTCAGACAACGGGTAGTTAGCGCGGTGATCTCAGCCAAGTTTGCCTCCAGCGGAGCCCCAATTTAAACTGCCAGACACCGTAAGGCTGATCCATCCGTAACCCATAATCACCATGTGCTCCTAGAACTGGTCATTTTCATTTTCACTGCCTGTTTGGCCTCTGGCCTCCTTCTTTCGCAAGTGCTGACTCCATCTAATGGACTGCGCTGTTAACCTTTCTCTGTGTGTACTCGCGGGGGAAATGTAGTTGTTTAGACACTTTATATTTGCTGGGTGTTAGTGATGGATGTGCCTTTGGGGACGGCCTATATTTCTTCTTTCAGAAAAACACATTGGACAGGAAAGATGTTCTGGGAGGAATAGAAAAAGTAGCCAGGTTACAAGCTCACGGGAATACGACTCTCCCACCTGTCTCATCAGAATGCTTGTCCTCTCACTCTGGAGATTTCCTCTCCAGTGTAGCTCAGACTGGGCCCTCTGTTAATCATCTTAAGAGCAAAGCTGGCATCAGGGTGGGTCAGGAGAGGAAGGGCAAGGAATTGTTCTGCTGCCTCTCCGTGGAAGGGAGACACAGTGGATCGATTTCCACCTCAGATTCTTCAAGAAATATCAGCTACAATATCATTGAAATGAGAAGCCCTGGCATGTTGCTATTTTATAGCCATTTTCCTTATAGTAGGGTGGTGTCAGTTTAATTCCTGACTTACATGCACTGCATTTAAAATAGAGCAATTCTATTTTGTAGTTTTAAAAACTAAAACGTGCAACAGGCCGAGCTAGGTAGCAGAGTTAATGATTAATCTGAAGCTAATCAACCAGAATCTCTGGTTTAAGTCTTTACTACCGTAAATTCTGCAATATACAGAGCACTGGAATACAAGCCACAACCGCTAAATTTAAAAAGGAAAATTGATTTTGTTCATACATAAACCGAGGGGCTGCAGGTGCAGTGGTGCTGTCTGCGGCGTAGAAAGGTCAGTGGCACTTAAAAATGCATGAGGATCGCTTATAAACTAGTCTTGAAAATGGGGTCTGAGACTGATTCATGACACAAACTTGGCAGGGATCTGAACTTGAATCATTCTGCCAATGTAATCAAGCTTATCACATCTTTTATTTACATGAAAGCGCTCAATATGCGCTGTTTCCGCCAAAGTTCCACCACAGTCGGTCTCAGCTACTGCCTCGGGCGAAAACTGCGCTTCGGATCGCTTTAAAGTAAATAAAACGCCTGTCATTTCATTGGTTTTGATGTCATGAGGCTCAATATTTTTGCGGCATGACACTGTTTAGCTTGTAAAAATCCATATATTAGCTGCGTTGTTGTGTAAGCCGCAGGGAAAAAAGTAGTGGCTTATAGTCTGGAATTTAAAGTACTTTAAAGTGAATAAATGCCTTTGTGCCAGCTGTTTGTATGATGCATTTTACACAGTTCAAGAGCAGGCACTAAGGGCAGGACACGTGGGTCTCACACTCTTGGAAGAACACTTACCGTCTGTTTTTTTTTTTTTTTTGTGCCAGAGGGACACGTCACGGCATGTTCCCTTAACTCCGATTTTACATCCCTTTTTTTCCTCTCCTTGCAGAACAGTGAAGAGTGTCAAGAAAATTGAAGAGTACATACGTGAAGACAGACGGTTGCACCATGTGCTAGGAAGGCAGCGGGACAAAAGTGTTGCTTCACCGATATCGTTCAAGTGTCCGAGAGAGACGAGGAGGAGAAAAAGAAAAGCGCAGAGATGGGGCGGAAGAAGATACAGATCACCAGGATCATGGATGAGAGGAACAGGCAGGTGAGTGTCAACATCAAGCAGTTTAATGTAACAGGTCTGAGATTAAATCCTCTTATCTTGTTTCCAGTGGAACTGTTGTGTCTTTACTGTCCGTCTGCACCTGTCTGAAGGTTACATCACTTCTCTTTTCCCGTCACCAACCTGTACAGACATAACTCGAATGTCCCAGCCAGCCGAGCAGGGACCGTGACATCTCTTAGTCACTCATATTTGCAGACACAAATCCACACCACCCTACAATTTCTGGAGAACTTGATGAGGCAGCATGGCATGGGGGCCCTTCATGGCATAGGCGTGAACAGAGGGCGATGAGAAAAGCAGCCAACCGCCTGCGGCCTCCCCACAGTGCAGGGCTTGTCCCCCGGCTTGGTACCGTTTGGCCCCGTTGCTGTCGCACTATGTGTTTGCAGCTGTTTGGTAGTAATTAGGAGCGGCCACGGCAGCTTCACCCTCTCATTTGCAGGGTGGGTCAGCGGGACACGCAGCACCCTTCTCTGCCATGGCTGCATTTCTTCGGTCTAGCCACAGACAGAGACGGAATCCAGTCTGTCTGCTCGCGTTAAATATAAAGTCCAAAACAGCGAAACATTTTACAAAACTCCAGTGTGTGTTCGCCAAAAACAGCAGGTGTGGTTGTCTCGGAACGGCACATTGCAACAACAATGTTTTCGATTCAACATTTAGACTTTTTACCTGCCATGTCTTATCCATCCGACCATCCGTTTGTCCGTCCGTCCATCCATTCACCCATCCAGGCATCCATCCAGCTATCTGTCCGTCTGTCAATATCCATCTGCCCATCAAGGCCATCGGGCGGTAGTCTGCGTTAAGAGGTCCTCACATGACACTGAGACATTTCCAAGGACATGCATGAGACTTAATCTCCCTGATGTCTCCTTGGTCTGCCCCTGGACCTCCTCCACCTCCACTCCTGATTAAACACTCCACTAACTTTGCTTCCTGTAGAAGAGCAGTCTGAAGGTCCTGCACAGTAACTTGCTTTCATCTCACTGGAACAACAAAGAGCTTCTGACTACAGGTCAAGGTGAATCGGGAACTGCCCGATACGGAGTCCTCATTATTAAAGATGCTTTGCAGATCTTTCTGTCAAATGTCTCCCTCCTACTTTCCCTCGCTTGTGGACAAGACCCTGAGATGCTTCGTCTCATGGACGGAACAATGATGAAAAAAAAAACAAATCCAGCCTTATTCTGCCATCAAATTCAGTCATACTTTTATGTAAGAAAATGCACCCAACATAAATTTCCCACTCCAACATGACCAACAAAGGGAGTAACATTGTCAAGCTAGCACAAACCAGATGAGGCTTGAAAAAGCTTCACGTGAAATTGGGGATGCTCAATATTTTTCAGTGGACCTCGGTTGGCACACGACCTGGAGACCCCATGCCGAACGACAGAACATGTATCAAGATGAAGACAGCAGCTTCGAGTCTGCAAGTATGAGTTTAGATCAGGGGTGTTGAGGAACCTGATAACCTCAGCGGCTCATGCTGACAGAAATCAGCTCAGTGGACTCATTATCAGTGTAGCACCTAGTTCTGGGTGTCAGGCGTCTGGAGTTATCATTGAACTGCCTGTGGTTGTCGCAGAAAGTAGCAAACCCTGCTCTCCTAATTTGTCTGCAAAGTTTGGTGTTGGCACTAGATTTTCAAATGTCTTACAGTGTAATTAGCGAAAGTTCATCAGCGGAACACAGAGCTGGTGTTTTAGCTGGCTCAGCAGTGGCATGACAATAGGGCTCTGTGCTCAAGTAGAGCTTTGGTATGAGCGGATGTATGCGCAAGTGTCTTTTCTTTTATCCCCCGAGGGGCATGGAGCTCACTCTGCCAATTCCCCCGAGCTCGCCGCTAACCAAGAAGGAATAGCCATTAGCATATACTCCCCTATTGTCAGGAGACAATTTGAATCTTCATCTACGTCACTGAGATGAATGCACCGTCGAATAAAGAAAAGTCATTAAGCCTTGTAAGAAGGCTGCTGTACAGCTCTTGCCTGGTCATCATGGATCTGTCCGCTGTTTTGGCAAAGGTTATAAGTGGGCAGTTAAATGCTCAGGCGCGTAATCCGAACACCTTTCATTATATAAGCGTGGCAGTGCAGAGTTGTGCGTGCAGAGAAGTGTGGCGCTCTGCTGCGTGCCTCTGCAGAGGTGGACGGAGAAATACTTGAAGGCAGCAAAGTTCCCGTCATGCATACTGTAAGATGGTAAAAAGCCAGTTTGTGAGCCATCCTCTGCATAAATGATGACTCTTCATCACAGAGCTGAGCGAGATAGAAAAGAATGCTTGATAACAGCAGGATAACAGCACCATCTTTGATTTTGCTGTGATGCTGTATTCTCCACAGTAGGGCTGCAGATTTCATGCTACGCTGTTATCATCTTGAGTGATCATATTTCCAACACTCTTCAAGACACATATTAGGAGAATAAAGGAACCCAGCTCCTGTTTTTTTTTTTTTTTTTTTTCGATGCAGGCAAACCAACGTACCTGAAAATGCAGAATTTTTCTTTCTATTGTGATTAGTTTGCTAAAAAGCTAAATTACAATTAGTGTTTTTAATGTATATAGTTGGGATTATATATACAGTATATATATATATAAAATATAATATATATATATATATACATTAACACAGTTCATTTTAATTCAATTGTAGCAAAATAAAAAAAATATTAATTATCGTGCCATAGATTATTATGCAATGAATGCAGGACAATGAAGGACAAAATATATTTTATAGTAGTTCTAATGGACCTAGACTGTATTGTATTTTCACATTGTTAAATTATGCTTAGATCAAACATGTTTATTCTAAGTGTTCATGTTGCTATGGCAATGCATCACAGAACAAAGAGCCTCGACAGAATTTCTGCGTTCATATTTGTCAGTCAGTTCATGAAGCAGTGAGCTCTGTCAACAGTACCTCAAAATGTTTGTCGGATAAATGCCAAACTTGTCACTCTCTGAAAACTCTGGTTCTTGAACGGGACTGGAGGTTCAAAGTTGACATCTCATTGGTTAAAGAGGGTCGAATTTTTGACCAAACATGATTCGCTCAAGAGCTTATATGCAGGGAAGCGGTTGTGTGTGGCTTAGTGTTGCCGGGCGCCGTCCTCTGGATGCCATTAAGCGGCTCACTGGGGGTAATTGCCCAAGTCATTAAAAGTTTGATGATTTGGCTGCCGGGCGGAGGCTTGCCCGCCCTTGCTGTGGCTCATTTTGAATTTTGCACTTCACAAGCCTGTAGGCAGCTCTGTCTCTCCAGAGAGGCGCTAGATCCTCCTGTTTGCACTTTTCAGTCCTGGAGTTTGATTCAGCTCCTAAAAAGGTGAGCAGAGATGGATGTAGATGTGATATCCAAGAAGAGCAGTGTTGACCTTATTGCCTGCTCTTTTGTTTTAAAATCACCGTCGATGCTGGCCCTTTTCTAGTTACTGTAGGTTTGAAGGTCAACTCCACCCCGGACAAGACCCCAGTGCACTCACTTGTCCACATGGACCTCCTGCGGCTCTCCGGCAGAGATGATCCGGGGCGACAGCCGTGGTGTCCCTGGCTTTGTCTCCCAGGCCCGCACACTCTGGCACTGCAGAACCAGGGCAGCAGCCACAGGGCCCCGGTCACTCCGCCAGCTGGTGCCAGACCCCACTGTCTCTCAAGCTTGCTCTCATGTCTGCCATGGGGAGGGGGGCATCAAAGCTGACATGAGGTTCTAATAAGGCTGCAAGCCCCTCTCAAGGTGTTACTGACTCAAGCAGCCGCTGTCAGGCCTCGGACACAGCTGCACTTCACTCCCAAATGTCTTGTTTGTCATCTTGGCACCTCTGCCCGAGGACAGGAATTGATAGACCATTTGATTGACACCTTAACCTCAACTGCGTGCTGTTTCCGTGCAGCAGAGTGCAGCTACCAGGAACAAAGGGCTCGTACAAGGTTGAATACAAGTGAACAAATTTCAAAGCAAAACGGGGTGTGAGTACACATGTTGTTTTTCCTGTACTACTTGAAGATTGTGGTTATTTGTTGGGCTGTGTCAGTCATTTTCAACATGCAACACAATACAATCCACCGCTATTGTGTTCATGAATATTTGGGTGCACCCAAATGCGGGAATTTGAAAGGAAGAGAATTATTATTTTTCCGTCCTCCGGAGTGCATCATCAGCTTGACTGAATGTAGAAGGATGTCAGTTGACTGTTGCTGAGGAGGAAAAAGAAGAGTAAGTGAAACATTTTGCTCTTTTTCTGGAGGGTTGTTTGATCAAGACATCATTATAACATTTCCCTTGCATGGTAATAAAATAAATCTAGTGATGCATATAAAATTCGGTGGACACTATTCAGTTTCGGTGGTGAATTATTATTATTTGAAAAGCATGAAAAAAGTCTGAAACTTATAAAAGTGTCAAAAATATTATATCATCCAAACATTAACTTTCTTTGTAAACATGGAGGTAAAATATGTGCTCAACTATTTATGCAACATTTAAAAAAAATAGTTAAAATCTATTTTTGGATTATTCGGTATTGTTTGGTATTTGGCCTGGTGACTTTGCTTAGGGTGCAGCCCTAATTAAATCCAAATTGTTTTCAGGGTAGGCTTTGTGTTTTCTTTTAAATTATTTGGGCACAATTTCCTTACATTGAGTATGATACATTTCAATTCATTTTGTTCAGTACAGGGCAGTTTCCTCCCTCCATATTCACCTCTTGGTCCTGTAAAAATATCAGTTGCTCCTATACTGGGATACATCTAGAGTAATATACATGCCATTATTTAAAAGCACAGCAAGCAGATGTTGTTGCTGAGGTGTGTCTGGAGAACAGGACAGGTCTCAGCGCTGCTGCTGAGGTTGAAATGAAGCGATGCCTGGGTCAGCAGCGCTTTACTCAGCACTCTGCCACGCATCCACGTGGAACAAAGTCCTGGCTCGGTGTCTCATCCCCGGCTTCCTGCTGAAAGGTGACATCTCCAAGGCTTAACCGCCACATTCATCTACTAAAGAGTGCACAATTTGTTAATCATTCCCCCTCGCATGGCGGCCTTTATTTCGGTTGGTTAAGCAAACAACCAAATATCCCAGCAGTGAATGAGTGAGGGCTGCTCTAAACTGTTGCAGGGATGTGTGAAGTCCGCCACGGTCATTTAAAACACTGCTGTTTTAATACCTGGTCATCTGAAAACAATCATCTGCGACTACCCCTCAATCCCTCTTCATTCAAACACCCACCCACCTTTTCTGGCAGGTCCGAAATGTTCCACTGCTGTCAGATTTATTCGTCCTACTTCCTGCTGCTCCTTTGACTATAGGATGCCTGAGGTAGTTATATTGGAGTGCACGAATGACAGCGAGGAAATATCAGGGTCTATCCCTGGGATTTGGAGAGTGGACTTTTGTGACTCTCTGAGCCCATAAACCCGTCAGGTGATAAGAATAAAATGAAAGCCGTCCAACCAAATTTGTGAGTGTGGAACTCTCCATCGTTCACATGGTGTTTCCAGCTTGAGAAGAGTTCCACTAAGAGGCAGCGTAACATAATGACTTGTGCGTCCAGGTCCGAGGTGACCACAGAGACGGTATTGCAGAGATGCAGGACATAAAGTCACTTTGCAGGGAGGCTTGCATTACCACCAGAGTGATGTACGACCTGAAGTCCCATCTGAGGGCTCGTGTTACAAGGCTTATGCGGCACTACTGCGATAGCTTTCCGTATATGGAGTCAGAAGCTACAGTAATGTATGGACCCCTCTTGTTGCCAAAGCTCTGACTCAGCTCGCTGACTCGGGCCTCTAACCCTGACCTCTGGCTCGATAACTAGACGTTTCAGACGTGCACTATGTTATTGCAATCATTCTAAAGGTGGAGTGATCTTGTTATCTGTCACCTTGACTGCCGGGATACCGAACCATTCTAGTCACATAATGGGACCGTTGACGTGGGCTTCTGGCTTTCTGAGGAAGTCACACAAATGTTTACTTGTCACTCTCAGCGGTTGAGGGGATGAATAAGTGCTCATTTTTGTTTATTCAGCTTCTGCTTCAAAACTAGCATGTAGTTCTTGTCAAATACTTTTGAGTTGCTGTGACTCCTCTAAAAGCCACGTCAAATACTTGTTAGTTTTTATTAGTTGCTTTTCCTGAATGTGAAACCTTAATCTTTTGTATCAGATTGTTTCCATTAAACCCCTTTATCTACTGTACCTTTGGGTCAACAAATGACTGTGATTAATAACTTTATTTTAAACACAAATATTTGTTGCTAACAATGTGCAATGCTTGTTAATTCAATATGTGTTTCCGCAACCGGAACTGGTAGTTGTTCCAAGTCTTGCTGAACTCTTTTTCAAATGAAACTACTTACTGTAAATTCTGGACTATACCGTGGACCAGAATATTTGCTGCACCCACTAAAATTAAGAGGGAAAATAGATTTTGTTCTTACATAAGCTGCACCGGTCTATAAGCCGCAGGTGCAGTGGTGCTGTCTGCGCTGTAGAAGGGTCAGTGGACCATCCGCCTTAAAATGAATTGCTCTTTAAAGATGTCATGTGCGACAACATTCTTCTGGTATTGATGAACCAGTTCTCAACAACATAATACTTGAATCATGTTTCACATTAGATCAAGTAACCTCTGATTTTTCTGCAGGTGACCTTCACAAAGAGGAAGTTTGGCCTGATGAAAAAAGCCTACGAGCTGAGCGTACTCTGCGACTGTGAGATCGCACTCATCATCTTCAACAGCTCTAACAAACTGTTCCAGTACGCCAGCACAGACATGGACAAAGTGCTGCTAAAATACACAGAATACAACGAGCCCCACGAGAGCAGAACCAACTCTGACATCGTCGAGGTGAGTGTCGATTCGTACTCAGTTCAAAGAGCGTCCTCTTTAGCTACTGGGTTTTGTTTAAGAACACCCAGGAGCTTTACTTGTCAAGAGGATGCTCGGGGATGTTTGGGACATGAGGCCCAAGTTTCCTCCTCGTCACTATGCAGATATGGAACAGGGAGGTCTGTGCTGGCTGATAAGTGCGGCTCCTCCACACCATTAACCGACATGGTGAAGCTATCGCTGCTGGTTCAGAGGAAGCTCACCACTGTGATCACCCTGCTTCCCATAGATATTCCTCTACCTGAGTGTTTGCTTGACATTCAGCTTGATAATTGCTGCAGTTAAGTCTTTGGAACATTCCATACTACTCTATAAAACTCCATGAGCACTGTTGGCAGTCTTAGTTGGAGCAGAAGAGTGTACAATTTGTACGATTGTCAGAGTCTGCTGAGTGTCATAGAAAGATGAGGGGAACTGGCAGTTAACCCTTTGCTTGTGTAAGACACCCTTGTCTTAGACATTGTTTGGTCCATATATATTAAATGGAAACTATTGTTTTTTTTGTAAATTTGCAATTAGAAAGCAGTTTTGATGTCAGAGTAACTGAGACAAAAAGACAGGAAGCAGATAGAAGTAGCAGTGATGAAGACGCTGAGGTGGTCATTTGGAGTGACAGGGAAAGACGAGGAGTATATCAGAGGGATGTGGAGAAGCTTGGAGACAAAGTTATGGAGGGTTTGGACATGTGGAGAGGAGAGACAGTGTTGTACCAAGACTGTTGGAGATGGAGCTGGATGAGGAGAATTGGTGTAACCAGTGAGGGTGATAAAGCTAGGTCGATGGGGAGGTAACTAACTTGTTGTGGCAACCCCTTCCCGAAGACAGTCGATTGTTACGATGCAGATAAAGAAAATGTGACACTCTCAGCTACTCAAACAAGTCTGGTTCCGGTTGATTTTTGGTGGACCCTCGGAGGGTTATCTTTGAGGAAAATGAATTCAATTTCGGAAGCCAGAACGTCATTTAGCTCCTGATCTTAGGAAACTCTGACGCAGTCAGGCTCGAGTCACTGAGAAATCTATAAGGCAAAAAAGGAGAGAGTGACTCAGCTGGGCTTTTACAACAATTCGACTGCAACTTAAAGCTCAAGTTTGTGTTACTTACTCTGACTTACTCTACAGTATTTGTCACATTGTCACATCATGTGACAAAATGAGGCAAAAAAATACAAAATCACATGACATTTTTTTGCTGGTGTTCTGGGTTAAGGGACATTTATGGCAGTGTTCTGGGTCCATTTTTCGTGTTTTGCTGCACGTTTCCACAAAGCTTACGGATATGGACCATAGGAGAATACCACCTGAAACTATGGGGGCAGTGTAGCTGTTACTACCCGATACATAGCTGTAATGAGACACGAAGAAGACATAACAACAGTGGAAAATCTCTGTCCTCCTTTCCGGCCTCTGCCTTCGACAACACTGTGTCTGTTTTCCTCTTTTATTCAAGAAGTACATCATCTCTTCTTTCACAGTCGCCATGTTGGTTTAGTGATAATTTTGACGCTGGGCTGCTCCCCCGGTGGATATAATGGTGAACAACAAGACCAATGTATAGTATGCATCAGAGCGTGTGATCAGCAATGATCTTCTGAAAAAGGCGGGTACATTTTTGTATGTAAAGACAAAATAAATGGTCCTTTATGGGGGAATGAATATGGTGGGCGGCCTGGCTAGGTCTACAGTTCCTAATGGGTCGCTGTTGGACTATTGGCTTTAAAGCAAACCATTAGATTTATGTTGACTGCTCAAATTCCATGACTTCATCATCAAAATAAGTCACCCAGAATTTCGGTCAAGGCAAAGGTCCAGTGCTGTGGGGTGAAAGAGCATTTGTGATTTACCGTCCATTGTGTTATTCAGCGCTCCTCTCCTGTTTCTCAAAATTGCGCTCAAACCCAGATTTCTCCTCTCAATTTTGAATTAATAGGTTCATCTGAGCTCCAAAATTCTTTTTGCAGATATGTCTGTCGCACATAATTTTTTTTCGGCAAAGCCGTAAAAGTGATTTAGTGGATCCATGGTTTTGGAAGACGGAAGAATTACATACAGAGTCAGTTGTGGCCTATTATCTTTTATTCATGCAGCCCCTGCTTGTGAATTACCTGCTTGGCAGAGCTGCCGGAGAGTGTTCTGGCGTCCTGTGGATGCAGTCGCTCCTTCACCAGGGGCCCTCTCAGCTGAGCCGGGGCGCACCTGCATAAAAAATACATGTATACATCTCTGTCTTACGTAACTGTGACCACAAATGTGTTTTTCTGCAAATCCGGTCTGTCATTTTCTTAAAACACCTTAGTTTGCCCCACGTTTTCGTGATTCATTGGTGCTTTTGTCGATACTTTGAATGCATGCGTACAATTCAGTTGAGGTTCACAATCTAATATAATCAAAAAAAGTACACTCCAATTTTGCCAAACTGCTTTGATAATTTTCTGATCATTGTTCACATATTGTCATGATTTATTCAAACACAGTCATTTACTATGAATTATTCAGTTGTCAAGAATATAAAAAGCACATTATGTCCAAACACATCATTTAAATGTCTGATTCTGATATAGTACTAATGCTAATGGTACTACCACTGCTGTAATGACTAATACGATAAAAAGGTAGTGGTTTACTGGAGACATTTGAACTCATGTAACTATTATCTATAATGCTTGATGATCACAACAGCACGAGCCCACTTTGTGTGGTGACAGTGGCACACATTCATAATTGTTTGTAGGTCAGTTGATACTTGGTTGGGACTTAATGATGTTGCTGTTAGTGCAGAGTATCTCCAATTTCCTCCATTAGTCCTGAAGCTCACAGTGTTTCGTCAGGGACTGACTGTCTTCATGTGTCTTGCTGTGGCCCAGCATCCCGTCCAACACCGTGGCTATATCTGTTATTATGGCTGTCAATAGATTTTACATTTTAATCTTAATAATCGATCTAAAGCGTAGCTAACACACGATTGATAAACAGATACAAAATGTGTGATTCATTTGCCACCAATCGCGAGTTAACTCAGCTTCAGTGCAATTTATTGAGATCCATTGTGAGCCCTACCTGGAATTCCTCTCAGAATCCCACGGACTTTAAGGCTTTTTAGAGATCTAGAGTCGAAACAATGGAGTATCAAATTCTGTATACAGCTGACCATATGTTGTTGGAATGCTGAAGGCTTAAACCGACTTAAACACCCAACCCACTCTTGCCATCAAAGCACACCGTCAGCTGTTAACTTGCTATGTCCACTAACTTTTGCACTGGAAGTCGATTGACTTCATGATTCTCAACAGTAGTGTTAGGCGATCGCTTTAAGCTGCTCTCTGGTGTTCGACAGATACATTTTGTTCAAGTACGATGTTGCACCAGTGAATGACCGACATTATACTGGAGCGTCAGTAGACCGACTTTTCCCTTGCGGCCACTTTCAAGAAAGCTGTCCTGCTTCACAAAGGCAGGAACAAGCCGCTGTTGTCCCTGCTCACTCACTCGGCCAGAATCTTTGCAGAACTGCACAAACCCGCTCTGCCTGCTGGCTACATGGTCCTGGCTCAGAAGTGAAGAAGCAGAGCAGAAGTAACCATCTCCGTCCACATCACAGCATCACCACACAACCTCGCCATTGGACTGTTCTCAGAACCAATGTCAGAAAATATGCTTTCATCATCTCATCAGACAGATCTGTCCTCTCAGGTGTTTTCAGACCCCTCATTCAACCTTTCGGGCTGATGCCTACAGAGAATATCTGTGCCGCTTTTGTAACAGCGTTGGGAACCTGCCCCTCCCCCCTGTGTCCATCAAGACAAATAAGCTTCACATGAGATCACTTTCTTTGGACACTTATCTTAATTTTTAAATTGTGTTAAGCCTCGTTTGCAGCTCTGCCGTGCAAACAATCATGTGCTCATTTGTCCAGTTCTGGAGAGGCGGTAAACGCTCTCCTGCCTTCCATCGGGAAGCTGTGTCCGTGCGAGAGACCAAAACCAAAGGTCACATTCCTGCTCTGTAGTACCATCTGTAGATAAAGACTGGGCTGTGCGGTGTGAGAGAACACTCTCCATGTTTTCCACAGATGGATGCATGCCTGGGCCACAGTGTGATAACCCAGCGAGGGCTGTGGACTTTGTCTCAGAACTTGGCTGGCACTCCAAAGCCGAGCTGGAGGCTCAGATTTTTTTTTTTTTACCACTATGTTTGAGTAAATATGCCGTTACTCAACCCGTAATGCGGCAGAAAGATTTTTGGGCACGCTAGCTAGCCTTATCCATATCCTGTGTTTATTGAAATGCTGGACAGTTCAAACTAAAAAAAAAAACATAGCCTGAAGCACAACAATATATGCGATTATTTGCTCCCAATAATTTGGCCACCGCTATTGCACACGAACAAGGCGTGCGTTTTAATTCTATGTACCTGTAAATTGAAGTTGCCAAATGTAAATGGTGTTAATTTTAATGGGTTATTGGTCATCATACTTTTTTGAAGAAGGCAATCAGGGTGTGTAGGTGATTTAGTGAAATGTTGGTGGCGCTCCATAGTTTCATTTGGATTTAACGTGCAATTGTTTTGATGGGTTTGTCATTCGAGGTGAGCCCGTCTCTACTTGCCACTTATGTATGTTGTGGGAGTTACATTACAACTGTATTGCACACTGTCCGATTTACATGTAAATACAATCTAAATAAATTGACCCAGATTGGCTTTAGATGGACTTCACTTAACAGATGCGACATGTGCTGTGTTCCATTTAGCTCAGAAGTTGGAAGCCGGAGGTGGGAATGGCATCACAGGCGAGTACCAAAGGAAGACACCTCATAAACAGTGTAGCAGGCATTGACCCGGCTAGCAATAGCCATTGTATTCATAGTCCATATTATAAAATTTAAAATTGCACTACAGAAACACTTCTATTCGTGCGTCCAATAGGGAAGGTAACTGAATTCCTGGTGGTCATTGTTGGGACATCATGATGTACAGTTTCGTGAGTCACATCGCCTTGGAGTTTATTAGCTAGCGCTGTGTTATTTCAAATATATCGCGTCATAAACTTTATTTTAACCAGTCTCTTGTCTTTGGTTTTTGTTTGTGGAGAACATTCCTACTTGTGAAGTTTTGATGGCGATGCTTCGATTGTGTTCTTTATTGAATCCTCTCTATACCACAAATGAAAACACTGCTGCTGGTCATTAGATTAATCCAATAATCTTCACTCTGCCCCTCCGCCTGCCGGTGGAGTTAATGAAATTATGCTCTTGCTCTACTATAACCTCACACCGTTCTCCGGCTCACTCACTGAGCGAAGTCTCTGGGCGAAACCTTGGAATGCTTCATCAAACCCAAGCAGCATCTGTCGCAACAATCAAAGCGCACAGTTTCTGGAGTAATGCAGTCCAAAATGAAGCATTTGAAATCTCATAAACAATTGTCATTCAAGACGATTGTTCCTTAAATGCAACAAATCAAACCTCTACGCATGTGTCCTTTACAGTAAAGCTTTGCACAGGAGCCGAAATCATTCAAAGGGAAATGCTGCGCAGCTTATCTTCCTCATAATAAATAGTGGCAGCCATTGTGAATGTGGCTGGGGAGTAGTGAACAATCCTTCTCTGTTTATGAGGGAACAGTTTGCCTCTCACAGAACCTTGAGAGCAGAAGGAAATTAGCATAAAATCATCAGGTAATTTCCATGAGTTTTTATTTGGCGATCAGTATCTACTTCTGTCATGAATGGAAGGTAATGAATCATTCAAGCAGATTTGCAAGTCTTATTGAATCATTGCAAATTTTGACCGGTGCAGAATGTCAGACTTGAACCTTCGACCTCCGTTGGCCACAAAAGTGGCTTTTCATGTGAGAGCCCAGAAGTCATTTGTCATGTTGAGGAACAGACATGAGCTGCTGATGTTGTCCATCAAAGTCAGATAATGAATTATGACAAATTTTTGACTTAATAGAAGCAAATCAGGACAAATGTTTGGCACTGGACGGGTCTTCAGTTAGCCTGATGGATCAATTGTTCTCCTTTTGGCGGCTCATTTCAGGATTGTGGCGGAAGCAAAACAAAGATAATGTCTCTCTAAGCATATTTTTACTAGCACTCTCCAAATATCTTAAAACTTACTGCAACCGTTTGTTGGGATGTGGTCCATAAAGTGCTGATGAGGTTTTTTTTTTTTTTTAAATGGACTTCAGCTAGAGTTCTGGCATCACCGGTGAAGTGAAGCTGAGAAGTGAAGATACAAATATTTGTATTTATAGTGCTATATATATATAGTTTGTAACAAATATTTATAGTGCTGCGTTTACTGTCAAAGGCTTTATTATTTAAAAAACTATGCCACAATTAATCACAACTATTTCTCATAGTCAAAATTCACCTGCAAACTGTTTGCAGGTGATGTTAGAAACCGCATAATTTAAATTAAGTTATGTTTCTTCGTCTCATCAGTGTTACCTCAGAGGTTCAGGTGTGAATTTGGTTAATAGCTAACACGCCAAAGTGTCATTGATACCGTTATATAATTAACACATTCTTCAATTTAAGGGTGCGAATTGATTTCATATCTTCTACGGAGGTTTTGTATGTATCTACCTATATGTGGATGAATATTGCGTTTGTTAAAATGGAGGTTTTTCATCGCGGCAATAATGAGAAGGCGTCTTAAATCAAATGTCATCACTATTGACAGAGACTTATTAGTTTGACAGAAGGTATGTGAATCACTCGCCTCCAACACATATTTAATCTTATCTGCCCTTTCAGACTCCTGCCATATATTGCGGTTATATTAATATATTTGTGTATACATTTTGTGATAGCTGCCTTCCTGCAATATTAAAAAGGAGTTTTAATACAGGCATAGGTGCCGTCTCATTGCTGTATTACAGAAGATCATCAGAGGAGCTAGTGTGTCAATGTCTCTCACATAGAAACGGCTACATTTTAAATCAGGCTGATATTATTTTGAACAGAGAGGTTGGATGATGTTAGAGAAGCGGTTCTAATGGTTCTGTTGCTAGCAACACTTCAAAGTGCCCCCTTTTATAGGACAAGGACTTCTTTTCCTCTGGGCTTTTAGTGAAAAAGGGTCACCACTCCTCTTTTGTGGGTTTTTTTGAGTGTAATGAAACAGCAGTAATGTTCATGAGAGTATGTCAGTGTGCGTCTCTATAGCTGCCACATAATGCGACACTTCTTCAGATGCATCTGAAGTCGTCAATGAAGTATTTTGTTTTTCTGTCCATTCATGTTGTTGTTTGGTTACGTCTCTCTGGTGTGTGATGCTTGTTACCAGGTTACAGCATTGCGACTTTTGCTTTTGGCACTTGTCAGGCTTCATTGACGTCAGAGGTTCTTTTGCTTTTCTGCTCTCCACACTCTCCATGACAAGTGAAGACAAGTTTCAAAAAAACACCACGACCATTCTCTGGTCACTGATTAATCAGTCGGAGAAATATGATATTGACTTCACACCGACCTGTGAAGAGCTTTTATTAGTGAGCCTCTTTATCGACGCAGTTATTATAAAAATGATAATAACTTGGAGCATCAAATATTATATAAGTCATGGTGTATCATGTCATCTTAAAGCCCTGCTGAAGAAAATTAAAATATATGTTATTGTTTTTAAATATTTGTAAGTAGAATTGACAGTTTTACTTTTTGATTGATGGACTGTGTTCTTCTGTGTTGTTTTATTTGAAAAGATAAGTGCAGAGGAGTGTGTCACCTCTTGCCAAATTCTCACAGCTAAGGTGTCATCTATTGACGATTAAGAACTTGACCTTTTCTCCTCAGGGTGATGCAGAAATCAGCGGTTTGCATTGCTTGTTCACACATAAGGCTTTCAGTTGAATCAAGTGTTTCCCCCTCCCAAGGCGTTTCCTGGCAGTTCAGGCCGAGCTTCACCAGACTGTCCAGCACGTAAATATGAACAGTTGGGGTAAGGGTTTAGGTGTGAGTAGGGATGTGTTGCAACCATGCGACTTGGTTGCACGTTTGGCATCAATCTTACCGTCAAACAAGATACTATGTGTACAAAGTAACATGTAAAAGTGACTTATTAGAGAGAGTTGGGGGCAGCACCTGGCGAAGTTTCTACCTTGACTTGGTTGTAAGACATGATAGCTGTGCTCACAGAGACTAGAGATTGGGGTTAGGGTGAGATTTTGGTGGAGGTATTTCAGAGCTCGATAGACACGACAATTTGAGATCAATTTAAAAATGAATCGGAAGCTGGTGTTAGAAAAAGATGGGTGTGATGCATGATCAGATGCTCTGCAACACTGTTGTTTTACGGTTTTTCCTGCTTTTATTGTCAACCTTGTTTCTGTTATACCATTTAATTTTATGTTATACATTTACTATTGTCTTCTCTTGGGACTGCTTTGGAATATTCAGTGTTGTTAAGACAAGTATGGTTTTATAAAATAATCATTATTCTCCCTGTGAATGTCTTTGAGTCAATAGGTCCACGACAAAATTGTACCAATCAGGACAAACATTAGCTTTTTAAATTAGTTGTATTTGGCTATGATTTTTAAACTTTTTTATTTAAATAATATTTATTTAAAATAATATAATGATCAGAAATACTTTAGTTCTTTTCATGACAGAATTGCAGGCCCATCTACAGGGGTTGGACAAAATAACGGAAACACCTTAAAGCTTTTTTAGCTTTTAGCTTTTGTCTTTGATGTCAATTGTCGGCTATAAACAAAAAGAGAATGGAAAAGCAAATGGAAAATGTATGTTCTCTCAAGTTTCCCAGCACTTTTTGTTATTCACTTTCACTCTTTTCAGCATTTTTATATTCAGTCCACTGTCTAGGGCACTTGCAAGTGAAAACAAGTTCACAAGTCATCACATGAACAGAGGAGTCTCAAGGCCAGCAGTGAGCAAAACTGATCCTCGCGCTAAAGATCATTAAACCACAAGAGTCCATCCCGTCTCCCTCCATGACCTTGCAGGTTGAACGGCTGAAACGGGAGCTTCCTTTCGTAAACACAGCGAGTAGCCCGTGCAACTCCAAGCTTGCCCTTGCGCCCCCCTCCTCCCTGTGCGTGTTGTGTGGTGAGGCCGAGGACAGAGCTCGGCCCGCAGGGATGGGGGCGCTCCGGCTCGGCTGGCGGCGTGCCACCTTTCCCTGGCTGCTCGCTCTGCTGGGGCCAGGGAGAGAAGCTGCCGTGTCTCAGATTGATGAGGACAGGTCTGTGGTCTGGGTGTAGGGTGTTGCAGAACAGACGTCCTGCTGGCACATCCTGCCCTCTTGGCTGCCCGCCCCCATCTCTCCGTATTCGCCTTATCGGAACTCCTAATTGTCCTTATGAATATTTTAGAGCCGAGCAGGAATGGGAGTTCAGGGTTGGGGGTATGGTTACAAGGGCCCTGACAGCTAATGATCCACTCAATGACCAGGGAGTCAGAAGGGGGCAGGGGCGAAGATGCAGGACGAAGATTTCAAATACAACATATGACTTGTCTGGGTTTGCTTTGGTCTCCTTTTCTCCAGCTGAAAATGATGGCGACATGGAGTGGACTTTTCAATTTGCTCCTCTGCAGATGGAAAGCTTCTAATAGCGTTGTCATTCTGCACGTCAGCTCAGAAGGGACCCTTGGCTGCACAGCAATTGCCTGCTATTCACTTAAATGAGTGGGCTATATTTAATTGGCAGGCTTGTCAGTCAAATGCAGGTAATCTCGACTTCTCGCCCGTATGCGTCCCTCCCTCCTCCAGCGGGCAAGCTTCTCCTCCGACCACAGGGTCACACAACTTCAGATTTTTTTCAGCCCATTGTGCGCCTTCTATTGTCAGCGTCTAGATCTCACTCCATTTATTGTTTCTGGAACAGCTGCAAGACAACAATATTAAAATATAGGCTGCCGACAGCCACGCGGGGGACCGGCCTCCTCCCACTGCACTTCCTCTCTGCTAACTATCAAGACAATGGAGTGAGCCAAAGGAAGCACATGAATTCAGCCTCGTATCCGGATATCATTCCATTCACTACTCTTTCTTGTGTAATGGTCATGTGATATGACGAGAAACGGTCATAGATCACACTGCCCGTTCAATATACTCAACATTCGTGGCAGGAAATTGGAGCCAGAAACAAAGCCAAGTACTGTTAGTGGATTAAAGATGATTTAACACAATAACAGTCTGTGATTGAGGACGAATATGACTTTTTTAATCCCAGAAATGGTTATTAAATCATGTGAGGAATGCAAATAATCTCGACATTTATGGAATAATTTAATGACTGATGGTGTCTGAAGATCTGTTTTCCTACAGACAGCATGATGCATGTTGCAAAATGACCCGAATGAATACATGAATAGAGTTGAGTTCTTCATGGTGATTTTGTTTTTCTATGCAACAAATTATGCTATTAATTATAATAAATCAATTATAAGCCAAGGGTTTATTATTATTTTTGTTATTGTTGTTGGCTCGGATCAGATTTACATGCATTCCAAAGATGAGCCCATTCATTTTATTACGTCTGGTCTTGTGACTGCGGCTAAAACTGAAGAAATAGGGGGAAAAATTGACTTCCTAAAACACATCGAATCACTGGAATGATCAGCTTTAATGTCACAAAAATCTATCTATCTATCAATCTATCTATCTATCTATTTTTTTATTTTTATTTTTTATTTTTTTCACAGACAAACCCAAAGATGCTTTAATGCCCTCGCAGTGAAGAATACAGCACCAGAGGGGAAAATGGAGCACAGTAGCGAAAGTCTCTTAAGATGTTATATAAGAGCAGAAATATTCCTAAGCAGATAAAAGCCTCCCTATCAGCCGCCTGCCCATGCTGATTTCCGAGTCCATTCACACTCAAAGGGGCTCTTTGATGAGCACATTAGATGGAACGGCCCCAACACAATGGGGATGTCATGAGGATTAGCACGCTACCTTGCTTAGTTTAGTGCTGGGCAGAGGGTCTAATTCGCACTGTATATGAGAGGCTGTGACACCCAACCAACAAACAAAGAGGTTAAGTTCCATTTAAATTCAGGTTCTTTAAAAGAGAAAGGAAAAAAACTTCAGGATTGTTTTGTGGTTCACGGTGTTGGTCATTTCTCTGCCACCAATTACCGCTTAGTCTTATCGAGACTCCGGCATGAGGGGCTGTGGATTTCATTTGAGAGCAGTCAGCTCACAGAGGCATGGAGAATACGGTTACGTTTCAGGCTGTGTGTTATGAGACCAAAAATATTTTCTCCATGAAAAGCTGGAGAACGTCTAGCTCATTTGAGAGATTAGTAGTCCGACGAAGAATGCCAGGATAGTAAACACCATCCGTTAGGACAAAGGAGAGCATCATGAAGGGATTTGGTCCCAAAAGTATGAGACTCCCCAACACCCTGTAAATGATTTAATTCATGTTTTATGATGTGTATAATTTCAAATTTGATGCTTTGTTCGGGTTTTCATCTTTTGTTTCTCCAAAAGTATTGTGTTGACGGCAAACAAGAACTCCACAACAGGAGTTAATTACTTTGAAGTGGGTGTTCATGAGACCCAGTTTTAGAGGTGGTGTGTTTCAATAGCACACGCAAGTTGTGGTCCGCTGTGATTCACTCATAATGGAAGGCTTCTTTCCTCTCGTTCCTTCTCTTGTCTCCCCCACAGTTGGACGCCAAGCTTTTATATTGTACCACTATCATCCTCCTTTCTTTCCTGCTGTCTATTCAGCCGCTCAACAGTATAGTACATGAATAAGTTACATTCAGAAAGCTCTCTGGACACAAGAGAGGCAGAGCACCAGAGTCAAATGCTTTTCCGAGTCACATACGGCGAATTGCTTTGGACCCATTTTGCTGAAAGCTCCTCTTATGGAAGAGGTGATGGAGGGAGCCCGGGCGGCAGTTTGGGATTTATTTATTAGTCCATAAAATGTGGTCCAATTTGTTTATGGGGAGGACACTTGGAGGTAGCTGTTAGTGTTGCACAACATTGATTTGTTTTAGCTTTGCCAGTAAAGACGAGAAGTGAAAAACAAAGAGCAGTACACAACTTAAGACTCAATTAACCTGTGTTTACAAGTACAATTCAAAATTACATCCATATTTTTTTTAATTTAAAATAATTTTGTTTTAAAAAGTTAAATAAAATTGAATGAAAAACAAATGAAAATACAGAAAAAAGGAATTCAAAACATATTTTGAGACATTATCGGCAGATATTATTCGAAAAGAAGCAAATGGTTGGCTGAAATACTGATTTATAGTTTCAGAGTTACTATTTTTACTCTGCCCATTCTCTCTGGACAGCCAGTAACATCTCAGGAGAGTTGTCGGGATAATGAAGCTGCGCTGGTGAGAATTTCAGGACCAGACCTGTAATCATTACTAAGCTTCATTATTAAAATAAATAAGAAATAATAATAAGATATCTAAATAATAAAAAAAACAACAAATAATTGTTTGTTTTTAATATACATTACAAGACTTAATTACTTTATTATCTGTTAATATCTGAGCTAATACTGAACAATCCACTCTCCTCTAGTTTGGACACAGAGGAAAACAGTGTGTGTTGTGGAAATTAAAGGATCACACAAACATTGTCACATACATGCAGAATGGCTCCCACTTAGTTTGACGTCACGTCTATAATCGTTGGTTTTACATGATTTTAAAAAAGGATTTGTGTCCTTGTGAGTTGTTCAGGGTCTAGTGAATGAATCAGACTAGACCTTTTGGCATACAAGCACCGGTATGATTGTTTCTTTTCACAGCCAGACTGGTTGGTTGATTTTAATGCATTGGGTTGTTCAAGTTGAGTGTTGTTGTCGTCCTTTTGAGGTACATTGTGAGCAAGGACTGGAGGTTCAACCAGGGTCAGGCGTCCTTCAGGATTCTGTGTGGTCCCTTTTACGGAAATGTAGCCTTGCAGCTGTCCACCGTTGGCACGCGCGATGAGCTCAGCTTTGACAGGTGTTTGGTGTAGAGACACCTGTTTTGTCCATGTGGTGAGCGAGTGGTCCTTTTCTGGGACTCAAGAACGAGACGAACCGAGATTTAAAGTGCTCCTATAATAACCGATTCTCTGGTCTGCTAATATGTTTTCAAATTCTTCATGTCTGAGTAGACGTGCCTGACGACACCCCCCCCACCCCCTCACTCAACCCCCCCCACTATCTGCTTCCTGTTTACGAGCTGTGTCTCCCTAAACGGCTTGGTGAAGTGTTGTGAAAGTCAAGTCGCCCAGCCCTTCTCACACAGCCAACTCTCGACCAGGCCAACCAAAAAAATTCACATAATGAACAGGTTGGAGCTGAAATTTGCAGTTTCAGTTGGGATCTGCGGTGGAGGAGTTGAGAAATCGCACAGTTGAACCCGAGTAAACACAGGCCTCTTGGGATTTCGGTGGGAACGTCAACAGGAAATGAACCAGCAAGACCTTTTTCTTTCAGTTAGAAGAATGCCACCACACTGTGCTCTACCAAACTATAAAGATTCTGTGGCACAATTGAAGCCTTTAATTCGCACCACAGCTTTTTCTTTCTATTTTTTGGCTTTCGGGTGCCTGCTCCATGGCGATTTCTATGAACTTGAAGTCTGAAAAAACAAGATTACGGATAAATTGCCATGAAATTTGACTTCTGAATTATATTTTAGCTCGATGATTTTGTGCCCAAAATGTAGTGGTGGCAACAGTTATTCAAAGTTCGTCGTCGTCCTGAAGATTTATGTGATCCTGAGTCATCATATTTTTGTTCTGGATTAAACTATGTACAATGTGGTGCTGCTTTTCTTTTTAAAGCCCAATTAGATTCTTTTTTTGATTGTTTTGTTACTGTTTTTGAGTAAAACATACCGTTGTTTCAGTCATTTCATAAAATGCTTAAAAAAAAAAAATTTTTTTTTTTTTTTGAGACACAAATTTCAGTTGCTTTTTAAAACTTGTTCTTTTAGCGATTATACCACTTTCTTTTTTAAAATTCTGCATCTCATATTTTGCCGAATTCATATGGATTTTTGGGGGGTATAAAATTTCAACATGAACATTTGCTTTCCCCTCTTCAACGCTACAAAACAACACATTGTGTTTAAAGCGTTCTCTCTGGATTCTTCAGCTCAAACTGCAGCTTCTTGTGGATTTGGTAGTGTTATATATGACTCCGCGGTTGAGATCAGCAGCATATATCTCATCACCGCGAGGATGTCACAGCTCTTTCCCTCACCACTCACACTTCCACACACGCTGACACGTCTTCTTTGTTGAGTGATGAAGATGAGAAATTGAGAGTGAGGTCTCATTAGTGTGTGTAGGTTCCTCTCCTCCGGCTTGCACTCCGAGCCCCACATCCACAGGGGTCAGCGACCTCCATGTAGACGTCGGCTTCTGAAAAAAAACCCCACCGACAGAAGTGTGAACCTGCAACCGCCTGATAGAGGAACCTTGAGAGGCGCACATAAATCATGTTTTGATGTACACTGCCTTGATATCACAAGCTGTCACATGCTGTCAGCGGGTCTTGTTAACGCCGCTACTCAGAGCTGTAATGAGGCGCTGTGAACAGGATGTATGAGAGTGGAAGAGCACTTAACAGTTGTTGTTAAGTTGTTCGACATTTTTTTCTTTTTTTTCTGGAAGTTGGAGTCCAGTCTTATTACATTTGTGCGTGCGTCTTGTGTGTCTGCACACAGAATTTCATGCTGATGTTCGTGTTTAATAATCTGCACTTTCAGTGGAGACAGTCGTAGCAAATCAAAGATCCGGAGCTACTTTGGCGTATGATCATTTTACTCAGGGTTGCTTCGGCGAAGGAGGCAAAAGTTAATGGCAGAAGAAAGGGTGTAGAGAAGTTAAGGTGTTATTCACAAAAAACACAGCCACCACTTGTATACTGTTTCTTTTCAACTGTTCAATTTCCTTTCAGAAATTGAGAAACAAAGGCCATAATGACTGTGCTAGTCCCGATCCCGATGACTGTTTTGGGCACAGCCCCCTCATGGACGACCATTTCGGCAAACTAAGCGAAGAGAGTGATTTAATGTACAAGCGCTGTGGTGTAAGTACTTCCTTCGTCCTCCTGCTGTTTTGTGTTGATTCCCTGTCTTTATGTCGATGTTCACTACAGGCGCTAAACAAGAAAGAACACAGAGGTTGTGATAGCCCGGACCCTGATGCCTCATATGTCCTCACTCCTCACACTGAAGAAAAGTATAAAAAAATTAATGAGGAGTTTGATAATATGATGAGAAATCATAAAATCGTAAGTACTGTAAATGCAATGTTTTGCTTGGCTTTGTGGCACACAGGATTCTCACTCTTTTGTATTTTCATTTAACCTGTCTTCTCTTTTGGTTACCAACCCACCCACCACAAATCTGTCATGGGCTTTTTTTCTAGCCTAAAATTAATGCGACCTTCTTTCTTTCCTCTCTGTGTGCACTTAACTATCTCCATTTGCAGATGATGTATTGACACGTCCTGATAAGATCACAGGTGGAATATTGTGGATCACATGCTCTTTAAACCCTATTGATACAAGCTATTGCATGAATCGTCAAGTTACACAACATACAGATATAATAAAGTACCTTTTAACTGCATACATTCTTCAGTTCTTGTTTGAACTCCTAAACTTATAGTTTGGTTTTACCATCTGAGTTCCAGTCAGGGAGGCAGCATGCCTACTCAGGTTAGGGAACATCTCAGTGTGTTCCCAATATTTGAACTCCATCAGTGAGTGGATGACTTTTTGCTGCTGATGTGGACCTGTTATCTCTGAAGCCTCTACTGGGGATGGAAATGAGCTTCTCGTTGTGTGAAGCCTTTGCCATCTGCCAACCAAAAAGAAAGAAAATATCCAAAATAAAAAATATATGAAATATAATAATTCTCATACTGACTTCGTATGAGCGGGAAAATCAGTGCAGAAGTTTTAAGTTTGTACAAAGGAGGCAGTTGACCAAGTATTCAGATTACCTGCTAACTTGCTATATTTTACCTCACATTTTGGATCGTCAGCATAGGGTGCCCCTAAACTGGGATTTTAACCACCTAAGATGAGGTTTTCCCACCTCAAGGTGAGTTTTCCACTTTCTTCTTCAACATGTATTTAAGTGACTCGCAATGTCAGTCTGTGGCAGAGTCTTTTAAGGTAGACAGTTAAGGTGTACCCCCTCTGTGGAGACACCCCTTATGCAGGGAAAAAATCCTGGGGAGAACCTTGAAAATAACTTGGGGGGCACACCCATCGAAAATGATGCTTCATGGGTAGTAGATTGGTATATCCTTGGGGTCTTCCCTTAGAGTCTCAGATCCGAGTTTGTGTCTCAATAGGATGCAAATGAAGCCTCTCCTTTTAGACCTCAAAGTAGGACTAAGATATAAAGTAGACAGATGTTGTGCTCAACATTCTAGTTTGGCACTCAACTAAATGAAAGGATAACCATTGTGCCACATTGAAATGAAGCTTCTGCTTTCATCAGTAATTAAAATTACAGCATTTTTAGGGTGTATTTTGATTTCTGTATTTCAGCAGCACCAAAGTAAGTCTGTTGTAGGACGCTTGAAAGCAAATATAACTCTAGCTACCCAGCGACATTAATTATTCATCCATCCAAATGCACCGCAGGTTGAAATATCACCTATAACTCCTGTGAATAGCTCCCGCATCAACATTACCGTACTGTAATTTACCTCCCCTCGTCGTGCAGGACGTCGTCTCGGCCCGCTAAAGCCACCTCCTGTGATCTTACCAAGGTGTGACAACAGAGCATTGCAAGAACACAGTGTTTAGCTGTTCCTTCTGTGCTCCTGACACCAACAGCATTAACCGACTAATGACGACATCCGAACGGCCCGACTGGATAATGCTATGATGAGAAGTTACCACCCGTCATTCTCACTTCCGTCTTGCCCAGTCAGCACTTTGTTTGTGAATGCGAGCGACGTCACACATGGTGTTAACCAAAGTGTCTGACTGCTGCAATGCCCAAGTGCTGAGTAGAATGCATGTGAATGGATATTTTCTGTTTTCTTTGTGCTGCTGTGTCACTGATGTGTTTTTTTTTATATGGATGACAATAACCAGAACAAACTCTTCTGATTGACACTGTGTAGATGTAGCACAGTTGTTGTTGGATTATTCTTCCACAGAATGATTTGGAACAAAATGTATGATGTCTTTCTTGTACACTGTGGTTGTCCTTGTGCTCTCTTTATTCCTCGGCTATCCCTCAGGGCTAGCTCTGTGTTCAATGATGCCATGACAACCACTTGCCAGCTCATCGTCTGAACAGTCGCATGTCTTGTGTCCTTCTTGCAGCCGACAGCATTGCCTCAGCAGAACTTCTCCATGCACGTGGCAGTGCCTGTCTCCAATCCCAACGCCATGTACCAATCTGGAGCGCCGCTTGGAGGTCAGAGTTTGGCGGCCGCTGCAGCCTCTCTGGGCGAAGGTGGGATGCTGTCCCCTCCGCAAAGCTCGCTGCACAGGAATGTGGCCTCAAGCGGGGCCCCTCAGAGACCCACCAGTGCCGGCAATGCAGGTTAGCGCACTCAAAGTTTCTGGTTGCTCTAATCACACGACATTTAAAGCGTCTGTCTGGCAGTCAGTGCTTAGATCTGTAACACTTCTCCACTAATGAGAACCACATCCTTGTACTTCACATATTCTCCTTGCAACTTCCCTTCACTTCCCTCACACTCTCGCACTAGTTTTTGGGTTCTTCACAAAGGAATCTGTTCCTTCTCCGGGTCAAACATATCACTTATGGTTTCCACTGCCTTATTATAACCCATCCCCACCGTGTTGGAGGGAAAAGATGACGAGCCCCACTGGCTTTTTGAACCTGTCTTCTGCTGCTTTCTAATCCAACGAACACTGCACTACCAACAACTCAACTTCACGCGATGTATTGTGTGTTCCATAAAAATCAAACCTCTCAAGTAGACGTCTCCAACCAATCTTCATTTGGCAAATCATTAAAAGTCACCCACAAAAGTAGTGGGAGACCTAGCTTAGCTGAATGTTAGTTTTTGTGGCGGTTTAGTGGCTCCTTTTCATTGCCCTTTTTGTCGCACTTAGACTAAGACTCCTAAAAGTACAAACAAACTCTATTTCTCTGACGATGTCCAGCCTTGTTCGGTATTACTCAGATTGGTCTCGCTGTCAATGGCGCCCCTATCCTTTCAGGTGAGTGTCTACATCGCTGAACTTCAGAAATGGTCACAAAGGGCAAACAGACAAGCAACGCGGTTGACCCGACTGAGAAAGAATTACAAACAAAAAACATAGAATACTCAATATGTTTCAATTTTTATGGTAGGTAGATCTTTGTGACTTGATAATTTATAAGTATTGTAAAGTCCGGACTATAGCGTGCACCGGAATATTCGCTGCACCCACTAAATTAAAAAGGAGTATAGACCTTGTTCATACATAAGCCACGCTGGTCTATAAGCCACAGGTGCAGTGGTGCTGTCTGAACCGTAGGTCAGTGGTGCACCCAGCTTAAAAATGCATGAGGATCACTTCTAAACTAGTTTTGAAAACAGGCTCCAGACTAACACATGAAACAAGCTGGGCAATATTCTGAACCTGAATCATGATTTCCTCACATCTTTTATTTACATTAAAGCACTCAAAATTCACTGTTTTCACCGCGTGTCCGAAGTTCTGACAGCACAGCCGGTCTCAGCTGCTGCTTCTCATCTCCGGTCCTCCACGAAATTGTTACTGTTGATGAGCTGCGGACACGAAAACAGCACATTTTGAGTGCTTTAAGGTAAATAAAACGCCTGTGATTTCAGCAGTTTGACGTGACCAGGCTCAATATTTCTGCAGCTTGACACACCAAAATCCATGTATTAGCTGCATCGCTGTATAAGCCGCAGGGTCCAGTCGGCGAGAAAAAAGTAACGGCTTATAGTTCGTAAATTACGGTAGCTCGCGAACTGAAAATGTCTGGCCTGCCCTGCTGTGGACGATAGCCCCGCTGTTGGTTGCTAACACATAGTGAATGAAACCTCAAGGTAGACTCACATATAAATAGCATAGCCCCTCTAGCGTCCTGTAAACAATTGTATTTAAGCATGTGTCACTGAATGAATATTCTAAAATGAAATCCCCTCATGAAATGACCACCCACAACATTGTCACAAGCATGGCGGGAAACCAAAGATAGGCGTTAAATAGATGACATCATAAACCTAGCGCTGTTATTCAATCTGTACATACGGCTCAGTGTGTTGCCAGAATTTAAAATAACAACTGACTTCACTTCTGTCTACAGTTGGACAAAAATGTTCAAAATGTGCCCAACATATTGAACGCGCAACATTCTGATTGTAACATGCTAATTTGATTTTGGTCGGACTCGTGTGACTGGTCACGGTTAAGGAGATTGCCTGCACTGCGGAGGCTCACTTCAAACTGTCGTGTGATTGCTGAAGTGCGCTAAGCTGGATATTTTCCTCCGATGAGGACATTAGGGGGAAAAGCCCTTTCCCGTTTAGTAAACTCTTAATTTAGATCTGTAAGACATCTGAACGCCGGCTCTGGCATCTCCATCCCTTGCTTGTGGATGCAGATGGTTGGTCATATCACTCTGTGCATCTCATTAGGTGGCATGCCGGATACCACAGCCATTTCAGTGCCAAGTGGTGTGGGCTGCAGCCCAGCGGGTAAGTCCTCCCGGAGAGATTCATTAGTCCTCAGAAGCACTGCCAGTGGACCTCCTGCTTAGCATGGGAGCGGGGTAGTTGTGTATCCATCTGTGACAGACAGTTGTCACTATCATCGACTGCCTTTGCTTGACCTTACAGCCACTACAAGCTCAGAGGATGCCGCGTTCTCCTTACAGTAGAGATGGTGAGATGAGTGAGAATGCAGCCGCGAGTGATGACTAAGCAATAAAGATGTCTTGTCGATGCTTTTTAAAACACAAGTTATGGTCCCTGCACCTGTGTCGCTTTAGCAAATGCGCTGATTTAGCTCTGGCAACGTGAAGGGAAATGGATCCTGAGTGAGGATTTATGTCATTTGTCTGGCAATATTTATGTTTTTTATTTTAGATTTTATTTGAAATTTCAGAAAATTCAAATTTCAAAGTTTACTTCTTTGTTTCCTCATAATGTATTTCAAGTCACTTTCTTTCCATGAATATATGACTTCACCCTGATGAAATCATGGGAGTCAAGCTCTTCGCATTACATTGGGTTTCACTTACTCATCCAAAATGCATGAATGGATTCATGCCCCCGAATAGTGAATTCAGTGTGTCTCTGTCCGTATTTAAAGCCCTCCAACGAGACGGATTCACGTCCTCTGAGATTAGATTTTTATCAGCACTTTCGTTGTTTGATTGTTAATAACTTTATTTCGCAACCTCCATCCATTTATTTGTAGGTCAGGTCGCGTGGGCGGCTGCTAGAGCAGAGGCCCACATTTCCCTCTCTCTGAAAACCAGCTTTTCGGGGGGAATACCGAGGCATTTCCAGGTCAACCAAGAAGAGATAAGATAAGATAAGACAGTCCTTTATTCATCCCACAATGGGGAAATTTGGCTTGTCACAGTGGCAATGTAAACATTCAAGATAAACTTAAACTTGAATTAACTCTGTAAAATAAATCAATGTATTTTACAAAAAATAAATAAAAATATAACCATGTGCCCAAGAAAGTGCAGTGACAGATAACCTCTCCTGTGTGTTTTGGGTCTGGCCCTAGGCCTCCTCCTAGTTGCATATGCATGGGATTTCTGACAAGATCTGTAAGTCCACTGGCTGAGGAGGAGCAACTCATAACCGCCATTAGCGTGGGAACGTAGATCCCGGAAATCGAGAGCTTTGCCTTTTCACTTCAAGAGAATGAGTCATCCTGGCTAAACACACGCTAAAGCTGTTATTTTGAGCTATTTTTCATAATGTCCAGATAAACCAGTTGTTCAACAGTAACTACTCAGTCAATGCCAACTATTAGTGTTGCAAGGTGCAGCTTCGAATGGTCAAACATGTTGAATGAAGGTGAACAACGACGATCATAGAAATACATTTTTAGTAGCACTGCTTTGTATACGACTACAACATTGTTGAATATAAAAAGCGCAGTTGTTGAAATCACAATTGAGGTACATGGAATACTGGGGAACTAGTTAAATCATACATGCTTTTGTTGACATAGGTATTTGCTTCATGCCCTCTGCCATTTCCCTTATAGAACACCAAATATTATGGCCCAGAATTTCTCTTACTTGGACATAACTCCCTGAAGAATGTGATTAATTGTTAGCTTGCGTCAAGCTGTTGATCAGACTCGGGGGATCTGTGCCTGTGGAAGCGTCTGCTCTGCTATGGAAGTAAACACTGACGAGTCAACTCGAGAAGAAGCGAAGATGATATGATAAAGTTAAATACAAAGGAGAAGTCATTTGTGTTGTCGAGGTTTTTGCTGATATACATGGTGAAAATAAGACCCTGGTATGAGCTGTGTTATATGTCACCATGATGCAGATGTGCAGATTTGGGCTTCAACCACCTTCGCACAGTCTTAGCTTCAGTTTTAGCTCAAGAAGATTAGATTATTTTAGAGTAGCTTTCGGAAATCGTAGAATGATATTAAATCTTAAACTAGATCAAACTGTGCTTCTGACAGAGATAACTACGTTTACATACTTTCTATGATGGCAACGTGTTCTCTGAATATTTAATTTTATCCCGAAACACTTCAACCTGGTATTAGCTCTCTACCACTGTATGTTGACATGCAGTGGCGTTAATTCTGTGTGTCAACAGAGTTGATCATGCAGCACATTCACTGTGTCACGCAGAGATCATAGAGTCTTGACCGTGTTTGTTGTACATGGTTCTTGCCGTCAAAGACATTCATGAATAGTTCAGCGACTAGATGTCCCTCACAGCAGGCTGTTTGGGGACAGCACAGTGTAGTTGAATCAAATTTCACAGACATTTGCGACTCAACACTGAATGATCTTCCAAACGTATTAAAGGCTCTTGCAACCCAACTGCTCCTTACATTTCAAGTCAAAGCCTGGATTTTCTGTCTCAACATATTCTGGCAGGTAAATAAACAAATAGTTTCTTCTAACAAGTCATGTAAGTGAAGCGTCTCCCGCTTGTTTCCTTCCCTGCACTGACAGGTGTTTCTGCTCCCCCCACCGCTCCAGCAACCCTTATAAGGCTCAACACAGGGCTGTAAGACGCCCGGTCCCACATAACCCTGTAGGTATTTGGACCATGACATCCCCCCTAAGTCCTCGGTACACAATGACCGGACAGGCTGTCACGGCTGCGATGTGCTGTGTGAGAGGAGCGAGCAGGTGGAGCTGCCTCTCAGCTCGCATTGTCCAAACAGATCATTATTTATTGTCTTGGAGAAGATGGCAAGAAGATAGATTTAGGTAGAGATGATTGATGTTGAGGGTTTCTTTGCATGTTTTAAAAGAAGGGTGCGGTTCTGGGTCGGATTGGATCCGCTGCCTGGGGGTGTCAGCAGTTGGCAGACTGTGAGTTTACTGCAGCTGTTGTTGTACTGCGGGGGGTGAGGATGGGGGGGGGGGGACGGACTCCACTGCCACTGTCAGATGACCATTCTTGACATAGCTCTGTATTTTCACATGTAGCAGCTATGACCGCAGCAGCACAGACGCCAGATGGATGGTTGGTCATGTGATAGCTTCTGAACATTTTTTGTGGTTTCGGCGCTGAGGGAATATCACCAAATTGGAGAGCAGTAGTGAAATAGTAAGCTTTTCTCAAGCGCTGGGCATAATAAGATGATTTATTTTCCACACAGCCTGCGGGCGGAATGATGGGCAGCTGATTTAATTTGGGGATCAGAAGGAGTTATTATTAACATTATAAGTATTTACTTTTGGTCCCACCAGTCAGAGCCGCTCTATGTGAGAAATGCCCGCGCATGCAAATGTAGCTGTCCATATTTCAAGGGATTGGATTTGGAACACAGCACTCGTTCAGAAATGACTCCAGAGTTGATCGAGATAATTCACCGTGCAACTCCGCTGCAAAACATAAGAGAAACGCTTGTGTTTGTCGAATGTTTGTGATTCACCCCCTTTTTAAGTTACTCAGCTATACTTACAGTCGGAACTCACTTTGTTCTGGTCTTAACTCCTTTAACACTGGTGTTACGTTAGCACGTTTGAACCTTATGAGGGCTCAGGGAACCCTCTTCATTCATTGGTATTTTGGAGCATTTTGGATGTCCACATCACATGGCCACCACTGCAACTCCACTCAGATTTTTCTTGCTCACTCCTGTCCTGGCTTTGTTGTCATATCATCAGGACCCTAAAGTTGGGTATCAAAAAAATGGTACGGGTCAGGTTGTTTTTTGTCATCACTTTCGGTGGTGGAAACACCAAAACAAGGCAACCAACTAGAACTATATACCGACCCAGGACACTCATGTAGACGCACCATTTCATTTGATACAAGCATAGTACTGTTTGTCATAGGTCAAGATAACATTGTGTGCCTCAGAACAAGCTAATAATGAAACAGAACCTCTATAAAATAACGCACATTCAGTAGGATGCTACATTCTTGGAATCACATTTGTTCTTTTCATTCGGGGAAAGAACAGAACATAGGCTGTGTTCATTTTGCGTTGAGATCACCTGTTATTATGTCAAGATGAAATGTAATTGCGGTTCATGCTCATGCACTTGAAATTGTTCAGAACTATACTGTGCATTTCCAATCTGGTTCCGCAATTAAATATGTCATTCTCTCTCTAATCATATATCTTCTTTCATTTCTCTGAAGCTTTTCTCCAGTTGAAACCTTTATGAAGGTTTATGAGGGAAATTGGCGAATGCAGTCTAGAATGAAGATTCATTTCTGTTGCATAAGATCAGTGCAAATGTCTGTTATTACTGCTGCATCACAAGCAAATTCAAAACAGCTTGTTTGTGCGGATGGTGAGTCACATTTGGTAACATTTGACCCCACCGCTCCATCGTTGTCGTTCGACTGATCTATCAGGTGTAAAATGCGGAGGGCTTTGAACGAGAACTGAGCTTGGCTCCGACCGTCACCCGCCACTTTGAGGTCACTGTGGAATATGACACAACTATTAAGACACAACTCAAGTTAAAGTCAAATACTACTCAAATAGCATTGCCAATAGAAAACACACATATTCTCCTTTATTAATCTCTTTCCAAAATATTTAAAATGTTTTTTTTCTGTGTTGCACTTTTCCTTTTTTTTTTCTCCTTGTTCTGGTTTTTAAACCTCCATCCTTTTTCAGGATGTGACAAATGTATTCCACCTTTATTATTGCCCCATAAAAATCATGATCTGAATATTAATCTTATTATTCTTTTTTATAAAATAAAAAAATCAGGTTAAATGAATGTTTATAAAGAAATATAATTGTTTTGACTGAATGTTGATTGATCGTGGAAAAAGACTGAAGCAGGCTGATGGAAAATTGAATTTTCAAGAACTGACTATTCTGTTCAACCCAGCAGAACCTTATCCAAAGTGGCTAGCTTTTTAAATTGTATTTTTGTATCCTTGGAAGAAAATGGCTTCCCTCTGAATTCACCTGGTTTCCATTGTAAGAACAAGCCTGGACCCGCACGTCTTGTTGACTTATTTTTGTGTGACACAACAATAGCTGAGTCTATTTTTGGAATGCTGTGTATTTTAAAGTCCTTGGCTCACTACAATTAATTTTTCCACTCTTTTATTGTGACATTGTTTGGTCCTGCACTGGCTCCAGGAAAAAAAAAAACCTGGCCATTGCTTGTGATAAACAGTAGAGTTGTATCGCCACCGCCCTTTTCTGAGAGATGAAGTTGAGGTGGCCCCTTGTCAGGATGACTCCTGGCTGCCACTGTAGTGAGTTGCTCCAGGCAGGCGCTCTGCTTTGACTGCTGCCCCTGCGACCATAAAGACAACTTAAAGATTGCATCAGATTTGCTGCCTGTGGGTCTGCGTTATTTGAACAGTGATCTCTTTCTCACCGAACGACATCCTGTTAATTCTGACCCTCACACTCCTCGCCCAGCGGCCGCCATGTTCTTGCAGCAGACACTTCTGGTGCGATCAAAGCCGGAGCCGATCGCTTCTCATACGCACTGTTGATTCAGCTGCCAGATACTATTGTGGGCTTCATAACTGTTTATTTGACCGAGAATTGTTGGTGTCCTTATCTGCAGTCGGAGGGTCTATTGTTCTATTATGTTGTCGCTGTGGAGCCCACTCACAGCGAACACACTTTATTTTTTCGCTGGGTTACTCTCCACACAATGGAGAAGTCAGCGTCTCGCTGAAGTGCTACCGATCTCTCGACGCAGGGTCTGGTATTCACCTTCGGTCTTGACTGGATTTTGACTCGTGATTTATTCAGAAGTAGATTAGAAAGGTAGAATTATATAAAGTTGACTCTGTTTGAAATGAAAGTGATTTCGTAACTAGCCACATGTCTGATTTTGTACTGTGCACGGGTCTAGAACCTTATGCAATCTCTCTGCAGACCTTCACATGAGTCATCTGTTGTCTGGCGAATAGATTTGGATCTAAGAACTGTTTATGAAACCAAATTTTGTCACATTTCTCTGTAACAAGAGAAGTACAACCGGTCACGTTGGGGTCCTGACATTATGTTTACAATTATATAACTAAACAGTCGTCACACTTGGTGACCACAGATTAGCTACACTACTCTATGTTCCATTTGTGCTCAGACACTCAAGACTTCCTAGGACGAGCATCTGTTCGACACGGTGCACTGTAATGAAGCTCAGATATGGAAAATCTTAATAGATTATTTGTTTTGTATTTCTCTAGACACACTGTAGTGATGCCATCTGTTAGTGTGTGGAGTGTTTTTCAAGTACTTACGGTAAGCTCCTTGTCGTATTGTGGTTGTTTTCCACTGGTTGATAGATGAGCCATACACAGTAGTGTCCTGGGCTCACGTGAGAATTGTCAGTCCCGTGGTACTTCGCGAGTTGACTCCGGATGCTAGCTCACCCGCCCGAAGTGGCACTGGCTAAGTACTGGAAAACAAGACCGGAAAAGTTGATACCCACTGTCGCTTCCTGAGCCCTGATGCTGCCTTTGTGATAAGTGTCATAATGAATCGGCTGACGCTCGACCTCCAATATGAAAGACTTGTCATCCAGGTCAGAAGCGCTCTGAGAAGGCTTTATGAGTCACGGTAGCTGGCTATGATGCACTGTTTACGCTGCTCTTTCTCAATAATGTGCTCCTAACACCTGTACACATAGTGTTTCCAATGAAGTTTTCACCACCTGATTTACAATCTGAACAATCCTTTCCCCTCCAACTTGATGCTGAGGTTACTGGGAGAGCCTGAAAAATAGCCTGTTAACAGCAGTGAATATTCATAACTCAAGTTTGCTTTTTTTGGTTTATATTAGTGTTACTTTTTAAAGCGGATCTACACATGTAAATTATTTTGCTAGTGTTGTTAATTTGCATAATTTAGAATTAGAGTAACCAAAAGGAAACAAAATTCAACATTGAAAACACAAGTACAAGTACTGTGTGTTTGCACAAGTGATACAAAGCATCTGTCAGTCTCCAAAAACAGCGACTTTTTAAAAAAAGGCCATTTCCCCATTCAGCCTGCTTTATTTTATATCCTATTTTGAGTTAATTTAAAAAAACTGGTGAATCCGTTTTGTATCAATATCCTAAATGATGCAGATCTCAATATAATAACTCCAGAGTCTTGTTTTCCCTCTTCGTAAGTGGAAACACCTACAGACTTTTATCGTTCTTATTCAGCGATAATAGCTTCTTGTTTTGTCTTCTGACTAGTCACGGTACATTTGTCCTGAAACTGCTCCTTTATCCCGAGATGGTTTAGTTTGATGTCATCATTCCCAATAAAAATAAAAGGCTCATCAATTTTGAAATGGACATTTTATTTTTGTAAATGTGCAGGATAATTATCCGACTCTATTAAAACTTCCCAGAGGGTTGAAAACACTTAGCGTGACGTGCAGCGGCAGGCAAGAAAACAACAGTGTGTGTGAGGCGCTCGCCTGATGACTGCGAGCCTTGTCAGTCACAGTCTGTGGGTTGATAATGTGTTTTTTCGTCGCTGTGCTCCTCTGTAGGGAACGGTTTCGTTAACCCCCGGGGCTCGCCGGGACTCCTCAGCACGCCCAGTGGCAACGGGCTGGGTAAAGTCATGCCCACCAAGTCCCCGCCGCCCCCTGGAGGCAGCATGGGAATGGGGAGCCGCAAGCCAGAGCTAAGGGTCGTCATCCCGCCATCCAGCAAAGGAATGATGCCCCCGCTGGTGAGTATTGCCGCACACAAACCCAGCCAGCGCCAGGATGCTTGATCTTCACACGCCGCAGGGCAGATGTGAGAAATGTTTGTACTTTATTTCTCCAAGTCTTTGCCCTAACTTGTTTCTGACGTCACCGCGCCGATGCTGGTGTGATAGGGCTTGTCGCCTCACCAGCTTTCCACTGCTTCCTCCAACGTCTGCGTTTCTGAGAAATGTGGACCAGCCAGTCTGGAAAGAGATTTTTTAAAATCAGTATAGATATGATCTACAATCAACCCATCGAGTGATATTTTTGACTTGGCCTCGTCCTATATAGATTTTAGACCTTTAAATAGACTCCAGTTTGTTTCAGCCAAAGGTCTTGGGTTATGCAAATTTTGTTCAAGTTGTGGATGACGAAAGCTGAATCCCGGATGTGCTGGAACAACTTGTTTAATGTTCTCTTTCATAGATATCTGATCCACCCATGTTTGTCACAATAACTTCACTAACAATTAATTTTTGAAGGATCACAACAAGGTGCTGTATTTAGTTAGTGACTTTTAGTCAATGTAGTCTGGAGATGAAGGATGCAAAGGCCATTATGGATGATAAAGATACTTTGAAAGGGCATCAAAAACAACTTGATTTTAAGGAAAGTAAGTATTTCACGAGCCAGAGAAAAACAGGAAATGAGAAAAGCAGCTCTTTTCTTTTGAAATGCAAGCTCATTAGCGACAGGCTCTTCTCTTCTTTTAACTTTTTTAACGTCTACCCTTTCTTGATGGCTTTTTTCTCAAGCGCTTTTTTCTTCTACCGTTAATTGCTTTTTATGGAAACATTCTTGTTCTTTGCGATATGAAGTGGTTATGTCTGTTTTTTAATTTAGCGTTCAATTTCCTCTCCTCAAATCTGGGTCATGGTGGCAGCAGTCAAAGTAAAGAGCCCCAGACTTACTGGCACAAATCCTCCTCCAGCTCTTAATACTGCAGTGTTTCCAGGTCAACAAAGAGACTTTGCATGTCCTGAATCTGCCCCTGAGCCACCTCTTAGGTGGAAGCATTTCATGAAAGATACGTTCTGAGGCCATCTCTTCTGGCTCCTTCCTGCTCTGAGTCTCTCCTTGATGGCCAAGCTTCTCACTGTATCTCTGTGGGAGAGTCCAGACACCTTGCAGTCTTGCTTTTTTGATCGCTACCCAAACATTGTGACCGTCAGATGGTGTCGGAATTGACTAATACTCTTGAGCTCCGGCAGCCCTCGTGCCTGAAGATACCGCACGCCTCCATCCATGTATCGCCCCCTCCATCCTTCCTTCACTGGCTCCACCGAGCCAAGGCCTTGTTTTCTGTCCATTGTGTAGAGCTGAGAATGAGGACCATCTCCAGGTAGCAAAGCAAACATCGGAAGACTGAATTAAGAAGAAGAATGAAGAACAAAAACACTGAGAACAACAGAATTGAGTCAGAGGAGCAAGGAACGTGATATTAAATATAGTGCAAGATAAGAAGCTGGAGCTGAGAAAGTCTGGTCTGGCTGGCTGTTGCTGGTGGTGAACACAGAGAGCAGGAAGTGTTGGTGTTTAGTAAACACATCCAGCTGTTGTTTTATCAACTCACTGTTTCCAAACCAACGACGGAGAACAAGTGAAGCGCTGCAGGTTCCGGGGGGAGGAGGGAGGGTTCAGCTCTTGTCACAGGATTTCGGCCTCCGTCAGGTCTGCAGACAGCTCGTCATTAGGCCGTAATGGTATTAAATTAATCACATCTCGGTGTGACAGAGTGTAGATGAAGGCTTAATCAGCGGCCCAGGGTGTGAGCCAGATAATATCTGCTCGCCCTTGTCGTGTCTTCCTGCCGCCATTGATTGAGTGGGGTATTAAGAGGAGCCGGGCCTGGTCACAATGTGGGAAGATGAGCACGGCAGAGTTAAAACATTGGGGACTGAGGAGTGAAGAAACGTTAGCTTTCATGATTCTCCTTGTTTTACTGGTTAAGAATCCAGATTTGCATTGTGACATGTTTCAAACTGGGACTCATGAAACCCCAGGAGGAGACATGGCTGCCCCCTGCTGTAGCTAAGTAGAATTGCAATGTTAAAGACGACCTCGCTGGTCTCTTTGAATGAGCTAAATACACATTTGATGCTCTTCTGTTAACCCGTTGTTACTGATACAATCAGTTGAGAATTTTTATCTTTTTAATTTTTATCGATCGTAGATTATTGTCTTTCATTCAGTTTTTGTTTGATTGGATCAAAAAAGTACTTCTTGTTATACTTTCGTGTTTCACTCTCTCAGAAGCTTTCTGTCCATTTCTTCATCATGTATTTATGATAATATTTGTCTGAATTTATCACTCAAATTACTGTTTATTTGGTAAGTGTTTCAATAATTATGACGAATAAATCTAAAACAGTTTCGATATAATTCCATTTATATAGTTTACTTTTTAGTATATTCTGAAATATGAAATAATAACATATTGATGATTAAAATACATATGCATGTAATTATTATTTAATAATGTCATTTGTTATGTATTTCATCTAAAATCGTTTAGATTTTTTAACTTTTTGACATAAAAAAATCAAAATTTTGTTAAATTTTTTCAAATTTTCCTCACATTATTTCACAATCTGATAATGTAACACTGTTTAGAACGTACATAGCAGCACATATTTTTACTTTATAAATGTAAGTTGCATCTTTATAAATATATTTATAGATTGAAGTCACTCAAAATATGTTGAAGAATTTACCTTCTTTCTTCTTCTTTCGTACTGCACCTCCACTGCAGTCTCACATGGACCAAAAAGACTTGGTCTTAGAGATGAATCTGAAAGGCCTGGAGGCAGAAGTCTCCAGGTTTTTCTTATTAATGGCGCTGTTAACGCGACTCGGCTTTCTTCTCTTCTGTAACTCTGCCTCTCTTCTTGTCTTCTGCTGAGGGCAGTCGGAGGAGGAGGAATTGGATTTGGTGAGTTCTGACAAATGCCTGAGCAAATGGCTGCAAAATGAACGTGCATCCAGTAAATCACGCGTGAGGCTAAAGACGGCACTCAAACGGGAGGTCGGCCCGTTGCACTGCCACGAGTGATAGATAGAAGCGAGTGGGCTTTGTCACGATGCATGTTTGGGATTCACCTTCTGTGTTAACAGCGAGTGGAAAGCGTGCACGTTTGAGTGTGAGTGTGAGAATTAATCACCCCACCTAACTTTTGTTAGCCCACAGCTTAAGAAATGCTCGTTTGAAGACAGACATCGGTAGCGATGTGCGTGTGGAAAACCTGGTTTATCAAATGCGGTTTACGTTAGTCCTCGCTGTTCATCATTTGACATTAGGTGAGGTGCCATGTCTTTTTTGCTGATGAACATTCCATCCAACCAGGAAACATAATTGAAGGTTGGTTTGACATTTCCAGAGATATATTTTCTTCCACTGATCTCTTACTCTTACTCTTACTGAGGCTATCCAAACTCTGGACATGGCCTTTGGCAACGCAGTAGTAGAGGGATGTCAAACCCAAGGCCAAGGGCCCACTGCTGACCCATGACACAGGGGATTGAATGTCAGTGTCCAGCTGATGAAGTGACCCTCCAATACACGTGCAGAAAGCCCCATTATGTACTGCAACCATTGAAGCTTCTAACATTCAGGACTCAAAATTTGTGAGGAGAGTAAATAAAGACATCATTTTGTCCTGCATTGTAAGCTCTCTTGACTGTCAAGTTAGTTTGGGGAAATTCTTACATTTATTTTGCTGGTTGGCGAAGAAGGAACTGTGGTTTTTGAGTCCCACTGTGTGTCAGCCCAGTAAGTACTTTTGTTTATAAGAAGGTCGTGGAAAAGGGAGCTGGATGAGCCAGTCATAATGTAAGTGGTGATATTGATCGCATTGATCGTACAATATCAACTGAAGCTAGCGTAGCGTGGACAACATTGTTTAAATTGATGTTTATTCAATTCAACGGGGAAGCAAAATGTGCTTTACTTTGAGTCACTTACACATGCTGCTATACGTGTTTTAAACTTGGAAGTGAACGAAAATAACCATTAAAGGAAGTCCGCCCCCCTCATGATGCCATCAGTTTGTTTTTGCTTGGTTGTGCGCTTTCTAAGATGACAGTGATAGAGAAGCAACAGGAAGCTCCAAAGGAAACTGTGATGCGTTTGAGTGGCTTGTGTTGTAGCAGTTTTGCCATAGAAGTCCGTTAAATTTCAACGAGCGGCACATGATGACATCATGGTGACTGATGTCAGCGTGTGAGACACTTGGTGAGGTCATCTGGCAGGAGGCGGGTGGAACAATGTGAGGAAGCCAGCGACTACATCATGATGCAATTGGACTTCAAACTCCTGGCAGCTGTGGCCACGTTTGATACCTTCTATTGTTCTTCACAACGTCTGCGTTTCATTAGCGGCGATGAAGTGCGCGTGAGCGCGGCACTCGCTGAAAAACGACCAGCGAAGAAGCCGATCGCTCTTGTTTTGTACTCACTTGCTTTTTTTTAATGCTCTTAGTTCGGATGGTTTTAAGTCCCTGGAAGTCTTTTCTGGTGCAACTTTTGATCCCTTGCCGCTCAATAACTCGATTACATACTGAGGCCTGTCATTTGAAGCCCAGTGTATTGAGTTTTGTGCTGGGAGAAAGTGAATTCAAGTGTGGAAAGCAACAAATCATTATTTAATTGTGCCGTTCATGAAATCAGACCTTGCTATTGTGAGGCATCAGAGCTGTGCCAGTGTTCTCCACTCTCTCTTTTATTATATATATTTCATTTTGTTGTATTTTATTCAATTTAAGAAATGTTCCTTTAAATGTGCCACACCTTTTTTTACTTTACTCTTCTCGGTTGTCTAATAATAATGAAAACAGTGACTATTTTTTTAAATGTTATTTATGTAATAGTATTTGGATTTTTATATTTTATTTTATTTTATTGTGGTTTGTTTTTGTAATGGTGTTACAATTCTTATTATTGCAATGATGACTAAAATAAATAAAAATAATACAATGCTAGCAACACAATGGATTTTTTCTGAACTATTTTGAAATATTTCTTTTAAAAAATGGTAAACAAAATCATACAAACTTGAATTTTATAGGTTTGTGAATTTCCCTGTGAATTTCAAACTCTAAATCGAAAACATGGAGAAGAAACAAGGCGCAAGTTTAGGTTTCTAATTTTGTAATATGATAACAGAGGAACTTGTGTTTTGCAAAGTTGTGGTATTAAGAGCAAGTCTTCTGTCTCCTAATCAAATCCAAACAATCGTGGTTTTTCTGTTAACTGTCAACTGCTTGCCTTCTCGGAATATTTGACCTACACTTCCCCCTGCTGGCAGATGTCTATACTGCACGCACCGTCCGCTTTGTTAACACACTTGACTCGCTGTTTTCCAATCAATGTGCGCATGTGACCCCCTGTTTTTGTGTTTCACAGAACACCCAGAGGATAAGCAGCTCCCAGTCCTCGCAGCCGCTGGCCACTCCAGTGGTGTCTGTCACCACCCCCAGTTTACCGCCGCAGGGCCTGGTCTACTCCGGCATGCCCACCTCCTACAATCCTGCTGGTGAGTCTGGCCCCGCTCCCCTTTTAGACCCCAAACAACTGCTGGAGCTGCGTGTGTGTGTTGCTGCCGCCGTCATGTGCGAGCTTTCTCACCGCTTCTGTTTTCGCAGAGTACTCCCTGAGCAGCGCCGAACTCTCCTCCCTGCAGGGCTTCAGCTCTCCCGGGCTCTCGCTGGGCTCCATGTCAGCATGGCAACAGCATCAACTGGGCCAGGCAGCTCTCAATTCTTTGGTGTGAGTAGCACACTTCCCCAAACAAAAGCACACTCTGAACACCCTCGTGTGAATGCAACACCCACTCTGCTCAGTGATATGGTGCTGAATCACACATCCACATATTCCTGCCGGCCCACATCCCCGCGGCTCACATGTGGTGTTTCTTTACACTCCGAACGCTGTTGTCCAGCGAAACACAATATGGAGCCTTCCTATATTCGGCTGCGCTGCAGAGATATGGGTGTGACTTCTCTCTGAAAACTGCGTTGTTGGTCGCCGAACACTTTTAAGGTTCAACTTGTGTGTGCCAAGATGTCGAGGCCAAGGAAAGACCTTAGGGAATTAAGTATTGGGGTAGAGATACGACAATCTGGTCTCTTCTATAAGTCGGTTACATAGTGATGTTAATGTGTAATGCATTGGATTGGTCCCATCCTGAGGTTCTACTGTGTTTATCGGTTCGGAATTCTTTCTACAAATCGTACGGATACGGACCAAACAGAGCGGTACCACTGGAAAGCGTCGGGGGCAGTGTTGCTGTTACTACCCGATTCGTAACTCTAATGAGGCAGAAAGAAAACATGACAATGTCCTCCTGTCGCGACAAATTTCACGGCGTCACCTCCTACGACTCTTCAGTGCAAGTACATTATCAATACTTCTTCCACAGGAGTTTGCTTTTGTCATGATCTTTTGACTCTGGGCACCTCGCCCTGGTGGAAATATTGGTGAACAGCAATACCAACGTGAAGAACGTATGGAAGTGCATGATCAGTGACGGTAACGTTTGAAACGGACAGGCACAGTTTTGTACATAAGGGGAGCATAAATGGGGCTTTAGGGGTTCAGGTCACCATGACCGTAGCGGACAGAGATCTTAAGGCGTTGACGTGAGAGACCTCGGAGGCCCAAAGTTTCAGGAGGATTCGGGTTGCACACCAGTTGGATTCCTAACTTTGTCCTGTTTCCTTCACAGTGGGGGGGGTCACCTACCTCAAGGTCCCAACCTCTCCATCAGCACCAACCAGAGCATCAACATCAAGTCCGAGCCCATATCCCCCCCTCGGGAGCGCGTCACCCCCTCCGGCTTTGCCGCTCAGCCGCAGCAGGGATCCAGCCGCCAGGAAGTCCTGGGACGTTCTCCCGCCGACAGCCTCAGCTCCTCCTGTAGCTCTTACGACGGCAGCGATCGAGAAGACCACCGGCCGGACTTCCACTCCCCGCTCGGGCTGGGAAGACCCCCGGCCGGGTCGGAGGAAAGAGAGAGCCCATCGGTCAAGCGCCTGCGCATGGACTCCTGGTGACATAAAGAGCCCGAAACAAACCTCCAGTCACCAGCCAGTCAGGGAGGGGGGAGCGGTGGGACATGGAGAATAGAGAGAGAGAGAGCGGGGGTCCTTAGAGAGGTCACACGTTATTGAGGTCAAACTTAAATTCTGAAGCAGGAGGCGTCAGGTACTCGGGTGATGTCTGCAGAACAAAGATGCTCAGTGGAAGATTTTGGATGGTTGCTGTTACAGTCAAAGACATTTACATGTAGTCGCTGTTGTGCTCGCAAACAAATCACACGTTGTGTTGCTTCACCGCTCCGTCGAACACACCCCAGTCTGAAGTGAGATTTAGCAATAGATCACATGCAGACGTTGTTTTCGGGTTGATGGTGACTGCAACAACGACACACTGCTCATTGGCAAACGTGCAATTCGACAACCTCAGCAGCTCCTCTGTGATTGAAGCCAAAGCTGTTTGTGTTTCTGTGCAGCTGCCATCGTTTCCTCTCATCCTTTCGCCGCGTGTGTCTCCAGAGTTGTCTCAAATCCGATCTTTGAATCTAAAGCCATGAACACTTGTTTGTACATTTGAGCCAAACCGCTATTGTGTGTGTGTGTGTGTGTGTGTGTGGTGTAAATAGCGACTTAACTACAGAAATATAAAAGGCTGGGGGGCGCACTCCCTCACGGTCCCGCGCCCTCTCACAACAGAAAAGTCTATTTTTGTGGCTGCCGGCCAGGTTTACACGTGCAGAAGCTCCAAATGTTTTCGCCGCCACCACCCCTGAATTTGTGTTTTTCCCTAGCGAGTTTGTTCTCCAGACATTACGAGACGAAAAGGGTGAACACACTGCCATCGTTCAATCGACCTTTCACCTCTCCTGCTAGCACCGGCGGTAGCTAATGTCACATGACTCCAACTGCCGTTCGGTGAAACTCGTTTCTACAGTTCTAAATTCAGCCTCCATCTTAAAAGCTACGTTCACAATAGCACGTTGCAAACTTCTATGAATCATACATGAGTACAATGATGTCAGATTCCAGAGCCAGTGTGATGAAACCCTGAGTTTTTAACACCACATTGCTTATTTATTCTGTTTATACAGAGTTCCTCTGTTCTTCTTTGGTAGTAATTCAGTTTCCAGGCCCCATTGAAGGAAGCTAGGTGTTTTGTTGTTAAAGGCTTTAAATTCAGTTGTTCAATTATTGATTTATTAAGAAGTTAAATAAACATAGAAGGACAATCATATGGAACATAGTTTTATTTAAGTGATAAATTATGATCATTTCTAGAGGTAAGTAAAATTGTGATTTGAGCATTCTAAGAAAGGCTAAGCCTCCGGAATTTTGGAAACACACGAAGAAAAACATTGATTATGATGACAAAAATGCAAATTAATTTACTTAATTTGAAAAAATTGAAGTTGAAAGAATTGCAAATATTAAACAGAAACTGTGATCGAGATGGTAAAAGGGTTGAGTAAATGCTGAAGCAAAAGGGGTGAATTTTCCCATGAGTTGATGTGACTGGGTTAAAATTTTTGATGGCAATGGTTAAATTATCACAAATTTGAATCTCAGAATGCCTAAAAAATATAATAAAAATGTGTCTCAATAACTAGAATTATTAATTGTAAATTAAAAATTTAAAAATACATTAAAAAAATAACTAACATTAAAAAGATGAAAGAATTTGGAGGTTAAATACAAAATAATAAAATAACATGGATGAAAACAATAATGTTAAACTGAGAAATAGAATTAAAAATTCCCCTGAAGAGGACTATAAGTTTTATTTACACTGAAAAAAACAACAGTAATTGAGTTCATTGGAAGTCTATTTGAGGAAGCAGGCAAATGCCTTCATGTTTCCATTGAGAGGCAAAAGAGGCGGGGCGTCCATAAAGAAGTAGGCTGCATATTTATCATTTTACAAAGTGCTGCTGGATATCACGCGAGCTTGCTGGTGCACTGGTTAAACCCTGTTGTGAACGTAGCTGCCAAGTCAAACTGCTGTCGACCATTTAAGGATCCCAAACCCGTCGTTGCTGTTGAGCGCGCGAGGAGTGCGAGAGGAGAGTCACTTTCTTTTAGTCTCAGTCATCACAGAAGCAAATCATTCAGCAGGACATAATCTCAATGCTGGATTGCACATTAACGTGAGATCTTTGCTGTAGGAGAGAGGTCTCACTCCCCATTCGCCGCGTCCTCTTTCTGTCCTCGTCATCCCAGCCCACGACAATCTATGCAGTTTCTACCCCAATTCTAACACGATGATGTCATAGCAGCCCTGCTGGGGTTGCTGAAAAAAACTGAGCTGTAATTATGATTTGGATTTCAGAGGGCAATCAACATCCTTCACTGGACACAGCAGGTGGAAATAGCAATAACTAAAGTCGACAACAAAACGTGCCTGCCGGAGCTCGGCAGCATCACCTCATAGTTTAGCACATGACGACATATCAGGGAGTTTTGTAGTTCTCTACCTATATGCACAGTTAGGAAATGCCTTATCCCAAAGAAAGATAACATCGAGCATCATTTCACTCCGAGTCGGACGCGGCGAATGTGTGGTGACACTCTCTTGGTCCAGGAGCAGATGAATGTGAAAAGGAGAAGGGCGAACCTTTGTCGTGGACTTTCTTCACTTTGCTGTGCAAGAGTACACTGCTTTGCTTCGTGGCTTTTATAAACATGTGTTTGGTAAGTGTTTGTAGTTGATAGTTCACTTAAGTAATTAAAAAAAGAAAAAAGAAGCTGTTTTCGGTTTGAACGTTCGGACCGTTTGGCGGCATAAGCTGGACTTTGTTGCCAAGAATGAAATTATTTGAATTTAAGTTAAATCTTCATTTTATTTCCCTTGAATGTGTTATTTTATTTTCATTCTACGATAAATATCCAAGTGAACTTTGTATTAAAGGATTAAGATACTATGCTAGATATTGTTGTACAAAATTTGTATTCTTCAGAAAAGTACAGATATTGGCTTTTAAATGTGTAATTAAGTTTTCTCTCTCTTATTCTGTATAAAATGAAGTAAACGACTCTTGCATAGAATTTGTTCTCCTGTGAAGTCCCAAACAGTAGGAACTGTCAACTTTATTAAACACATCAGTGTATAACCAACCTCAGCTCATCGTCTTGTTTCTTCCTTTCCTCATTAAGCACCTACACGTTTGAAATGTGTGGCAATATTAAGGATAATGCTGCTTTAATTTATACAAATCAAAGATCAAAATAATTCAAATATATGAATATTCTGCAGTTGAATTGTTTGATGACAAGTATAAAGGTCTAGTCACGTAAAGTATGAAAAATAAACAATTTAAATGAGTTTCAATCAACACGTTTCGTGGCGTTTTATTCCAACTGTCACTAAAGTGAACTCAAAATATCGATAAATTCACCTTGCTGTAATTCTAGTTACTCTCCAGCAGGTGTCACTGTGATTAAACGAGTGCAAGCCGGGGACGCCAATCAAAGCCAGCGAGTTCACTCTGAAGTGTCGTTGGCGTTGTGTCACTTTTGTTTTTGCGTCGAAATTAACATGATAAATAAAGCGCAGTTTCATGTGAGACCCACGTTTGTCACCAGTCTCTCTCAGACGTGACGCGATATTTGCCACAGCTCTGTAGAAAGTTGTTAAAGGTGAGTTCATTTATAGCTATAATTTACATTAAAATGTTTACATTCACCCAGTCACGCTGTAAAACCATTAGACAAAGCAGCCGTGCTTTGTGTGGGGGTTTATGAAACGTGAAGCTGACCACGCGTGTTTTACACAAGCTATGATGCCGCACATTAGTGACGCAAACGCATCCAAAACAACAGAAAATCGCCACGTTCTTGCCTCCTTCGCTATGAAAACTGGAGCTCGTTCTCGTATGTCGTCAGACTGCAGTGGTTAGTACCTGCCGGACCATGTATTTGTGACCTCATTGTAGCAGAACTTTCAAGAAAGAATCTTACATTTTACATATAAGACTACACGCAGCAGTTCACTTTTATTAAAATGTCCATTTGTTACATATAGCATTATACCGTAGATTGAATATGATATTTTGACATTTTTTAAACATCAATGCAGAGAATTAAAGGTCCCCCAATAATCTACACATTACGGTGCCCATTATGTCTCATTTAAATATTTATTGTTCATCTGTGAAAGTGTTTGTTGAATTGTTTTTAATTTAATATTCAAAAGGAGCCTCATCATTTTCAATGAAATCTGAACCAGGCTGATGCTGGTTGACGACCATTGGAAATCAACCTTTTATATGCTGAAATACTGCCATCTGGTGGTTGAAGGTGGTGCATTGCGGTGCCTTTTGAAACCTTGAACTCTCTGATTTAGTCCCCATGAGTTTGACTGCAGTCGTAAATCACTTTGACAGACTGAACCAAAAAGGGGGCGCCGTGTGTGGCAGAGGTTATTGTAGCCACCTCCTAGCAAGAAGGTAGCAGGCCTCAGTCCATTCTGTTAGGAGTTTCTATGTATGTTTGAGTGGGTTTGCGCCAGGCACTCTGGTTTCCTCCCCCAGTCCAAGAACAAACAGAGGTTGGGGGATGGAGTACTCTAAATCATCTGCGACCCCCATTTGGGAATAAGCAGTCGAAGATGAATGAATGAACGGGGTTCCTTCTGTCATCTTGAGGATGACCCCTGAACAGATGGTACGAGCACGTCACCCTCCAACCTTGAATCATTGCTTGAAGCCCACCCCTGCGCCCGGGTCGGCAGTACGTACGGGTATTCCTTCTATAGACAAGTGGAGAGACTGCTACTTCATATTTGGTCTCGTCCATACCTCCACCCAGCTGTGCCTGTGTAGACCATCCAAGCAGCCTGTGAGGTTGTTTGAGTTGTGTTTAGGGGGCGACAGGCCACCTGCCATCTGGGTTTGTACATTTCAGATCTCCCTCTGTCCAGCTTTTCAAACAGGAGCCAAGTCGGGGTGCTCTCATGTGGGCTTCATCCCTGTAAACCACGAGCAAATATTGAACCAGAATCGGTCCAGACTCAAACGCATCTGTTGTCATAGTCTCTACCGCCGGGCCTGGCACCACTGTCAACACCGGCGTTTCTGTTGCTGTAGCTCCTCTGTGTGCGAAGGAAACTTTGGTTTAAAGCCGGCAAACACAAATGCTCACTCTCGGTGCGCGTCGGCTAAACCGTGTCCCACTGTAAACAAACACGCGACTGCATGTGAGGACGGGAGTTTGGTTCGACAACTCAGCCGCTGAATGCCAGATCGGCGCTGGAGATCAGTGAGCAGATATCAGTGTTTCATATGTCCTCCTCTTGTCGTGATAATTTTGGGATGGTCCAGGACAAATAGGAAGTCGAATTGTACTGTAGAATTAGTGTAGATTACATATTGTTGCTTCTCCTCTTCAAATTTCCTTCAAGCCTTTTTAAATGGGCTGAAAGCTTTTAAATAAGCGGCGAGTAAACCGACAGGGCTGCTGCCGTTTCACTCAGTCATTTGGTGACTTAAGACATTTGTCATCCAATTGTCTCGCCTGTCCCTGCTGAGTGTTACTATATTATGTAGCTCAATTTAGCTCGTGCTCAGTTTGGGCAGGACTCTTGTGGCATTCTCTCATAGTCATAGAAACTCAGCTGGTGGGACAGGTTTAGCTGGTTTCACCCAGTTCAGAGACACTCATTTGACCAATGACTAGTCGTCGAGGAGGGAAGTGCTCCAACGGCATGTTGTGCTCGAGCGCTTCATCATAGTTGCAATGGTTCGTTGGCCTCTGTGAATAAACTACTGCGCTCTGTGGAGTCCACTTTTTGATTCTTCAAAGCTGGCAAGGTAACTCATTTAACTTTGAGGAAATATCAGCCAAACACTAACAGCTGTCATTGAAAAGCGCTAGTTGAGGTAAGTTTACATTAGCTTGTATCTTTTTTACACAGCAAATGATGTTGATGTGTGGTTCATATTTATATGAAGAATATATTGTTTGGAAGTTCCGTTGGAATCTATTTTAAGTCAAAGTTGCTTTTCTTTCTAAAGGTTATCTGAAGATGGATGTCAAGAAGAAGAACTTCTTTGACAACCTTCGCTTGAAAGCCAAACTGATCAATCTTAAGAAACCCGGTAAAAAGCCGCCTGCTAAACAAGGCAAGCGACTTGCGTACCGCCGCAGCATCTCAGTGCCGGACCTCCGATTTGTCCAAGGGGAAGAACTTTCCGCGGAAAGCATCTTGACAAGTGCTGGCCCGGATGGTGGAGGAATTGGGTTTTCACCTGGAATAAGTGATTCTGACTCAGTTGGGAGCTACACAGTTCCCGATGGTCCGCTTTTTGCCGATAAGCTGACGGTTCCTGTGCCCCGACCCAGAACCAGAGTCTCTCCAGACTACAGTGCGGTGAACCGGATAAGTGCACCTGTGGAGACCTTGGCTGTGTACGATGAAGTTGATGAGATGGTCAGAAACATGGAGGCGAAGGGGAACTTTAATCCAGAAGCCATGTACGCACAAGTTGACAAGATACACAAAAACAAGCCGCCGCAGTTTACCTTTGACATGGCGTCACCTACGTGGAAATCCTTTGAGTCCGGTGGTCATTCAAGCTCACCAAAACCTGTTGTGAAAAGCAGCAGTCTGACTGGTGCTCTCCCAGAGAACCAGGCATCAGAGAGAATCATGTCTGTTGCGGCAGTGTTGGCGAGAGCGCACTCATTCGGAGATCAAGTGAACCTATACGAGGATCTCAAGTCTGCTCGCCCTGGGAAAGGGACTCCGCCGGCGATCAGAGAAAACGCTTCTGGTGAGAGGATGTCTCTCAATCTAGATAACGTGGGCTCACCTTTAGAGAGTGGAGATCATATCTCTGCCGATTCTGCCTGCGACACTCCGAGCGAGGAACAAGTCAACGTGCCCTGGACAGACTCAGAAGGACTGGACCAGGAGCTCTTCTCTCCACAGATGATGAAAGAGCTCCTTGCAGAAGATCATCTTCATGAACTAGGCCAGGCGGAGGATGGTCCAGAGGAGGCGGTGGAGGTTTGTAGCTTGTTGCTTTTCTAATAGCAAGTGCGGCCTCCGTGAAAAATAGAGCAGGAGACTTGAGAGTTGAAGTATGTGTCTCGAGCGTGTCCGTATGTAACCCTCTGTGGCGGCAAGCATGCGAGCGCTACAGGGAAGAGAATAAAGCGAGATTAGTTACAGAACATATTTGTTTTCTACTCGCCTCTGTGTGTGTGCGCGCTTGTCACGCATATTTGGAGCGTTTGCACACAAGTGCTGGGCACTACGACAAAAGCAATAACCCCATTGTTGTCAATTGGAATCTCAATTTGTTGCCGTTGACTTGGATCATAGCTCATCCAATCATACACCGGCCTTTAATTGGGTGGTGAGGACTGGAGTCTGTCCCAGCTACTTGGGGTTTGAGGGACACTGTGGACACACACTGATGCTCTTTAGAGGTTGGTGTCACATTCGCACAAGAGGTCAAGCTTACAAACACAGAGTCGCAGGCTGAACATCCTTTTTTATTGATACTATTGTTTGATGGGGAAAAGTCACTTAAAGAATTTGATGTTCATGGAAGGTGCCTTTAAGATAAGGCATACACTGCGGAGTCATCCGCAGAAGCTCTATGTCCGCCTGTCATCAAAAACACAATTTTAACTTTTACCTGCATCAGTTTTTAGGAATTTTCCAGAAGAATTCTTGACGTTAGTAATCTCCACCTGGTGGCCTGTCAAAGTGACAGACCTTGAACCTTGACTTCTTGGTGATCTGTCAGGGTTTGTGTCTACATGCAAACCAACATGTCGCTCCGCCACGGCTTAAATGAAAGCCGCGCCATCAGAAAAATCATCTCTTTTTAATGATGAAATCTCACGTGATCAATTGTAGTAAAAAGTGGAAACATCATCCACATCGTGCAGGTGGACATGAACATGTTATTCATGGAAAGATCCTGATAAAAACATGTTAATGACTGAAGTTAGTGGCTTGGAACTGAAGTTGCATGTGCGAAGGCAGACCGTGGAGGATGGTTTGGAATGGAGACAGATTGACTTCTCATGATTAAAAACTAGCGTTCTTACTGTCTTCAACTTACTAAATGAGAAAACCTTCCCCTCTGGTTCTCTATCGCCTCTTGATGCTGCGTTCTGCACCATTCCATTTTTTTTTTCTTTTTTGTGGAGGAAGTTTGGTGGGTCTCACTCCGCCACAGTTTCTGGTGGAAACCTTGTATTTTGACTTGAACAATACCCATTTTTTGTCCTAAAATGAGCCAGATTTGCCCATGAGTTTGGAGTCACCAAAGCCAGCACAGCGAGAGCAGTCAAACTTCACTCTGAAACAACCTTGGATTTGCACCAGACACTCTCATCTGCGGGCAGCGTTCAATGTCCAAGTAACTGCCAGGATCTCCACTCTGTAGTTTAATTCAGATTTGTGATATAGTGGCAATTTTGTCCTGATAAACCTGTGAAACAAGTTTAATACTTCAATTAATCAATTAAAAGCTGAATACAATTACATATATACTATAATTAATACAAAAAAAGTCTCCCAGCATTCATTCAATATCGTTTTTCTGAATTTCTGAATATCATAATCACTGGACAGTTTGAAGAGATAAAAGATTTTATGAGAAAGAGGCCACATGGTCACCTAACATGTCCAAATCTTTACCTCTTTTCACAATGAAACGCTGAATGATTGATCCACTCTGTGTCCTAACTTTTTATTATCAAACTGTCAATGTCTATGTTCCAGCTGAGTTGTGTTTTTACTGTTGACCTTCACCCTGATGCTCCTTCCTCATCCAGCTTACCAGTGAAATGTGCGAGAACTTGGAGGAAATGACTCAGGAGCTGTGTGAAAACTCTGTGAGTGCTGCTGGAAATGATTTATTGCCATAAAGTGCTTGTTAGGTTCACACCATGTCCCTTAACAGACGACAAACGCAGGACCCGACGTCCCAGCTCCAGTCCCCTTTCAGAGGTATCTCCTGTGCATCACGCTCAAGTATGGGAAGAATCTGGTCATCAAAGACAGACGCTCGGGTGAGTGCCGTGGTTGCATGTTTCGGCTTTGGTTATATTGCGAGCTGCAATGAAGATCTTCAGATAACAAGCCTGTTTTCTGGAAGAATGTTGCTTGGATAGTTCGGTTGTCACCGGAGCGACATACATGTCCGCTTGTTTTTATTTGCTCTGGGTGTTTGTTAAACATCCGTGTTGAGTATTTACTGAAAACTTGACCTTCAGTTTGGGTGGAAAAAAGCATGTTGTTGAACCAGTTTGTCAGACTCGTCCAGAACCCAAACACTCTAAATCCAACAGATTTTTGTCCTGTGTTTGTGCATCTTTTGAACTTCAGAATTTTGTGTTAAGTGAAATACAATCCTCTGTAGCTCAGTGGCTCTTTACTTCGTGGAAATGTTGACCTCTGCTGGCGGTTTCTAAACATACAGCTTTCATTACGCGGCTCAAATAACCGCCAAATACCTCGTGTTTTTTGGCATATGTGTGCTTTTTGATCCACGAACGTTCTTGATCATATATATATGTGCCAAGATTATCTCATAATATAAACCATTGAGCGATCATAATATGACCACTACTTACACCATATGAGACAATATGCTACCCTTGATTTGTCCAGCTGTTTTTTCCAACTTTGTCTTTCTCTTATTGTCGCGACTGCGGTCAGACGGAGTGAGTTTTATTACTGTGTGTATGAGTGAGATTTTTCTGCAGGGTGTGTACTGTTGGAGGAAGTACCAACAAGCTGAAATATTTTAGAGAGTCTGATGACATTCAGTGATAGGTGGAGGACTGGGTTTGTGGAAGTCATTTGTATATTAAAGAAATTCAGCAGTGGCTATGACATTGGATGGTTTGGCCAGCAATGGGAGGCTGGCAGTGGTATGATTCAATCTAACCACTTCCAGCCAAACTACGGTCGCCAAACAAGACATGTGTTTAATGTTTAAATCGGCACAGACATGGCCTTAGTATGGCCTGTGTGTGTGTGTGTGTGTGTGTGTGTGTGTGTGTGTATATATATATATATATATATATATATTTTATTTTCCCATCATGCGTCTTTTTCCTCACATGTAAATATAGTTATACTGAACGTCAAATTAAATTATTTTATTAAATAATGTTCATTTTCACTTTATTTCTTTCTAAATGAAAAACCTTCCAATAAAATTTTATTATATTCCATTATATTAAAGGAATATACAGTATAACACAAACTGAATTATTTAACTGAATTAATTATTTTTATACATTATAAGCGTATAATGAAATTATTCTTTTTGGGGGGGTTTTCTCCTTGTTATTAATATAATTGTTATTATTCAAACTAAATATAAATTAAATTGAAATCTAATTTCCTACGGTCCTTCAGTCTTCTGGCTCGAAGGCCCCTCATTACAGTATATAATGCTGTCCTATAACTGTTGCCGAAATCACATGAAGTCACAGATGGAGGACTGGATGGTACCATAGAAAAAGCTTCTTCTGTTATTGTGATTGACTAGTTCTGCCTGGTGATGCTGTGGTGACCCCTGACCTTTACAATAGGGATAGTGTTGGACACTGAGTGTGTGTCCAGATACTGCTGACTAACCTGCACGGTCCGGTGAGTCTCAGGCCACACTGGTGGCAGGAGACCCCCCAAAGACAAGCGCCTGACCCTGAGCTAGTTGAGACCTCACATTCCGTGACAAGGTGGCACCAAGATGCGATCCCCACATGCCCTCTGCCTCCCCTCTGTTTGCCCAACAATCACCGACGGGCCGAAGCTTGCCAACGCTCTCTATTGTCACGGCGTATTCTGAAAGGACCCTCGCCACCAGCCCCCCACTCGTTGCTTTTTTTTTTGTTCTTGCCTTTTTTTCTCCCATTAATTTCCATCGTCACCGTTTTCACTCATGCCAGAGCTTTTCTCCTCACGAGCTGCCACATTCTCCTCCTGTCAAGTTGCCTGGAGGTTTCCCTGTCACGGGCTGGCAGGGTGGAGCTGCTGTGGGTCCTGCCTTGCCTTTGCGAGATGTTCATTTGGAGTGGGGAGCTGACAGGCCTGACAACCCATCCCCACAGGGCCTTTGTCATGTGATTCAAGCCTCCCCGCGGGCACTCTCAAGCACCCCTTTATTCCGCCATACAAATGAAGGCATGGGACTGGCTTTCATTTTTTTGGCCAATCTGCATGCAATTGCAGAAACAAAGAAGTCCCACACCCCCACCTTACACACAGACAGACTTTCTTAACAGGCTTGGGAGATTAACACCGGTTGCATCTCGATTTTGGTTTCTGGTCGCCTCATGCTGGCGAGTGTTTCTCCTCGCTCACAATTAAACAGCTACATCCCTCTGTTTTTGCCATGTGTGGGGCGCAGCTCCTCCTCACATATTTCAGTCTCTCACACCACCAGCATGGGGGAAGGGAGTGTTAGCGTGTACTTTGTGTGTTCATGAGTGTGTTGTCATACACACTCCCAAGTTTTTTTTTTCTTCCCTGTCTTATAACAATATGTTCCCCGCTCCTTCTTTTACTTTCATCCATCTTTATAATATGATTGCACAGCGTTGATTTGATTGTATGTCCTCTCTTTATTATTTCAAGGCTCCAGTGATCCGTATGTCAAGTTCAAACTGGAGGGAAAGCAGTTCTATAAGAGCAAAGTCGTTTATAAGAACTTGAACCCACGCTGGAATGAATCCTTCACGTATCCGCTGCGAGACAGGGAGCATGCGGTGGAAGTTCGGGTAGGCCACTTCATCCAACCGCCCCGACGTCCCTCACTTTATCCCATTAAAATATTTAATATCAAATTCAGGGATTATATGATATGAATGATCGTTTTTAATCACATTTATTCATCTTTATTGATGTACCTAAAATGTATTTGTACTAAATTAATTGCTATTTTGCATTTATTTATTACATTTAAACATTACATTACATTTAAACATTTTATTTTGTTTGTTAAGTTTATTTTATTTTGTTATTGCAATATTCATGTCTCCTTTTTTTCTTGTTTGCAATCTGATTATCAGAATAATTGGAATTATTTTGTATTGTATTTTATTTATTGATTTATTTTGTATTCCAGGTTTATGACAAGAACCGGACTGCTGATGAGTTCATGGGTGCGAGCAGCATTGGCCTGAAAAATCTTGAACTATACAAGTATGTATATTGATAATTATAATTCATTATAAAATTAGAATGGTTCAAGAAGTATGATTACCTAAAAGTTGTGCTTTATTTACTTAATTTCGACTGGAAAAGTGTTTTAAGTGCAAAACTATTTTAATTGTGTGACAAGAGATTTTAACTAACTGGAGACTAGAAATATAGTGTATAGTGAGCCCTTACCAGATAGACGTACTGTTTTGTTCATTTGACAAAGAATTTAAAATATAAGTGAATAAAATATAATATGGCCATTATTAAGCAGGGGTTTTATACATCACATATGTATTACATCCTGTGTGGCATAACATGCTTGTCCTAAACAGTGAAAAGATAAGTAAATTAAAATCAGATGTTATAGATTTTTTATAGTCAGTTGAATTTTCATTTCTGTACAGAACTTATGAAATGGAGTTATGCCTGGATGATCCCAAAAGTAAAGAGGACAACATGGGTGTCATCGTCGTCGATGCCTGCCTCATGTTTCGGGATGCCACCATCAAAAGGAGCCCTGTAAGCTGCAGTGATAAAGTGACGTTTGTTTCACATGTTTAACATTTTATTTGTATCTTTCTCCTCACAGAGATGGGCTCCGAGGAAGATTAAGGTGAGGTTGGAATGTACCCTTTTTTGAGTTGTGTTTCAGTCCAACACTTGGGGGCAGTATCTCACCGTGCTATGAGGGAACAAAGACTGACGTCGCTCAGGCGAGACGTCGGCTTCAGTTGCTTTAGTTATTTTCAATACTATCATTTTCAGTAAAGAAACATATTCCATTTTAATCAAAACCTAAATAATAATATTGACAGAGTCTATGAAACGAGACAACAACAACACTGTGTTTGGCTTTGGTGTAAACAAAAGTTCCATCTCCTCTGGAGTGTTATTTTTTCCCTGCTTCTATTGCAGCTGTAATTAGATTCAGAGTGAAATAGGTGGGTTGATGTTTGGGACTGCGGTGAGTGGGTTTATATTCACACCTATGTAGTCTCTACAGCTGCCAGTGTTCAGTCTCTTGATGGTCCAGTAGACAATCTCAATTTGAAATGAGATGACAACCAAATGAAGCCATTTTCATACACGCTGTTGGTTATCCGTTACAGATGGTTAAAGATTCTCAAAGGGAGGCAGAAATGTGTGATGGGAATCTGCACAACGCTCCGCTGCCTAAGTCACGGCGCTAATTTAACAATGTAACAATCTCCTCTTCAATTTGGTGTTTGGGAAATGTACAATAGCTTATTGCATTTAACACCTATCCTGGCAGCGGCGGCGATCCAGCTCTTCTTTTAGGGAACATGGTTCTCGTCCCTCTGCGTTACCACCACAGAGATGAGGAGCGGCAAGTGCCCGAGTGAAACTATGCTGTGTGATAGTGTTTCAAACATGGGAGGGAGGGAGGGAGGGAGAGGGGGGGGGGCATGGGAGAAACAGGCGGGGGGGACTCTGCTGTTCGAGGCATGTTGCCAGTGCGGGATGCCTAAGATCGGCAAGCCTGATAATTCCCAGGCATGGTGGGCAATAACCCAGATGTGAGGAAGTAATATCACAGCTGTGGATGGACAGTGTTGAGGTACCAGCCAAATGGACCCGGGTCTGAGCTCATCATGCTTGTCCCCATGCTGTCCTACCATATGGAAGCAATCGCGCAGCCCTTTTAGGACCAGGAATAGACTCTCTTTGGGGGCCACTTACAGTTAAGTGGAATTGTTTTATTGGCCGCTGAGATAGAAATGTGTCCAAGATAAACACTTGGGATGACTTGGCGGAGGCCTGTTTTCTATCGCGCTCCCACTCCCTCTGTTCCTCTTCCTTTGAAGGGTCTGATATTTATAGGGCTGTGCCTGTGGTATTCCGTGTTAATTCAGGTCCCTGAGATGTGCTTTGATCCCCTCTGGATTGGTTGGCAATGTGAGTTGTGACCCCGAATTGAAGAGGAGGGGCCGGAGTGGTAGGGGAGTCGTGGTACGGCTGTTTGAAGCCGCTACGCCGGGGCAGGCCAAGGAGGTGGCCAATCAAAGAGGTTAGAGCAGATTACGGCCCTGCTCTTTAATTATTGCCGACTCGACACAACCTCTCTGCTGTTTGTTTTTACAGCTCCGGCCTGTCACTGCACGGCCTCATGGGAACTTTGGAAACATATCTAGGGCCCCCCACCCCTTCTCCCTCCCACTCCCGCTCTTGCCTTCACTTGCTGACTCCCACCCGGTAGACTAGACAGAAGTGATGGAGAATTTCCTCACCGAACTGCGAAGATTAAAATCAAATTCTACGTTACAGACAAAACCTTCTTGCATCATCGATGACTTCTTTGTTAGCAGATGTTTAAGATGTTGAGTAGAATCTCAGAGAGAAACAACAGATCATGTTTTTTTGTGGTGTGTGTACGTTTCGCTGTGAGTGAGGATGAGAAACATATCTGTCCTTTCACTTTTATGTGGGATTTTTTTATTTCGATAAATATTGATATTTTGCACAGGGAGTAATTCATGCACCAATCATCATTGACGATGGATCCTGTCCTTTTTGGAAGCCTGTTTCTTTCCCTTTCAAGGACCATACTGTATGCTGGGTGAGCAGCATAGCCAAGCATGAGTGTTGCACCCCTAAAAAATGGACCAACAGCATTCGGAGGAGGTGTCCGGCAGTTGCCACTGGTTCGTTCATACATGCTCCGCCATGTTAAATAAATTAATACTAGTTTGGCAAAACGCATATGAAACTAGGAAAAGGATAGTAAAAGTGGCCTCATTCTTAACAAAGACTTAGAAATCCCTTTCTAATTAAATTCTTGTTGTAAAAAAGTCATACCACTGGTAATTACACTCCTGTTATATGGCCCTGTCACTGCTGTTTTGTCATAGAAGAGATCCCCTCTTCCTCCAAGTCTGAATTAGGGGGCTCGGCCAAGATGCTGCAAACTCTGATACAAGACTGCATGTACGCATAATGTGATGATGAGAGCACTGTGTGGTTTGCATCATTACTCACTGCCGCCTGCTGTCCCTGGTGCAGTATGCCAAGTGTCCTGCCTCCCCACACTCAGTCTGCGAGCCTGTGATGAGTGGGACTGTCACCGCCGGGGACATCTGGCTGCTTGCTGACATCCCTCTCCTCCTCGCACTCTGGGAGCCTCTGTGATGTGGCTTTCCTGTCAAAAGAGATGTGCTAATATGCTCCAACCGAGATGTACAGTATTGTGTAAACCTTTGTCCCATTTCTTGTGCACTCTGTCGGCGTGAGGGGGCTGAGACAGGATGTCCATGAATTCAAATAGATGTGTATTATTTTTATTTGGAGAGGAAAGATAAATGGTTGGGTTTCTGAAAATGTAGGACTTCTTGAAGTCGTCTGATGTTGGATGCACCTGCGACAGGTCAAACCCAGTAGTGAGAAAGAAGCAAAAGTTTTCTGCTTCAACTCCCAGACATGGTGTCCTACCGGCCTGCGATTGTAGGACATTATAATTTGCTGGTGAATGAACCATCTTTTCGTTATGACTCTGCAGCAGAAAGCGACGCCGTCGCCGCGGCCAGCAGAAATGCAAAGGAGTCAACAGAGGAACCAGATGTGGACTGGGGTGCTTGCCATCACCTTGGTGGAAGGACAGGATTTGCCGCAGCACGGCCAAGGAGACGTTTATGTCCGTTACCGTCTCGGCGATCAGAAGTACAAGAGCAAGGTTGCAAAAGTTTATCTCATCCCGAGTCTCTATCTTTTTAATATCTTCTCCTTACGCGTCTTAAGTTTTCCCTCCCTTCCCTTATCTCTTACTTCCCCACTTCCTTCCCTCAGCAGGTGCCTGTCAGTGACTCACCTCCACCTTGGCTCACTGGGCCATGGCAGAGGCAGCTCATTAGACCGGGCGAGGCTGCCACTCAATTCTTTCTTTTGCTTCGGGTGCCGGGCTTCTTTGCCTTCATTTGCATACCCAGCATGCCCTGCTCATCTACCTGTACTTGTTGGCCGCCCCCCTGACGATTTGGCGGCGCGCTTGTCTTGTGTTGCCGTGTCATTTCTTTGTAAACCCCTCCGCTTTCCTCGCCGCGTGTTTGTTTGTTTGTTGAACAAAGCTGATTCTAATTGGAAGCTGTCAGTGTTTACAATCCCAGCGTGGCTACTGACGTGTGCACATACAAGCTCACACAATAAGAGGCACGTTCAGCACACCTCTCCTCCGCTGCCTCTTTCTAGTTGGACTGAATGAGGGCTTAATCCACCTGTCATGCTGAAGCTGCTCAGTCTGATAATGCATTAAACTTGACATTGGCTTGTGTGTGTGTGTGCGTGCGTGTGAGAGAGAGACTCCACGCTGCCGCACCAGCTGAATCTATGTCTTAATTTCCCCCAGAACCTTTGCATTCAGGCCAACCCTCAGTGGAGAGAACGCTTTGACTTCAATCAGTTTGGAGATAACCAGGAGCCTCTGCAGGTGGAGGTGTGTTCAAAGAGAGGCAGGAAAGCTGAAGAGTCGTGGGGAATGTGAGTATCCCTGCCTGGTGCTGTTAATTTTGCTCACATTGTCTCCTCCACACAACTGGTTGACCTTATTCGTGTGTCAATGGAGCCATCTTCCTCTTGTGTCTCAGATTTGAGATTGACCTCTCAAGGCTTCCAATTAATGAGCGGCAGCTCTACACTCATGTGCTGGACCCGGGAAAGGGCAGGCTGGTGTTTCTGGTCACCCTGCGACCTTGCTGGGGCGTCTCCATTTCTGACATAGAGACGGCCATGTTGGAGAAAGCTGATGAAAGGGAAACGATAATGGAGAAATTTGTGAGTCTGCATTCTTTTTCAATGAGTTTGGATTAGAGCCACCACCGAGGTTTGGAGTAGCATCAGATTCCATATGGGTGGAAGTGCAATTAAAGCTGGCAATCAGAACCTTTTTTAGTCAGAAGATGGATTTATTTCTTACCTTGTTCTAGACCCAAGCAGGGCCTTGGTCCTGGCCCAATGTGTGTGCTTGTGGCATCTGTCAAAGTTTTCACACTCATGTCATTATTATGATCACAAGCTTTGTCTGCGAACACCAGGTTGTCAAGGATCTTTAGTATCTGACTAACGTGGTCTCTAACCTGACCATAGACCACGTGTGGCCCTCAGACTGCCCTCTTTTGGCCCTATTAGCAGAATGTTAAAATAGATATTTTAGTTTGTTATTTCACAACTATATCCACTTACTTAAAACAAACTTTGGCGTCGACGAACCATATTTGCTTTCCCCCTAATATATTTTTTTCTTTTTTCATAATTACATTGTCTAATACTCACTGTCCTAAAAGGGACCCTTCATTGCCTCGCTATGATTTTTAAAATTTTTTTTCTTAATATTCAAATATGATGTCTTCGTTTCACCCACAACAGGAAAGTTTCTTTTCAAACTAAATATATACTATTAGTCCTCGCTATTTTCATTTATTATTTTATATTTTTGGACTTGCCGCTTGCTGTCAGTTTTATTTACTTAACTCTTTAGTACCTGGTAAAGTATTTGCTTTGCCAGGCTTACGACAAAACCTTCCTACTCTGATAATACAATGTGATTGATTTGACGACCATTTTACTGAACCAAAGACAAGTTTATTTTCAACACTTGAATCAAAACTCAGTAGGAAGGAAATAAAAGTACTTCTTCGTCCTCTGGTAATTATTCTTCTCATGAATATGTTCTATGTATTATGCATGTTAATGCTAAATATTTATGGAATGTGTTTCAATAACAAGAGTAAACATGTTCTTCCAGAGCTTAAAGAACAGCTACAGATGTGTGGGAGATGTTGGCTTCCTCCAGGTGAAGGTGATTAAGGCCAATGATCTTCAAGCTACGGACCTGAACGGTAACATCAGCAACGTTTTCAAAGAAACTGCCCACTGCGTGAATGAATCTGGAACCATGTATTTCCAGGGAAAAGCAACCCTTTCTGCATCATCGAACTTGGGAACAGCAAACTTCAGACACACACCATCTACAAAACTGTCAACCCAGAGTGGAGTAAAGCTTTAACTTTGTATGTTAGATGCTCAAATGATGCAAGCTTTTCATTTTAAATGGTAATAAACAGTATTGTTATCATCCACAGCCCGATTAAAGACATTCACGATGTGGTGGAGTTGACTGTTATGGATGAAAATGGAGACAAGTCTGCAAATTTTTTGGGGAAAGTGGCTGTTCCTTTATTGACTGTAAGTTCCTTATTTCTGGAATGATGTCATCTTTAAGCCGTTGTCAGTTGAACATCAGAGTCGCTTCTGTGTTCAAGGTCCAGAATGACCAGCAGATCAGTCTGTTCTTGAAAAAAGAAGACTTAAGTGGCCTATCCAAGGGAACCATCACATTGACACTAGAGGTCATCTATAACAAGGTACATAATTATTTCAGGATTCTAGTTATTGTAACAGTTCTCATTGTTATGTAAATGTCACTTTGTTTGGCTTCTAGGTCAGAGCTGGGATCCGAACATTCCAGCCGAAGGAGGCAAAATTCACAGATGAAAACCTCAAGTTCTCCAAAAAGGTTGGTGCGAGAAGTCTTACAAGCCAACATATGAAACATGCATGACTTGTCATTTGAATTGGAAGTGTCAATAAGTGTTTCAATCGTGTTTGTTATTTTAGAAAGAAACAGTGGCTCCAATCGCAAATTTCCCCCAAAATTTCCAAAATTGACGCCTATGCTTTTGCACCATTTGAAACAGCTTCATGTGAGAATTTTGTACTTGTAGAGTTGTAGTAAAAGTGTTATCTAAATAACAGAGGTTAGAGAATATTGATATTTATCCCAGATTCAATATTATTTACTATTTTTTATGTTTATATTGGCAGGAAGGAATTGTCGTCATGTCTGTTTCTGGGCTAAAGCACATCTCTGGAGGGTATCAATGATATGAATTTCAGAAATGTACTCAAGAGGGCAGCCATTCAAAAATGAGTCAAATGTATATGATTGACACGTTGCTGTATCCAGGTAGATGCTAACACTGTTTATCGCCCCTCTGAGCTGGAATAACATCATGAATGTGGTGTGTTCAACTGCGGTAAAATTAGTTGTTGGTCTTGTAGACCAGCTCCCGTTGTCTTTACTTTTGTTGCAGATGCATGTGCAGGCGAAACAATGTTCGCCCCAAATATTTGTTTATATGTAAAAACATAAAACTAGGTGACTCGTTCTTTAAGTTTTGCCCCTCTAATATGAGACTGTGACACCTTCAGACTCCTCATGTTACTGTCTCTCTCTCTCTCTCTCTCTCTCTCCACATGTACATGGTGGATTTGACCTACTGTACAGATAGTTAGACAGACTTGACTTGACTTCTACAATAATCCAATTGCAAATGATTCCCAATTAGATGAAGCTAGTAAAGTGTGATAGCTTGTAGTGGTCAATTACTCCTTTTGGCTCTTAGCATTTAACTTTACAATCAGAAACAAGTGGTTTGTGAACTTCTATGTGAGGTCATAAACATTATATCGACTGTTGTAATCCGCTTTTTCTCCCAATTATAGGTTCTGGCCCGGAATATATACCGGGTTCGAAAAATCAGCACAGCAATTCTGAACACGTTACAGTACATTAAAAGCTGCTTTCAATGGGAGAGCACGCAACGGAGTGTAATAGCCTTCCTGGTAAGTCATCGCCTCGTGTTAATGAAATCTGTGTGAGCCTTAAGGGTGAGCAAGTTTTGTCCCATTTCGCTGCAACCCCAAGTCAAGGCTTTGATTTGATCTGAATGAGAAAGTTTAGCCCTTTTCTGTGTCCGATCATCTTTTTTTTTTTTTTTTCCCAGGGAAAGCAAACCGCTGCTTTCCGTGCCTTCGCTCGTGATAGATGTCCTTTTTATCCGCTAAATCAAACTCCACTTGGCTTTCTTTCTCCTGTGATGACATCAGAGTGTGTTTGAAAGTGTGAGGTTGGGGCATTTGTACGTCTGACTTCTTGGCAAAGCCTCTAACCCGGGGGACTGTGTAAGGACGATCCCAGGCTCAGCTTCCTCGCAAGGTGGAGTGACATTCTCCCTCCGAGATTTCAAGCTTGTTTAAGTGACTGTGTTTAGATGTTTTTAATGAGGGGGATGTGATCTGAGGTCCTAATCTTAAATAATCTTAAATCACCTGGTGAATCCCCGTCAGTCCCGCACATGTAATGTCATGATGAAGAGCGTACACTTACCACCAAAGCCCTGCCAGCGCCGTGTCAGGGTGAGGAAGCGGTCACAGACAGGGTGTGTGAAGAACTCCCCTTTCAACACCTTTTCTTCTGTCTGCGCTGTCTCAGGATGACATGCAATTCATACCTGGTGTATTCTATAAGCCTTTCTCACTGATCCTGAGGTGCAAATCCCCCCAGGCACTGGCCAGGCTCAATGTATCACAGACTTTAGAACAGCAAGGCACACAGACAGGAAGACGAGGAACAATGCGAGCGATTGTACGAGGATAGAAGGGGAGGCTGGCTGCTATCTGGGAAAGAAAGTTCGAGCTGAGGGAGAGGAGAGACAGTTGGGTAAGGGAGCGAGTCACAAAAGCAGATAGGGAGAGTCTGAGGCAGGAGGGATAGCAGGGGAGAAGGAAAGGCTCACTGACAGGTGACAGGTCAGCGGGATGAGGCCATCTTCTCCCACCTATAATTAGATCCTCTGCAGGTGATGGAAGTGTGTGGTGGCACACTCTAATCTTTCATTTCCACTTCTGCTCTACCTGCTGTTTAGTAGTGCAGCACACAAATAGACTCCTTGCTGCCTTATTTCTGTCGTGTTTGCTTTCGTGGAGTTCTTCTTATCTGATTTGTGTCAAAGATGATACACCGCAGATGACCTCAAGTTTCCATAATCTTCTCCTCACAACCTTTGCCCCGAAACGGTCACACAGGTGAATTATCAGATTTAACCGAGAAGATAGCAGCGCAGCGCAAAGTTCAGTGTGGATTTAGAGTCACTTAGAAGACATCTGAAAGTGTATTTATTTACTTTCTGCTGACTGAGTTGGACCTTGACTGCTCTGAGTTGTGTTTTGAATGAAAAATAGTTTACATGAATGTGAATGAGTACAGTAACATAGTAACTTTAATAAATTATTGTTCTTATTTTTAATGAAGAAACAAATGCAATATTAGCATTGAAACACTGATATTCATTTAAGAATTGAACATACACTCCTTGTGGTGTGGGTGATGTATATATATATATATATATATATGTCAACAATAAATAGACAAATGGATCATCATGGAAAAACCTACTCTGAAAAAAAACTTGGCTACTTACATTATGAAACTTCAGAATTGTCTTCTACATGTTGTATCTGTCTTGAAGCTGTAATTACTAGCTTTCATTGCAAAGTTACTGTAGTTTAAAGTCTCATTCTCCACCGTTATCTCATCATTTATTGTTCGACCTTTGTCAAATTAACACATTTATTGATTGAAAAAAAAAACAATTAAAAGTTTACTCCAATGTTAACTCTCCCTCAAATGGAACGTGGGAGCGTTTAGCAAAGCGGCGCTCAGTGTAAACAATTGTTGGTTTTAAAATAAACCCAGCAGCTGTGTGGTAAACGCTTCATGCTTCTCACACCCAGTGTTTTCGGTGTAAGTAAAGCTGTAAGTGTGCTAAAACTAAAAAAACAGCCAACACTTTTTTTTTTTTGGTCCTGTATGGAAGCAGATTCCTCTCAGGTTAAAAAAAATGGTTTGGGCTATTTTGCTGATTAACTGTGTGGAGGGGAAACAACAAAACAACCCCCCCCTCCTAATCAGTAAACCTGTCATTGCTATTCACTGGTCCTGGCTAGATGTTCGCGGAGGAACCGTGACATTAAGTAGTCCCCTGTCTATTTCAATGGTCTGTGGCTCTCACTGGCCGAGGAATCACCTCTTAGTCGGCTCTGTCTGTGTTCATCTTGTGTTACTGGCTTAGCGTCCATGTTTGTGGACCATTTTGTTCATTTTGCTCCTCAAATGAACATCAAAACTCTGTTACCTGCGAGTGCCTTTCCACTGCTGTGTGACGCATCAACCACTCCCAAAATTATGGTCCAATCGCCCAAAAAACACTGCTTTAAATGAGCACCAATCGTATCGATTGTTGCTTTTAATCGCCTAACATTGGCACGATGCGTAATCACGGCGTGCAATTCCGTTTGTCCGGCGCACCACTGTGTATCTTAATGAAAGCAGCTCCCACTCCTATCTTTATATCTTTAGGCAGTGGTAATAAGGTAACCTATTGCGACATTGACAGATGGCCTCTGCTTGCCTCTCACATGTGCATAATTATCGTACCCGTGTCTGCTCTTTTCTCGGCCTTCGCCAGTAGGAAACGCTGCAGTTGTGTGGGTTTGAGCTCTAATATACATTACGATACATTATTTATCAAGCAGGCAGACCAGCGCTTCCCTTTTACACCATATACATCCTGTAATGCATTACCGCTGCTGCGGTTTCTGCAGGGACTGCGGGATGCTCGCGTAGTGCTTTACCAGGAATACTCAGCCATTATATCACTCAGTCCCACAGGCCGGCTCTCTGACCTGCCTGTGTTTTTATCCTGTTTATGTAGATTCATGTATGCATTATGAAGTGGTTGCTGCTTTGTGAGGTATTCAAATTCCACACAGGGGTTCATGTTTACCAAGTAGATGAGGGAAGAAATGTGCTGTTTGGCACTTTGTTCATATCAGGGGAAAGTTTTTGTCTCCAGGAAACATACGAGTCGGGATTTTCTGGATTAAAGTCGTGTTTGGTTTTGGGGTGTTTCATATTGTTGTAGTGTGAGAGGAGGAAGAATCCGGGGGGTTAGTGCTTCACAGTTTGTTTGTTTGCATCATTGTGTTTTAAAATAGTCTAATTATATAACGCCTGCGAGAAAGAGGGGAAGCATTCGCACACATGTAAACAAACTTCTGGCGAATCCTCATAAACATTTTAATCAGCTAACGGAAATACAAACAAGGAATTTGGGTTTTCATTCCTCCCCTCAGATTGTTTACACTACAGTAATGAGCCCGCTCAAGTTTGACAACAGTTTCCTTTCTCAAAGTGCGGGAGAGAAGAGTGTGACAGCTCCAAATCTTCATAAAATAATGGTCTTTGATTGTGCTTTTTCCAGCAAGCCTGAGCGAGATAAATGTGCTATACATCACCGCAGAAGGGGTCACTCAGAGTTCTTTGCTGCAGGTGCGGCTTGCACCTGTAGATGGCGCTACTGCACCGCAGTAAAGGCGGGCGGGAGATCACTTTCTTTCCCCTTCAGGAACAACTTGTCATGAAATCCTCCTTTCTGAGCACAAGTTTCTTTGAAAGGAGGCTAAAGGAGCAAGCATTAGCAGAGCGAGCTAATCTGTTCAGAAGTTTTTTTTTTTTGATGAAATGGATAAAAAAGGAGGATAATTTAAATTTGAATGCTGATTTCGAGCCATGCTGTCATTTTTTAAGTATTTAAGTACTTAGATTTACCTTCACTGTCACCTGGATTTGAGCCTTTTTCTTCTCTGACACCGCCTGTGTGACAGGCTCTGAAATGCTGATTGAATCCCATCACACGCGGTAAAGATGACGTTTGATGAATGTTTAATGCGGCGCGGCCGCGAACACACCTGGCAGCTGCAACTGGCACGTTTTCGTGGAAGTCTGACAGAAACTCCCTGTAGGAGGGCAGGGTCAGGTCTGGCTGCAGAGGTCTCAAGTGACCACCTGTGCTGAGCCCGAAAAACACTAGAGCCAAGTTTAAAATCTGCTAGTTAGTTGTTGTTTTTCCCCCCCGCAGTGTCAAGAAAGCCTGCGATTTGTCAACTTGTTTTCTCACAGAACAAAACTTGAAAGGGTCCGTCCCCGTGGTCTCATGGGGGCTTCACTTTCCATCCCCATGAATGTGGGAGTTCTCACGGACATCAGTGGGAATCTGTCAGTTCGCGGGGAAAAACATTCGTCGTTTTCAGTCTGTTTATCAATTATTCATCTGCGGTTGTGATTACTCGCAAGTGTTATTGTTAAGCCGACTTGTTTGGTTGTTTTATCCGACAGCTTCTACTCATGACCGACTTTGAAACGCGGTAATGAAACTTTAATTGATAAAACGGTTGTAAACGCTGCTTGAATTCAGTTTTGCTGAGTAAACAGAAGGCAAGGCATTTATGCGGTAATATTAGTAATATTAGATTTTATAGACTGTCTTTTATGTTTAGAAACATAAAGTGAACTGTAGTAAAACAGTACAAAGAAGTAACTATTTCACAACTTTTATTTGCACTTTTTGCTTTTATTTTAGGAGAAAAACTGTACTTCGCATGAGGCATTTAGAACATTTGCTGACTATTTTCTTCTCACTTCACTGACTACAAACATTCCTTAACATAAGAAGGAGAAACAAAAAGTAAAAATGTGAAAAAGTAAAAAATAAATTGTCGACATTTTGTTCATATTCATTTTATGGATTTAAACCAACCATTTAAATATAAAATCTGGGCAGAATCTTAAGATAAATATATGTGCAGATATTTTGAATTGAAATAAACCAGGTGCAAGTAGTTATGAGCAAATATGAATCATTTTAGCGTGAGAATCAGCTCATGTAGTTTATAAACAAACATCATTCTGAAGTTAATCAGAATCATTAATATTCATCAAAAACTTTGTCGACATGGTTTGTTATTCACAGCGCTGAGTAAAAATGTAAGAACAGTTTTTGTCGTCTCTTAAATATTTAGAAGTAATGAAAGTTGTTTAAAGTGGCTATTGAGTGCGTGTGTTTGTGTTTGAGCCTGGGTTTTCTGTTCATTCATGTTGGATGATAAAGGAGTGGTTAAAATTTGTCGGTATGATTCAGGGGAACACACATTTGGGTTTGTATCTCAAAAGTATAGCATGTATTACAAGTTAAAAATAGTTCCAAATTAAAATTGCCGTCAAACCGCCAGTGGAATTGTCTTTATTTAGCGGCGTGGAATGATAACACACTCCCCGAATGTGTGCAACACCTGTGAGGGTTTTCATCGGTGCATCTGTTCTTCTTGTTGTTCTGCTCATGTGCCTGGATGTGCTGTGTTTAGGCGTCCGTGTGGGCGGCATCATGATAGCCGCCGTCAACGTCGCGGCCACCTAACCAGTCAGGGAGGACTCTGCTCCCCAGGCAGCCGAGGGGCTGACCCGTCCACCTCTGTGTGTGGCCTCTCTGGAGCCGATCACGGCCCCGGTGTGTTAACCTGCATGAGAACGGAGCTGACAGCCAGAGGGAGTCCATGCCACTCCCTCGCCACCTCCTCGCAGGGGGAAAAAGGCTCACATGGCAGATTTGTCTCCCAGGAGGTTGCTCAGTGTTAACGTTCCCGACATGGATTAAACGCAGTGGCCAGCGCTGGCGTGCAGGGTCAGTGTAGCCACCACTGACTGGCACCGTGGGGCCCCGGCTGACCGCCTCACGCTGGTGCTACTGTGGCCCCGGCATGTGTCAGGCTGGTGGGGTCAGCGGGTGGGAAGAGAATGCATCATGATGGCTTCAACAAAACAAACTGCTTTTACTTTTATACTTGGAAAATAAAACAAGCCATTCAGAGCAATTAAAATGATGTGACATTAAATCTGTAACTCTATTTAGTATTTTCACAGTCAATAGTTATTTGAAGTCAGTGTGATGAGGTCAGTGAACGCAACATTAGATCTCAGATGGAAGAAGTGTCTTGCAACTTTTGCTAATCAAATCAAACAGTATTTACGGTTGTAAATAAGAAACACGATTTGTTTTTCATGAGATTTTTCTTTTGCAACTGTGTCGAAGTGAAACTTATTTCAGTGACAAAAAGTACAACACATGACCAGAGCAGAAAGTTATGCTAAGCACTATGAGCGCTCTGTCTTCTTATTCTGTTTTTACTTAACAATCTCCTTTTGTCCTAGTGAAAATAAAAAGTCAGCTGAATCATCTTTGTCACTTCACAATAAAACTATTACAACTGATTTATTAGAATAAAAATTCCATATTGTCTTCCACAGCTCTCTCCTGAGCTCCTTGTTTCTTCCCCCTCAATGCCGTCTCCCCCTCCCCAGTCGATAAGACTTGAGCTGAGCGTATGTGAAATATTTATTCAGCAGTAGCCGCGAGCATCAGCGCTGCCCACACACCCTACCTGCCCTGAAGAGAAATCTTATCTGGGCTTCCTCTGCCTCTGACACCCCCTGAAAGCCTGTCCCTGCGCTGGCCCCCGCTCAACACAAATTACATGTCTCATTGCTCTGCGTTTTCTGCTACTTTAAAGCCTGCCGTCGCTGTACCCCCCAAAGAGGTCTTCAAGAAATAAATGGAACAATATAGAAGAGTACTTTTTGCTGTTATTCCTGCATGGTACTTAAATCCTCAGCACTCTAGTATTCAACTGTAGCTTATACTTGTCTGGAAGTATTTTATTGCTCAAGGCAGTCTATAAGCAAATACCACCACAAATTCTAATATTTGAAATGTTATTGTATTATTGTTTCACTGTTTCGAGTTTTTAAAATTAAATTCTTAATTCACTGAATGCCTGAATGGACCATAATCTTAAACAGTGAACACAAATCTAGAGGATTACTGTCCTTTTGTTTGACAAAAAATTGCAATAATTGACTCCTCAAAGCTTTTGTTTCACTGCATACCAAGCTATAAAACATGATCATGTTCTCAGGTTAGATATGAAGGAGCTGTATAATTAAGTATAATATATATAAAGTAATTGGAAGTCACCTCAGAAGGTTCATCTCTAAAGTATATGCCTTTTGGATTCTTAGTGACCAACTCAGCCGGAGCTGGGGAGGAAGTGAGTTGTATATTCCATCCTTAAAGATGAAGCAGCACTGCAGTTGAAACATCCAATGTCAGTTTGGTTATCAAATGAGAGCACAGCAGAAGACCCGACAACATGCTGCGTGCTCTACACCAAGACAAGTTTTCCCTCTGCGCTTATCTCTTCTGTGTGATTACACGCATGCTGCTACCAAACGTCTAGTTACTTTGACATCATCATTGTTTCTAGATGTTTGTTCTCATGTAAGTAAATATTAAACTACACTGTCACCTGAAGGGTAAACAAAGTTTCATCATTATCCAGCATGGGTGGTTTTTACAGTCCTTGTTTCCCGACATCTGATATTCCCATAAATGCCGGAGTTATTGTGATGCCCATATTTGTTGTTTTTTATTGCAGAGCACAGATAAAAGAGGATTTGGCAGCTGGAGTCTTTTCTAACGAGTGGTTTCCTGAGGTTGTGAGCAGTTAATCATTTTACAGGATGGAAGAATCCCTAAAAGTCTTTGTCCCTTTGTTCCTGAGACGGTCTTCTTCCCCCCCTCCCGGGAGATGGCGGGTGGTGGGAGCCGCCGTGCTTGCTCAGCTTTAAGTTATTTTATTCACACTTTTAATCGCTGAGTGCTTTATTATTAGGTGCCAGATTGCGCTGGCCAGGGGATCTGCATGAGAAGGCGCTGAATGCACTTGGTAGAATCATATTAATGGCACTATAAAACAAATCTGTCAGCCTGTTCTTAACCTCTGCCAGCAGACTTGCTCTGCCCGGCTTTGCCCTCTTCTCCGAGCGCTTACAGGTGGCTAAGGAGAGTGCATCTCCATCATCTCCGCCACCGCGTGCTAATAGTTTTATTAATTCATTGTTTTTTTCCTGCTCCCCAGGCGCCCCACGCATAATCATACAGACATTTCTCAGCTAAATGGTGTTTGTCCGCTCCCAGACATGTTTCCTTATATTCTCCATTACAAGGACTGTTTTTTGCTTTACTGTTGAGTGAAGTTAAAGATGTAGCACCATAAGTCCGGAGTTGTTCATTAAACTGTATTGTGTTAGAACTGTTACCAGTATATTATACGTACAAATAATCGTGCATGCCAGCTTGATTCTTATGATTTCCTGGAGCTGATTTGTAGAGATAACATCAAGTCAGCATTTGGCATGTAGCATGTTGACTGGTGGGGGACTTAAGACCCAGGAGCAACAGTTCAGTCCTTTTTTGTGCACCAAACGAATTGGGGACAACTTGCGTTGTCAGGGGAAAGGCTTGAAATGTTGCCACTGAGAACAAGCGTTTGCAACAAAGGAAACAGACTTGATGGCAATGTTGAAGTCAACAGGGTTCCCCTCAGCGCTTTACACTGGGATTTTGAACCCTTTACACTGAGATTTCACACCTACACTGAGAACTTTCCTGCTTACAGGGAGTTGGAGACTTGTAATGTCAGCTCATCTTCACTGTCACTTAAGGATGGGCTTTTAAGGTAGACCGTTAAGGATGTACGTTTTCGTAATCATCCCCCTCCAACAAACTCCCCTACGCTGGGAAAAATCCTGGGGAGAACCCAAGTCACGGTTCAGGAGTACAAGAGATCAGCCTGTTAATGATCCCCATTACCGAGCAGGTTTGCTTTCCAAACCAGAAGATGAGGTCAGTTGCAGAGGCTCAGAGGAGACCGGGCGAAAGGGAGAGGAGCTTGATTCTCTGTTTGTTTGAGGGCAAGGCAGGTGCTATTGTCAGTTTAAGGTCTGTCCAACAATGAATGTTGGAATGACTTGCTTCTTAAACAATCTGGCGGCCTGCTGTTGAGTGTCGACGTCAAGTGAAGGCCCATTTATGAACTGATGAACGGATGAACTGAACGCGTAGCACAGACAGGAGGCTCCATCCGTATCCAGATCCATACATAACCTTGTGCATAATTGGTCCTACACTCAGCAGTCTTTAATAATTGCTCTTTTATAGTGACCTGTACAGTTGCCTATGCTAGTAACGTCATGAATAATTTTGTATGTTCACACTGATAAAAGTTCCAGGTGATGTATTGCAACTTGTGATGGCAAAATACTCCCAAAATGCACATCTTTGATGACAATTATTGTGGATTATTCTCATCAAAATTTATGCCGTCTTCTCTTAATCACTCATCTGATGGATAATAAAACATAAACCACTTAGCTGGGAATTAGTTCTGTCGCAGAGAAACTCGGAGGAATGTGACGAGACGGGGGGCAGTGGGAGGGGTGGGAAGTGTGTGCGCGTACAGTCCTGCCTCTCCTCATTACTGCAGGATATCTGACGGCAAAGTCTCAGTCGGTGCGCCTGAGTGAAGGAATCCAAGCTCTGCCCAGATGTTTCCCTCCATCATTTTTATTAGTGTTAAAAACCCGTGTAGATCCTGAACACATGGGCTGACAAACGGTGAGGGGGGATTTGTGGAGATATTCCTGACAGTTTTGGTTTATACCCACATTTAAGCACTCAGTTTAGACACCAGGCATTGTATTTCTGGAGGCTTTTTATCTTGTCCACCGAGCCAGAACGCGGCGAGCAGAAATTTGCATTAGTGGGCGATTATGAATACCTGTGACAGATTCTCTCTGCCGGCTCCCTGGGCGGAAATGAATTGGCTCCCTCTGTTGACTCGCACAGGAAGACAGAGACCAAGCAATTAGACTTTAGTGGTTAATGTAGCAGCTTTTGCAGGGAGGGCAAGGGGGTTCAACGCTCCTGCTGGGCTCATGTCAGTTTCTCAGAGCACTCCCCCCGCCTCTTCCCTTCGCTTTTTTTCGGAGAGTACCGGGAATATGACAGGCTACCTGTCCAGCAGCCGGCTGAATTCCTCTGGGGGTGAGAGGAGCGTTGCTTTCCCATAGCCTCATGGGATTTGAGGTGACAACACATGACGTAGGTTATTCATAACTCAGAAAAGATGTACCGCAGTGGCTGTCGCACATCATGCATATTCATTGTTTGTCGGCCGCTACCTGCAGTTCGTCGTTTCACATGCTCTGCAAATTAGGTCTTATGATGAACATCGCAAGCGTTTTTCATTTAGATTAAATGGTTACCAGTCCACCGAGGGTGGATTCAGCAGCACCTTACCAGTGTGTGTTAGGAGGTGAACCCTTGGGCATTGGGTCTTCAGTGTTGTCTGAATTACTCATCGTTTAACATTCCCCGGTGGTCCGTTTGAACCTCGGCCTGGCGTGGCAGTAGGTATACTAGCCCCCTGAGCAACAATCACCGACACCGTACGGTCGCTCTGACAGGGGCCGTCTGCTATTTACCACGCTACGATGGGAGCCTGAAGGCCACACCGTTTCACATCCTGTCTCAGCACTAAGTCGAACATATTGTTTGTTGTCCAAGTTGCCTCCAGCACTTTCAGCTGAGCATACTACAACCCATGTTCGGAAAGTAAGATAAAATCCGCGCAACGAGGGAAATTTTTGGATTTTGGATTTGCAGAACTCTTCTTATATCTGTGTTGTTTTATTTTATCTTGCACAATTGCTGGGTTGCTTTGTAAGACCACATCTGTTTAAATGCAACGTACTGAATCTTTCTTCAATCTGGTGGCTAAACGGTTATAATGTGCTGTATCTGTCCATACATTGCGGTATATTGCGATACTCTAGGTTCAGCAATCTATTATATTTGTTAACAAGAGCCATCTTTTTAAGGTGGGAGTCAGATATTGCAGTGCAATATTATGTGCATAAAAAACACGTTTATTGTTATGAAGTCAGTTAGACCTTCGGTTACATTTTACAGTCCATGAACAGCTCCCTGAATCAACAAAATATTCCCAGCGAACAGAAAGAAAGTGTTGTGTTACTATTAGACACCTCACAAATGAAGCAGCAAAGCCAAGTATTTATGTATTATTGATATAGCCAAATTAAAGTACCAAGTCAATATCACACAGTCACCTATAATCGTTACAATATTGTGGCATCAAGTATCATGATGTTTGAGCTTATCTATATTTTCTTAAACCCCAAGCCAATAAGAAATTATGCTGGACTACATATTGCCCCACAAATGATTGCTGATAAACAATGCTCATTTCTACATTATTTTATGACCATGCTGACCTTTACTGATAGTTTCCATTGCAAGAAGGTCCTTTCATATGGAAGGGTTTCATAAAAGGGTGGGAGAGGGTCATGTAATACACACTGACTATGAGTATGCATTGCATATGCATGCAGAGATTTCTGAAAATCGACGACAAAGTCATCATATTTGAACTTACTTATTACTTATTACTGAAAGAATGGCAAGTCTCTGTTTGATGTCCTCCTTTTGTGCAACATTGACGGTCTGGATTAGTGAATGATCACATAGAGACACACATCAATTTTTCTTTTTTTTAAATATTGATGGACAGTAAATATAGTTTGCCTGTTTTGTTTTAGACTGAGGCACGTAGTCCCAGTCTGAGTCGGCTGGATCGTTTGATTTCTTCTGCCTCACCCTGCTGGTGTGATCCTCCTCACACATTCCTGATCATTCCAGTCGCAGACAGACTCATTAGACTGTCGCTAAATGGGTTTAAATGCAGCCGTCCAATTAGTGCTCTGCTGTGAAATGCAGTGGGTGTTGTGAGACGTGCTTAGCAGCACTCCTTTACCGAATTATGAGGGATTACTCATTCAGTGTGATCCATCTTATTTCAACCAGGGGTCTTGGCTTTTCTCGGTGGCATCACCATGGTGGGGCTAAATGTTGCCAATTCCTCCCCTGTTGCCATATGTGGTCTGTCAAAGAACCTTTCTACTTTTGAATAAAGAGGATTCTATGTGCTTGTTAAAATGGAGCACATCTTCACTAGCTAAGTCTCAGATTTCACTCAGCTATGAGACATCCTGCCGAGGAGATGCTATAATGTGTATATAAATAATACTTTAAGACGGTGAAACTTGTCTGTAATTTTTTGTTATTCTACGAGTGTAAATAGTCAAGTCTGCTGCCATCAGCTAGGAGTCTGAGAAGGTTAATGCTATCGCGTTTGTGACCAGATTTAGAACATGGCTAAATCCATCACATCCTGCCTCCTCAGATTTTCCTGGTGACAGTGTGGAACTGCGAGATCTTCATGCTGCCGCTGTTCCTGCTCCTGCTCATCGGATGGAACTACTTCCAGCTCGCCAAAGGAAAAACCAGCTCCAACCAGGACCTGGTAGGTGTCCCTAGCTTTAGAGGGTACACAACCGATAACACATCCATCCATCCATACTGCGTATCTGGGTCCAGGCCACAGGGGCTACTGTCTCAGCAGGAAAGCCTAGACACTCCTCTCCTCAACCATCTCCAGTAGCTCCTCTATGGGGATTCTGAGGTGTTCCTTGGTATTCCTTGACCAGCTGTGAGATCAAATCTCTCCAGCATTTCTTGAGTCTGCCCCTTGGCTTCTTCCTAGATGGATATAACTGAAACATCTTCCCAGGTAGACATCGGGGGGGCATCCTCACCAAATGCACCATCCTCCTGATCTGGCTCCTCTCAATGCGAAGGAGCAACGGTTCGATTACAATCCTCTCCTGGAGATCTTTGCCCGTAGCCTGAGCCCAGTCAGAGAAGGATGGAAGGTCTCTCAACTAACCCGCTAACCTACCTAACCCACAACTATGGTCACAAAATTGTGGACACATGTTCACAAATGAAATAAAAAAAAAAAAAAGGAAAAATCTCTGCCCATGATCTCGTGACCATAGTAACGGATTGGAACGCAGGTTGGTGGGCAAACCGAGAGCATTGCCTTCTACCTTTCGGAGTGTCTGGGCCACTCTTGAACAAGACCTGGATATTGGGCTCCTCCACTTGGGACAAATGGTAATGGACAGGGATCAGGACTGGTGAAGTTTTGACACAAAAGGTTTAAATGTTTGTGCATTTTGTCCCTCATGTCTTCATAAATGAGTCCGCTGGTGTCGCCCAAAATAACTGCTCACACTCCCATTCCAGTGGACAGTTCAGTAATCAACCAGCAACCTTTGGAATATTGATGCACTGTACATAGCAGCAGCCGTAGTGTAGACTCAGAAAGGACAATTTCACTAACCACCGATCCACCGTCCTGTCCTGCAAGCCACTTGGGAAATTTAAAATGTATCGCAATTCTAGCTACCTGAACACACAAGTGATAAGCGTATTGTTCTGCTTGGTCACATTTATCTGGACTTAATATATCGGCCTTGAATGTAGTCTTCATTGAACCGTGAACATTGTGAGAATCTATAAAATGTTCCGCTGTACAACTGGTGAAACAATTTGCTACACTGTCTTTAGTTTCCCTATAAAACACAGAACCCCAGCAGGAATTTAATCTCTTTAACGTGAATTCTGCTGATATAGCCTGGCCACATGTGCCACAACAGGAACATAACATTATCTCCTCTTTGTCTAGTGTTACCCTACACGTCTGTGAAGGTTAATGCTGTTCACACATTTTACCGCTCCCCCCCTTGTTTCACCACACAGACCCTTACCGAACAATGTTTTCATCCCAGGGTGGGTGTTTATGGCTGCTGGCGAACAAGCCGTCCCTGGGCAATGTTAAAGCTCTGGCGCGCCCTAATATCCAGTGCAGGGACTCTGTCACCCCCTTGGTGACCCTCTGGCCGACAATGACACAGCTCTGTTCCCAGGCAATGTCACAATGTGCGCTGCAGTCGGGTCAGGGATGACTTGATATAAAGTGATCTAGGCAATAGCGTCCGAATTAAACATGTTTTTTTTTCTTCTTCTTCCTCGTTCTGTTTTGCTGTTATGTTGCGGAGAAATGAGATTGCTTTGGTGTGACAGTGCTGTTGTGAGGAAGGCCCTCTATCACCTCTGCTTTTGTGTGAGGTCACCCCACTGATGCAGTCTCTATGGAAACAAGCCTCTCCCAATAGGGGTGAATGTACTCAAAGAAGATTTCATTACTTGGTGTTTGTTAAAAATGCTCCAGTGCCCACATGTCCCGTTCGCTTTAAATCACCCTCTGCTCTCTTTTTCTTCCTTCTAGGTGAACATGGGCATCGGTGATGAGGATGAGGAGGACGAGAAGGTATTTGATCTTTTCTGTATTTTGAAAACATTTCCACATGATATGGAAACACTATTGGTTTGTATGTTTCTTCTCTGCCTTTGCTGTCACAATAAGTTAATTAAAAATGCATTCTTTCAAAAGAAATTGAATGATAGATTGGAAACTTGGGGAAAATTTTGATTAGATTTTATGTGTGTGGGATTTTACAATGCAGTGCTCGGTGTGGCCAGAACTATGACGGAATCTAATAAAAGAAAGTGTGAAGAAAGGGCGGCTTTACTTGAATGGCTGGGAGGGAAGACAGATGCGTTTTGGCCATCAACGGAGGCGGGACAGAGAATAAATTGCCACCAGCGGAGCCGTCGGACATGAAATGACCAAGCATTGTTGAACATTCTTTTATTCATGAGTATGTACGACACACTTCCACAGAAACTCTTATCAAGAAACAGATTTCAAAATATTGCGTTTTTTCTTCCGTTCAGTTTTGCTTGTCTTGGTAACATCTTCCTGTTATTGAAATACGTGCATTAACAACCAAAACAAAGCGTGATCTACACACCCAAATCAGTTAAAAGGGTAATAAAACTTTTTTTAAGGTACAGTTTTACTTCCAACAGAATACTGTGATCAACTTAAACTGCGTCGCTGGAATCTTGGACTCGTCCCGGACGACGGAATTATGTGTTGACCTCTGCTGGGATTTTTGAACGGAAATACCACTTGCGCTGGTATTTCCGTCCCTTCATCACAAATATGTTAGGACAACCCCAAATTCATCTTTTAAAGATGCAACACAAGATCCCTGTTAAACTATTTTGCCATAGACCTTGGATTTTGGCTGCATTTTGGTCAGTTATAGAATCAGAAAAGCAAGAATCAGTTTATTGCTGCAATCAGTTTTGTGTGGGAAAATGTGAAGTTTATCAAATTATATGAAGCGCAACAACATGATCAAAACTAGAAAACTGACTTACTAGTGAGACGGGTCGAGTAGGCCATTCATTTCTGGTTGAAATTAAAGAGAAAGAAATCAGTCTGCATGAAAACACTGAATTGGAATGGCTCCAAACTCACTGCTGAAGTTAACATTTACTTTTCCTATGCACACACTAAGGCATATTTGGGTTATAGACAAAGGGGAATGCTGGTGCAGTTGGCTCCTGCAAGGATTTGGACCTTCAGATTTGTATTTAATGTGCTGTTGTCACTTTGGATTATAACTGTCCAAACTCACCATGGGGGGCCAACTGTCTTGCCTGAAGTGCTTTAAACTGTATAACCCAACATAAATATATACAGTTTATAGAATATTAACTATTTTATGCAGAAGCAATTACAAGCATTCTTATTTCCATTTTTGTCTCTTTGTGTCTAAAATGTATTATAAACTGAACAAATTGTTGAAGCATAGTCGGTCTTTGAACTGTAAAGGTCCAAGACAGGTTTGGCGGTACTTCATCTCGTAAAGGTGTAAGAGGTGCGCTTCCTGTAAGTTTGTTGGATCCACGAGCATTTTGGATTTGGTGCGTTGCTTAGAACTGGAATCCTTATAGACAGTCTCAATACCTTGGATAGTTTGTTTGGTACTGTTGTAAAAAGAGTTATTTTCCACCTGTTCTATTAGCCATGGTTCGCACAGTCAGAGGTTTGTTATTCACTGTTTTAGTTTGATGAAACATCAATACTCTCAGCAGTTGTACGGATGACAACATGCCCCAAACTGGAGAGTGCTTGCTTCAACCATGTGGTTGAGCTGGATTTTGGCTCTATTGGGGTGACATGAATCCATGTTACAGTGAAAGAACATAACTAAGTCAAGTTCTTATGAGCAATACATTATACTTTAATACAAATTTATTTGGATCAGAGGAAGAACTCATTTAGATGTAATTGCTTGGATGTAGTTTTTATTTTTTAGCATGCCCCTTCATTGCACTATCATCCCAAATTAAAATCTTATCATCGTGCTTTCTCTTTCAACAACAAACATCTCAGCCGTAATCTTCTGGGTTGCTCGGAGGCTAACGCGTCATGTCTACTTGTTCGTTTGTGGGAAATAAATGAAGTTTGTTGATATCTCTCTTGTGTCTCACCAAAAACAAAAACAGGAAATTCTTAAGTAGCCCGAAAATTATACTTCCCCACAGCACATAATATTCAATTATACTCATCCGACTGTCTGTGCGAAAAAAGAAGGAAGAGTTAACAGGGATGTGCATTATTGCTTTATGGCAACGGACTGTGGAACTAACACAGAGCCTCAGAGCGAATGACCCCTGTGCTGCATGTCTAGGCCCAGGATTCATATCCATAATGCGCTCAATATATTCTGTTGTGATGACCTGAGGCTAGGAAAAGAGCCAGCTACTCTTAAAAACACAGGCAATCTCACCAACTCGACTCTGCAAGGTTGTGCTAATTCACAGATGAAACTTGCATGATCTGTCTGCACAAGGAACCCAAGCTCACAGACAACACTGGCAATTTGGTTTTATATTTAATCGGTAAAGATGGGCTGTGAAGGGAATATCCACGCTTGTTTCTGTCCACCTATAATTGAATTATTCCAGTTTATTATCCTGCAGTGTAGTCCTGCACAAACACACCATTTAGATGTGCGTTATGGTTGCTGTTAGACTCGGTGCTGGGCGGGAGCCAACCTGATGCCCAGATTAGATGGTGTCATTTATGCTCCATGTAAGTGGCGCAATAATCCCAACAGGCGATGTTGTCCTCAATATGTTTGCCTCGTGACAAGCGCTAACAAGGAACTGTGCCGTGACATGCTGACCTATGTTGCAACAATATTAGTAGCACTGACTCTGATTATCCAAAAGTCTGTGTTCTGACTTAAATGTCAGTGCTGAGCCATTTGAAACCTGCTTGAGGTAGCCTGTGATGATGGCCCAATGTCTACCAGTGATTTCTGTAACCTCTCAAAAATGTTCTGTTTATTTGTGGCCGAATAATAGCACTGTGGTTGGATGCAGGTCCAATTCCAGATCGATCGCTACATACACTAACATTTGCTAGATAATCACTATCATATCTATTACTGTTGTAGTACTGGAGACCAGTCTTGGTCTCGAGACTGGTCTTGAGACCAATATCTGGGGTCTCTGTCTTGAATGCATTTTTACTTAGTCTCATCTCAGACTGGGCAGACTGCGGATTTCTATTGACGATGTATCAAGACTGACAGAGAAAACTGTCATAATGTGTGAAAAAAAGTGATTGTTTTGTTCAGTTTTTATGTGTTTTTTTCTTAGATATTTAGGGATCTCAAACTGATCCACAAGAGGGCCACAGTTTTTTGTTGCAAATAATCAGCAGGATACCATTAAGGTTCCTGCAAGACTGTAAATTGTCAGACTGGTGCTGCTTGTTTCAGCTGACACCTGATTGGTGAACCAATATGTGCTTGTTTTATTGGAACAAAAACCTGCACCCACTGCGGCTCATTTGTGAATCACTTTCAAACTCCTGATATATACCGTCTTGGTCTGGATACTTTCCTGTCTTGATAATGTATTGGTCTCAGTTGGTCTTGAATGTGTGTCACCTGGGGGATGTTTCAAGTGTTTCCCCCAGAATAGTTTTCTTATGTGCCCCCCAATAGCCAAACTTTCTGTTTGTTGATGGATCTCAGCGGATGTCAGCCACGATTCTTTTTTTTTTTTTAAGTTTTTGCCATCGAAAAAAAAACCTGAGCCCATGCTGTTTGTCATTTTTTTTTTTTTTTAATGACATGCAAAGCACACAGATTGACATCCAAACAGTTGCATTTCAAATAAATACAAATTCCTGAAGACGAGCGATGAGGCAGGTTAGTTAGGGAGGTGTTCATTAATGACGGTTTGAAGTGACTGCTGCTCTTTATTTGTTGGCTGTGATGAAAGAGACAGGGTTTTGTTTTCTTGCGTGAAGAGTTATTGTCAGAAATCCACTCTCTCAGTCTGATGATTTCAACTGTATAATAATTTCCTAAAATAAGCACCAGAGTGGGACCTCTCGCTTTGAACATGGTTCTTATAAAAGTCGTGTTCTGTGAGGGAGGCATTAGCTGCCTTTGTTTTCCATGCTCAGGCGTCACCTCTCCCAAGCTTTCATAGCGCCTCAGAGCCCGTTCACACTCCGAGGAAATGAAATATCTCCTTTCATTTACTAATTAAGCGGTTGCCCATGTTTGTTTTAAGCTGTCAGCTTTAATTTAAAGTGGCTTATTTGAAAGACTTGTTATGGTCTCACTGTCACTTTAATGCGGTATCATGTAGTCAGATCAAGCAGTGTAGCTTTACACCTCCTATCAAAGTCTTCTGTAAAATATTTGGGGTTAAAGAGTGATCAGTGGTAAATTTGATGCCTTCAAAGCGCTCTCTCTCTTCGTCTCCTAACGTGTGAATAAAGGCTGTTTCCCAGTGAGGAGGGTATGATTACCACTCAAATATGTTTTTATCCTCCTCCCTCCGCCTTGAGGAAGAAATATGTAAACCTCAGACGGAGTAGCGGGAATGTTAAGGCATGATGTTAAAGAGAGACGAAAGGCAACGCAGCGCTACAGCGGGATAATACGGACCAGATTCCGCTGTCCTCGGGGAGAGCAGCCGCTTGCAAATCATGTGTGGGCAAAGTGACTTCCTTTTGGCCTTAGGTATCAATTGTGCAGATAAATAATATTTTAATCATAACGTAAAGAAACAGACACAAGCACACGCCCATAGATCTCCAAGATGAAACAGGACTAGCTCGCCCCCCAGGCTGGCAGGACTCGTCTGGTGCGGCTACCAGGCCAGGGAAGGGAGAGCAGGGAGCTGGTGGTGGTGCCGGTGCAAGACTGGGGTTCTAGGGGTAACCCTATCGTTCACAACTTTAAATGTCACGAGCTGTGCTATTTAATTTGCTAATCTAAACACAATCCAAACTTTATTTGCATCATTAAAATCAAGTAAAGTCGAACCCCAAAAACTATTATTTACTTGCAGGCCTGAAATTGTCACATTATATTCCGGCAATTCCTCTTCTCCTGACTTGCTGCAATTGGGATATTTACATACCACACCGGCTACATACTTAGTTCAGTGCTGTTCGTGCCAGTTTCCATGATTTGTTCCCTCCGACCCCTATGTCTGGTGTCTACCTTACCTTTTCTTCATCTTCCCCTGCATCACCTAGACCGACCTCGCGTTACCTACCCAGGGTTGTCATCTCCTCCTTTTGGATCCCTGACCTAACTTGCCACTTCTGTGTTCACTTACGGTAGCATTCCTGTTGTGCCCAATCCGGTACTCATCACGAAAGCTACCAATGCTATTTTCAGAATTTTCCTGACTATGCACTTGTAACACATCCACATTGTTGGCCTCTTCCTGGACGGAGATCAGACGGGCTCTACATCATCAGCTGAGCACAGGTCTTGGGCGCCAAAGAAATGGAGCTTGAGATTGATCCCGTCTTTGGAGTGCTGTTTGGAAATGAAAGCCAGTTGGTTTTCCTCCCTCTACCTGAGGTCCATTTCAGGTTCTGCACCTGTCTAAGTGGACATCTGAGATCAGAAGCCTAAACTATGTAATTGGGACACTGAAACGGGAGCTCATTATTGCTTCTTGTACCATTTTCATTTGGGAGGGGCGGCGGGTTCAGGGCGCACGCGGTGGTTTGTCCAGTTGTGAAGAAGGGCCACTCTTAAGCTCCTGGTCATGATGAGACCGTGAGATGTTAATCTCCGCGAGGCATTTTTGTGATACTTTTGCCTTTTTTGGACAGTGTTGAGTCTCCAGTGTCTGTCCGTATCAGAGCCCAGTGGGGGAGGATCTGCTAGTGTGGGAATTGCTCTCTTCCTGAGCTTTGGTGGTGGAGAGTGGGCCTGACAGCGGGAAGTCTCTCGGTCCTGGCAGGCCCCGCGTTCCCAGGGGCGGCCTCATGAAGCCCTGATAAAGGCGTTCTGTCTGGACCCTGTCAGTGCACTCGGACTGGAGCTCCGGTTTGTAACGTAAACACACAGACGTCCTCCAGCCGCCTGCTAGGGTCCATCTGAGCGCCCTCCCCCAGCACTCTCACTCTTCCTCTCTCTGCCCGCCTCCCTGTCATCATTCCTGTCATTACTTCCCTTTGATGCCAGGCTTTTCAGGCCTCTTTAGCTTGCGTGGCTCTTGTTATCGCTGGTCACTTCTGTCCTTCTGGAAGGCATCACAGTGAAGCATTTGTTATTTCTTGTCGTGGTGTAATCTCAATTACTTCATTTTGAGAAGACCTCTCCAAAAGCATCTATTATGGGGACTCATCCTTTGCCAAATAATGTTCTATATGTGCTCTTGGAAACACCCATAAAGGCTAAATCTCTCTTCTTTGAAGATCTAGCTGCTGTTTTTTGGAAATAAATAAAAAAGCTCTATTAATAATGTTTCCATTCCAGAAGCCACATCCGGCCTGATTTACTGTATGTGGAAATGTTTGCCCAGTAACTAGCCAATTATTAAGTTCCCAATTTATTGAGCAGTCTTGAACTATTCTGAAACATTTTAATTTTAAATATATGTTATTTTTTGGTTAGCAATGCAAAAGCAAGTCGTGTTATAGAAGAAAATATTTGTTTGTCCTTTTGAAATTGGAAGGTTAAGTCTGTTGTAAATTCAACTCTTTGTCTTCTATTTGAAGCATTGTTTTGTGGCAGAGAAGATCTCTTTTCTAAGAGACAGGAATAAAAAAAAAAATCCAAAACTGGAATGCGGGAATGATTTTTAAAAGTTGCTGTTGTGCCTCCAAAGTATGGGTCACTAGCTTCACCCTTTAACTTCAGCGGCTCTTATTTCCTTTGTCTTGTTCAGACTTACCTGCTGATAAATACCAATTTGTATACTTTGCATAGCCCTTCAAAGATGCAGTTGGAAAAACACTTGTGCCGACTTGCTGGTGGAATTGAATCCCTCCAAAGTTTGGCGGCCCCCGGCTTCTCGCCTGGGTCATATTCCGGCTGATTGCAGATGGCCATTTTGCACACTTTTCATCCACCAGAGAGTCTTGATTGTGCTGCACTTGTGCGGCGCTTCTATTGTGGTTGGCGGACAAAAGCCGAAATCTCCCAGCCGGCCACATAACAGCTTCTGAGCACCAAGTCTGTCTCATCTTCAAAAGAAATCTGAAGATGTTCCGTGTTTGCTCATTACCTGCTATTCAATAGATAAATCGCCCATAAGAGTGCCGCCGAAATAAACTTCTTTTTTTTTGTCTTTTCCGCCCAACAAGTTTCCACAGCAACTGTATTCAGCCTCTGTTTTCGCTGTTGTTTTTTTTTTAGGAAACTGCCAAGAAGGGGTTGATGGACAAGATTCATATGGTCCAGGAAGTGGTGCTCGCTGTCCAGAATGTTTTGGAGGAAATAGCAAACATTGGCGAGCGAATCAAGAAGTGAGTTGATGGGAAAAATGATTTTATTTGGTCACTAATTCTGCAATAATGCATAATAAAGTGTGAAGACTATTGCAGGTCATCCTCTACTTGCTCGTCTCATTTATATTATTGCATTGAATGATGGATATATGGGGAGGTATCGATGCTATTTCAACTGTTCCTCTCTTCTATTTGCAGCATATTCAACTGGTCTGTTCCCTTCCTGTCGCTTCTGGCCTGTCTGGTGCTTTTTGTGGCTGCAATGCTGCTATATTTCTTCCCCCTGCGGTACATTTTGCTGATATGGGGTAAGTTGTGTTTGCAGGAGATGTGAAATCAACCAACATTTCTACATGATGTTAAATCACATGTTGTTCTAGGGTGAATTGAAGCAGAAGAAGAACAGTAAAGTGCTAATGATGTATGATGTATATAAAATGATGCACACCAAAGTGTTCGGTGGTGGCGCCTCCCTGGTGGTATTTTCTGGTTATGTCCCTCCTGAATCAAGCATGCATTGAGCCTTCATTGGCAGAGGGTAGTCTGATCCGCTTTGTTTTCACTCCTGCCTCCGGAACCGACTTTGTATTGGCAGGGTAAAATGGAGGGGTGAATGGAGAAGAGTTGTGATTCTGAACTGATGAAGTTAAGGATCAGTCATTGTTGGAAACCATTTGCTGGCAGCTGCGATTTGACACCTGGTGCAGATCAAGTGAAATAACTTTTCATAAAACACGTGTCAAATACAGTGACTGAAAACCTTCTACCCATGTAGAAAGGTTTGGAGACTTAAGGAGGTCAGATGGTTTAGACACATGGAGAGGAGAGACACTATTGGACCAAGAGTGAAGAGGATATGATGGCTCAGGAGGATGATCAAGATTGGTCATGGTGGGGCTGGACTTGCTCATGGGAACTGCTGAGTTTCAATCCTCTGTGAAACCGGCTTTGTCTACACCAAACCAGTGCATTTTGATATTTTCATCCTCCAAACAAAATATAAGGATGTGATGAGTAAATGAAATCAATTTACTGGTCCAGCTGTTCCAACAAATCAGAGCTAAAAGGTCATCGAGGTGAGCCACAAAGTAGACCTCATCCATAAGTTGGTTCAGACGTCTAGATAGTTTTTGGTGCCGAAGCTTTCCGCTGTTAAAAGTTCAACTTTTAAAACAGTTATTATAGTTGTTTTGATTTTCTTTTTAACATATATGTCGTTAAAATCTCATGCGTAGCACCGTTGTGAAACTTTAGTTTTGTCTCCTTCCATGGTCTAATGAATTGAAGACATTGAAGATCCCCACACCTCTGCAAATGCTCAGAGATCAGACGGCTGAAGTTGGCTGAGCTCAGTGTGGGCTGATATGCCAGCGCCCAGCCACGGCGAGGCCCAGGGTTTGTGTGAAAACAAAGCAGTGTTGGAGTAGCAGGCTGTATATAATACATGATGTCCTTGGGCAGTCTGTAGGCTCCTGCTCCAGCCTCTCATTATCTGCTGTAGTCATAGAGAATAGACAGTCATCTCAGTGGTCAGGGAGATATGTTGCCCTCAACCGGCTCTCCTCCGCCAGCTGTAAGCCCACAACCACTGTACTTCCTCTCTGCCTTCAACACAATCAATACTGAAAAAACAGCATATCAAACGAAAGCACACAGTCTAAGACGGTCTTCTGCCTCCCCAGTTAACCCCCATCTCTGTGGTTGCGAGGCAATCCTTTCAAGTTGCTTGCACATATTTAAGTCCTTAGGTTCTTTGTCTGAGTGCGGAGCAAAGTACCAAGCTGTGTATATAATGGTGCCATCAAACGGGCCCCCGAGCTTCACTATATAAATATAGATATGCTGTGTGGGATATTAGTCTGCATGTATCACTCCTTCATTCAATAAAATTTAAATTCTCAAACTTTTTCAAAGCAGAGTCCTGAATACTAAGATGCTGCTTTACGTATTCAGGATTGATTTTTGTGGAAAGATGACTTGTTATTTTGTGATGAATAATAATAGCTCATAATCTTTTTTTGGACTCAGAGATTCCACTGTTGCGGTTCATTTCAGCACACGTCTCGACTCAATGAACTTCCTTGTTATTGGAGTTGTGAGTGTTGTGAGCAGTGTCAAAGTTTTACGGATGGTGATACAGTACCAGAAGGGGTGGTGCTGTGCTTTTCCAAGTGGGCTTTTGAAGGTCCCCTACACCAACTGAGACTCCTGCCTAGTCTTGGTGCTTTCTCTCCCACAAGTATCTACCCTCCTCGACGCGGCTCTTTAATTCTTTCTGCATAGAACTGGGGTTTTGTCGCCGGGAGCAACACTTGCTAATCACACCCACAGGCTATTCTGGGCCTGCCTGACCCCTGGGACCATCAGCCAACCAACTCGGATCATGGCACAAGTCCAGTTTATGCTAGCGTCGGATCATGGAATTCAGACCAGCTAGGACTTGTCACAAAGATCCTAGTGACTTCAAATAGCCACTGGTACATTAACAGTCTAGAGAAGTGTCCACTTGCATTGTTTTCCATTTTTTATTAGTACAGCAAATGCAACACTGAAACTCCTAAATATATGTGACATGAAGTTCCAATTGTTTGATTAGAATGTTGGCCTTGGAATTGTCTTTCATTTTCTTAAATGCCGCCAAAACAAAGATGGCTGACGGATCATTTCTGGACTACAAGGCGCTACTTGTTTCTGGTGGTCTGAACCTTGCAGCTTATATGACAGCGTGACTAATATATGGATTTTTACAGGCTAAAGAGTATCATCACATCAAACGGATTAAATCACAAACGTTTTATTTACCTTAAAGCAGCAGCTGAGATCGGCTGTGGTGTCGGAACTTAGGACACACGGGTGAAAACGGCGCATTTTCGGCGCTTTAATGTGAATAAAAGATGTGCGGAGTTCATGATTCAAGTTCAGTACATTGCCCAGTTTGTTTCAAGAGTCAGTCTCAATGCTGGACCTAGTTTAGAAGTGGTCCTTATAGACTGGTGTGGCTTATTAATGAACAAGATCTATTTTCCTCCTTAAATTTAGTGGATGCTGATAATATTCTGGTGTGTTGTATTGTCTGGAAATTACGGTAGAACCATTTTTTAAACGGATCAATCAGGAATATACTGTATTTTTATTTAACCTTAAACTTTTGTGGTGGTGGATTTGGGACTCGAATGCTCGAAATTAATCAAGGGATTTTTTCTGAGCTATAAATAGTTCTTGCTTTTGTTTTATTAAACAGTACTTAAAGCGTTAAGTTCAGTCCACACTTTTTTCTATTGTTGCCAGAACTTATTTTCCTCTTTGCTTAATTTGACTCACTTTTCACTTTCACAAGTATATCATTGCTTTCACAAGTACTGACTTAGAGCACGCATGAAAAACCCCAGGTTCTAAGTCAAATGAGCCCTTTTCTGGCAGGCCCTCAAGTGCTCCAAATGTATGTCCCCTCAAAACAAAGTTTAGAAATTCAGCTACACTTTAGATTAGAGAGCATTTATAACCCTCTACTTCTTCATATGTAGTGGTTGTGATTCATGCCTTGCTAAATCTGACTATATTTTACCCTGGAATGGTCACCGAAGGTTTGCACTAAAAACATTACCATAATAACTGATTTCTAACAGTAAACAGGCAAGTTTAAGAAGAAAGAATTGCTGTTCAACAGGCTGTGTGTTCCGGGCCAGACTGACTGATTTGAAGTCAGACTGCAGCTCCCATCCTGAGCTTCAGAAGGCAACAAAAGGAGGGACTTGAACAGGGAGGGTCATGAAGCGATGGCTAATCGATTTGCTGTCACGTTTAGCCGCATAAAAACGCTACACAACTTTCAGTCCTGACATGACGGGATTGTAAAAAAAAAAAAAGTACTTTAAATATTCATGCGTTCTTGTTTTCACAGGCATTAACAAGTTTACCAAGAAGCTGCGCAACCCCTACACCATTGACAATAACGAAGTGCTGGATTTCCTGGAGAGGGTGCCGTCTGATGTTCAAAAGGTAGGGCTTGGGTTTTACATACAGATCGGGAGGGAATTCCCCAAAGGTGTCTGGATTATTTGCTGTAGCAGAATTCCCAAGTGTTGTGGAGCTATATCCCCTGGCTTTGTTTGATTATTTATGTTCCCTCCACTTTAAAGCGGCCCTCGGCCCAATTATTCCTCAGTACCGCTCCGTGTAGTTGCTGAGATCCGTCTCCGGCCATATTGTCACCGCCCCGACTGCTATTAGCAAATTTTGCCCCGTGTGATTGAAGCGGTGAGACTCTAAAGTGCGCGAGTGGTAGTGAGCCAGCAGAGGGCTTCTGACGTCTCCGGCTGTGTCAGCACACGCGCTCTGATGTGGCCCCAGTCACTTCGGGGTGGTGCAGTCAATTAATGTAGTGGTGAGCCCCAGTCGCCTTGCTAGGTGCCATATGTGATTACATATTAGCCACGGCTGATATGTCATTTGCATTGACATCACAGAGCTGTCACAGTCTTGTAAGTGGAGCTCGCCGCTCCCTGACGGAGACACTCTCTCTGCCAGGAAATGAAGTGCCACACAAGCGCCTTCATCTCCAAGGTAGCGCCGCAGACAAGAAGCCGCGGAGAAATCCTGACAGTCTGGATCTGGAGCGACACTCTCACCCCGGTCTGTTACTCGGCTGCACCCTTGATGTCGTCCTGCAGCACGCCGCCACTGCCTCCTCTGTGATGTCGGCGGGAGTCTGTGTTGTTTGAGATTTGGCTCGCCGCGCTGGCAAAGCAAGGTGGCGACTACATTGTGATTCCGAATCCTTTGTATGTCTTCATCCCCATTGGGAGACAAGGTTTGAGCTTTGAAAACGACTCACTTTCAAATCCCAGGGAAACAATACTTCCTTTTTTTTCCCATTTGAAAGAGAAACTACATCTTGAAAATAGCTCCCGTCATGAAAAACAAAACACCCTTAAGATGCATCATAAGTACGTTTCATTTGGAATCGCGGAAAAAATAACCCCAACATCTTATACACAGGAGACCGGGATAAAACACTGGGCCACATATTTTTGTTTTGTTGACTCGGAACTTCAATCCGCAGATAGGTGCGGACACAAAAACACCTCAAAGGCTTAAAATTGACTCCTGTCTTTCTTGCAAATATGACTTGGCAATTAGCGCCTGTGCAAATCTACAAAGTCTGCCTCAAACCGGGACTTCTGACAACATTGTGTCTGTCCTGAAATAAGAAGCATCTGTCAGTTCTGAGGACAGTTTCATGTTCTGATGCAGGAGGCAGTCACTTTGTTCCCACGTTCCATCTCCCATTCTAATAATGGAGACTATCTAATTAGCATAGAGCTCTTACCTTCCTTCCACACAACTGCCGCATTGTTTGAGCTCAGCAGGCACTTCAAACGCCCAGTTTACGGATTGTAGCCCTTCGCTTTCCCACTTCAGCATATGATCGGCCCTTCATGGCTCATTTTGAAATGTTTAGAGGAAGACAAAGTACAACCTATCTTAAAGGGACACATTTTATACGAACATGCACCCACAGTTGCAGGTTAGCCAGCGACCCACGCTTGTCCAAAGCACCTAGCATGCTAGCTAAACATGGATCCTGGAAGTTTGTCAACTGTCTTTGCAGCAAACATATCACAGAGTTTAGTGACAGATTTAAAGGAAATCAGTCAAATAATACGTTTAAATGTGATCATCATCCATTCGCCAGGAGCTGCAAGAATTAGATATTGTCCAATAGGATGTTATTCAGATTCGGTATCAGTGCTTATTGTTATCATCATTAAATCTTGATTGTGTACCCTGAAAACACAACTCCTAAGGTTTCAAATTGACTGATAATATTTCTTAAATCCAAGGCACACGGGAAACAAAATACTAGCAAGTGCTTCATCTCATCCGCAAAATGATGTACTAGTTCGCTTACATCAACAGAAAAGGGAGGTTATATAAGTGTGTAAATGAGTGAAATGGTGCAGATGTCTGAAGTCCAGCAACAAACATTGCACTGGTTTAATGACACAATATTGTATTTGAGAATACAGTACAGTATACAGCACAAAGCGCTCACCTCTGAGAGGAAGTCATTCCTCGCGGCGGACATGTTTGTAGGACAAGCTCACTGCGGAATGGATTTCCTGACCGGAGGCGTGTCACTTCGCTCCACCTCTCACTCAGCTAGCAGAGCAGCTGACAGGAAGTAACTTCAGCAGACAGTGTGGAAGCTCATGTTCTTGGATGGGAAGTCTCCTAAGGTTGGATCAGGAGTTTCAGTTCTGTGAAAGACATTGGTATTGGACCAGATACTGGGTCGGCTCAGCCCCATCCCTAATTCACCACGCAGAACAAGAGCACGGAGTCGGTACTTGCTCAGCTGTGGACAGTCAAAGTTATGAAAAATCTGGATTGATTTTCCTCTGCTTTCCCCGATATTGAGTCATTTAATCCCGGAATGGGTTATTTAAAATGTCCTTTCTACTGTGTGCAGTGCCACCTTCATTTTGAACCGTAATGTTGCATTATTATTTTTAATAAATTAAGCAAATGCAGCATTAGATTCTCCTCCATATTCCAGGAGGATTGTGACTGAAATATCCTGAACCAAATGGAATGGAATCAGGCCCTTGATGATCAGATGTATTTGGGAATCTGAATCGATACCCAGCTAGAGACACTAGTAAGCCAGCGAGCTGCTCTGTCTCCTCACACTTAGCTTTGACACCGACAAAACAGCCTGATGATTTTAACTGTTTGACGTGGAACTGAAGCTCCAACTGATCCAGCCACTCCAAGTGCAAGTCTGTTATTTTATTAAGTTGGAGCCCCTTATTTTGGGGCTCCAACTTCCACTGTGTCGATAGCTCCTGCGAGTGTTTATCGTTCAGGTTGATAATCTTCAAACACGTCACCATAGAAGTGAGCGCTGCGCCGGCGCTCTGCAACACGAGCTGCGTTCTATACTTGGACTTGAAAGTTTTCTTCAGGGACCTGAAAGTGAGCGATTGTAGAGTTTGCAACTCCCCTCACTGGCCTGGCAGGTCGCCTCAACAGTTGATGCCTGTTTCTAATACTGCGATGGTGGCGCGGAGTGAGGGGGGGGTGTAAACTGGTACAGAACTCTTGACTTCTCAAATCCTTCCTCCCTGTGATTAATCCCCTCTGCTCCTGTGTTTAAAAAATGATTCATTACAGGCGAGGCCGCCTCGCTTTCCTCTGCACCAGCTCTCCTCAGGGGAGCCATTACCGTGCGCTCCGCTGAGCTCGGATTACCTGCCTCCGACCAAACCGCTGTTTGTTTTCACAGGTGCAGTACAGCGCGCTCAGAGCGCCCACCAGCCAGAGCCAGCCGCGCAGGAGAAAGTAACCCAGCAGACCCGGCGCCGGATGAAAGGCCGGCCTCTCTTTGAATTGGCTCCGACGCAGTCCACCTGACAAGAACGCTTCACTGCCACCAGAGCCGGCGACCCCTCACACCCCGTCACGGCGCCCCAGCTCTGCCCCCTGCCGCTGAGGGGCGCCCGGCCGCTCTCCGGCTTGTGTGTCTGCCGCCCCCCCGACAGGGGCTGTGAACTGCAGCAGCTAAGAGGGCAGCACATGGCGCTGTCAATCACCAGCCTGGAGGTAAAGAAAAGAGAGCGCCGCCGAGCTCAGCCTTCATCTTTTGGAAATCATTTCGCCGAGGAATGAAAAGCTGCAGGTTGGGCTTAGCGCAGCTCTCCGCCAGTTTGTTTTTAAATCTGAGATATTTGCCCGGAGGTGACGATAATCCAAGAGTTTATGGGAAACAAATCGCTGCAGTGCATTTGTGTGCGAGTGGTTCGACGTGGGTCGGCGCAGGTTTTAAATGCTCAGGTAGGTTACTGCACGCACAGCATATTTGTGAGGCTGCCCTTTGTAAAAAGTTGTGAAAAACAAGACTCTTCAAGCGCCACTCATCTCTACTTCTGTCTGATAGTATTTTTATATCAGTGTGTCATCATCAAGTGGAGACTTTATTACCAATAAAGATTTTCAGCTCAGTCTGCGCGAGGATGGATTACACCGCTTCTTTACTCTGTAAACACATCTGATTACACAACAGCGCCGCAGCAGCCGCCGACGCCGAGCTCACATCAAAGCTGCGAGCTTCCTAATGCAGCGCTTTGCTGCGTCCTCACAATGGTGGATGAGACCGAAACTGTGCACACACTCCGTGTCACTACCCTCCTCAACGTTCCTGTTAAAAACACTAATGATCGGAGGTAAAAACTTGGTTGTTTGCGACTCCATTTTCAGGTAAAGGCCTGAGTTTGGCGTCAGAAGTATTAGCTACTAACGGATCCTTCTTCGAAGTTGAACTGGAGTAACGTCGTGTTTGGATCAGGGACGGCCATCACACGCCCCCCCTCCTCTTCCTCCTCCTCACTGGTGAAAGAGCATCCATCTGTGCTTTGTGAGGAGTTTGATTGGCTCATGGGGACCTGGTGGAGCCGCAGGCTATCTCTTTTGACAGGCTGATAGAGACATCACTGCTGTCTCCCAGGAGCCGCCACCAGGGGTCTGTTTCAAAGTGAGAAGGTGTGGAGGTGACCCTGAGATTCAGACGAGCCCAATCCCACACACTGGCTCAGACCCTCCTACATCCCTGGCTCCGTTGGGGCCCAGGGGGCCCGCTGGTTGGGTCTCTGCATGGAAGTGGGCTTGAGGTCACATGGTCGCTGTGATGCTTCTGGATATGAACTTTTAATTGATCCAAACAGAGAGGCTGACTGAAGTATGCCTACCTTAAGTTCTTCCTTTTGTTTTACTGCCAAGTGAGTTAACTCCATTTTGCTGCCACGTTGCTGTGCTCCTCTCTGTGATGATATTTACCCATTGAATTGTCAGTTTTATCCTCCCTGGTCACCTCCCCCTTCCCACATGTCAGGACTGGGCTGAACCTGTCGATCACTGCATCCTCCAATGGGTCAGAAGGGTCGCCCAATGATGCCACTCAAGCCAAGTCCATTCCCTCTTCCTTGCTCAGCTGACAGGCAGCAGCTGTCGCTAAAGTCCTCTAGCGCCAACAGCTGGCTTGTCCTGTTCCTGCTGAGTTCCTCTGTATAGATAATAAAGTTTGGAGGAGGAAAGATGGACAAGTCGGCTCAGAGGGGGTTGGATCGTGGGGGCAGCAGCTGATGTAAAGAGACCCATTCTTCTACTAGGAGTCACAGTCTCTCCTGCATGTCATAGAAGCTACCTAATCCACCTCAGATAACGTCTCTGGGTGGGCTTCTGGCTCAGCTCTCTGTTGACCTCACGCTCCATCCTTCAGTGTCTCCACCTGGGGAAGGATTGCATCATCTGGACAGGACAATCTCAAGGATGAAGTTGGCACAATATGAGGTCCCTAATGTGATTTGAGTGTTGCGCTGCAGTCAGAAGCAAAGGGCCAGATGGCAGGTCAGACCCGCGGCTGCCCGACCTGAGGCCGTCAAACGTGTGCTCCCCTGTCAGCGAGCGACTCCCCGTGTCACTCACCGTCCCGGGATCAGGCGCGGCAGACAGGCTTGCAACAAGCGCGGATCCTGCTCGACATGCACCGATGAACACCTCCCGAGTCGCACGGCTGTCGTCCAGAGGTGCTGATTATATTTCAGGAATTATTTATCGAGGCGTTTCCTCCCGGGATGCTCGCGATCCTCCACAGATGAAGCCGCCGCGCAATATGGTCCCTGAATGCAGCAGGATGTTGTACAAGCCTGCTAATGAACATTTGAGCCACACAGCAGTTAACATTGTCTGATCGGATTTTTTTCCTCCAGTAGTTGTTGTTGGGCGCGGGGTGGCAGTGATGTCTTCATCTGCCTGTCAAAAGAGGAAGTGCCTGCAGCTGTGGCAGATCCCCCCAGAGCCTGTCACACTCCTTGTTTCCATGGCAGTCCTTCAGGCAGCACCACAGGCAGGCTGTGTGCGAGGACCCATACAACCTGTTTTTTTCACCAGCCGCTCCTCTGATGTTCAGCCCCGGAGCGGGCGTCAGACTGCAACAGAGGGAGAGGCGAGCGCCGCAGCCCTTTTTCTCTGTGTGTCGCACTTTACAAGAGGATGCATAGCAGAACCCTCATTTGAATAAAGTGCTTTCCTCCAAACCGCCTTAATAGTTGTTACAAGTGCCACGCTGCTCAGGTGCTGCGACCTCTCCTCTGAGGGAAATGCAACACTCGCCGGGACAAAGTAACAAAGCAGTTGACTTACATGTGTTTGAGCCTTTATACAGGTGTTTTTCAGTGCACCTGAGAGGTGCTGTGGGGGCAGTGGCTGTGAGCCAAGTCCTAATGGCACAGGGTCAGAGGTGCGAAGGTCACTGGTGTCAGACTTTTTTTTTTTTTTTTAAATCAACTTGAGCTTCAGTTTTACCAGGGTAATTTTGCTTTGCTGCTTAAGAAGTTTGCTACATAAGGCGAGGGGTAGAGGACACCATGGCCAGGTCCCGCAGAGCCACATTTTAGTCGTCAGTGAACCTCTGTCTTCTTCATTTTTTGGACTGTGGGAGGCAACTGGAGTGACCAGTGTCTACAAGCTGTGGGAGAACATATAAACCTGATGGATAGTGGACCTGTGTCAGGGGTGGGGGCCACATTCTTTCCTGAAACTTAAGGGACCGTTAAGTCGAAACTTCTAACTAACTTCTACTTCTTTTTTTTTTCATGAAATATATTTTTATGTATATTACATATATTTTAAATCTGTTTTTGATATACATTTAATTCTCCCCTCTACACTCAATATCAAGTTTCTGTCAATTTCAGAAAGCTAATGTTCTGAACGTCGTTGAAAGTGGTGTTTTGATAGTGTAATAAGTCTTATTCATGGGGAAAAAAAGGTCAATTGTGAAATAGCCAATTCAAGATCTGGACTGAAAAAAACAAGGAAGTCAAGATGGAAGGAAGAAATTTTGTTGGACTGCATTTTCAATGGACAATAATCCACTTAGCAGTACATTTCATCCCATTGATCTGTGATGTCATTTCCTGTAATGCCCACAGTTCACTACTAGAACTACCCAATTACAAATAACTTTGTCAGCATATAAACCTGGCTAGAGGTCGACTGTTGCTGTTCCTGAATGTAATTTTGATCTGGCTGTTGTGTGACGGTGAAAAAGCTGTTTCAGAACCGGAAAAGTTGGTTCGAGCTTGTGAGATCACCAGTGGGCGTATTCGACAGTCATCACAATGAATTCTTTCAGTAAAGCAGCAAACGTTTTCAGAATATCTCATTTACTTCCGCCTGAGTGATACTTTTTAGTACCTCCCACATTAGTCCGCTTAAACTTTGATCAACGCGGGCTGGTACGAGTCAACGCACCAAGGGTCGGAGGATCAAGAACATCACTGGTTCCAGAACCATGTTGGTGTGAAAGGCCTCAGTTGGAGAATGTCTTGGGTTAGTGCTGGGAATATGAGGGTTTGTGAAACATTATTTCCTGGTTGATGAAACAGTTTCCTAATTTTCAGAGTCCACTAGATGGCGCTCTTGGTTTAGAAATGACGTGAGGCTTCGTTGAATTAGTAGTTCAAGTCCAAACATTTTACAGCAGGCAGCGCCATCTGGTGGCCTCTGGAAATCAGGACACTGTTTCATGAAACCTCATCCACCCATCTGGGGTCAGTCATAGCTCGCCCAAATCTCTGTATCTTAACATGTATTCACATAAAGCCTGACCTTCTCATTCCAAACGGTTGTCACAAGTGTGGATCCCCCCCTTCAAACTCAAGCCTTTTAATTTAGTGTGTAGCAGCTCACGATTGGACGACTGCACTGCACCGGTTACGCAGTTTAGAGTGCAGATATAAATCATGCTAAACTAGCTAGATGTTGTCTCCAGGAGGAAGGGGGTGAGACGCGCTAACAGCGGGGAGGATAAAGGTTGCTAATAGCAGCAGTTTTCACTGGCTGCGGATTTCTAATAATTCATTTTGAGGTGCGCGTTGGTGTTAAGACATGGCAAAAGCCATAATTCTTCATGGCGTCAGGAATAGGAGATGGCCTTTAAGAGCTGAAATTAAATCATTGGCCTTTAAAAGCATCTCTCTGAGGGGCCCCGCTGCATTAATAAATTCAACTGATTCTGCTTTAATATTATTCAGAGTGCATTAAAATGAAGACAACAGCTGGGATCGTGCCCACTCCCAGGAGGACTGCCGGGGCCAATGAGTGCCAGCGAGATGCAAAGCATGTGGAGGCGCGAGGCGGCGCGCGGGTGGAGCAGGGACGCCGGAGGTCTCGCTGTTACAGGTGCAGGCCTGACAGTCGCTGTTCCCGGATCAGAGGTTGCAGGGCGGATACTGACGGACTCAAAAACAATGTCAGCGGGGATCAGACGCGGGGCCACCCGTCCGGCCTTCAGGTTAAAACCATGACAGCGCTGCTAAATGAGAGCGCCGCCGAGCTGCGGCTCACCAAGAAAAACACCTCGGCGGGAAAGAAATAGCAGAAAGTGTTAATCTTTGCGCCATACATCAGAGCGCTATACTTAGCTCGGGCACATCCTTTAGGAAGCAATACAAAGTCTAAGTGAAGTGCATATTTCATTCTAATTAACAGTGATACCAGGCGATGTGACTCGGCGCCTCCTGAGGAAAGAGCGCCACATATTTTGTTTGATGAATCTGCGAAAGCCACGGCGAGTCTCGCCACCAACCCCCGGGGAATCAGGTATCATTAGAGATATGAACAGATCTGCTTTTTGTCTGGGCGCGGAGAGAGGAAACACATCTCCTCTGTAGTGGCGGGCGGGTGAAAGTGTTCAATATTAATAGGCTTTCATCAAGGACACAATTAGGACACCTCTATCTGACACATTCTATAGGCTGCGGCGGAATATGGATATACGGTCCCGCGGAAGGAGCCACTGGCTGAATAACAAAGTGAAGTCCTGGGCAGCCCAACGCACAACATGACAATCAGGAAGCATTTTGATCCAAAGACGCCGGAGACTGGAAGTGTATTATTATTATTAGATTCATAATTCAGCGCCCGGGGCAAGTTGTATATTTATCTGAATTAGCATATATGCTGCAACGCAAACACTGGAATGGCAGCACATAGATCAGCAGCAGGGAGAGTCTTTCCTCCCTCTTCCATACAGTGTTGGTGTGCGTTAGCGCTTCTGTTGGGCCAAACAAAGTGCTTTGATCAACGTGTTTAAATAAAGCAAATGACCCGCACACTGGCTCGTCGGAGGCATGGGACTTGTGCAGAGACTTTAAAGGTGACGGATGACTTCTGACTGGACAACTGCGTCACGTCTTTGCAACTTCAAATCTCTCTGCTGGGCTCCTTACGGAGCTTTTCTGAGTCACACTATCTACTCAGTGCTTAAGCCTGTGTTGTTCTTACTCATGTTTTATAGTGATGGGTAGGTGAGGTTTCATGAAACACTGTCCTGATTCTCAGATGCCACCAGATGGCACTGTCTGCTGTAAAATGTTTGGACTTGAACAACTAATTCAATGATACCTCACATCACTTCTAAACCAAGAGCGCCATCTAGTGCTGTCTGAAAATTAGGACACGGGTTCATGATGCCTCATCTCCCCATCATTTTATCATCATTTTATATCTCTGTACTATACGCCCCTCCAATTCCTCCTATTTTTCCACTGCTTCATTTCATCCATCAAAGCCAGGTGTGTCAAACCACATCAAGCCTGTGCCGAACAGATACATGGCCCACAGTACTTTAAACTTCCAGCCTCACTCCTGTGACGGAAGCTGTGGTAACAGTAATAGCAGCCAAGTGAAGAGTTTTATACTGTACATTTTGCTTTGGACCCCACTGTGGATGAGCTTCTAGACTGGTAGTTTTCAACTGGTGGGTCGTCTGCTTTTGTAGCATCACGCTCTCTTGTGTTATGTGTGAAGCTTAAACTGCATGTATACTGTACACAGATTTATATCTTGATTTGGGTCATGGCCGGTCATTCATTGGGGGATCAGGGTTTCACAGTCTGACCATTTGAGAACCACTGGAAGCTACTTCAACTCTACTGCAGCCTGTTTAGAACACATCCAGTTTCAGTTCCACACTGGATTGTTTAGTCTTCCATGAATTCTTGGCCTTTTTTCACATCCATCCAGCTCTTAGTGATGATCTGTTGTGCATTTCCATCAACAATCTTCTTTCTTCTTCTTTTCCTTTCGGCTTCTTCCATCAGGGGTCAACACTGCACATCATCTTCCTCCATCTCACTCTGTCCTCTGCTTCCTCTTCTCTCAAACCTACTTCATACTTCACCACCTCCATCAATCTCCTCTTTGGCCTTCCTCTCCACCTTCTGCCTGGCAGTTCCAACCTCAACATCTTCATCTACCAATGTACTGGCTCTCTCTCCTCTGTACAGGTCCAAACCATCTCCATCTAGCCTCTCTGACTTTGTCTGTCTTATGTGTTGTCCCTCTGATCTACTGCTTCCTAACCCTATCCATCCTGCTCACTCCCAGAGAGAAGCTCAGCATCTTCATTTCTGCTACCTCCAGCTCTGCCTCCTGTCTTCTCCTCAGTGCCACTGTTTCCACACCATACAACATTGCTGGCCTCACCTCCCTTTTGGACACTTTCCCTTTCATCCTTGCCGACACCCTTTTGTCACACATCACACCAGACACTTTTCTCCAGTGATTCCATCCTGCCTGCATTCGCTTCTTCACCTCTTCCTCACACTCTCCATCACCCTGGACAGTTGAGCCTCAGTACCGTCTTTATCTCTACATCCTGTAACTTCACCTGTCCACTCGGCTCCCTCTCATTCAGACACACGTATTCTGTCTTACTGCGGCTGCATATCCATCAACACTATATTTACCAATTGACTCCCAGCTTATTGATATAAATCTGTTTTGCTCAGTGATCTCTCCTCCACACCTATTGATGCTCTCCATTCTCATCTCTCTCTCTCCTTTAATGAAATATACATCCACTTATTTACCGTGTTAATTACAGCCTCCAACAGCTGACAGAGAAAAAAAAAAACAGGATGTTCTCCATCAATCATCAATCAGTCGGGGCTCCAGGGTCGATTAGTGGCTCCGGTGTAGAAAATGGCGTTTAATCCACCGGAGGTTCTTCCGACGCAGGAGCGCCGCGATGCGTGCGTCACCTCCGAGCGCCGCCACGTCTTGACTCCGGAGCGCGGCGTAGCACGCGAGCATGGCTAGGCCCATTAACCAGAGCCGCTCATTATCGGCTCCTACAAGGTCTCGGCGCTGTCGGGCCACGCCGGCGCTCGCTTCTGATTAAAACCATAAATGCATGCAGGGGGAAAAAAAAGGGATCAATTACAGTAAAGGCAGAAGAGATAACAGCCGTGCGGCCGAGTAATTAGCCAGGGTGTTTCATCAAAACTGCTCACTCTGTGATGAAGGTTGAAAGAGTCCAGCGGCAGAAACACCACAACTGTGTTTGTTTTATTTATCCTGCAGCAGCTTCACCCACCGGGGCCCAATTAGCCCGCGACTGATGACTGGGAAAACATCCCTTTGGTCCGGTCTGACTGGAAATGAAAGCTCGACAAGCTTCGCTCCGTCTGTTGACCTGCAGGCTACAACCTGTTAAGAGACTAGTTGGGATGACCGCACGAGGGTTCAGCATCAGACTCATCTGGCGGGAAAGGTTTCTTTCAACTGCCAACGTGTCAGTAAGGCTCTGAATGAGATGTGAGAAATATATGTATATTTTCCATTTCAGAGTGATGCTTCCCTCTAGCATGTCCAGCAGTTCACTGGATTGAACCTCCTCCCACTCATTCACCTCCAGTTTCCAGTGAAGATGGCTGTATTTTCAAAGAAGGGCCGGCCATTGAGCTATCAATCCACTGAGGCTGGGTCATTCACCCAGCGCTATAGGCAGAGGGGCCCAGACTTTTTGGTCCTCCTGCTCTCCAGGCAAACTCTGCCTGGTCAAAAGAAAAAGTTCACACTCCCTCGCAGCTTCGATTCGACGGGTGAGTCCAACCACAGGCCAAAGAATCTTGGTCTGTGGCAGCCAATCCAAGTGGCAAAGTCCCTCCAGCGTGTCTTCAGTCTCTCTTGTGGCCCTCATTCTGAGGGACATGGCTTAAAGACCTTACCATGGGAGAGTAATGGAGGCATGTGGACAAGCCACCATTTGAAGGGTGGAACATCTTGACCTGTCGTCATGACACAGTCCAAAAACCCTCTGGTGGGACTTGCTTGCCATTTGTGCCCACTACTTCCTGTGGAAGTGTATGAGTAAAGGAGGCATCTCTTAAAGAGGTGTCCAATCCAGAGGACACCTTTTCACCAAGGTTGCTTGTTTCAGCTGAGGCTTAAACTGTGTGTCTCAATTGGAACAAGAACCTGAACCACCCCATCGCATTTGGCTTGGACGCCCTTGTACGGAGTTTCATGTAGCAGAGACATCCATCTCTAGAAGATTCTTGAGGAGGGAGAAGTCTTTTGCTTTATGTTCGATGACTCGGTTTTGGATGAGCAATGGGAGGAATGAATGATGGTCTGTAAACCCTTTTGTTTGGGAGAACTAGTGTGTCTGAAATGCCAGGAGATATTCTGGAAACATGACTTTCAAGTGACTTCATGAGACCCGCCATAGAAGTGAGGAACATCACTTCCCACAGAATTCCTTGGAAAATTGGCAGTACATTCGACCTGGTCAACAATGGGTCCACAAAATCAACAAAGACTGGACTACTGGACTACCCTGGATTTCGGAAAAGGCGCTCCTTCTGAATGACTTTCCTTTCGGGTTTGTCCTATGATGTGCCTAAACAGCCGGATGTTATCTTCAGACCGGTCGACAGCAGCTCCCCTGTTCTGGATCTGATCAAGGCTGAAGTGGCTGGACTGGTGAAGAAGGAAACAAATCCTCGTGACACCACTCGTCCGTATCAGAGACGGCACCGTGAGGATACCGCACTTCCTTCAGAGGCATTAAACACGCGCCTCAATTCCTCTCCACTAAATGGACTGTAATTCCCTCTAATGTATGTAGCATCATTCCCGGCGACGTGCTCCCACGCGCGGGAGACGCTCCGCACGGAACCGCTGTTATCGTCCACAAACCCTTCGTCAAGCTAATTTACTTAATTAGCCGCTCTGATTAAAATAGTACCGGCCAATTTACATCATATCTGTCGACTCGGAATTGAGGAAGCCGCTCCATGTTTCGGTGAAGCAGGTGATCTGGCGGCTTTTAGGGCCGGTTTCTCCAGTGTTGGAGGAAAGATGGCAGTGATAGCTGTCCTTCACACCTCTTCCACGTTCCCCATGTCGCGCCATCCTTGAACTTCTATACGATGTCTTCAGCCCCGGCGTCTATTACCTTCAATAGGCAAATGGAAAAGAATGTCTATGGTCCTTTAAGCAAGCAGCAAGAGACCAATTAGCAAGTATCTCTATTCAATTTCTCCATATCTCTACTTAGTGAGAGTGAGGGGGAAGGAGCCGGGTCTTGGGGGGGAGGAGTTTTGAGGCGCGCAGACAGGAAGGAGAGGAAAACAAAGCAATCATCTCCCAGTGCTTGCCCTCCTCTCCCCTCTCCTGCGCAGCTCCAATTACTGGCTGCTCTGGCTGCCATCAGTATGCAGCAGGGCCGCTCCGCTCCTCCACTCGCCCCAGGCCATTGAATATGTTACCTCCGCTATGGGGCTCGGGGCTCAGGGGCACTGCGCCCCCTAACCCCCTGGATAATTTGGGATTCCTGCCTCTGCCTTGGAGAGCTGAAAACAAATAAAACACCCGGATAAATAAAGTGAAAATAAGTTTCCCTCGATCTACTGATTTATTGATTTCTTCATTCCTTCGCTTATGATTTGTAAATCATGACTGATCCGCCGCCACCCACACTTCCGTCCCCACCGTGCCGCGGAGTTGGAGGAAACATTTCATGCACGCTAAAGTTTTGGCAGCTGAAGCACGTAATGGAGGCAATAAAAGTGACCACAGCACATATGAAATATGAGGCTGTATAGATTCCCCGTTAATAAATGGAGCGTTTGAGTTATTGATGGCCGTATTATCTGTATTAGGGGGGACTTCTGCATACGTGCTGCTCCCGTCACGTTCGACGGCCACTTAAAGCAATAATACGGATGTTATAGTCGGACGCTTTTGTGCTGTAAATATGAAAATATAGAACATACTTCAAATTGATTCAGAGAGTTGTCGACGCAAGATGCTTAAAATAGTTGTTAATCCTTCTGCTAAAAGATAAGTATTCTTTAATACATAGAAACAAATGAAATATAATACATTTGCACCGATCATGCACTGCTGCAGGGGAAAGTTATTTATGACATAATGCACTTTAAAAAGCATTGTCCTTTGCTGTGTACATGAATGAAATTAATATTCTGTATGATACTTTATTTTTTCTGAACATTTCTATCCTAGAACTTTTATCTGTCTTTGGTGATCGTGGGACAGTTACTTTGCGCGGCCCACTATATTGTCAGCAGGTCTGTTGCTTGTAATTTCAAGTGCTAACAGAAGCTAAGCTAAAGTGCTCCACAAACACAACAGAAGAGTACGACGTGACTCGGGCGGATGAAGTGGACGTCCGTGAAGAGCAGGTTGCTGTGGCAACCCCTGATGGGAAATGTCAAAAGATGAAGAAGAAGATGAGATCAAAGATTCTCAAGCAAGAATCCAGTCATGAAAGAGCTGTCGTGACTGCTAGAATTAGCTCGCGATCCAGTCATCGTTCATCCTATTGTTCAGTACATTCTGGGGTCGGTATTTATTCCACTTGGGGCGAAAGGTGGGGGACACTCTGGAGGCCACGGGTCCATCACTGGAGACGGACAACCACTCATACTTAGAGACAATTCACTGACATCACTTACTGTGTCTATTTTAAATTTCGCTGGTCCTGCAACTTATACTCAGGTGACTTGAATGTATGAAAATATATGATTTCAGATCTACTTAAATGTTATCTGACACTGACCGAGGTGTGAACTTTACGCCCTGATAATCTTGGTTCTATCATAGAAATGGACAGGATTGTGGTGGTTTTGGTGTCAGAGAAACATCATAACAAATTGACAGGAACAGGATCACAGCAACTATTGTTAGCGTGTGCAGACCGGACACCGTATTTATTTACTTGTCATTATTAAAAGCTAGTATTTTTACTGCAACCAATGCAATAAATGTCAAAAATACCTCCTTTGCTTCCTTGTTCCTCAGTCAGTTCTTTTCTCTGCTATGTTCTGTTCCACATCACAGTTCATGTCGACAGCGATACTAGATCGAAGTTACTTTATGGGAAGGCCTTTGTGGTGTTAACCGCTTCATGCAACAGGATTTTGTGAAATAAATTCGCCCCGAAAACAATTTTTAGTCCACTGCAACTTTCATTTTTCTTCTTCATGGTGCATTTTTGACTTGTGCGACTTATGCTCAACAGTCCAAAAGATACGGTCACCTCTCAATCTTTTTGGACTGGGGGAAGAAACCAGTGTACTTGTGAGCTCTAACAAACTCTTCAAACAAAGGAGTCCATACCCGCGGTTACCATTGAAAGATTCCCAAGTGTTTTGCATTTTAGTTGTGTCACCCCAGTGATCTCCCCACTTGTAGCGTCTGAATCCAGAGGTGTAATAATTGTAAATGGTGGCGTGAAATCTGAAGCTCTTCCGCTTCGCTGTGCCGCTAGAGGAGGTTACAGAGAGCCAAACTTTAATGTGGGCCGTCCAAGCTTGATCGCACTCGCGTCGCACCCCGAACTGCCGCCTCCTCTTCGCAGTGACACTAATGTCTGATTTATATTCCACTGATTCTCCCAAAACAGTTGGTGTAAATGATGACTGCGTCGTGTAATGTAGCGCTGAATCAATTTCCAAACTTGTCCGTCCCCGCCGCACGGAGCGAGACAGAGACAATGATAGACCCACGGGGCGAATTAAGAGACTGTTAGTGTTGATACTTGCCGAGGTTTTTCTCTCTTTCATAGCAGGCACTAACTGGCGGTATGTGGTGTATTTCTCCGCCGCAGTGCTACTGGTTCACCTCACTGTAGAACACAGAGTCATGAACTGGCTCAGCACATGAACCAGATGGGCTTTTGTTAGGCTCACGGTTAGAAACTTTGCACAGTTTTAAATAGGTCAAGATGGACTCATGGCTGGAACATGTGAAGAGGAGAGTCAGAGTGTTGAGGGTGGAGAAACCAGGTGTGAGTGAGAGGGAGGATGATCATGATAGTTTAAGGTGGAAGAGGCTGACTTGCAGTGGCAACCTCTGTCTGCTGACCTGGACTGGTCATTGGAGACTGGTATCTCTGATGGTTATACATCTATGACTGGTCAGTCTCATGGACCAGTCGTCCCGAGGTTTCGTGCTCAGATGTACTGAATGTTTGCAGCGATGTTGACAATCTATAGTGACAGACTGGTCACTCTGAACAGATGAACCAGTTTCTTTGGATTGACCACTCAGTTTAACAGCTATAGACCGGTTTCTCTCACGTTCCTCAGCCGTGGACCAACTCCATCATCACCTGATGCTGAGCAGTGTGTCACCTGAGATCTTCCTCTCGTGGTGAGTGCATATATCCTCACAACAATAGGAAGCACACGCTTGGTTCCCGTCCTTATTTCTCTTTAAGCTTCAGCGATGGCGAGTCCTTGACCTTTGCTGAGGGGAACCCTGAACTTAAGTTGAGTAAAGAGTCAGCTCTGAATCCTGCATCCAACAGATCCAAGAGTGTGTTGCTTCACAAACTTCCCTGAGTCAGTATGAGGCGACGGCGCCCATGAGCATATTCAGAGTTGCAGCAGTGAAGTCATGTTTAATGAGGCAGGACAAGTCATAGAGTCAAGAGGCCCAGCATTTTTCCCTCCCTCCATCACAGCGAACGTGCAACCAAAAGGCCTGTTGAAGGCCTCCATAACAGCACATATGAAACAAACCACACACACTGGAGCTTGACAAGCTCATAAAGCATCATCTGTTTAAATGCCTTATGACAATGTAAGATTAATGACGGTTGAGCAGCAGCGATGGAGGAGGCACCTGCTCCTCAAAGGCCACCTCTAATCATTGTCATCTGGACTCCCCGCTGACACACTAACCTGCTGTTCCTCAGGAAAGGAGATCTGCCTCCCAGATCCTCAAACACTTTGCTAGGCCCCGCTGTATTACCTTCCTAATTCGGCCCAGATGTGATGTCCCCACTCTGCCATTCTGTTTTTCTTCCACCCGCTCTGCTTCATCTCATTCCCACCTGCTAGCTGACCCCAGGACCCGAGGCCCAGACTCTCATTTGGTTTCCCTCTCTCAAAGTAAAGTCCCGCTCTTTGAATTGCAGCATTCTTTTCTTGCCCCAGGCTGGAGGGTGTGTAGTGAAGTCTGCGCACTACAGAGAGCACTGTCACGGTCTCCCGTGCCTGTTCTTGTCTTCATAAGAATCTCCTTGTTCCCGGCTGAGTGGTCGGTCGTCCATGTTGATGGAAAATGATACTTTACTTGCTGACTGCTCGCACGTCTCCCACTGTGACCGTATCACACAGTAATGCAGGAGTATCAGCGCTTAAAGAGAGAGTTGAAATGTAAAAATACTACATTACTATCAAAGCTGTTAGCCGTGTGTCAGCTTGGTTTTTCTTTTTAGCTGAGCTAAGTGTAGCCCAGATGGTTTCCTGAAAACAAACGTTTCAATCACAGCTGGTGGTTTTTAAGCTATTTTTATGTTTTTAATTTGTCTGATGGAATGGTGGTTTTTTTTCCATAGTTCTGGGATAATAATAGTATTTTAATTAAAGTTAAAAAAATGTTTCCATTGTTATCAATCTGGATATGCAGCACATTATTTCTGGGAAAGTTGTCCCTTGTTTATGTTCCACTGGTGCTGGTCCTAATTTGAGTGTGTGTCTCAGAAGATGGGAGGAAACTGGAGTGTACAGAAACATGAGCAGCACATTCCAATGGTGACATTTAGCCATAAATTAGAACTACCAGTGTTACACATCGGTTTCAACAGAATAAAGCACTTCATGTCATCAGTTTCATTTGCTTTTTCCATGAGGTGACGGGTGATGTGGTTTCATGACACAGTATTGAAGGGTAGATGTTTCACGGAACAGTGTTCTGATATACATATGCCACCAAATGGCATTGCCTGCTGTAAAATGTTTGGACTTGAACAACTAATTCTGAGAAACCTCACATCATTTCCAAACCAAGAACGCCATCTAGTGGCCTCTGAAAATTAGGGCACTGTTTCATGATACCTCACCTACACATCACTAGTTACCGTTACTTTAGAGATATGTGTTTGTCTATAGACAAAATAATGAAAAAAATGGAAAATGGATTTCAATGTAGGACAATGATAAGTTAAAAAAAAAGAAAAATCACTACATGGGTGGGTGAGAGTGTTTTCTGTAAGACGCATATACGCTGCTAGATGATACAAGCCAGAAAAAAGTAATAAAAGGAAAATAAAAAGTGGTCAAAATGTCATGTCCGCACTTTGTCTATTTTGTCATTGTCTGTTCCGTGTTTCCTCATGCTTTTATTTTGGTTACTCCCGGTTGTTCCTGCGTTTCCTTTTCCTTCTTTCTGAGCGGTACAGCTGGCGTGCATTTGATGATCAAGCCTTCCACGGATATCAACCCCTCGACGCCAGATTGTGCTGCCAGATGGTTTCTTCTCGTTCCTCATGGTAAACTCTTTCAAGACTAGAACTATCCCGTTGCATTCCCTCCAATTCTCTGAAGCCTGTGCGTGCTCAAATTCCATTTCAGCCGCTTTCTTAGTTCCTCATTCTTCCTCGCTCCGTTTCTGTTTGTCCGTGTCTTTCCTCCTTCGCTATTTTACCTGCGTTTACCTCACTTTTCATTTTTCATTGACATAGTTATATCCTCGTGTGTGTTTTCCACCACTGAGCGTTTTTCGTTTATTGGGCCTCGTGAGCTTATCTTAGTGCGTTTGCGTTCTCGGCTTGATTCTAATTCTTTCTGTTTCAGGTTCTTCCCCAGCCCTTACGTGTATTTCCCAGCCAGCGTTCTGGTTCTGGCGCCTTTTGTTCTCCTGATTTGTTCGTCTGTATATTATCTCGTCATTGTTTATTAAACTCTTAAATTATTTGTGCCCGAGCCTTCTGTCGACCAGTACACTTTGCACTTGGGTCCAACTTTGAGTAGCCATGACAGAAAAGGTGTTTCTTTACGACGGCCAGGAGACGAGGAGCCATTTTGTCAGAGATGAACAGAACATGAACGTGTCTCTCTAAATCTGTGCAGACCAACATGTAAACAAATGTGAAATATGGATCTCATCTGCGATGGTTTGAAAAAAAAAAAAAAAAAAAATATATATATATATATATATATATATATATATATATATATAAATATATGCTCTTCTCAGTCCTGGTCACGTTTGGATGAGGAACACGTGCTGTTGCACCGGCTAAAAGAGCTGGACTTTAATTGGATTGCTTGGCTCCTCTGAGCTGATGGACAAGCTCGTCTCTCAGGGCCGCCAGCGTCTGTCTCCACTGGACGGGCCCCAGTAAATAATCTCTCTCCCCTTAATGCTTACCGTTAATTGTATGTTTTTTCCCCCTCCTTGTCAAGATACGGGGGTGGGGTGGGGGGGTAATTAAGACAATGCCTTCACTTTGGGCGGGTGGGGGGCGGGGTGTATCCCACCAGGACCGAGGCAGGTGCCTCTTACTGGAAGAGTCGGACTGACAAGACCTGCCAATCATGCTGGAGAGCTCTCCATGTTTCCAGCTCCGAGGTGCTCTATTCCCCTTTGTCCGTTTATCCCAAACACAGTTTTAAAAGGCTGTGGATTAAGCAGGTAGCAAACAGTCTGTCGGAGGGAATCGGCCGTCCCCAGTCTGCGTGAGCGTCGTCTGTCTGGGCCCATCTACAGCTGCTGGAAGGTTTTATCCCGCCATTGATTCACCAGCTTATCAGTGGGAATGTTGCTACAAACACGTGCCGCCGCCGCGCCGCTTTATTAAAAGCTGCAGTTGTGTTGATAAATGGTTCGAGACGGCAAACGCTTATTCCCACGGCGACGCGCTGAACAAACACATCAGCATTCTCAGGAAACTTTGGTTTTAAAATGTCAGTGTTTAAGCGTCGGAGCGTGCGCTGGTTAGGATTACTGAATCATCGGGGACTGAGAAGATGGACCCGGACACGTGTCAAACTCAAGGCCTGTGGGCCAAACAGGGCCCAGCAACCTTTTATGTGGCCAAGAGTTCTAGTTCATATAGTGACCTAGAAAACCCAGCAAATGTTTGTGCTTCAAGGGACTTCTGTTTTGGTGTTTGGTAAAGGAGGATAAATGCTAAAGCTAAAACGCTTAGTTTAGCATTCAGCTAATAAGAGACAAAATCAACAATGTTCATGTCATATTCCCTATTAAAGGAGTTCTAGTCATAGATAATATTTGTTCTTCCTGCGACTCACATTTCGCCCCTTCAGTTTGACCCACTTTTAGGGCTGCAACCACTAGTCGACTATAATCGAGTATTAAATTTCTCGCATATGGATTCATGAGTCGACTAGTGATGACATCACGACTCTCTTTTCCACAGCTTAGCACAATCACGGGTGAAATGGCTGCGGCTGGAAACGGTTTAAAACGGATGCGTCAAAGACTTAAGTCAGATGAAACATTTGCAAAACTTCAAAATCACGAACAAAATCCACGTTTCTATAAGAATTTAACCAAATAGTTACATAGAAATTTACATAGAATACAAATTTACATAGATTAAAAGGAAGAAAACAAACAAACATATGCCGACGAGTGGAGTAATAGTTTAGGTAGTGGGTGACTAGTTGACTATCAAAACACTGTACAATATCCTAAGTAGCAGTCCTTCTCCCAAGAAGGTGACGACTCTTCAGGTCGTCTCCTGGTGGGCATCATTTTCAACTTCATGAAGGGATTGTGACTCGGGGTTTGCTTCATGTTTGAAGCACTGTAATGGCTGTAATTCACTTCATCTTTCCATGAGCTAAGAGCTAGCACACGAGCTAAAGTCCTTCAGATGCTAACAAATGACTTGTTTTCGCTTCAATGGTTTTGGAGCTTAAACTTTAGTCACCTACTGTATATACTCATCCGGACTGAGCCCTACGTTGGGCACCAAATGCTGAAGTAGTGTGTCCTGCTGTGGGTGCCTTTTATTTTGAAAAAATGATTTTAAAAGTGACATTTAATAAGCCTAAAATCTGTTGTGTTTCTGGAGACCGAAGCCGAGACTGAGGTAGCCTTGCAACCACCCATGCGAGGAGATAAGTGAGCGGTTTCTTTTGCCGTCAAACACCACCAAACTCCCCCCAAAACATTTCCACCTAGCAGCGGCCGGCTGACCTCATGTCAGGCTCCTTCTTGGATGTGAATCTTATACCTGACCCGCAGGGCATTGTCAAACCCTGGAAAGCCATGCGGAGGGAGCTGCAGTATAATAACATAATCATGTGAAAGGAGCCTAATGGTTTTGGATTAAAAAAAAAGCGTGGCATCTCTTTAAACTTGCGGCTCATCTAGTCGACAGGCTGGAGAGAGATGCCAGCAGCTATTCTCTGTGGAGTGGGAAAGCAGGTCATGGAGTCACGGCCACTAAGAGCCGCTGTGCTATAGAGTGCCACTGACAGGCCGCGGTCTCATCTGGCTGCCTCGCCGAAATCTGCCCGCTGAATACAGCCGGCAGAAAAGATATCCTTGTATCGAACAGCACGTGTTGATGCTGCTGCCGCCGCTGAATCGGAATCTGTCTGGAATCTTCGTTTTTATTTTTGAAAAATGGGAAGCCCCACTCTGCGGCGAATGCGATACGGGGGATAAGTGAATGGAAGAGTGGGTTTGATTCCCGCCGCATCCCTCAGCCACTCGTCGCACACAGACAGGAAATGGACAGCCACTTTGGGGAAATCCAATTCGGCGGTGGTCCACTGTGGGAAAGATTGAATCATGTGGACATTTGAGGTGATTTAATGGTGTTAACATGCGCACGGCGCGGCTAAAGCTACACCGGCTGGAGATGATTGAGTTCAGCCTGGAAACAGTCACTTTTTCCTCCCGAGTCCATTTGACTGGACCGAACGGATGAACATTCTCAGGCGCTGTGAGAGTGATTCATTCTCTGGTTGGACTTGTGAAGTCCTCTGATCCACTTTCTCGGTGTTACGTCGCTGAAGCGCACCTTGTTTATTGATTCTCACTGGTCTTGTCATCGACTTGATCCTTTTAGTCCCAGTCAGCCCTGAAAGAATAGTCATTTCTGGAGAGTAAATTTGTGACATGTCCCGTCCCATTGACCCTGACAAACACTTTAAAACGTGATTTAAATTGCATGTACCCCAGATGAAGCCACTTTTGTTGCCATAGCACAGGCATGTATTATTCATCTGACCCTACATCTTGACATGTGCAGGTCTTATATCTCCAGTAATATCTGCTGCGTATCAGCTATCTTTGGAACTGCACTTCAACTTCTTCCACACACAATTTGTTGTCTTCCCCTGCCTTTTTCTTTGTTTAAATAGTATGTTTAAGAACTACATTTTCACTTTTTCTCAAAGTAAACTTGAAGTTCACAGTAATTCCGACCAACTTTACTTTGGTATTGTATCACATTTTGGTCATTAACTGTAGCTGACATCAACTCAGGACTATCGCCCAAGGCAGTTGAAAAACTGTATCGCAGGTTTTAAAAAAAGCAAAAGAAAGAAAATAAAGATGTGAGGCGTCTAACAGAGTCATGTAGCCATGCCAGCTCAAAAAGGCTAACGCTACAGGCTAAGCTACTAGTTTTACAATGGGTTGTTTACTTTATTTTGTACTGGTTTTGATCTCTACAAATGTTCACAGTAAGACAGTTAAAGTTAAAGGGTGCGATGTGATACGACACCTTAAGACGCAACATCTGCTAACACGTTAGCGTCCCTCCACTTTATATCTGTTTTTCGAGCAGAGAGACGAACAACGTCTGGTGCTTCATTTTAAAACTGCCTCAATGAACAGTGAGTATAAATGGTGGTGCACAGTCTCCTGCGGTGATGGACCCCAAAACAGTCATGATGTCATCAGGAAACGGTGACGTTGTTTATGGATGTAATGCATTTTGTATTTTCCCCCGCCAACCTTCCTCCATTAACATTTGTTATGTATCTCTGCTTGAAAAAATACGGCTCAAGGTTTCTTGGCTTCTGGTGTGGACGATAAATTCTCCAAAGACCTGTCGGATGTTTGACTCCGCCACTCCGCTCAAATTGAAATTTAAAAGTCACGTTCAGATATTGTAGTTCAGATATATATATATATATATATAAAACTAAACAAAACATCATATTTTATAATTTGTTTTTTAAATTTTGAATTATATTGATGACCCATAATATATTTTCAAAATAAAGACAATTAAATCTTTAAATTTGTTATAAATTAACCAAATATTTTCATACAAAAAAATAAATAAATAATTTCACCAAACTATCCATATAATATTATTGCATAACTAGAGAGACATTAAAGTACGCGACACAATGTGTTGGTTTTCTCAGTATAATTAAGGACAAAACATTTTCTTTTAAAGAAATGTTTTAGAAGGAAAAAGTCATTGTATTTCACACTGTACATTATCATGATTCAGAACCTGTTCATGTTAACATGTTACCTAATGTGTTTGTTATTTCTTCATTTCTCGATTGTCTTTATGCGTAAGGGACAGCCGGAATTTATTTATTTATCTAATGGTGAGGGTAAATTTACAACCGTACAGATGCTCCACTTTATAGCAAACCAGCATTTGAGTTTGTTTTCTTTCCAAGTCCCAGCTTGACAAGAGGTCAACGTTCTTGACCTCCTCACAGAGAAGTGGATCCAAGCGCGCTGAAAAGACGCGGCCTGTCTGCGCCTCAGTGTCTGCTCGCTGTTTAGTTAAACTTGGTGAAAGTGTTTGGCGGCGCTGCCTTCCACCCCGGCAGAGACGTGAACAATGTCCGCTCTCGCGTCAGCTCGCCCAGAGCGTGGGAGTGCTGCTATCTGGACACAAGCTTGAGCCGACTTTTTTTTTATTTTTTTTATCAACAACAACAACAACAACATCCTCCTCCTGGTCCTCACCAGACACATGTCCGCTCTCTCTTCTCTGTGCGAGCGCCGTAACCCTGATGAGCTGACCACATCCTTCCAATACTTCACAAGATAAATAATGGAACCCTCGATGGCCCTTGATGGACAAAAATTGCTCCTCCAGCTGCCACTTCGTCCTTTGCTTTGTTCTGGAGAGCGACGACAACAAATGGGCACGAAGACCAAGACAACACATTTCACCGTGATAACAGACATTACTGCGCCGCTGGGATGATCTGCGCCATTAGAGCCAGGCGCTGCGCAAACAGTCATAAAGAAGCCTTCAAAAGACATGAGATCTGAGCGAGAGAGGTTCATCCTGCAGGATGGCGTCAGCTGCTGCTGTGACTCCGGGTGGAGGTGGGCGCCTCCGCCAATAGGTGGCAGTGTTCCACCGCGCAAGAGAGCGCGCAGGAAGTTGGCGGAGTTGGAGGCAGAGCTGCGGATTTAATTAGACAGGAACAGATAGTCACATGTTCATTTCTCAGCTGCCTCTCGTCCGTTTCTCTACAGTCTGTCAGGGGAGAGGAAAAACCCGTTATTGTCCTGTTGTAACCTGGACATGCCAAAAGTGTCCGGACCTTGTTTCACACCTCCTGGAGGCGGCCATCGCAGCAGGTAGAGCTGTTTTCACTGGAGAGAGAGAGAGGGGCCACACTCTTGGGCCATTAAAAATGTACAAATATCGATGAATATTTCAAAAGTTTTTATTTCTCTAAGTGCCAACCACACCCCGCACCTCAAACAAAGACAGTTCCAGACTATATACAATAAATTTAAGGATGCAACTTTGTGATCTGAATGAGAATTTCATCCCCAGGGGAAAATGCATGTTGTTACAGTTGCGTGTTACAGCTGCAGTAAAAAAAAAAAAAAAAAAAAAAACAAAAAAAAAAACAATAATAAATACAAATATAAGGTTTGTTAATTTAATTAAAAAAAAAAAAAAAATTAAGCGTTACCAGATATAGATAATTGGACTTTTAATACAGTACAAACTAAACTTAAAAAAAATCTTTTCTTGAAATAAAATAAATAAATAAAATCAAATAAATAATTCTTATCCATTTTATTATCCACTTTTGATCTGATGGTCAATAAGAAATAAAGGTGGTGTGTAACAGGAGAGGAGGACGAGAACCAATCAGGTTCATGGATTCGGTGAATGAGGACAGGAACTAGATCGATGGAGGGAAGAGCAAGAGAGGTGAGGGTGAGGACCTCAACAAACTTTCATTCTGCACATGGTTTTGCCACCATGATCGAGCAACTACAACACTGTGCTCAGCAGTGAACAGATATCTTTCTCTGAAGTTTTTCAACAGGTGAAAAATGTATAAGAGACATTATAGTTTCTCATGCTGCAACAATAGAAAATACATCATACAGCCTGATGAAATTAAATGTATAAGTGACAAGCTAAACATTGAGCGTCACCTCGAAACACATGCGTCACAAGTTATCCTCCAAACTTTTCACAGTCGGAAATGAAATTACTAATTTAACTTCATATAATATATGGGAAACTTGCTGAGAAACTGTGTCCCATCAAGCTAAAATTTCTGCGCACTAGACGCCATTTTTGTTGTGTCGTAGGAGCGTATATGACTTTCCTTTCTTGCTTGAGTTATTTTTGGACTAAACCCTTGTCAGAAAAGTGAGTGAGAGCTTAACAAAAGCGACAAATGTTCATTGCCTCGTAATTTTCGCCGAAGTCAGGCTGGGAGGCAGCATGTTGATGTACAGGTGTTTCAATGGAGTGAAAAGTTTTCCTTCCCTATATTCCTGGGTCTGCCGTGGAAGACAGAACATGTCACTCAGTATGGAATTTAAAAGAACGTGTAGCGGGTTGCTATTTGACGCCTAGAGAGTGAGGACGTGTTCTGTGACAGATCTGTGTGGGCTGCTGCTGGTTAGTCTATATGTCAAGTGGAACTCATGACACTGCATCACTGAAACTTGAAACACAACAAAAAAGAGCAAAAGAGAGCAGTAGCTATATCGTGATAATGTTTTGACTCCTTCATCTTATAGCTAGACGGTCGGTACGGTCCACTGTTAATGAGCACGACAAGAGTGTTCTGAGAATGGCCAGGACTCCGAGTCAAAAGGACGGTCCTGCGAGTGATTGTAGAAGAGAGAGTGTCCTGGCCCAACCACTGACCTTCACATCCATATTAAAGGCAAGGTGTCACTGCATGCAAATGAGGAGGAGCCGCGCTAATGAACCCCGCCATGGATCTACACACACACACGCACGCACGCGCAGGCACGTCAGCGCTAGCTGCGCCACGAAAGCTGCGTCTGGCCGAGCGCCAGCGTCAGAGGCTGAGCCGGAGTCAGCCGCCGTCCGATAGGGGCCTTTATTGTGTTGTGACAGACAGAGAGGAGGATCAGACGGCGCGGAGATACGGCCGTCCCTTTCCTCCTTCATTAAAGAAAGGATCAATTAACAGTGATGAAAACCGCGGCGGCGCGCTGACGAGCCGATAGGCCAGTCACGCCTTGAAATGCAGAGTAGTTTGGCATGTTTTATCTCTCCAAACTTAATTGCAATTTTCCAGAGGGAATGACGCGATCAAAATGGCGGCGTGAAATTAGCTCCACATGAGTATTTATTTGATGCATTTCGCTCCTGTGATTTTTTTTTTTCAACTCCAGCGTTGTATCTGTGTTAGAAAGAGGGCCACCATCGAGCAATTTACTTTCCCCGCCGCTCGCTTTTATCACACTAATTCGCGACTCCGACTCCTAGCCGTTAGCTTTTGCTGAGTCGGTGAAAGAAAAGTGATGTGGCCGCGCTGGCCAAACCGTGCCAGATGTAGGCGGTTATACAACACCGGGGCTTTCATGAATTCATTTGCATACGAGGGATTTCACGGGCCGCACATGGCGCCGCCACTTCACGGCGGAGTCGAGGTAATAATGACCTCGGAGCAGATGAGAAGAACAAAGGTTTGACGGCGCACTTGTGAGGACGGCAGGAATTAAACACACGTGTGTCGGAATGTGATGAATTCATGGAGGAAACAGCTTCTGTTTCCAGTACCAGGCAGACTCCAATGATTTGTTAGCATTTCTGCTGTGTTAGCCTTTAGCTTGCTTCATGCTTCGGTCGATTAAACGGAGCAAATTGGAAAGAAAAACAATCTAATAATACATTCTAAAACCAGATAAATTCATAGCAGCTTTGTCTGGTTTATATCATCTCATTTATTATTCATACTTTTTGAACATATATTCATGTGAAATGCAAATACAAAAACGATTTTTAAAACACATATTAAGAAAAAGGGTTTATCAAGAGATGTCATAAAAACCAGCCAAAAATCCAGAAGCTTTAACAAATGCAGAGACAAACAGTCTTGTCATGTTATACTTTGATGTGGCTGATCCGAGTGCCTTGTTCTTATTTATGAAAGTAGTAATGTAACACGACAAAGTCAAGTCGCACCGGTGGTCTTTAGAATGTTATCACACGCTTGTTTTTAATAATTTATCCGGTTATTATAACAATATTAGTCAAGATTAAACAGGCACACACATGCTCATTACCTTGGGAACACAGTCTACCAAAAGCTCATTTCCTGCCGAGGAAGCCTGCCTAACCCCGATTGACCCGCAGATATTCCCATTACCATGGCCGATGTTTAAGGGAAAGCTTATTGAGCCGGAGCTCAGCTGGAACACCCACCGCTGATTTATGAGCTGCAGACCACTCTGCTCTTTAATGGTCATCTGTTTGTTTAGTTGTCGTCGCCCTCACCAATCATATCAGAAACAAGGAAACAGGAAGTGTTATTCAAATGGGACAAACACCAGAGAGGGCGGAGAGCAGAGGCGAAAACCAGGCGCAGAATTAGCAAAAGAATTTGAAAGAGCCAAGAGCTATTCACCTTTATTAGGGCGGTTAATAAATAAGAAATAATGGAGACATTTAAATACAATGCCTATTTTTATAAGTCCTGAATGTATTAGGTAAATACATGAAGTGAAAACAATGAGACACATTTCACTTGAGTCCTACAATTCAGAATTTTCCCTCACTGCATTTTCATGAAGCATCTGTCATGTTTAACTGATCATAGAGCTACGACTGTTGCAGTGCATTATGGAACTTGGAGACTGAGCAATGATTTTACTGAAGTCTCATGTGGTGTAGAACATTGTCCAATGTAATTTCAGGTTTGAGAGTTTGTATTTCTGTCCGTCCCAGTGGCTGTTGTAGTGTCCTTGGCCAATACACTTCTGTTTGTGTCAATGTTTCTGACCATTGGCTTCTGTAAAAGCACTTGGGAAACATAAGACGTCTGTATGAATGTAAGTTAATAATGTTGTTCTTAGTCTTCGTCTTTTCTAATGATAACTTATGACGGCTATTATGATTATTATTGTTATTATTATTGTTGTTGTTATTATTGTTGACCATATATGTATTGTAAACTGTATTTATTTATTGGCTCTGCTAATGAAAGATCAATATTACAGAGAGTTTACAAGATTTATTTAAATACAGAATAGAAAAAGAATAGCATCCAAAGGTGTTCCAGTTTTGAAATATGTGCAACATTCTTGACATTATTTCTGAATGATAATTGTGACTGTGTTCTGTGACACCCAGTAGCTCAGACTTCAATATCACCATTGCATGCATCTGTATTTCAAATGGGATTTGAAAGGCTAATGTATCAAATCTATGTCATGTCAGCTGTTTTTTCAGTATTGACTGGTTATTAATGAAGTTATTAACAACAATAATAACGTGGTGTCGGCTCATCTGCTTGTGGCAACAACAACAAAAAGCCAAAACAAACAAGAATGAATTGACTCCTCTATGTGACTTTGGTTCCTTCTTTTTGTTTCTATCTTTTTCCAAGCTTTGGTAAAGAAGGTTGATGGAGGTTTGCCACCTCAGGAGCTCAGTTCTGACACCACTTGACTGCAGCACTCGTCGTGGCACCTCAGCACCTCATGATCTCAGCCAATCCAGAGTGATAATTTAGGTCAAAAGCATGGAGTGAAAGTCACAGAGGTCTGCGCTGCCTCAGTGCCTTTACAGTCAATATGCCACTTTTACACTTGTGTCTTGATGAAAGATTAATCTCAGACTCTCTAAGAGAAAACACACTCATATGAAAATAAACAGGCATGTTGAACGAGTCTCAGTCAGCAGCCAGAATTATGAAGTCAGAGAGTGAAATTAGACATGGTCCTACTTGACTCCTGGAGGCACATTTCTTCACGTTCAGGCATGGTTCCACTCAAACGATCCACTGGAGTCTTTCAAAATCCACCCCGCTGAGATAAAGCCAGTCCACCTCCATCCCTCTGACACTTCCCGTTACAAGAAGCAGCCGTAAACTGTACATGACTGTAACCTCGCTGCTTCTTCTAGCGGTAAATGACCATTATGCATAACAAGGATCCGGAGATCTATCCGTGTCAGTAATGCTGCGAGATGGAGGGAAAGCCTAAGTGAGTCTGTCATGGTAATTATGGTGGAGAGTTGAGGACTATCAGGTCTTCGACTCGCTCGCTGCCAGTCTGATCCATCCTGAGCATGAAGAGTCTCCTGTGAGCCGCAGGGGGAAATTGAAAAGATGCACTTATCTGGCTAATAGCAATAACCCAGGAAAATCACATGCATTTTATGGCGAGGAATGACTGTGTTTGAGCTTGTGTGTGTGCAGTTGTGCGGAGTGACCCTGCTGCAGAGGAGGTGCGCTGACTGGTAAAGACATGCACATCCACAACAAGTCGGGTGAAAGTGTGTTAAAATCGGGAGCCCAGACTGTTCAAATATAAGTTTAATCCTGATAGAGATAAACCAACATTGTTCAGCAATTGAAGGAAACACAGTGTTTCCAGCACCACATTTATACACTGAATTTTTATTCTACCAGATGTTTGCCTTGCTTTCCAGGGTGTCCCAGTCCTCCAGATTATGTATGTGGTCAGGCAATAACTCTTACTATTTTTGAAAACATGAGTCACTGCTCCATCTACAGAGCTGGATAAGAGCTAACATGGCTCACTTGTTCAGCTAACTCGAGCATGTCTTTGTAGAAATGGACACCTCAGTAACATTTTCTTGGATGTGACACATGTCCTTCTTTCGCCTTGATCTCCTTTTGGATATCTGTGATTAGAATTCTTGATGTAATTGATGCCCCTAGTCTGGTTCTCTTGAGGATTCTGCTGCAATAGGCAGCTGGTACCTGCTACAGTTTTCCTCTTGTGTTCTTGTGAAGGAAGCAAAACCTGTTGAGTGAGTAAGAGCCAAATACTGCTGCTACTGTATGTAACATCCTAAATAGTGATGGGCAGATGAGGTTTCGTGAAACAGTGTGCTGATTTCCAGAGGCCACCGGATGGCGCTGTCTGCTGTGTGCTTGGATGCTTCGATTTGAATAACTAATTGAATGAAACCTCACATCATTTCTAAACCAATAGCGCCATCTAGTGGCCTCTGAAAATGAGGACGCTGTTTCATCAATCATGATACCTCATCTGCACATCACTCATCGTGAGTATGAGATTTAGCCTCGATACAAACATCCTGATTTCTGCTCTCGTAACCGTCAAGTTCTGCTCCATTTTATTGCTTTGTTTTCTTTAAATTCTTCGCGCTTATGTACAATTATTTACAAATACTTCATGTCCCTGCTCAGGTAGCAGATTCAGTTTTGAAAACTGTAAAAATGTACTTCATGTTTTTGCAAGGATTGCGACCATTCATTAATTCCCCACGACTTATCCAAGGTTGGTTCGCGGGGGCAGCACCTAGGGTGAAGACACCTGAACTTGTCTCTTCCTAAAAACGTAGCCCAGTTCTCTAGAGGACTTCTGAGGCCTTCTCTGCATTGCTTTTGTGCTTTCCTTGCAATGCCAGCTGAAGCTGAGAAACATGAGATATTGGGCAGTTTTCTTCAGCAGGACCCCCTAACATTTCCAGCACAAGTGCCTGTGTAGTGCCCTGATCGTAGTGGCATCATGCAGGATTTCATGAATGACAGTTCTCTCAGCTGCCCACAGCTTTAAGAAATGGAGAGTTGTTGGCAAAATTTGCCCCTCAGATTGCAGGAAATGTGCGCAATGTCTCTTCCTAAAAACCTAGTCCAGTTCTCTAGAGGACTTCTGAGGCCTTCTCTGGCTCACCATGAGACACAGACACTACAACGTCCTCCTAGTTGAACCTCACCTTCCGTCCTGCAACTGGAGTGCAGCACAGATTCGTGCGCTTTTACGTCCGCAACCCTCATCAAACTTCAGAAAATACTTCAAAGATGAATGTACTTAAAGAGCTGTGCGGAAGCGGTACGGTAGTGAAGCGTGCATCGCTTCGTTCAAGCCACGAAATACACAATTGATAACTCTGCCATGGTACCTGGTTGAAATCTGGGGTAAGTGTGTTGTGAATATGTTTAGTATTATTTTAACAAATTTAAAGAATGAACAACAACATTTTTCTCTCGTGATACTTGATACTTGCCTATAGTTTTGAGCCAATAATGAAAGTAATTCACATTAAACATATATTGAACATTAAAAAAAGAAAATCACAGCGATTGTTGTCTACTTCTGGTCAAGTTGTTTTCTTTAGCTATTTCACTCTCACCATTTTGGAGTGCGCCTCTAGATGTCACTGGATTTAACTGGCTGCAGCGTCCATCCTCCGTGATGGCTCTTGTAGGCCATTATCTCCAGCATATAAGTTACCGAAATGAGAGTGGGAAACCAGAGCGCAGCTGCAAATGGAAGGACGCCGAGCGCGGACATCAGCGCTGTGGCCGAGACGTTTTACAGTCATTTATCTGAAAATGGCGACATAATGCAATAACATTTGGGAAGTAACTGTTGTGATTGGGATGGGATGGTCTGCCGAGCTGCAGTTACATGCTGAAAACACAATATTAGCCGCCATCATTTGAGGGAACGGGGATTCAGTTTCAGGGTTTTTTGGCGGAAAATCCAATTAGCCCGCCAGACATGCAATTTGTGTTTTGGTTTAGTCACAGGATGAGTTGTTAAGTGGCTCATTTGTGTCACGTAGCAACAAAAGAAAAACTGAAGAATACTTGTCTGTTTAAGTACTAGGGCTGGGATTCGATTAAAAATATTTATCTAATTTATTAGAGAATTTGTGATGAATTAATCTCAATTAATCACAGTTATTATATACAGAATATTTGCCACAAGAATCCACATGTTTCAATGTGAATGAATTTGGTATATTACTGGATCAAATGATGGACCCATACATTTAAACAACAAAATATCTGTTTATTTTGCATCAGTTTGACAATAGCACAATAAATCACGATGGTGGCTATATTCAAGTTTTTATATGATCTTATTGAAACTAAAGCTCTTTTAATGTCTTGAAAATATTTGTGTAAGAATTTCAATTTTATAGGAATTTCAAGTACATTCAGAGTAGTGGAAACCCTGTTCACAGTGTAGTGAAAAACATCCCTGAACAAAAGCAAACAGATGCTGTTGTTTGCTTTTGTTCAGGGATTCCTCCATGTTTGTTGTTGTTGTTATCATCCCAGCTGCGGCGTGTCTCCTGCACTGACAAAGGTTCCCTGTTGTGTGCAGAGCAAACTGTTCAATTAGATTAAAACGATTAAATGCGATCAAAATATTTTATCGCAAATTAACTCCTTAAAGTCCCTCCACTAACTCAAGTACACGAGGGCTGGGCGAGCTGGTCGGCACCTGCACTTTGAATAAAACATTTCCATTAAAGAGGCTCATTACAGTATCGATAAACACGGCTGAGTTAAAGTTAGTCAGCGTGGAGGCTCCGCGGTGAGCGCATTGTTCCTCGGCAGCTAAATCATATCAGATGGACTATTGACAGGAGGCTGTCAATAACCCGGCCCTGGGAGGGTTGGCGGTTTGCACGCGGACTGATTGACTGTTTCTTAATAGACACATAATTGGTGACAAAGACCTTCCAATGAAGTGTCATTTGCCAGAGCATTTGTGATAATTCACAGCCTGTCTCATTTTCTGTTGGACGCCGTCCTAAAGCAGGCGCCGCGGTGGCGGCGGCGACAAACACTCGACACGAGGAAATGTAGAATATTCCCAGCCGGAGCCAAAATCCCAATCAGCGCAAGACAAACAAATCAGATAGTATGGAATGAGTGGATGGAAAACATGGAGCGTCCAATATGGAGCTCCTCAAACTTTGACCCCGTCCAGCGTTATTCATTGGCAGTAATATCACCAGCTATTTCCTCTGATTCCCGCCTGTGGACAATGTTGATGGATAGTCATTTTCACGTGGCACTTTTGTTGCCTGGTGCAGGCCGTGCCGTCAGACATCACCATTACGGCCCTCCACGGGGGGAGGGTGGGGGGCGGGCGGAGGGGGGTGTTAGCAGCTGGCTGGTGTGATTGCGACGGACGGCCGACATGTATCGGAAAGGGCAAAAGGGAGAAAACACCCCCGTGATCTCGCTGCATTTGGAGACGTCTCCGCCTTCAAAAGCAGCTGCTGGGAGGATTTTTAACATCTATTAATGCAGAATTACTCCAATTACAAGGCGTCTTTGCAGCGCGGCCCCCTTCCCCGGCCTGCGCCAGATAGCGCGCACCTCTGGGAGCCAATCGCAGCTCTCCCAGCCACTGGCAGCAGATGTAAGCAATTTACTTCTGATTTCTTCATATTCGGTGTGAGACGAGCTCCTGGTGACCCGCGACCCCGGAGCCTGCAGGATTCTAACCCTATCAAATTAAAGCTCTCTGCTCACTTATTCCCCAGCGCTCCTCTGGTGCTAAGCAGCCATCTCGCTGCATAGCAACGGCGGGCGGGCGTGCTCGCTCATGCGCTCGGCCTCATCAGCCGCTATTAGGGAAAATATACAGTGCTCTAATTGGATGAGATGCAGCTAAGGAAGTGCAGTTAAAGGTCGTCCTCCAGCGTGCGCCTCCTGCTCTTCAGAATCATTTCTGTGTCCTCTGTCTTTGGGAGCTGTTAAACAACAGGGCCAAAGTTCCAAGCCTCCCCCCCCCCACCGTGATGAGCAACGGGTCCGGCCAATCCTGTAAGCAACATGGCAGGGCCCTGACTGGTGCGGCCCCGTGTCAACTGCACATCCGCCCCGCGCTCCGTCTCCGCACCGTCCCGCGGCCTCTGCCGCAACCTTGTCGTTATCCAATCGCACACAATTGCCAAAGGTTAAGAAAAGAACAGCCTCCGTTCTAATAAGGAGTCATTAGCTCTGTTGGAAATCATATCTGATACGGAAGAAAGTTCAAGTGCTAATGCTACAACTGCTAATAAAACCTGCTGAATCGGAACTTTGCTATGTCTCTCAAAGACTCGCAGAACTTAGTGGAGTCTGATATAGCAACCGCAGACCTATTGCTGGGTCTGTCAAAGTTGTTGAACCGGTCTGTGACACCTGGTTGAAATGGGGAGCATCAATATTCGCTAGCTAGCTATTGTGACTCTATCTATATCAAGATATAAACCTTGAAGATAATAATATCGCAATGAGCGTTCAAGACGCTACGAAATCAACATCAATGTCCTCGGCTTGTCTCGGGTGTAAAGCTAAAGCAGAGGCAAACATCACTTTTGTGCTTTCTTTGCAACGTCAGCTGAAGCTGAGAAACATGAGATATTGACAGTTTTCTTCAGCCGGACCCCCTAACATTCCCAGCACTAGTGCCTGTGTAGTGCCCTGATCGTAGTGGCATCATACAGGTTTTCATGAATGACAGTTCCCTCCCCTCAAATGTCACTGAATTAGAGCTATGCTGCCTTCATGTTCCCACGGCTTTAAGAAATTTACTCCTGATTTCTTCATATTCACATCTGGAGAGTTGTTGGCAAAATTTGCTCCTCAGAATGCAGGAAATGTGTGAGGCCCTGAGCAACGGCTAAAGCCAGCAAAAGGCTGACATACGACTTTCGATTCGGATTTTTAAAAATAAAGCTTTTTATTTAAAACAAACAAACAGAAAACTGTAGTCTTCTCCTAAACTTCAGTACAGTCATATCTTATTTACTGTATATCCACATGTCCAGTGTAAATGTCGATGTGAAATTGTGTCCTTAATGTTCTGCTCCAATATTCGCTAAGCCTCATACCCGCCACTCATGGCACTTACAGTACATGTCATTACATGTACATGTAAACGAATTAAAAACATCAACACGTTTCCTTGAATAGAAGAACTCTTCAAAAGCTATCAACCAGTGACAAGAATTCACCAACACATATGCTACGCCATGGCTCACATATGTATGTGGTGTAGTGTCACTTAAACCATGTACTGCACCATGACTCACGATCATTGATGTCTATATTACGGCAAGCATGTGGACCAGGTCATGGACATGAACTGCATCTTCAATGAATTAAACAAACAAGTCTTATAGTGAGCAACAATTTCTTTGCTGTTTTGAATAGTGCCCTAAAACATTATAAATATAAACAGAATAAATAGTTTCGTTGTACAACGTGTCACGGACTGTTTAACGCATTTCAGCAGTCATTCGCTGTAAATCCATCATGTGATGCATGGCCCTCTGAAGTCGCCGACCACTTCATTTCACTTTAGGTCACTTCACCTGCTTGTAATGCAACTATTATGGCCACGAGGACTTTCTCTTTGAGTCATAACATCTCTTTCTCAGGGTCTTTCGCGGTCTTACAAATGACAATTTCTTTGCTTGGTTGTGCAGATTTGGAATCATCCTTGTGACACTTCTTCGAGTGGACGTCTTGTGTGGCGTTGTTTATTGATTTATTGATAGATTATTATGCCTCTTAAAATATTCAATTAATTAAACAAGTCAAAACCGTGTAATGAAAATTTCTTTATTATTTGAACTGTTTTTTTTGCAAATTTGAAACCCAAGTCACTGAGGTTATATAATCAAAATCTGATGATCTCAAAATAAACTCGAACAACAGTCAGTGAATCGTTCAGCAGATATTGAAGGCCTGATGGTGTTCTGGTGCTCTGCATCCAGGAAGTCTTTTCATTCCACAGGGTGAGGAGAAAGCGTTGATGGCCGGGCTTCCCCTTGCTTGGCGGAGGTCTGCACTTTCACAGTGCTTTTCTAGCATGTTTAAATGATGCTAACTAGTTCTATTGTCTATAGTTGTGTTTGTATTTGTATCAGAAGGTACTGTATGTCCTTTCAGTTTATGAAAAAGAAGAATTGACATCCATGTAAAAGTTGAACTGAGATGGCACATTTCTATAACAGTAAAAGAACCAATTTTAAAGTTGTTTGGTTTCTTATATTGAATTTTATCTTCCTACAAGATTTCCCAAAGAGCTCTGTGACACGTTCAAGGTTTTTGCTGAACGTAACCTTTAATTGTTCATCCAGACGCATTGTTATGGTTGTAAATTCAACCATTGTTTTTTTTTTGTTTCCTAAAGTTGCTGTAAAACTTTTTTTTTCTCCACATGTGTATAACCTCCCCCTCAGTTCACCAGTGTCACGCTCACACTCTGAATAAAAACACATGCAAAGTTGTAGTTTTTTTCAGATTCTGCCACTATCGAACACGGACTGTGAAGCTCTTTCAGAGTAAATGCTGCAGTTTTGTGTGGACTCCACAGCGGTGGGGGATTTTGGAGGCTCCCCGTCTGCCAATTTTACAGCTGGAAGGGCAAAGGCCCTTTGAGCTCCACTGGAAAACTGAGAGACATTGAGGGAATGAGCGGGCCGGCCCTGAGTCCCACAGCTTCTCCCACCTTTTGTCCAGCCTGAAAGGCCTCAGTGCCTGCAACGCATCACTTGACGGCCAGTGTTTGCAGTGGGGAGACCTGATTAAAGGAGGCGAGACGTACACATACACAGCCTGAGCCTATCAATGACTCCCACAACCCCCCAAGACACTGTATTTGTCCTTGCAGCTCGACTGCTCCGAGTGAATGCTGCCGTTCATTGATCTTTGTCTGATAAAGCCGCCGGCGTGGTGTGCACGCCGCCTTATGGCTCTCATTCCACTCAGCCGAGTCCATTTCAGTGAGCTGTGGTTGAGCTAATGTGGGACATGCTGCGCCAGTCACGGCCTTTGGGACTCGGCCTAAGTGATGTGTGTTGTGATGCTTCTCCCTGAAATTCTCCAGCACCGTCCTCTTTGAAACACTTCCACTCTTCTTGACTGTTTGGAGCCCCTCGCTCTGGAAATCTAGGCCAGTGGAACGAAACTCAGATTGGTACACACATTCATAATTCATGCCTTCAATCGTCCCCCGGGAGCCAAAGATTGGACAACTTTTTACACGGAAGTTTCGAGGAACAAAATCAATGGTGTCAGCTGATACACTTGTTTTAAATGATGTTGCAGTGGAGTGATTCAGCTTTGTTAAATGTTGCGCAGCCATCAAGGGGCCCATGTTAAGTCATAAACGGAGACAGGAAACCGTTTTAAGTGGTCCTGGTTCTGCTCCTCCTGACCAAGACAGTTCACAACCTGCAGTCCACAATGCAACCCATTTACCACCACGCAGCCCCTCTATTGAAGGATAGCACAGTGTTTGACATTTGCTTCAGTGAGACTTGAATTTGTATTGTTTTAGGTGATGTTGTTTCGCTCTTGGGATTGAACAAAACAACTCTCACTTTCTTGAACTCTCTCATACATGTAGTTTCAGCTCAGCAGCCCATCAGTTTAATAGGTTTCAGAGTTTTCCATCAGCCACAACACTGTTGTTGTTAAGACCCTCTGGCCCAAGAATGAGTCGAGACCAAGACCGGGGCATAAAAAGACCGAGTCCAAGACCAAGACTTTGAGGACCCGAGACCGATTTGTAAGCCAAACCAATGAGGGGGGACGTGACTGCGACCAAACAGAATGCAGAACAGACCACCAGTTTGTTCAAACTGTATACAGTATACAGAACCACGAGTGTATCAGACACATGCATGTCTCACTGCACTGTCATGTTTGTTCACAATAAGTCAAGAATTGAAATGCTTTCATTGGAACAAACTAGTTTTGTATTCACTTGGGTCTTGATCTTGGTCTCACCCCCGTCGTTGGTCTCGGCCCATGTCTTAGTCACCACAACATCTCTTAATGCTGCGGTCGTGGTCTCGACTTGGTCCCAGATCAGGAGGTCCCGACTACAACACTGCTCAAATATGATAAATGATTTTCAATTCTAAGCAAGTGACTTGATTTTTTTCCAAATGCAAACACTGATATTTGGAAGTTGATCAGCTTCTCTTGAGCATGTAGCATCAACTCCCCATTCCTCGTGCCTTTAAGTTTGGCCTCACTGACTTTGTCTTCAAACCTTTCTTTCAACTCATTTCTGACCTTCATCATGGCACTGTCCACTACTGTCCCATAACACCACCAAACCCGTGTCTTCCCCCCCCCTTGAGAGCAGCTCCTGTGGGGTCTTTCTCCAACCTGGACCTCCTTTTTCTTGGATAAAACGCCATGATGTAATTTTTCCAAAAATGAGCTTGTGTTGTCAAGCTAAAGAAACCCAGGAAAACACAGGCAGCTCATTTCTTTGGTGTCCTTGAAGGCAGGGCCTGGTAGATACTGCATTATAAGCGACCCCTGTGAGAGGATCTTCGGGGTTGAGGTGATGACACACCGCTATATCGACTGATGTTGCGTTAAGATTCATTTTCCAACCCGAGCAGATTGCTCATAAACAAGTGTTTTGACAGTGGAATACCTGCCTCTCTATTAAATGCTGGTGTCTTTGCTTTGTGATTGCTGAGCAAACACTCCTGTCTGGATATCTGACAGATGCAGTTTGAGGTGTATTGGCTTAGACCCGCTGCCTGTCACCTTTCACATCTCAATGAGTCCAGAGGTGACCCCGCCGGTGCCTCCCACCTCCACGCGTTATTGGTCCTAACACAATCAAATGCACGTTCAGCACTCGGGGGTCGACAGCAGTGGTCACCGCGCTGCCCTGCTGCGACCTTTAGCACCTGAACCATGACCCTCATTTACAAGCGGGTCAACTCTTCAACAACTGAATTTACAAAGGGTCAGCTCCGAGCTCTCAATACAAAGGAGTCCTAAAAAGAAGGCAGCTCTTAATCGAATAGTGTCCTAATGGTGGATACATGACTGCACATCAGCGGCCGCAGAGCAGGGTCACCACCCAGGTGAGGGAACGTCAACACTTCCAATCAGCTGGAATTTACACACACATATGCATGTTAGAGGTCAATGGTCACAGCAGCTGCTTCCCGTTTAATGGTGAATTTGAAATCAAGTGGCATCACCACTGACTCAGACTTTTGTTGAAGAAAAAACCAATCTGAAAAAAAGGTCAAAATTCAATGGACCTATGTGTGAGTTCTGACACAAGCACAAGGCTCAACTATACAATGACTTTAAGTGACAGGACGCTTGTCCCAGATGGCCATAAATAAGTCCGTATATACACTAGTGTCACCCATGGAAAGTGACGTGACAATTTGATTTGAAATGAAAAATATCTGACTCAGCAACATGTTGAACAAAGCAGGGATTGGAGCAGCAAAAATACTTTCAATAATGCCTATTAAGTCTCATGAAACTTGGGACCACAAGGGCATGACTCTCAATCTTCCACGTTGCTGTTCAAAAGTTAAAATAAAGCCCAGAATAGATATGAAGCATAAGCTCATCTTGTTCTCTTCTGCTTTTTCCACTGGAGCCTCGTGGGGATGGAACTGATCCCAGCTGCTTGGGACACCCTGAACAGCTCACCACACCCATATAGACCATTGCTTATCCCATAGTCAAGTTTGTGATAATTCTAGTGAAATACATTTGCAACTTTTCAAGATATTTTTCTAACACAGAGAATACCAGCAGTTACAACACTGTTTTCCACTGTTTTAGAATTTGGTTCACTGGGTTTACTGGCAGCAGAAATGCAACACAAATCCATTGATATCTGTGTTTATTTGTCTGGATGAACTGACATTGAAATGACATCACATCAGCAAGGTACTTTGAAAAGTTGTTATCAAAGTCTGGATCACTTTATGAAAATAGAAATAATCATCACAAATGTTATCAACTCTTTAAATAGGGCCACATTCTAGTCACTAGAGCACTGTCTCTCTCTCTCAATTCCTTGTCTTTATCCAGAAAGATCTGAGATGTGGCCGCACACAGGCCTCCATTGTTGTGGACTGGAACAGAACCCGTATTGCTGGGACGTCTCAATAAAAGTAAAAACACGGGTCTCCCTTCTGTGACCTCCCGACTTCTCCACATTACTGAAATATGTCGGGCATAATGCACCGTTTTATGGTTAATCAGATTCCCACAGCAGAGGGGAGTCAGGGCGCGCGCGTGGGAACATCTGCCTCATGCTCCACTCCCGTTTTATGTCGGAGAAGTTTTAAGACTCATGATGTGTGACTGGCATGAGTGACAGAAGGTAATAAGATGTGTGCTTTTTTGTTACAAGGCCTACAAGGACAGGTAAACACGGGTTCTGGAGCTGAATCTGGTGGGAAACAAACTCTTCAATATCCTCTCCAGTGACTCCAAGGTTTGCCAAGGTTTTCTATCCAGTAGTTTTCTGTAGCGCTTGCTGAAGACAACAAAGGCTCCCGTCGTGACTTGACTCTCATTTGCTCTCTCACTCCGGACTCCCAGTGGTGTCATGGGTGTGTCACAGGCATCAGAGCCATAGGTGTCAGTTTAGGGGGAGACGGGGGATGTGCCCCCCCTCACTTCTCTGCCAAGGCTCATTTTGTCCCCGCCACACACAAATGTTGTAAGCCATCGTAACCGTGGTTATTTTCAGTCGTACAGAAACTTCTGACACTCATGAATGCACCGTTCGTTCGCATCCGAGATACATAGCTCAGCGCTTTACCCAAGAGAGAGAAAGTAATCGAGCAGCAAAAGCAAATCAGAGCAATGACATGTAAAATATACATATTCCTTGTTCATTTCATTCCGATCAGCTCAAGTATTATGCAGAGGTAGCCTGATCTACGGTGGCCAGCAGTGGACAAAAAGTATAGCACTTAATAAGCCTGTGTCACAGACGATTCTATAGTATCTGAAGTAAAACCCATTATAATCACTGTCCCCACCACTTCTCAAAACAAATGGTCAAAGCCCCTTTTCCGACCCCTTCAGTTCCCCAAGTTACGGATCCTAAAAAATGGTTTGAGTCAAGTCAAATTTTTCGACCGTTTTTGTGGAAAAAAAAAAGTCAAAAGTGAAATGAGGGGCCTCACCAGCACTGACCTGTGCCTCGGTGGAAACGCACTATACGTGCCAGAGTAAGGTGCTTGCGACGGTAGAGAATGTGGAATGAAAGGGCTTCAACTGATATAAAAGAGTAAAATGAACATATTTTTCCTAATTCTCACTGAGGGAGGATGCGTCGGTAGCTTGGCATTTGCAGCATCATTTCTGTGGTGTTTGATTTTTTGCTCAGGGTCAAGAGGACAGCGTGTCAGGAAGTCATCGCTGCAACTGTCAAAATGTTCTATTTGACACAGGATCTTTGTGTCGGCGACTACGATCACCTTTCATCACTTTTATTGGTAATAAGCATTCGAAGATGTGTCGGCCTTTGACAGAGTTAAATACTAACAGCGTTTCAGTGTATGAAGAAAGGAGGTCCGTACGCCTGGCAGAGACATAAATCGGCTCCGAGATCAGAGTGGAAGTGACATCATACCCGTCCATACATCCCCTGAATCGCTTGTCATCTGATGCACTCTGGTAACACGCACAAACGTACACGCATACATGCAAGAGGCAGCGGCGGGGGAAGACAAAGGCACGCCGGAGAAAAGAGGATATAGAGGGATAGGGAAAGGAAATAAATTGAGAGCGAGGGAGAGGGAGGTCACGGCGACCGTGTGATGGTCGCTGACACGGGAGTTCAGCCCGCGGTCAAGGGAAGCAGTTGAAGATGAAGCAGACACACAGGCTAGGCTCTGTGTGCAGGTGCCCCTTCGCTGCCCCGTTCGCTTTCATCCCCCATCCACTCCCACATTGCCCCGCCAGCCCCGCCTGCTCTCCACCAATCAGGGCACAGGGGGGTGGCGGTGCAGTGGGGACACATCAAAGCCTGCTCTCGGTGAGGGGCTCAGGGCTGATGCTGGCACAACACAGAGGAGCACAGAAGAAAGCAGGGACGGCCAGTTAGGGGGAAAAAAAGAAAAAGCCAGTCCAAATGGAATGGAAAAAAGCAGTCCGAGCAGAACAAAACATTTCATTCTCTTCTCAAACCAGCATTATGCCAAGCATGCATCCAAAAAAACCCACACACATTTTTCTCACTGCCTTGAGCCAATAGCCCCCTTGAGTATGTGAACAAGGGGGATAATTTAATTAAGAAAATCCAATCTTCCAGTTTGAGGGGAACAAAGTTAGATTTGAATGAGTGCAATATGGTCCCTCCTTTCTTTCAAGAAATTCAAATTTCATAGCTGAAATCAAAGCCGTGCGGAGGTAGCCTCTGCCGAGCGCTCGGAAGAGACAGATGAGAGGAAGTTGTGACCCCATGTAATGAAACGTTTTTTGGAGGGAAATACTCACGTGCACAAGGATGCGACTGATCTTTAAACCAAATATGATTGTGTGGAGTTGGAAAACACAGAGAGAGAGAGACTGCGAGTTTACAGTCAACAAGTACGGGATGTGAGATATTCAATTTCAGGTGTTGCAATCTTGGAATCCGCAGGTAAAACTTTAACTTTTTGTGTAGTAGTGTGCAAGTTAGCCTGTTAGCCACGACTAGCCATGTGATAGCTGCTGTTTTGCCACAGTATCATGATGTCACCAATCGCGTTGGTGAACACCTCAATACCCCATTAGCATGTTTGGTGAATCCCAGACATTGAATAATCGGGTTGCGATATGTACAGATATTATAACCTCTGTGTAGCTTGGGATCGCTCAGTGCGCTAGCCTTGCTGGCAGAACCCCTTGTAGTATAGTGCATTTGTTTGTTGCTAGTTAAGAGAAGTGTGGTCCTGCCTGAAGTTAAGCGCTCAGACAGATGGAGCACGAGACTGAAGGAGGGATGGGCGTGGCATCTGGAGCAACAATGATCCAGAATTGGTCTTTTGTGTTGAAGAGTGAAAGGTGAGGACAATTCTGGACTCTTCTTAAGGGACAGCTGGACACAGAGGCGAGAGTCGGTCTGAGAATGTCATCAACCTCAACATTACTGACTGGGAGCAAATCAAGGAACCAGCGTTTGGCTAGACTGATCAAAGGTAACAAGTAAATACTATGGCAAGGTAAAATATTAATAATAAATAAACCAAAAAAATTCCGGACCATAAGCTGCTACTTTTTTGTGACGGTTTGTGGAAACTCGTGAAATCACAGGCGTTTTATTGACCTTAAAGCGCTGATAATCCGCTGTTTTCGCCTGCGTCTCGCAGCTCCGCCCACAGAGCTGATCTCCTGGAGGACTAGAGGCAAGAAGCAGCAGCTGAGACCAGCTGTGGTGTCTGAACTGCAGACATGCGGCTGAAAACAGTGCATTTTGAGCGCTTTAATGTCAAGAAAAGATGTGAGGAGTTCATGATTTAAGTTCAGAACAGTTTGTTTCATGCTGGACTCCGTTTTCAAAACTAGTTTAGAAGTGATCCTCTTCCATTTTTAAGCACCACTGACCTTTCTACTGCACCCACAGTTTATAGACCGCTGTTGCTTATGTATGAACAAGATCTGTTTTCCTTGGTAAATGTAGCAGGTGTGACTTATGTCCCACTGGGTTTTATCGTCCAGAATCTACGCTACATAGTTTTCTCTCACCAGCCTGAATACAAAAGACATTTCTTGACTCATCTCCTCAGTACAAAACATCTCCTCTGATGTGACACTTCATGTTTGTTCCAAACTTATAATGACTTTCAGTGTGAAAGCCCTCAGAGCGAGGAGAGCTTTCCAAATGAGAAGCACCCCTACAATGATTTCGAGCAGCCGGCGCACAAGTACGGGCCTCGTAATAGGTGTGTCAAGTCCCTCAGTGAGTATGATGCACAATCCAGTGAGTTTTTGCATATGTTAAGCAGGCTAATAGGCTCCTGTGGGAGAAGAGGCGAGGGCCCAAAAGTGAGCTTGACTGCAGAAGTGTTGCGCACTACAAGCAAGAGTGTAGAGCGAGGTGTGATGAACAAACACCACTTTGAATAATGATTTGGGAAATAAAACAAGACTTGAATATACAATAATAACGGTTGAAAGCCTCCGCCTCGCCCCCCTCAGGCGGAGTCTGTGATTTTGAACAAACGCCACCCAAAATAGAAAAGCTTAAAAGGTTCTTTGATTCACGTAAATGTTCACCTGCTCCCTGATGGAAGCCAAGCATGAAGCACAACATTAAGATCAACAAGAGACAAAAATAACGAAGACACAGTGTCGGGTTGCTCTGCGGTGAAAAAGAGCAGTTTCTCCAGAACAGCAGGTGAGTTGCTTCCACGCTGCTGGGCCAAGGAGCCGCACTCTATCGACTGGGAGCGAGTCCCCGTTGGTCATTACCGCAGCGAGGACGTGCAGGTGTAAGAACATCAAGTGGTATTGACGGAAATATCAGAGCGTCTGACGGACACCGCTGACCCCGTCCTCACGTCTGCGCTGCTGGGCACGGTCCAGCTGACGATACGGACGTCGCTGCTCCACGGAATGAAAACGTATCGATGCTGCAGTAATGATGGAATTGACTAAACATATCTGAACCACTGCGACTGTTTGACACGTGTCAATAGCTGCTGTCGAGTTTCTGATGCCTCTCTTTTTTTTATGCTCAGGTGTTTCGTAATCGACTTTTAACCTCAATTCACAGATGAACCTTGGATTAATTTTAAAACCAGAGTTTTCCGTCTCTTCAGGCCATGACGGACATAAGCAGAAGTGCGTGAATACATATTTCTGCATTTTTCTCTGTCTCAATATAACATTAAGATTTCATAAAAATTAAAGGGGGAATTAAATTAAAAATGTAGTAACAGTATAATAAGAATGAACTCATCAATTAATCGAGACTTATCACATTTTAACATTTGACACTACAGTTATGATCATAAGCAGCCATGAGCCAAATAAGGCACTGTTTAAAATGTCATCCATTATGTGGATGCAGTTTTTTTTTATTGTTGGATTTTCTGTCCATCTTATTTAATGCCTTTCATTAAGGACATGGTTGTTTGGTTCGGACATCACATTCTATAATGTGATTATTTCAGTATTATTTATTATTTTTCTGCATAATAGGCCAATAGACACAGCAGAATTTGTGTGGCCTATTATTATTATTATTATTATTATTATTATTATTGTTTATCAATTCTTTCCCAACAGTTAGCCATTTGCTATACCCTGTGTTATTACTGTATTTCAATTTATTTAGTTCACAGAAAAGACTCAGCAAAACCTAAAAAAAATTGAAATAAATAAATTGTCAATAAAGTTTATTTTTTTGTGGGGGGAGACTTGTGTTTAAATATTTTATGAACTAAATATAATTCATTTCATTTTGCCACAACCACTTATTTTTATTTTTATTGAAATAGCCTCAGTAAATTCTTCGTGATAACCATTTATACAATGCAGCGAAAATCACATCTAAACACCAAACAATTGTGTCTGTTAACTGTTTATCAAGTTCAGTTCATCATTTCAGTACAAAACAAGACTTTGAGTGGGTGGAAGATAATTTAGTTCAATGGTTCACTAATGCAATCTCCTTTGTTTATCAAATCCAAAATGACCATACAACCATATTTTTAGTTTCAAATTAGTGAAGAAAAACTTTCATTATTGTTCTGTTTTTCATGTGATTGGAACGTGGAGTGAAGACATGAAACACAGGCAGAAACAGATTGATGTCATTCACTTGGAAGCAGATGACAGCGAGTTTGAAGAAAGCAACGTCTGAACAATGAAAGAAAAGGCCGTTTTTGACAAATCTCTGGACTTATCGCCGAACAATAAAACAGAGCTGCTCAGCAGGAAGCGGAACACACCAAACACATGTTCGTGGTGTGTGCGACTCCTTGTAAAGACCCAGCTGACATGCTGGCAGCATCCTGACTTCTGTTTCCACTTGCCGTCCTGCGCTCTGGTGCCAGCTCATCCTGTGTGTGGTCTTTGCTGCGACTTGGCACTGAACCTCTGCAGCTTAGATGACTGCACATTTACATTTGTTTCACCCGCTGATGCCCGGCGCTGCGTTTTTTTTTAACTTGGGCGGAGGCCTGGAGGAAGGATGGACATGTGCGAGGCCACTTCTTAGTGAAGTTGGAGGTGTCGCTGTGCCTCTGCAGCATGTATTCGGGGTGACCTTCTCATTGTGTGTGAGCAGAGGGTGCCCTGCCCAGCGTAAGGGCTGGGCCTGTGTCCGCCGCCAACCTCATCTACCCTCAGCTCCCACCTATCCATCTTCCCTCATTGTGCACAGAGGTGACAGCTGGCATTCAGCTGTTTGCTAAAGGACTTGCAGCGCCTCTGTAGCCGGCTACATTAAAGTAATTAGCTGCCAGGCTAGTAGAAAACACCCCCCACCAAGTGCCAGCAAGACTGCGGATTGAAGTCGGCATCCTGTTTGACACATCTGGGCAAGGGAGAGTAATGAAAACAGCTGCTTCTGCCCATATGGCGAGCAAAGGCTGGCAGCGTATCAGTGCGCCGTGCCAACCTCAGGCAAATTATCCGTCATTAATCCCGGGATCTGACCAGCATACGAGTTGCTGATAATCAAAACATCTGGGCCGGTGGCAGGAAAAGGGGGCGGGGTCAGTGTTCGGTGTGGGGCGACTACTCAAGAAGAGACCAAAGAACATTCACAGGTGATGACCTCGAATTTGGCAAGGAAACCTGCTGCAGACCCACTTGCTCTCCACTCAACTTTACACTGAGTGGATTTTTTATATTCTTTGAAACTCTTACTTGATGTTCACTTTGCAACTATTTACTTTGTGGCACATGAGGTTTATTTCTATTTTGCATTTTTGTATCTTTTTAATATATATGGCGGCTGGCGCTGCGTCTCATTCTGATAAATACATACGACTCCTAGAACACCTATATTTGTTGTCTTAGATCCCGGTTTATCTTTAATGATATGGATGAGGGATAAAGGCTAATATATGACTTTGTTAAAAACAAAAACCCACACTGTGATATGCATTAGTTCTTCATTTTGATGGTGCTAGATGGCGGTATTCATCGGCACAGTAGGTGGGACCTCAATGGCCAAATCACAGTCAAAGGTTTTCTCTCCTCCGGACCAAGAAATGGGCCAATATTTCTGCTAAAACTGATCTTGGTTTGGATCTAATATCACTCTTCTACTAGTCTGAATTGCGTCTCCTCCTCACTCATCTTTCCTAGACACCAGTATTGCACCTTTGTCGTGCGAGCCAAGGCTCCAGTGACAAAAAAAACTGACAGATTCTATGTAAAACATTTTACTCAGTGGGACTTGTGTGTCCTTTACAGCACTGTGTTCATTCCTTTAAGTATAATTTAAAATAAACAATTGTAAATACGCTCACAAAAATCAGCAATGAGTCAACAATGAGTCTTGTTCTCTGAAGGTTTCTGCCTCAAAAAACAAAAACAAAACTAGTACTCCAGACAGGTCTCAAGACCACATTTCCAAGGTTTCTCACTTGGTTACGACTACATTTATACCCGGTCTTGTCTCGGTCAAGCTGGACTGGATTTTTTTGTCAAGACTGGCCAATACCACAGCAGATTTTTTTTTTCTGGTTCACAAACCTGTGAAATTCCCAAGTTCGATTAAAAAAGCTTGCTGGTTAATACCGATTCATTTTACTGACGTCATAAAGGAAAGAGGAAAAGAAGCCCTGCGTCTTTAAGTATCAAAGCTGGTTTGGTCTCGGCCTTGACTCAGGTGAAGTGGCAACTTTAACACTTGTATTTTGTCAGACATAACAATCGAAGGCTTGTTGGCTCCACAACTACAGAGCGTCCAATAAGAACCTGAGACTCCAGTGTACGTCTTTCAAGTTAAAGTATATAACTGCAGAGCAGTGTCACGTTTCCTGTAGACAGTTTAAAGTCGGTATTATGGTCTGTAAATGTGCGCAGATCATAATTTGCCACAGTGGTTTACATGTAGCGGAACCTCTCTTCCACCCCAGTCACGCCTATCATCCTCATTATCCACGTCCATGATTCGCTCTCCTTCTCTTCTCTTTTATACTCCGGTTCTAATATTCTCGGTCCAACACGTCCAAACCATCTGGCTCCATATTAAAAAAAAAAAAAGAAAAAAAATGCTACTATGTTGCGCTGTTAATAATCTAAAGTCTTGTTCTGAACCTCCGTCTTTCTTCTGTGCACCCGCCAGCTTCCACAATTACATCGCTGTCAGCGACACTACAGTCAAGCCGAAACATTCGGGAGCCGACGTGACTTTCAAATGTTATTTTAACAAAGTCCCCGAGCTGCAAACATTCAACGAAACAAAAAGAAAGAAATCAATTCCCGGCCATTCTTTGATTAGCAGCAAATTGCTCACACTGGCGTCTATTGTGTGTCCTTTCCGTTCATAGGCTGCTCTGTTCAAAACCCGGCTGCAAATTCCCTCAGAAAGTCAGTGACATTAAAATGTCCTTTGATGTGTCTTCCCCAAGCAGGGAGCACGGACAGTAATAGTGATTCTGTCACTTAATGCTTTTCCGGGGATCAATAGCCGCTAAATGCTAAAGTGGGACAATTAAAAATAAATAAGAGGTTGCTCTGGTCTAAATCAGATTATACATCGCCACCTCTCGCCGGTCCTCAAAAGCACAGTATGCCTCCTCAGTGAGTCATCCGCACAGCGCCCGCAATTGTGACTGATGCATATGTAAGTGAGGATGAATAGAAAACACACAGCTTGTTTTCTTGCCTTCCAGACGACACCATCTCAGTCAGGCAGCATGATAATATCAGTGCAAACCTGTTTGTGTCAACGAGCGCTGCATATGCCAAGCATGCCTCGTACATATTTACGGATAAACACAATGGAAGCAATAGGCAGACACTCTATTGTCCAAATGCTGGGCTTAAAATTTGCTCAACATTTTTTTTTTTGGTCAAAGAGAAAAGAAAATGAAGACAACACAACAGTTTCTCACCCCATTTTCTATTTACAAATACAAACATAAAATAATGAAGCGCCTTTAAAATCACTGAAAAATATGAATTGAAAATATAATACCAAAAAATATCTATTATCCGAGCACTTTTTCCAACTCCCAAATTTGCAACAAAAGAAATTTCAACCTAATCATGAAAAACTAGTTGAACAGCTTTTCATTCATATGACAATATTTCAAAATGGTCTCTGCAAAATTAACTGTGAAATTAAATGGGAAAAATTCATAAAAGTAGCTTTCAGTTCCTAGAAAAGGCTGGGTCGACCAGCCGAGACACAAACGCAACAATGAGTAATAAGAGAAAAGCCTGGAGTAACAACCCCTTTTATGTCAACCATGATCTCTGCGACAACCAGCGTAACTTAGACTTTTAATTCCAAAAAACGTCCAACCATAAATAAAGTTAAAACTCCACAAATACAAATAACATTCATTGTTAAGAGTATCTTTAAAATATGACGACCATCAGAAAAATGTATTAGTGGCAAAGAAGTAGCTCAATGATATTTGTTTTTGGCGGCGCCACTGGTAAAAGAGTGTGACTTCTTGGTTCCTGTTCTCTCTTCCTGGACTCACCTTGGCCATGATGACTAAGAGCTGCGTCTCGTGGTGGCCCAACCTCATGGTGCTGTACAGGAACCCGCTGGTCCCGTCCATCTGGTGGGTCGACCAGAGACCAGGTTTGTTACAGTAACAGCTGAAGCATCATACTCATCGATGTATGACTGTTCAACATTATTGAGATTAAAATATATGGAAAATATATGTTTAAATAATATTATAATTCACAAAATAATATTCACAAATTCTGTAATTTCAGGTCATAACATTTTTGTTCACCAAGACATTTTTCAACTCATGTGTTTTATAAATTTTCGTTTTGAAAATAAATGTGTGTGTAATCCTAAAATTATACTCTAGTAGATCCACTTTACCCATTTGTACCATCCATGATGTTGCCTGTCTATTTTGTTGATTATAACAATATTTGTTGTAAGAGATGAGGCTCAATTTAGAGGCTTGTCTTTATGTGAACGATTGTTTACAGTTGTCATGTTGCTCCATTAAGAGTGGAACATTGAGACACTGGGGTGACACTTTTCATCTTCTACTGTGGCTTGAATGTTGAATGTAAAATCTGGAAATGAATAAACCGCCAGGAGTCTTCAGAGGATGAGCTGCCGCTCAGAAAAAACAAGGGTGACTCTGAGGATCACTCAGCGCGAGTGGTGACGGCGAGGTCGTAGGTTGTCTGCAGCTCCCTCGTGGCTGCTCCTAGAATGTCAACTCGGGCTGTAATACAGCTGTAACTGGAAGCAGAGCGTGATGGGAACCTGCTCCTGACAGACATGACCAAACCCAACACAATTATCTTGTGACAGCAGGTGCTGCCTAACTCACTAGCGCTAACACGTCTCAGGTTTCCTGGTAATGGCCACAAAGTGATCCTAACTTTCAATTAACACGTCCCCTGCCTCCGCTGCTCTGGCCAGCCGCTCCTCTCCAAACACTCGCCATTAGCTGCGTGGGAAGCGCTGCCTTGGCAGGGACCGGCTTCCTGCATGCAGACTGTGAGAGCCACAAACAAACACACTCTCGCAGCATCTCCTTTTCTTCCGCTCACAAAACCAGGTTTTCCACCGATCTGCAGCTCAATGTCGGCTCAAAGAGAGAGCGCTAATGTTTCCACTCCAGGATGAATGGCCGCGAAGACATCGGCGCCGAGTGCACAGAGAGTAGTTCTCACCAGCAGGGAAAAGGTTCATCTTCATTCAGCGGCACATCATCCATCACTCCAGCATCCACAACAAACCCTTTGTGACTGCGGAGTTGTGCAGCACAAATGGCTGCTCAGGTAGGAAGGGACTGGATGAGGAAGTGCTCCGTGGAGTCGATTGACCTTTTCCGATTCACTGACAGGCCGTACCTGCAGCTACAAAAGGCAGTTTGACGCAAGGCAGAAAAAGGTTGTTCAAATAAAGGTTGATGTGTGCTGCTGTCACAGTGAAGAGGCTGCTGTTGCTCCTCATGTGAGCTGCACCACTGAGGCGGCCACACCAACTTCTCTGCCCCATCCCAAGCACCGGACGCAACCAAACTATGACGAAGAGCACTTCCAAACCAATGATCGGAGAAGTAGATTTACTCTAGATCCTTGCAAAACTTTCAGCATTTTACATTATTTCATGACATAATACTGTTGACAACACTGTAGTTCTGCACTTTTGTTACGCTCATCCCATCGATCATTTTATCATCCTCATCGTCATCGTCATCACCAATATCATCATCATCCTCATCATCATCATTGAGATATGAGGATAAACATCTGTAAAAGTATGTACTGTACTATGGCCGCCGCCTAGTGACATCATGATACATACAAATCAGACGAGTGAATTTTACCACAGGCCTTCACCAGCATTCATTGAAAAAACTTTGGCTTCTAAAGTTATACACAGAACACACCACTGACTTGAACCTGGAAATGTGAGTTACTATGTGACATGCGCCTCAAAAGTATTCATGTTGAACCCGATTACTGTGGTTCCATCATGCTTGGCGCCAAACTGCCCAACCAAGTCATGACCCGAACACAACTCATATTTTCATAGGTAAAAGTAGCTCAAACCTCAAAATCTGACATCAGCGTCTCTTTTTTAATAACTGAAGGGTAATTTTAGCACGAGGCTTCTCTGTGCCATTTCTCAGCTTTATTGCCATGGTCAGTGAGGATCCAACCAACTAGGAAAGTGCTTTGGAATAACATCATGAACAATCATGAACAAAAACAAAAAATAAAAATAAGAAAATAAATAAACAAACAAACAAAATAAAAAAGCACATAAAATAAATACATTTAAAAAACCAAACAAACAACAAAATAAATAATAACAATAAAATAAACAGTATTAATAAAAGTAACAAATAAATAAATAATCCACAAACAACAAGGGCTGATCACGATATCATCAGTCACCTGTGCGGGAAACCCCACAATGAAATGTATAAAAAGCCCTCCTTCACCAACAACTAACCATCTTTCATTCAGTTCCCTTTAGCTTCATTTGTGACATGAATTGTCACTGATCTCCGTAAGTCAGGTATATCATCATGCTTTGTTGGGGAGCCGCACAAAATGACTTGGCTGGCCGGCTTTAGCCCCCAAGCCGTGAGTTTGACTTACATGCTGTAGCCTTTTTGCCAAGGAGTAAATACAAGAAAATTATGAAGTGATTTTGGGCAGCTTTATGTGCAAGATAAGTAAAAGTAAACAAGGAAGAAGGTCATTTTGTATTTAATATCAACCTACATGGTGACGATAAAAGCAACAACGTCTTGCCAACATGCCACGATCAGGTCGTAGTGACCTGTTGACCAATTTTCCAGTCCGTCTGGTTTTAAATGCACAGCACCTCTATCATGTTTGGGAGGCGACCTGAGTCATGACGTCCCCACAGAGTCCAAATAAACACCAGCTTCAGCAGGTAATTTGTTCTGTGCTGTCTTAACTGTAGTTATTACTGTTTTAAATGGATACATCTGTCTACGTGAAGTCTTTCATTACCTCCACTCATTACAGCACGTCGCAGGGCTCCCCAAGGACTCGCCTTTTACGTGCTCATCTGCTCCATTCCTCTTTAATGCTCCGAATCGCACGCTTCTCTCAAAACAAATTTGTCTGTAGCAATTAAAAGCTATCAGTTTATAGCAGCGTGCTTCAGATCACAGCGACATGTTTGCCCTTGTCTTGAAAGTGTTTATTTGATTCAGCTCAACGTTCTCAACCGATTCTTGTGTAAAACGTTGAGTAGATAGATCAGTGTTATTAAACAGCTTTTTGATATTGGTTTACGCGTCCATTTATTTACGTCAATAATAGACGGGGTGGAAGATATTGAGATTTGAGGATTTATTTTGAAAGTAGGAGACGCAGGCTTATGAAAAAAAGTGGCTCACAGAAGAGGCGCTCGAGGAATAATGGCTAATAAAGCAGGCATGCGAAGGTGATGGAATGAGGATGAAATGAAAATCCCATTCTCCCGCATCACAACCGCAAAAGCCGCACTCTTCTGCTCTTCATGTCTTCAACTTCAAATGTCACTGGAACAAAGATCATTACCTTTCATTCATTGGTGTCGTCCAAGGCATCTGGATAATGGCCAAAACTGCCCTTACGCTTGCTTATTTCCATGACAACAAGAGGAGAGGTTGGATTTGCGGCTGCTTCAGGTGCACAGAAGTCTGTTTAAAAGTCATATCGTTTGGCAGACAAAAGCTAAAAGACGTTAGAAGGCACTAAATGATCTGCAGGCTTTCTTTCTTTCTGGGGTCGGTCAGTGAAGTAGGCGGGCGGTGCCGTCCAGATTAGCTTCCCAGTTTACAGTTTATCTGCCATATGATTCATATTCTGAGATTCTGAGATCGCAGAACTCTCTATTTTACTCGCCGCGCTGAAGCCTCTTCACTAACTGTCAGGGTCTGTAAGTTCTTAACCAATGACTTGGTTGTAGTTGGAACATGGGAAGTGCTGAATCAAATGGTGTTCCTAAAGTTAGCTCAACTCAAATTTGACATGTGTTGCTCACTATGGTTTGCGTAAGATTTCACAACGCAGCACACAAATATGAAACAGACAGAAACACAATCACAATCACTTTTTTTTTTGTACATATGAACAGGGGCCATTTTAAATACATGCAATAAAATCCAATTCATTCCACCATAAATTTCAAAGCCCCATGAGATGGAACACACAAAACATGCATGTAAACACACAAAAGATGCAAGGTAAACTTCACAATGTGGAAGGAAACTAATTCAACATGAGGGCAACGGACAGAAATTCCAGCGTTGCTGTTCACGCGTGTCAAAAAGGCCCCATTGTTCATACTGCACTGCAACAGTTGAAGCAAGAGCAAACTTCAGCGTGTTTGGTTAGCCTTAGCCAAAAGATAAAAATAAATGTAAATATAATTCCAGAAATATAAATATAACTTTAGTAATATGTCTAACATAGCACATTACGCTAAAATAATAATGTACAGCAAAATAGAAAATCATCCCAGCAAACCGTGATTTGTGTTTCGTTTTCACTGTTCAATGTTTTTACGATCCCCAGTTTAACAACAGCGCACAATCATCTCTGTCTTCATGGTGCAGACGATCAAAAGATTGTGAGTCACATGATGAAAGTAGAGCAACAATAGCTGGATTGATGAAGGAACAGGAAGGAAGCATGACAGACACTGCAAACCTTGTTTAGTACGGCTGGTCTGCTGTGCTTGCTGTTCTTAATAACACACATATGAAGGCCGGGTTTGACTGACAGATGTCAGAGCAGCCAATCCAGAGCCGCGACCTTTGACACGGTGACCCTGGCATTGGTCGCACTGCCAACCCTGACCGGTTTAAGGATGCTGAGGAATGTCCTGAGTCGCAGGAGAGGAGTTGGTTTCAATTATGGAACACATGTAAAGCAAGCAAATGTCTTTCTGTAGTGTCATAATTTCTCAAAAATGATACACGTTCATATGTTTTGCGGCAGATCAAAGTGACGCCGCAGTCAATTAGTTTCATGATTCCTCTTTATTGGACCAGATCGTCGCCAGTTTACCTGCTGCTATGTTTTCACAGCTGCACAAACAAGAAGGGGAAAATGAGAAACAATTTTCTTAAGGAAGTCGGTAATTTACCACAAAAAAAAAAAAAAAACCCATGCTAGCTTTGAAGCCTCCTCTGGTGAACTGCTGGCATCTGAACCTCCACCGTCCCAACCTGCGTCATTTCAACAGAGCTTTCTCCAATGGAAACGTAAGTATGAAGTAAAGGCCGACCCAAAAATGCAATTATTATAAGTGCAGGCACATGTGTTGCTCACAGGATGATGTTCTGTAACATTCCAATGGCCTCTTGCTTCTTTTAAGTGGCTTTAAGTTCACCTGATTTTCTTGAGTTCTCCACAAGAGTGGGAGTCTTGTCAGCAGGTCATGGCACAGTCCTGTCTTCACCAACAAGGCTGAATCTCCATGTTGAGTAATACTGAAAACTAAATGCGCCACAAAACCTAGCTCAACAAAAGTGTTGTTTTCTTCTCAGTTCTGCTCTGGCTTCATTCTCCTACTGTCAAAAGAATCCTTCACAACACCCAAATCTAACACGACCATCATCCTCCTCACACCTTATTCTCTTCTCTTCTGATGTTTTGTCTTTTTGCATTTCATTATCACTTCATCTGGCCGGACCTGTGGCTGATTCAATGCCGCAGATGACCCCGCGCTGTCAGGCAATTGGACCTCATTTGAAACACCCTGATGAAATAAATTCTGGCTGCTGACTCCTCCAATTTCACGGCACTCCTCATTGTCACCGCGTGCCACTTCCGCGAGATTGAGATATTTGCAAACTGTCATCCTGAATAAATAGCTGTCAGCTCTGACGCTTGTCCAGAGTCTGAGGAGCCGCTCATGCAACAGTGCAGCGGGCATGTGCAGACACATGTGTGTGTGTGTAATGGCACGTATACTTTGTTTCAATAAATCTCTATAGAATTTACCTTCTTCACATTAGAAATATAGCGCCATGCTGCCTTTTACGTGACAACACCCACTTGTGTGCATGTACAGTATGTATTTATGTTTGCGTAAACCTTAGCAGCGAAAAGAAAAATGTTTTTATTCATAGAACTTATTGGCTAACTACTAGCACACTTTGGCCAAGGTCAAAGAATTCTGTCAATGCCACACACAAATCCTGTAAAGCCATCGTAACCCTGGGTATTTTCAATATTATATAGAAAATTCCAACACTCATGAACGCATCATCTGCACACATCCGTAACACATAGATCCTTGCTTCACTTTAAAGAGTGAAAGAAATGAAGAAAGCATCAAAAGCATGCTGGAGCTATGAGCTGTGTGGCCTCCTGCTGACCATCATGTGTAAAAGTGGCCTACAGAGGCCTGAAGTGGACAAAAAGTAAATTCAGAAGAAATGTTAAATCTTTAGAGCAAGTAAAATAAAGTTATATTTTACTTAAAACATGTGATCAGCCTGTGTCGCAGATGTTTTTATAGTAGTCTAATCGACACCAAACCCCACATAGCTCAGATGGTAGAGCAGTGGGCCTGTGACTGAGGGGTGCCTGGTTTGATTCCTGTTCCTCAAGTGTCTCCCATTTCTCACCCTAACACTAGCACTTAACACTAGCACTTGGTTCCGAGTGCCCTCCACTATGAAGTGTCCTCCGACAGCCAAGTGAAGTGGTCCACGTCCCTAAGAATTGGGACAACACTTCATGACGTCACGTGTAAAGACAACGTGTCATTGGCTGCCGGGCTGTTTTTTGCACATTACAACATGGAAATGTTTTGGAATTCACCGCTATGTTGCGGTGATAGATCTGTTAGAGGTATGACGACTCTGAATGTGCGCTTCTGTGCAGTTTGGCTGTGACAAAGTCATAAACCAAGTAACACTCTGTCTCTCGCCTCATCCCTGTCCCAGCTCCAGCCCACAACAGGACATCAAACCCTGGAGTGTTGCTCCAGCCTCGGAGGTGTGGAGAGCGAGCACCTCCCCTGTGACACTCCACCACGGTCCAGTGTGGAGACAGGAAAGGTTTTACACCTCAATATGAAGAAGAAACAGTCAGTAAATGTAGCTAACGGGACACGTAATGTTTTTTCCGGCTTTTTTCGGGGGTACCGAGGTACCACTGTATATATATATATATATATCTATATATATATATATATAGATATATATATCCCCCATGCCCTTGACTACTAGCCTCTGCGGTAAATAAACAACAGACCAATGAGTGGATCAGATCGCTTTGATAAACCATTCAGATGAACATACGTCCTACGTTCTTTCAGAAGCTGCATCAGTTCTCCATGAGCTCAAAGATATAAAGCCCTCCGGGCCAGACACTGTTTCTCATCACGACGGACTGGTTCAAATGTGCTTGAATTTCCATTGACAAAAGCAGAAAAACACAGTTCAAGTATTTGCATAGCGACACGCACCTTCATCTTCGCTTCATTTCCACTGCTGTCACTCACTTACCCCGACTTGTTATCTGACATGCTCCCATCTTTGAACTCCATTAGTGGAAGCAAATCCCCCTCCCTGTCTTTGGGATGAAATGGGCTTTGGCAGAGTTCCACGCTGAGATTAAAAGTTGTCATGTCGCGCGCGCGTGTGGCCGCTGACGTGGACTAAGTCTTCAAGGCAGTTTGGGATGATATCTGGCAGCTCATTATACGCGGTGCGAAATTTCATCAGCGGCAGATAAGAAAGAGATAAGAATTAACTAATTTTGTCTAGATTACAATGTCATGAGCGAGGAAGACGCTGATATATATATTTAATGGGCGCAACCGTCTTATCGACCTAATTGAAAAATGGAGAGGGCGGTTTAGATTCTATTGTGCCAGTTGGATTCGATTACTGGAGGAAATAACGTATATCACATTAGCTGGCCAAGCTAATCGTATGTCTTAAGATATTAAATGTCCCAGTTTACATTCCAACACCTCGCTTTATTGGCAAGCGAAACCTAATAGCCACGATGAAGCCAATGGAAGAAGTCGGGATGTTAACGTACGCAGTGGCCAGACATATGCATGCACAGCGTGAGGCAGCTCTTGAAAGAGGTGTGAAGCCTACGTCGCTGTCTTTCGGTCGGGTCTCAATAGTAACGCTCAAGCCCAACACATTTACGAGGGGTTTTTCCAAAGAAGACGGCAACAACGGAACGAGGTCCGTCTTCTTCTTCTCCTCCTCCAGCAGGAGCAGCTTTGGTGAGCTTAATTATCGCCACTGCTGGCCAGCTTTTAATAGCCATACGATCCACCCGGCACACAACAGGCCGAGGCAGATAATATCATAACCGGGTATTTACCGCGCAGGCGTTTGAGATTTCCTCGATAGTGCTGAAACACTAGAGCGGCAAATCTGTTAATATCATTAAGAGATGTTACCAGTAACTGAAGCCGGGAGAACACGATCCCTCAAGGCCTCAGGCTGTGGAAATAATTTATAATGTAACAGCTATAAAACATGTACACGTTATCAGGTTCAAGACCTGTCCCAAGTGGCCGAGGGCTCCTGTTACCCGCTGGCTGGCGGCGTTTTCTGAGAGCCGTTCTTCAATCCTGCTGTTATTCACACGCCAAAGTTAACGTAGCAGGAGGAGTTCACACTTGGAAACTGGCGCTTATTTCACTTCTGTAGTCAGCTGACTTTTAACATCCGTCTTTGGATTGAGCTGAGAAATAACTCCACATCAGGAAATAAATAAACTGAAATCCTAGGCTAGTTTGCGTTTCATCCAGACAAGGAAAGACCAGCAGATGTGGAAATACCTCCAGAATATCGGAACATCCTCTTTTGTCATTGTCAACATTTGTCCTTAGCGTTTACTGTAAATTCACACTATAGAGTGCACCGGAATATTAGCCGCACCCACTAAATTTAAGGAGAAAAATTGATCTTGTTCATACATAAGCCACTCCGGTCCATAAGCCACAGGTGCAGTGGTGCTGTCTGCGCCGTAGAAAGGTCAGTGGTGCACCCGGGAATCACTTCTAAGCTAGTTTTGAAAACAGGGTCCAGCATGGAAACTGAGTCATAAAACAAACTGGGTAATGTTCAGAACTTGAATCATGAGCTCCTCACATCTTTCATTTATGTTAAAGTGCTGAAAATGCGCTGTTCTAACCTGCATATCCGAAGTTCTGACACCACAGCGGGTCTTAGCTGCTGCTTCTTGTCTCCTGTCCTCCAGAAGATCGGCTCTGTTGGTGGAGCTGCGGATGCACAGGCGAAAACAACGCTTTTTGAGTGATTGAAGGAAAATAAAACATATGATTTCATCAGTTTATTGTGACAAGGCTCAATATTTTAGCTTGTAAAAATTCATATATTAGGCACATCATCGCAACCTCCATGGTGGAGTAACCGCTAACTTCTTTAAAGGTGGGGTACCAACAATTGTGAATTTATTTCTGTAATTATTGCTTGCAGATCACCAGACAAACGGCATATAGCACCTTCTATTCCCAAACTGATTCCAAAGAAACACACATTTGGCCTTGCAGAGGTAAAAACCTGAGCGCACTCATGCATTCATGACAAATAAAGGATGTCTAATCCAATCTAATTACACACAAAAAACCTGCCTTTAAAATGTCTCCCTTGTATAAAGGAAGACGTTTGTAGCTTTGTTGCTAACCATGAATTATACCGTGGCACCTCAAGCGACGTTTTCAATGCCACATTTAACCTTCCCCGCAGTCAGGTAAAGTGCACCATGGGGCGACACAAATGGCTACACGGAAGCCATAAATTAATTGCTTATCTGGAGAATCGCTGTAATGTATAATAGCCATCTCGTGTGTCTAAGGTGACACAAATCTATTCAACAAATTAGCTATGGAAACTAGCGCATAATGGCCCCGGCAGAGGGACGGCGGAGAGGATGGTCATTGAGGCTGCCATAATCTTCAGTATCTCCTTCATTGTATTCACAGTGGTAATGTGATATGTCACACTGTTGCTAATACACTTCTGCGCGCTGTCATCGTGCTGTAATGCTTATCAGGCCTCTGTTGATAATTTGCCCTCTTGTCAGGGCCAATTATGCTTGAATGTGTCATGGCAGTAGACTGAGCGGCCGCTTTTAGTGGAGGAGGGGGATCGTGTGAGGCGGTCATGAGCGACTCGGGCTAGCAGGTGATGCACTGTTTGTGTCCCGAGTGAAAGTCATCCAGCCTTCCAGGGGCAGAGCATGGAGCGGTCAAAACCTCCAGCTGCTTTAGATGGCCCACGTTTATTACACTTCTCTACCCGTTTATAGGTGTAACCGGCACTTGACGTTATCGCAGGGTCTTGGCTTTTGATGGACATTTCGGCATTGGAAAGACACACAGCCTCACAAGCTGATCCATCGACTGTATTTCGTAACAGACTGAGCCGTCTGGCGGATTGGCCAATGGTTTCCCCTCCTGAAGCTGCCCCCAGTAAATGGCTGCAAAACTTGGTACAACAGTACAGGTACACTTTTACCATCCACATTTGTCCTTTAGCAGAGCAATGCTGAGAATTTGTGGAAATGTTCATCATGAGATCAGATGATTTCATTTCTGGGTTGACATATGGATCCACGCATCTTTTGAAGTGCCCTCTCTTTACAGCTCTAACTGCATGTGTTGTGCTGGTGTGTTGTGCCAATGAGCCCATTGCTTTCAACTGTATTTTAAATGCTAAAAGAAAGAAAATCTTAAACAAAAGTTGGGCTTTTGAGGCTACTCCCATCCCTCAACCGGTCAGGTTGTTCGGACGCAACAATGCCTCGAGAGTATAAAGTTGTGGGTTCGAATCCCACTCCCAACACAGTTGTGATCAAAGAAAATGTGTTTAAGCATATTGCGTTGCATCATGTTTAAATTGCCTCAGGTATATAGAATAGGTAAAAATATTTCTGCATCACGCACTCCCAGTGAAAAGGCAAGAAGCTCTGCCATCCAGGAGCGGCTCAAAGTAGAGCCGCAGCGCCTCCGTGCCGAGAGACTTCAGTAAAGGTGGACCTTCAGAGCTTAAGGAGCTCTCTAGAGAGCAGAAAGTCTGGACCTCTTTACTTCAATAGCTGCCCCTGCGACCTGACCTTGAGCAAACAGAATGGCATGAATAAGAGAAAGGTAGAAGAATATATGGATATGAATGGATGGAATACATGTATTGAAACCTTACAGAGCAATTTTATTTGACTCTGCTGCTCCCGGTTTTTCTATGGGTCACGCTGGCATTAGGCAGACTAACAATGCACCGCCGTGGATGGAAGTGGGATTGGTGGAACTCCAAACAATAGCCTGAACCGCTGAGAGGAGTGTCATTGAAATTACAATAAAAAGGTATCGGAGCACAATAGAGGGTTCCGTCTGGGTTTTCACACAATGGCGTATGTAGAGAAGTTAACAATCAAAACAGAGAAGAAAAGAGGTTCCTGACCTTGGAATTCTCAAAACATGCACAACATCAGCTTTGACGCGACTGAAGTGCGTTGGAGTTCATGTTTTAGTTAACGCCGTCTTCGCTCTCCAACCTTGGCTTTGATTACTGGCACACAATCAAATATCTAAAAACATCAGGAGAGAGGAGTTTTGCAAAGTGCTTCCTCTGCTATAGGTGTTTATTAAAATCCTTGCTTGTGAGGGTATCAAGCTGTCAAAGCTAGCTCGGAGCATCAAAGGTGTTGAAATGCCTTCAGACCATGATCGGCAGCTCCTGGACTGGGACTTTGTACTGCTTCCTCTTCTGCTCTGTTTTGTACTGAAACAAGACAGTTTCCCAAAATAAAACTCCTCTCGATGACCTTCCCTTTCCATGGAGAAGTGTAAATCCCCATTCTCTCTGCCAACAAGGACTCATTACGCCCCGTTTTAAAGAGAGCTTTCTGGTCCAGGAGGCCTCATTACAGCTGAAAAAGACACCCATGGGACACGCGAGGAAAACAGTGAAGACCCCCCCTTGAGTAATAAGCCTGCAAACTTCTACACAAGACTGAGTGAAGAACTTACAAACTGGGAAGTGAGCAGCCCCCCACTGTTCCATAGGAAAGGTGTCTTTGAGCTGTGAAGAGTCTATGGCTCAGTAGTCAGACGCCTCCGAAAACTGCTCACGGGCTGATTAGAGCGGAACAATGGTTCAAAACCGCAACGCAACTGATGCCTTCACTGTCACCACTAAGCCATCACTTTGAAGCTTTCCCTTCTGCCAAATGTCACTATTAATACGTTGCCCCCGTCGCCTCAAATTGTCAGCATTAATTAGCAACCCCTGCTTAGATTAGCGTCATGTATCTAATAGCGTCCCCGGTGAGAAGCATATAAAAACAATACGGGCTCCGACAGGCAGAAGGAGCGGCTATTTTTAGACAGTGTCTTTTGGGTGACCTTGCGGGGCCGGACTGAAAACACAGCTGCAAGGCGCTTCGGACAAAAATGTTATCTGAACTAATAAACTTTGGATCGGAGTTGTCTTTTAAAAAGCCTCACAATTGAATTTTCCCACAAGCCAGACAGATGTTTTTTTAATTTCTATATCGCTGCAAGCTGTGATTCCCACGTGAAAGGCATCAGTGGACTGCCTCCTCCTGTCACTCACGGTTGAGGACAGAGAGCCGGCTACGTCAAAGTCCTGACCTCTGGCTCCCGGCGAGTGTATCCACCCACATCCAGCTCCGTCGTGTCACTTGCACTGTGAGAAATAACACATGAGAAAAAACGAGAATGTGTTTTCTTATATTCTAAAATATCTCCAGCCAAGGGAACCCAAAAGAAAAAAATCTAGTCGAGAGAGATGTGATTTTCAATGCAGAGGTATCGTTCAATGTCACATAAATAAGTCTAGAAATACAAAGAGCAAATTTTCTAATATCAAAAACTGTAAAAGAATGAAGAAATGCCAATGCAGTAAACAGTAATTATGTAAGACATAAGCTGATACTTTTTTCTCGTGGTCTGAACTCTGCGGCGTATACAACATTGTGGCTAATATATGGATTTTTACAGGCTAAAGAGCATCGTCCTGCCAAAATATTGAGCCTTGTCACATCAAACCGCTGAAATCACAGGCATTTTATTGTCCTTAAAGTTCTCAAAATATGTTGTTTTCGCCCGCGTGTCCACAGATCCACCCACAGAGCAGATCTCCTGGAGGACGGAAGATGAGAAGCAGCAGCTGAGACCAGCTGTGGTGTCGGAACTTCAGACATGCGGGTAGAAGCAGCCATTTAATGTGAATAAAAGATGTGAGGAGTTCATGATTCAAGTTCGGAACATTGCCCAGTTTGTTTCATGAGTCAGTCTCCATGTTGGACCATTTTTTTTAACCTTTCTACAGTGCAGACAGCACCACTGCACCCATAGCTTATAGACTGCTGCGGCTTATCTATGAACAAGATCTATTTTCCTTCTTAAATTTAGTGGGTGCAGCTAATATTTTGGTGCGCTATGTAGTCCGGAATTTACAGTCAGCAACTACCATATTATTCTTTTCACCCGTACATATAAGTAACTGGATGGATGCACTTATTTCTGCTGCTTCTTTCAGTCATATTTCACTAGACCCCATAATGAACACACAAACTCATTTCTGTTTGTTTCTGGGGTCATGCTTTTAATATCCAGATGGATGTTCCCACCGACCGCCCTGAAAGATGAAGCTCATTCTAGTAGGAGCACTCAGACTCACTAGAATTGCAGCGGATCAGCTGTGAGAACAAACGGCCTTCGGTGGAAATGAGGGATGAGATAATGCTGTAAAGCCACACTGGAAGTCAGGTGTGTGGATGAAGATGAGTGTGAAGTGACAAAGGATGGATGGAAGTTGTAGGCGCGGGCATAGCAATCAAGTGGGGGGTCATTTTCAGTCAGTTGCTTGCTGGTTCTGTTCTCTGATCAGGATAATTGTTACCAAGCTAACAAGACAAATCTGAATCCTCAGGTCTCATCACTTCCACAGCCCTCAGTGTCAGCGGAGGTCACCGTTCTCAACGGCTCAGTCTGTGGCAGATGGCGAGTCTCTAACACCTCGTCTCCCTTAAGGGGTTCACCAGAGCCATTTATAGCAGCGACTTCTGTTTCATCTGTAACATCAGACAAGTGGATGCAAACCCACGCTCCGCATGCAAATGTGAGGCTCACTTTGTTTCCATGAACTGCAATGCGAACCTCTTCAGGAGTCTTTTCCAGCATACCTCTATAGGTGGTGATTCTCATAAGCAAGGAAGCACTGGAGGGTTTTGTCCTTTAGCTAAAACATCAACATAGAGCTTAACTCTGTTCTCAGTTACTACTCAGGTGAAGCAGTCTGGGTAGCAGTTTTGTCCATATCATATCACGGTATTGGAATAATGGAATCGGGTGGTGAGCCAGATCCCCCTCATCTCAACAGGTTGTGTCATAGGGGACTGTTTATTGACGGGCCCTTAACTCTTGCAGTCGTTTAAATTGATCAGCACGTTGCCAGTCAGGGGGCAGCAGGGGAGCTGAAGGACAGGGCAACTTAAGGGCCATTAGGCACAAGTGAGTGCACAATAGTCGATGTAGACAGATTACCGTGGCCAGTGGAGCTTTGAAGAACACTGCTCGCAGTGATTATCTTTTCACCTGGAGAGCTCAGTGTCCTGACACCGGCCAAACATTCAAGAGATGTCTGGTGCTGGACTCTCCTGCCTCTATGAAGCATGACAGGAGCAGGAGGGTGAGTGGATGTTGGTATACACTGTACAGTGAAGCCCAAAGTTATTCGTACCCCTGACTAAATATTAGTTTTTTTTTCTTGACTGGACTCTTTCAGGTTGGAGGGTCTTCTTGCCACCTCCCTGATCTTCAGCTTCCTCCACATATTTTCTATCGGACTGGATTGTTTTGGATCGTTGTGATGCTGAAAATGTCCAAGCACCAAGGCCAAGTTTCTCTACGGACTGTTTGATGTTCTTGCTGAGAATCTTTCTTTATTCTTCTTTTTTTTTTTTCCTTTTATACGTGCCGTTCACTGGCTGAAAAACACCCCCAACGTATTACATTCCCAATAAGTTAGCCCAGGTTTGTTGGTCCAGCGAGAAACAACAGCTGAGATTAAACATGTTAAATTAATCCGTTGCTCCTATTTTCAGAACAAAGCAGACCTGGGTGCCACATGTGGCCTGTTGCTGCATGTAGGTGGCCCTCATAAGGCCAGAACAAAAGTGTGAAACTGAACTTCCTACGTAACACATTGCGCTGTCCTCACCACAGGTGCAGCTACTGTATATAGCCAGCAAATTACAAAAGAAACTCTGGATTCTTTTCTTGTATTATGGAAGTTTCGTGTATTCATACATAGTAAGGACAAAATACACAAAAAAGTAGATATTCAGTGTTCAACAAACAAAATGCAGCCTTAATAATACCACAAATGTTACAAATACTAACAGCACAAAGACGAAAGTTTGCCATGGTTGAAACGTAATCTACCAAAACAAACTTACAATATTTATTGCAACTTGTTTATTACTTTTAGCTAAATTCGAAGCGTCTTGAAAACTGGAGACATGACACACCTACATAACAAAACTGAGAGAAACTGTTGTTTCTTTGCTCATATTTTCAGGACAATGCAAATTTGCCTCATAGAGAACACCTCAGTGCTGCTCTGAATTTGTCATTCCAAAAATACGACTATGGATTTGGAACAACAGCCCTCTTGACTTAAAGCTATATTGGCATGCTATTTGGCGCTGCATGTTTATACATTCGACTATCCATTAAATCAAATGCAACTCCTCTTTTGACAGTTCCCGATGCTGAAGGTAGCACTTCAGCTATCACACACTTAAGAAGCAGTTGGGGTTACGACATGGAGTGACGCCCCTGGAGCTCCCATAACATAACGTGATGACTTGGTGCTGTATGTATTATTGCTCATGTGAGCGATACATTTTCGGCACTGACTCAAGCTCATGGTGACATAAGGTTCTATGTATGAATGAGTGAATGAATGTCTATTTCAGTCTCCTCTGATACATATATAACATTGCTTCATTATTGTTGCAGTATATTCAATACTATTCAGTCAATATTACTTCTTGCATTTCACTGAGAATTTGTTCTTAGAATTTGTTCCACACTTTTCCCTATTTCTTTCCGGACATTTCATAAGTCACCATGTGGTTCCATAGGAGTGATGTGTTGCCCACAGAAACACTGTTTAACAATGAAATAGAATATAGCTGAGGGTTTGTGGAGCCCGTTGTTGATCCAGAACACCCTCATGTTGCCACCAGTTTTCTGTCCTATCATCAACATTTCCTAAAAGTCTCATCGACATCTCTTCACAGTTAAGATCGTGAGCTCACGCTTCCTCAGCAATGCTCTCTTTCACCAAACCCACCGAATGCTAAACTGAAACGTCCTCTTCGCTCAGAAGAAACTGTTTTTGCCAGACGAGTATTTACATTTGAAACAAGTGTCAGCGCGGTCGAATCCTTTCAGGTGAATCACAAACACTGTACGAGCAGCTCGGTAAACGCAACTGTATTTAACATTTCAGCGCGGCCGGAGCTATTTCGGTAACAATTTGTTGTCTGCTACGCCGTCGGACTTTTTTTGTTTATCGATACGCTCAGTAAATTCTGTTTGAGTGACAGAACATTACCAAATGCCAAAGTTATAGACGGAGCTTTCAAGTGTGGGGAATTGAGTATGCAAGACTGACACTGACTGATTTAGCAAATGTCAAGCAGTTATCTTGAGCAACAAGAGCCACAATCATGATCGGAGAGGCTCACTTTCAAGTAGCTGTTGAAAGAAGAGATATATTTTTCCATCCTGCTGCAAAAAAAAAAATGTTTCATCTACTTTCCTGCTCTGCTCCAGTCCATTATTGTGAAGATTTCCTCCACTTCTGTTTTTATTATGATCGATATAACCTTGATATAGCGGATTCTTTCTTAAATCCGGTGGTGGAGGAGAATATCTGCTGAAACTTCTTGTGAGAGAAATGTGCAGCGAGTGTATTTGAGCTGTCATCGGGTTGTCAGCGTACAGTGATGCTGACAATTGATTCATGTGCAAATGTCCCCGCTCCCCGCACGGCAGTCAGACTGTATAAAACTCACTTTTCCCTCTGTGAGAATGACAGGATGCAGTGAGTCAAGACAACAAAGCTGTCACAAACAGCTGTCTGCACTGACAATTATCAGATTTATTTATTGACAAGGATCGGGCAGAACCACTTGATGAAAAGCATCCTCCGACGACAGGGACATCCTCTGCTGCTCGACAGAATGGACAACTATGATAATGTGCCTCACACATACACTGATGGGACGATGTCAATCACGGCTTCTTTGAAAGTCCAAAGACTAATGATAGGAAGGAAAAAAAAAAAAAAGAAGAATCTTTGAGGCACTTACCTTTCACCATCCTCTAAGAGATGAGAGCTCCCAGTCGATTCAATGTGAAGTACCAGATATTGAACTGGGTCACAGAAAAATGATGTTCAATGAAATGAATTCTGTGGAAAACAGCTTTAATAATGAAGCTCCTCGGTGCTAAGCACATAATGATCAAAAGGCTAACTCTATTACAGACCGGAGCTCACCTCTCAGGAGGAGCTATAGGTGCTACTCAGCAACACAAAGTGTAGGCCACCACCCTCTTGTGGCTCATGCACTTGTGGTCACAGATGCAGTGCCCTGCGGTTAATTTAATGATCTTTCCAGCCAAAACCCCCGTCTGAAAGGTGAGAGTAATAACTCGTAGCCCGACTTGTTTGGCAGAGATCAGTGACTTGGCAGTGGGGGACATGTCTTAATCCTTGCGGCCTGATAGCGCTCACCTCTCTCCGAAGGCAATGGCCCTTCATGTTTCATCATTTCGCGTCCGTGCCCCACTGCTACACATTACATTAAGAGGCGCCTCTTGTTGGTTCACGGCTGCGAGTGTCAGGGCCATCTGAAGAGGTTCATTTGTATTAGTGGATGCACACAGCATGCGGCGGCACTCACCCCTTATGGGACGGATGTATACCGAGGGCCACCAGCTGATTCAGGTAACAAGGTTTTCCTGTCAAGCAAATATTTGACACAGACCGTCAGCAGGTGGAGTTGAAAAGGAACTAAAAACATAAGTCTTGAATCACTGGTTGTCATGTAAATTATTACTGTTGTAATATTAATATTAATATATTTTTCATAAAATAATTCAACTGCTGAACTCCTCAGTATTGCATATTATATATATTACGGTGGTGGAGACCACAGTTGTCTTCACATCACATAAAGAGTTTCTTCCTGTTTTCGTTGGAACAATTTATATATTTTGCGTCCGTCCTTTTTGTTTTTTTTTTAAGCAATAACTGTGAATTATAATTTAAGGAATTTAACAGAAATAGAAGGTCCTTCATTTTGGTAGTGGACAGGATACAGAACTGCCCTACAGCTCACAAACCAGGCCCAAAAACAAAAGACCTGGCGGTGTCAGGTCGACTACTCTGTCGGACAAGTAGCACGTCTACCTTCAAGCTGTCAGCAATACTTTTTGACAAAGGTGCGCAAGAGTGAAATTTCAAGTCCAAGTCTCTCCTTTTTGCAGATGATGTGCATCTAGGTTGAGGATCGGTTCCTTCCAAGTCTACCACCACAGTTTGCGTCAGAGCCATGGTGAAAACTCAGAGGAATCATTTATCATCCACTATATATTGTGATTTCAGAAGTGTGTACTGAACTGAACACAGTGCCCTTGGAGTAGCTTGTAGATGCTAAAAGGCTGGTGACCCCTGCTTTATGATGTCATCTTTGGTAGTCCGTGATGTCATCATCATGCATAGTGAGTACAGGTCCCACTTTTCGCAGATAAGATTTTGATGACCATAAGTTTGCATCCATCCATCCCACTTCTGACACCATTCGCTACGAGGGTGAGACATGTTGACGTGGTCAATGGTCCGAATCGAGACAGCGTCTTGTAAATCTTGACCATGCAAACATCTCAGATATGCTTTGAGGAGTCTCTCATAACCATCCTACTTCTGGCACCCTTGAACCCGACTTTGCACCGAACTTGGGTACATGCTGCTAATGCTAAGGGGCTAACCGCTGAACAAAAACTGAGGCGAGTGATGAAGGGACAGACGAAGTTTGGAGGCAGCCATATATATTTTTATTTTGATCATTAGAAACGGTATGTTTGACAAGAAGGAAGTTCCTCAAAAGCGCCGTCTCAATCAGAGGCAGAGATCATTTTAATTCCGCTCACTCACATGTTAGCTGCCAAGGAAGAATGCACAATTATCACCGCCACTCTGCTTTGAAGACCAGCTCTCCAAAATAAATCAGTGTCATCATCACGCTGAAGTCACTCGACGATGCGTAAACCAATGACAGGGCTGATGAAGCAGCCCGGAGTGTGGGGGGGGGGGAGTGGACGCGTGGAAACCAGCCGCCGTCTTCTTCCGTGTAAACACCAGAGATTTGAGCACTTGGAGATGAAAAGGAAAGTTTGCCGACTTCAACGGCGCTGCACTCGGGTGACTCTGGCGCCTCGCGGCTCTATGGATCGGTAAACAAATCATTCTCCGATTATGCCGGGACGGCTCATTTTCTGATGGAGTCCCAGGTGCCGCTGTTTTAATCATTACCTAATTGTCGAGCTGCTCTATCGACAGCGCGGCCGCCTCCCACTCTCATTCTGCTGACACTGGCAGGCCCTCCTAGGTCTGGGTTAACCTTTCGATGTCCATTGACGCCGCGCCGCCTGATGATGATTGATCGAGGTGGCCCTTCCTGTTAGATAATACCTCATCAGCGTTCATAGTAATTTGTGTAAATGAGACCTCATTATTGATGGGAGGGAACTTTCGCAGCTTTCCTGCGCGTCCAGTCGACGCAGGGATTGGATCAGCAATAAAACTTTGCTCCGCGCCGCTCCCAGTTTGAGATTGAGGGCAGCTGGGCCAGTTGAACTGTGGCATGGTAAATAAGAGGGAGGAGATGAGCGTGGAGTCACGGAATGAGAATGAATGGAACGCAGGTGAACGGGCAGAAGGTTGTGAAGATGTCTTTTAAGTGGCCACTATTCTGGCTTTGTTCCTTTGCGGAGCTTGAATCTAATGGATTCCACTTCCTTCTCAGTGATACAAAGTCTCATTAAAGGTGTCGATTTCACTTCTAATGTTTCACTGCAATGCCAACCATGTGACTTGTGTCAAACCTAGAGAACTAAACTGTATTTTTACAATTGTATCAGTGAAGTATCACTGTAAAAAATTACGATAAAGAGAGGCCATTTTTCACATTGCCATGGTGTGGCATGGGGGCCACATGGGGCGCTCACGAGGTTCCAGTAAACTGATTTGGTGACATGACACTTCACTAGTTTGTAATATTTAAGTTACATTTTCATTATTTTTCTGAATGCCCTTTTATCTTTTAGCTGGACGGCCCCTAGCGTGAGTCACAGGAAAGAATGTGGCCCCTTAGGAAATGTAATTGCCCAGCCGTGTTTTATGGTTTTTATTTATTTATTTTCTCTATTGTGGCCTACATTTTTTGCACAACATTGTCCCATATTCAACCTCTTCTTTTCCATTTGCTCTTGAATTTTTGGAAGTAGAAGTTGAAGCCTAACTTTATTGCAAAGCTCTTCACACTAGCACAGCGACATCTCTCTCTTAATATTTAATGGCAACATAAAGCTGGTAACTGTTTCCAAATGTGTGTGTTCCAGCAGGAGGCGCTCTGCACAACCATCACAGAGTCAAGCCCGAGCTTCCTGGTGATGACACCAGGACTTGAGGATGATTGATTGTGTTGTTTTCTTCATTATTTTTAAACCGATCAGAGCTTGCTGTAATTTGAGTAATGATAGCCCATTATTGGGAATCGCAGAGTTTAAGGGCGTCTTTATTTTCCCCGGCAGTCGCACCTTTGGGACGGCATTAAGGGATCAATGGACTTTTTTGCATACACATCAGGAAAATCCATTTCGCTATGAAGTTCAAAGAAAAAGAGCCCTCACTGTGGCAGTTCGTTGAAAGACACATTAAAATATCTGTTGTTGAATTTCCTCACTGTGGGACTAATAAAGCTTCACTAATCTAAACTTTAATAATTTTATTTTATTTTTAATTCAACCAGTCGGCCGATTTATACACATCTCTGTGACGTACATTACTTTTTATCATGTGAAATAAGGTGGATTTTCATTCTGCACCGTGTTGTCCAAAGCACTTGCTTATGAAACATGGGCTGTGAAGACGCAACCCCCTCGGAGGAATTTATTAAAGCACACTGAGTGTTATCGTTCAATATTGATATTTTATCGCATGACCACAAGTAGAAAATGGACAAGTTCAGTCAGACCATTTTAGAGATTTAGAGATAAAAAGAAAATCACTTTGGTCTCATGAGCATCTCTTCAATCTCAAAGCAGTATCTGCCTGATTTACGGAGCTTTCCTGGGTGTCCCATGCAGACCCGCCACAACCTAGCTGGGAAGCACTTCTGCACCCTGTCACCCTCAAAACGGGAATATTATGTTTTCAAAATTGACACGTTAGAAACACTCATGCTCTTAACTGTTGCAGTGTATTTTGAAACAGGAGCTTCGAAGTTGGGGGGGAAAAAAAGTGGCAGCGCTGTTTCCGCCCGGTCTCGAACCGGGGACCTTTCGCGTGTTAGGCGAACGTGATAACCACTACACTACGGAAACTGCGTCTCAAGTTATATTGGTTGTAGGAATCACGCCCTGGACGTTATTTATGAAGGTTTGGTCCCTAAAAATTATTCACAATTATTATATGATTTTGGTGAAAAGATAAGTCATCAAACACCCGGGGAACGATAAAAGTTAAAAAACAAAATAAAATAAAAATCCAACGCTCTGGTGAACCAAAGTGCCTCCATGAGTTATCGACACATCTATGATTGACAGTGTGAGCCATGTGAAGTTGCAGTCAGGTGTCCAGGACGCCTGAATGAAACACTTCTGGGTGGATCAGAGGACAGAAACTGAGCTTTGTTATCAATACTGTGCAGGTGTTTCACAAAACAACCACAGCGAGCAGCGTTTCCAACGATCAATCAAAGACAGGACGCAGCAATAAAGGTACCTGCGCAGCCAGTGATGAGGCCGAGAGACGCAGATGCTGGCGGAGACCCGAGCCGGCGGCTTGTGAAGAAAGGTCACGCCACAACTTTACACAGACTGATCCGAATCGATAGAATATTTGTGGCTGGAATATCAGCGCGGGGTCAGGTGATTCATCATGCCGGCGCTTTATTACTGACGCTGAAGGTCACCGCGCATGAGCGCCGAGCCGTTACTCAGCATTATCAGGAGTCATTTGCAACCTTGGTTCGCGTTTGTGCCGTACGTCTAAGTTTAGAGAGAGCCATGAAACCGGAGCACATTGAAGGGCAGTTTCCGTAGTGTAGTGGTTATCACGTTCGCCTAACACGCGAAAGGTCCCCGGTTCGAGACCGGGCGGAAACACAACGTTTTGTCAGCTTCAGCATGGTCGTTCACATTTATTCATTCTGTGACACCCACAGACGACTTCAGTCAGAATGTCAGCACCTCAAACTTGAGCTTGTGCCATCAGATTCCTCTAATGCCGAAGTCACCACTACAGTTGTTTCAGTGTCACTGCCCTATTTAGATCAAGGTCTTGCAGTTTCCGTAGTGTAGTGGTTATCACGTTCGCCTCACACGCGAAAGGTCCCCGGTTCGAAACCGGGCGGAAACATTGTTTTATTAGTCACCGACAAGGCTGAGTAAATTATATGCATTCAGACTGAGACCCTTAACAAAGTGGCCTTAGGAGTACAGCAACACCAGCAATATATGATAACAATATCATAATAAAAATTCCTTCTGTGTTGTTCAAATCACGGTAGTTTTCAATAGTAAATAGTGAATTTGCTGTTGATTTGCAGGCGCTACCTAACACAAACACACCTGCCGCACTGACAGAAGCAGCTCAACTTCTGAATGTTAAAATATATGAGTTAATCTACCCTTTATGGGTTTGATGTTTCACTCACGTCTCTTACTCTTAAACGTTATTATTATTTCACACGTCTCCTCTCACAACCTGATCGTCCTAAATTGTTCTTTATCACTACACCCAGGACTCAGCCGACTACTTTGTTTAATATCACCTGTTTCCATAGTGTAGTGCTTATCACGTTCGCCTCACATGTGAAAGGTCCCTGGTTTGAAACCGGGTGGAAACAGGTTTTGGCAGTCATGATAAAAAGTCTACCATTAATCGTTGTGTGTTTGAGAATGTTTGACGCAAAATACTCTCCTTTGTTTGATCGTGTTTCTGTCGGAGAGCTTCTGGATTGACTCCGTACCGTCCACTTCAAATTTTGTAAAGGCAACAATCGGTTCTCACCGCGCACATAAATATGTTTGATCGTAAATACTGAAGTAGTTTAACGTTATGATTGACTGTTTTCACAGCTGATTGTCCTGACAAATTCACCCTCAACACAATTTTCTCATCGGATAATGTTTTAAGAGTTGCGACAATCTCGGGTTTACCGTTCTTGATCCGGAAGGAGCAAAATCGGGACGCAAACAGCCGATTATCTGTGAAAGAAATCAGTAGCTCTCTAACCTGTTATTGATCAGTTGCTCTTGATGCATGGATGACGATTGATCTGTTCATTCAGACCTTTGTCTTTCAGCTCAGCTCTCTCTTCACCCTCCTCATTAGTGCAGCAGACATTATACACTCACTTGTGAACAAGATCCCAACACACCACACATTTCCCCCAACTCTTAATAAACAAAACAAGAGTGAAACTCTGAACACGACTTTGTACTGAGGAACACAGAGGTGAAACCCACCAGAAATGTTCCATTTGAAACCAATGCCTTCTGAACCTCTTTCTTCCCACAAGATTGCAGACTATAAAAGAATTGTGGCATGAAAGAATGTGCAGCAGTGAAGTCGACAACAGTCCTTGTTTTGTAGCCTTGACAATGTTGATCCTGTGAAGCACTAACGCCCCGAATTACCGCAGATGAATGGACCACTCTGCTGGTCATGACAGGGGTCCCCCTCGCCATCTAGTCCCCCTTTTCATCTTGCTCCCTTTGGTGAATCTCTGGTCCAAATGTTGTCCCCTTTCTTCTGGTCTCAATTTCTGCTCATCAAAAGAGAAGGTGAACATATGTCCAAATTCTGTGGCCTCTGCTGCCACATATTGTGTGATTACGGCTCAAATAGGCGGGTGTTGAGCAAAGAGACGCCCAGAACACACACTGCGTCCATCCAGCCAGCATAATAACACATAAAAACACATACCGTATAGTTAGAGATTGTGGGTTGAGGTTCACCTAATGCACAACAACATGCCGGACGCTGACCCCCTCACACATGCAGCACTATTTGATGTTTCACCTGTTTGAAGCCAAATTCCTGTTATCACTGCTGCTGTTTGCTCCATTTTCTCCTTTTTTTTGACTGAAGTCCTGAGCTTTCATCTCCGAGCCATCGTCTGTACAGGAGCCAACAGCCTCAGAACCAAAGCGAGTGGCCGCTGGTCATCGCTTTAGAACAAGGCACATTACTCGAAGAGAGGCGCAGCCACACACTCCAACGCATTTGTCTGGATAGATTGTGTTACTTCTCGGGTGAAAAGTTTGTTGGCTGTAAGCACCCATTGTACTTGATCAACAAAAAGGGCATGTCTAAAATCGTGACATGTGTGAAGCCACTCTCCACCAGGTGGCTCTGTAGGGCTGAAAATCTCTCTGCACTGTCCCAGAATTGTTGTTGACCAATGCGATTGATGTCATTGCCTTTGTTTCATACAGGAAGTGGTCCAAGAGAGTCATGGCGAGGCAGGAAGTTGTCCAGATTCATGGCCTATCTGAGTCAGTGTGTGTCTAAAAGATGTGTGGTGTGGTGCATCGTAAATCCCAAGATCCCTTGCAGGATCATGAGCAACCTTTTGTGATGTCATGAAATCTGTAGGAAATAGAAATCTGTGAGTCAACGTGTTTGTTACTCAATAATGCGTGAACATTGTTCATTCAGACCAACCAATTCTCACTCACACTACGTTGGGAAAGTGGACTTTTGCGTCATATACTGATGATAAGGGAAAGCTTCAGCGTAGCATAGGTGTTTCAATGGACTAAAAGAGTGTTTTCCTTCCCGTGTATTGGTCTAACCAGGGTGATGTGGATCGTGCGTTGCAGGGGGCCACATGGAGCATCGTGCGTGAGGGAGAAACAAAAAAAACGGAATGCAGTAGGCGGGTTGCAAGGAAGCGCAGAGAGCGTTGCAAGGAAGCAGGACGACAGGCTGAAGCTCTCTTGACTGAATGAGACTGGATGCTATTCACAACCTCTTTCTTACATGGCTCTCTTCCTTAGTGATAGTACTGACAGTCATGCTGACTGCTATTTCTTCAAAGACGCAACACCCTTGTCGTCAGTATAGAACACAATATGCAACATTCCCAACGTCCATATATGATGCTATGGCAGTGAGGATGTGTTGGTTCCTTTGAAGGAGACGTTTCATTTTGCTAACACGACTCACTCTTCACACATGGAAGACCACGAAAATGGGCGCTTTAATATCTTCAAGTCAAACAAAGTCCTTCAGGTTTATTCATTCTGTGACACCTACAGTCGACTGTGCCATCAGATTCGTCTAATGCAGAAGGCACCACTACAGTTGTTTCTGTGTCACTGTGCTATTTTGCCACGGGGATTGTCGTTTCCGTAGTGTAGTGGTTATCACGTTCGCCTCACACGCGAAAGGTCCCCGGTTCGAAACCGGGCGGAAACATTCTTATATCAGTACTAAGCTGGAGAGTATCAAGATATTTGGAGGTCGGTACCTAGATGGTATCCGGTTGCAGGTTTTTGTTCCAATAAGACTACTAGCACTAATATGCAACATTCCCAACGTCAATATATGATGCTATGGCAGTGAGGATGTGTTGGTTCCTTTGAAGGAGACGTTTCATTTTGCGAACACGACTCACTCTTCACACATGGAAGACCACAAAAGGGGCGTCAAATACTTCTTCAGGTCAAATACTTGACATTTCTTAACCTATTCTGTGATGCCACCCAGGTCTCTGGAAAGCAACGTCTCAGGTTATTGTGACACAAACTACCCACAAAGCCACTGCTTCCTCACATGAACAGGTACTGGATAAAGTCAGTCATCTATTCCCCTCTCACGCTGACATAGTTGTGGTTTACAAGTACAAGTTCAACCTATATATACACCACTCCCGATTGAGCCTTGCCCATAAACCACAGTGGGAATCTGTTTCCTTCGTGTCTCTTTTGTCCTAACAGTAGTTTTCCTCCCTCACAAACACCCTCTTCTTATAGACCCACTTATGGCCTGAGTATCCATTAAGCCCTGTTGTTGCCTTTCCTGCTTCATATTAGCGGCTCACACTTGGAGTGGGGCTGGAGCTCCAGTAGACAAGGAACATCTGGGGAGTGGGAGTACATGGACTTCACTGCTGAGCATTTGTAACAGATATTATTCCAGAATTATCTTCCGTATATTATTAATAAAATCATAATGCATGTTAAAGGCAAGCAGCAGTTTTGTTGAGATAGAGGAAGATGAACTGCAATCGTGACTGAAAGAAGAAAAAGCTTAACAAAAGGTTTTTCAAACATGCTGTGTAATGTAAGTGTAAAAATATTTGGCCATATTAGACAATAAATACTAGTTTTGAAATAGTTTACTCAAAGAATTGAAAAGAAAATAAGTGGAGGAAGGAAAATAAATGTATACAATGAATTAAGGCTTCTACTCCAACCAAAAAAAAAAATCATAATAAAAACTTTTTAGTTGAAAAACAGCAGGAGTATTCAATGTAGCAACACTACAACAAATTCAAAACACCAATAAAATATTTCATTTTTTTCTCATTCACATGGAGCAGATCGTGACAGCGGCCCTTTTGCCACGCCTTGATCTGATCATTGTGGTCTAGCTCCGTGTTAGGGAGCTCCATTTATGCTCCCGTTACGTACAAAATTGTACCCATCCGTTTCAAACAACGTTACCGTCACTGATGGCATGCTGCTATGTGTTCTTTGCATTGGTGTTGCTGTTCACCAATATGTCCACCAGGGGGAGCAGCCCAGTGTCAAAAGTTCATGACAACAACAAACTACAAAACCAACATGGCGACTGTGGAAGAAGTATTGATAATGTTTACACTAAAGAGCAGACTCCGTCCGTATCCAGATCTGTACGCAACGTTGAGCATAAATGGACCTGTAGAGATAGAAGCATTGTAACAATGTCAGGGGATCATTTCCCCTGTTTAACGTGCAGCTTGGAGGAAGGAGGCAAAGGGGCAGCTGGGGAAGTCGCCGATTACACCTCTTTGCCTTAGACAGTTCAGGCTTCGATCGACTGAAGTGGCCAAGAAAAGTGCGTCTGGCATGTGCGGAAGGCTTAATCATAGCACCTTCAGTCTGTAAGCGCCGCTAAACTTTTGCTCTTTCACCCTGAATAGACACAGTTTCACTGATAGCTCGTGCCCCGCTGATGTTTCCAGCAGGAGAAATGAGAGCGAGCGTGAAAAAATGGGCCAGTAATTGCCAAGAGAGTGAATAAGAGCGAGGTTGAGCGTCTACTTAACTCCATTGTTCTAAAAATGTTCACTTCCTTTTGAACACATATTTGATTAACTATTTGGCAGCTTTTCAACACACTTTTACCCTCCATCTTCAGAAGAGGAGGAGCCGGTTGACGCTGTCGATTCAGAACTTCAGCGAGAGCCCAGGGCGATCCCTGGAGGACGGCCCATTCACTCGGCTTTCCCATCAGCCCATTAGACTGGCCATCAGCCAACAGCGCTGCTTCCTGTTTCTCTGGGACACCTTTTTCATCCTCGCTTGTAATGCAGTTGTTTGAGGAGCCTCCGCTGGGAAAAGCCAGTGGAGTGTTTCAGGATTCTCACACGTTTAACAAACTTGCTGCTGGAGCCTCATCAGGGATTCACTTGGGAAGCTGGTCGGACTCAAATCCTCCCTGTAATTTATGCTAAACTGCCTTATTAGGGATCTAAGTCTATCGTAAACTGTCGACAAAATGTGGATAAACACACACTTAGAGAGGAACAGCTGATTCCAGCAGTGCTGTAACCAGTGGAGACTGTCTGTCCTGATGTGCCCCCCTTCATTGGTCCCTGCCTTTCCTTCTTTTTAAATCTTATCTTCAGTGCAAGATTCGCTTCGCACATGGCAACTGAGCCTGGGAACAGCTGATTCTAGATTCCAGGGTAAAACAGTATTATTTTACTTTTTCTTTGTGTTAAGTTTCTGCTAACAAACAAAAACCATTTCAGTGAAGCCGTTGGCCCTGCATTGTGCGGTGGGGATTCAAGTGCCTGTCTCTCCCTGAACACACCCTGATATAAAGCAGGAAACACATACTATCTGGTTCGACTGTGTGAACAAGCTCATTCAATAGTTCTGTGAAGCAAATGATGTCAAAGCAATTTAACTGGTGTGTCTGCATGTGTTTATCTATCCTAGTGAGGGCCATATTTTGGGGAAAATACGCCCTTGTGGAGCCCTTGTTGGGGCGCTTATTGGGGCCCTTAGGCCGCACACAAGGTTGAGCCTCAATTTGAGGATGATGATCTCAAAACAACAAGGTCATTATAATTGGGTTTAAGTTTGGTTTAGAGTCCAGGTTAAGGTTAGCTATTTGTTTTGGATGGTTGGGTTTAGGGTGAGAGGCTGGGGAAAGGGTTATTGCAACTAGAGGTCCTCACAAAAATAGCAATACCAACGTGAGTGTGTGTGTGTGTGTGTGTGTGTGTGTGTGTGTGTGTGTGTGTGTGTGTGTGATGTTGTTACAAGTGGTTGGAAGTCAAAAATAATATTTCTTTCTTACCTAACCCAGTTGTATTTGGCTGGCAGTATTTTTGATTCTATAGTTCTTATATAGTTCTTACAACTTATGCAATGACATGTCTTCCTTTGGGGTCCACTAATGGATTTTTGCAGGTCAAAGCAGAGGCTCCTGTTTAAAAAAGATGTGCTGAAAGTTCACTTTTAGATGTGCTAAACACTTCGATTCGGTAAATGAAAGACCTCTGTGATAACCTTTTCGGTGCTGACGTGTACCCCACATTGTCTGTTTGACCAGCGAGTGTATTCAAGCATTCATGTTGTCTCAGGCTCATCGCTGTGCGCAGATGATTCTCCGCGTCCACAAACGGAAGTGAAGTGAATAAAAACAGAAAGCTGCAGCAGCGATTCCTCGGTGCATGTAGGGCATAAATTATGTCCGATGGTGGAAGCTTGGTGCCACCGTCGAACAGCTAGTCAATGGAGAGGGCAGGGAGAAGCAATGGAGCGGAGTAATGTGTAATCTTACTACTCAATGGGCTGTGCCCAGCAACGGGCCTCTGAATGCTGGAAGTGTCAGGGAGATAAATAGCGGAGTGTCCCCCTCGAAAAACATGATTAATACCCCGCCTGGTGACGCTGCTGAAGATGAAGTGGGAGCAGCTGGCTCAGGCAGCGTAGGCACGCAGGGAGAGGTGGGAGGGGGGGGACAGGAGCGAGCGCACCAGAGCAGAGAGGGCAAAGAGTAGGACACACTGGCTGCCAGGGGAGAGGAAGGCAAAGCAAGGGCAATGTGGGCCACCACAGGCACACAGACCCTGAGCGCCCCGCTTCTCCCCTGGCGTGCTGCTTCATTTATTCAGATCCTGCTTCCGAACTGGAATTCATCTTCTGCTCTTCAACACATGCGCGGCTTATGTAACATCACATGGTGTTATACCGCATGTTTTTGCCGTTGTTTGTTTGGTGCCTGACGTCCCCATTACATATAGAGGGCTGCTTCCTGACTCCCTGGTTGTTATTAATGGAGTTACTCCAACCAAGCTTGTTTTCAGTGAGAGAAGGGTGGCGGCACGGAAGTTAGGGCTCGCAACTCTCTCGTTCTGGTGCACGCAACATCACAACATCGCAATTCTGATGAAAGTGAGCTGAGCCAGAATGCAAACTCTCTGCCTTCTGAGGCTGTGTATTCGCAGGAATCTGAATCATATCTGGTGATACGATGGTGTATATCAACGTTATATATATCGAAATGCTGTAAATTTGCAGATGCATTGTAATATGTAACAACAAGAGCCATTATTTTAAGGGACTAAAATACATAACACAACTGCTATCAATACTGTATCATGAAATACCAGGGTCATTGAGTGTGTGTGAGTGTGTGTGGGTCGCGCCCGGAATCCACAATGTGGCAAACTTGAAAATGCAACTATTGTGAGCAAAATCTACTTAACAAAAAATTTTGAAAAAAATATTAAATGCTGAATGATAATAATAATAATAATAATAATAATGTGAGGTGAATAAAAAAGTATGTAGAAAGTACACAATAATATTTATTGTAATGAAGAACAATTAAAAAAACATTTTATTAACATATAATAGACAATTTGGGAAGTTAAGATGTGAATTATGTTTATCATTAAATTGCATTAGATTAGATTAGATGGTCTTTATGAGTCCCACAGTGGGGAAATTCAACATGTCACAGCAGCCAATGACAACAAAGACCCTGACACAGATTACATACACATTAAAGGTACACAACAAACATCAAGACAAATAAAAGAATACCAAGAATATATATATAAAAAATAACAAAATAAATAATATAAGTCAAGATAAGTAAATAGATAATACGTAGATAATGATAAATTATAGAAATAATAAATTGTATAAATAGATAGATTAATAATAAGCAAATAGTCATTCCATCACAATACAATACACATGACCTATTAATGAAACCAAACCTTAAAAGAAGTATCGATTAATTCGATTTTAACTGCCAAGAAAACTTGAATGTAAATATCTCTTATTCATGAACACATAGAGGAAGATGATCAAAGCGAATGAGGGGAGAAATATAGAACTGTAGATCATGAATAATTTAATTTATATGATTGTATATAATTCCTTTATTTTCTGCTGCTTATTACTACTCAAAGGTAGAAGCACGACTGAAAGCGAGGACAGTCAATCAAGCTGTACATATGGACTGTGGGAGAGTCAGCTCTCTCTCAACCTCGACTTGTCACCAGCAGGATTTGAACCAGCGACCTTCTTCGTCACCGACTGACCTCACCGTCACCAGTTCTTGGCTCAGAAGTTCCAAAAATGCACCCGACTAACTTCACTGCGACAAACTTTTGCTCATACGCGACATTCCTCTGAAGGAAACTCAGTGGACGAAAAAGTTTGAGAGGAGAACACATGGAGTTATTTTGCTGTGTTGTGTATGTAAACATGTCGAGGGGTGGGCGACTTGTCTGCGGTTCAGCAGCCGCAACCCTCCCCTCACACAATTAACTTTTCCAGTGTAATGAGATGATTGATATGCTGGAAGTGTGCGCTTTAAGGAGATATTAATCATTCCCTCTGGTAATTTTAATCATGCTTTCCATCATCCCCAGCTGCTGAGGATCACCTTCCTAGCAAACAAAGGGCGGCCACGCCACTTGCATAGTCATTCTGTTCTAGTTTAACTTTATTTTATGCTGGTTCCTCCCATCTGTTCGCACAAGCCTCGACAGCCCACGTTGCACGTTGACAAGCTGGGGAAGCAGCGTGTGGGTGGGTGATTGTACGAGTGTGTGCGCCGACGTGTGTGTAAACTTTAGAAACACAGGCATCTTTGAAATGGTAAATCTAATCCTCCAGGTCCGTGACTAGTTGGTACACCGCCACCAGCCACCTCCACTAACACCACAGCTAAAGCAGCCAGGGAACACACACACACACACACGCGCGCGCGCGCTCAAACAACTCAGCATGCGAAACACAGACCGCCACATAGACAAACACGCACACCACATGGTGTGGGCAATATGTCAGAGCAAAGCATAATTTGGCATTTGAACCAGTCACTATTATTGGAAGTTAAAAAACAAAAGCTGCAATTTTCTCTCCACAGCGACTTGAAAAGTGGTTTTCCAGTGGAACCTTGAAAGTCAAAGAGGCAGAAATGTTCCCCCAAAACACTGATTAGTTCATGTTGAGTGAGGACGCCGCTCCATTCCGCGGGCCGTTCCTTCGCCTCACCCAAGGCCACGCGCCATTCAGGGGGACGTTCGGCAAATCAAAAGCGCTTCTTCCGGGACTTTTATTCAACTGGTGTGTCGTCGCAGCCAAGGCCACGGGGAAGCTCGCGGTGACCCAGCTGTGCTTTCAAACACACACCACAGCGAATCTGCCGACACAAAAGCGAGAGATGTTCCTTCACAGAGGGGCAGGGATGGCGGCGATGAAGAGCAACACACGGAACGTGACGACGGGGACAGTCGAAAATAAAGAGATAGTGAAGAAGCAAACAGGATCGGATGATTTTCAACCTTTAATACACTGTTATTTACGGTAAATTACATGTAGACATTTCTTTCCATCTGACTCATTTATTCCTATATTCTATCCCTTTTTCCCTTTTGCTAAACATGTTCCATCATTTGCATTTGCAACTCATTGCTACTTCAAATACTGTAATGTTAGATACTGCATGGTGGAATTTATGTTGTTCGTGATAGAGAGTATCTTACTGAGTGACCTGCTCTCCACCAGAGCCCCCGCCTGACACCATCATCGTCATGAGGTTGCTCTGCTCTTATCACTGGCTCTGATGCTTCTCATGTTATTATTATTATTAGTAATGTCATAATGTTATTGGCCTACTAATACTATTAGTAGTATTAGCATTTTATTAGTATTTTTTATATGAAACACTTACACATCTTGGATAATGAAGCACAAAGTAGGGAATTTATTATGAACATATAAATTTGGATTGTTTTTTTATTGCCAATTTCGGGGGCCTCTACAGCAGGGATCTGGAACCCAGATGACTAGGCCACAGGCCGGCAGAGTGCAAGGCCTTTGCCACTCATCATTGGTCATTTTGCTTAAACAGGTGTGGTTATTCATTTACATCGATTACTTGTTGGCTAATCCACTTCATGTCAGTGTGAGAAGAGCTATAGAAAAGGCTCCTTTAAAAAAGGCCACCGGCACCAGATTAAGATTACCGTTAAGAGGACAGCATGTTGGCTTTTGTGGTAACAAGCCAGCGCCACAAATCTGCATCACATGGTTTCGCACCGCAATAAAGGTGCTCACTCTCTAGGAAGGTAAAAATCAGATGTGCCCCTGCCATTGTCCTCTGGCACACAAGATGTGGGAAACATAAATAGGAAAGAACCGAAAGCAAAAAAGATAGCTACATACTTAACAAATTTCTAAGTACCGTAATTTCCAGACTACAGACCGCACTGGAATATTAGCTGCACCCGCGAAATTCAAGAAGGAAAATAGGTCTTGTTCATACATAAGCCACACTGGTTTATAAGCCGCAGGTTCAGTGGTGCTGTCTGCTCTGTGGACAGGTCAGTGGTGCACCAGCTAAAAAACACTTTTCAAAACTAGTTTTGAAAACGGGGTTCTGCAGAGAGAGTGAGGAAATAATGGAAACAAGCTGCGTAATACGGAGTGTCTTGATTTATCCACGCTGCTCTCACAATAGACAAGGTGCAGCTCTCCAGCCGGGATCAAGTCGACTCACTTCTGTTTACGTCAGACTTTTGAGCCCAACAGGTTTTGTCTCGAGACAGCGTCTCACTTCGTTTACTCACATTAAAGCCCTCAAAACGCCCCCAAAGTTCTGACACTACTGCCAGTCTCAGCGGCTGCTTCTCGATTCCAGACCTCCAGGAGATCGACTCTGTTGACGGAGCTGCGGACATGCCGGCTAAAACAGCGCTTTTTGAGAGCTTCAAGGGTAAATAAAATTAATTCAGCCTGTAAAAATCCATATATTAGCTGCGTTGTTGTAAAAGCCGCAGGACTTAAATCGCGAGAAAAAAGTAGCTGCTTACAGTCCGGAAATTACTGTATATTAGTGTGGATGTGCACCTTGAATTTAAGTACAGGAACCAAAGGTAAATCCTAAATGTCATCGATTGAAAATGTTTTCTATTCTATACATGTCACTTTTGACAAAGAGTAGGCGCCCTGTCGGGGCCACACCCGTGCTAAAAAGTTTGAGAGCCCTGATCAAGAGGGCATATGAGATGCATGGCTTGATGACCTTGAGGCTTGTGGAAGTCAAAGAGACAGAGACATTTTTAATGTACGGCAGTCGACAGATTCAGACGCATTAGATCTACTTCAGATTAAGTGAGGTCAGAAGTGATGACTTTCATAACCCAGTGTACATGAGTGGGACCACAGGTTACCTTCAATAATGTCTCTGCTGCACATGAAACGCCACCTGACAAGTTTCATAAATACTCACTTAATCATGAGCTAAAGTAGCGACAGCAAGCTGACAGACATTCCATCATCAGCGCTGGAGTTAGGGGAAAGTTGTTGTCTGCTTGTGTGCAGATTAGCAAGTGGTGTGGTTCATCTGCCGGACGAGCCGATGGGCCACAAACCTGAGCTCTTCTAACCCATGAAACACAAGTTCGGCTTGACTTGTTTTCTGGCTCAAAGGTAACTGAGGGTTTTCCCTCGAATTATCGTCTTAAATGATGAATGAATGTGCTTGAAAGTGACATCTGTTTGCTACTAAAACGCTTTGGAATGCAAAGTGAAATACAGTAGGGTTATTTAATCTGGTTCGAAGCCAGATTCTCACCTTAGTGCTGGTGTTTTGTGAAGGTTGTCTGTAAAGAAAACATGACGACTGCTGGCGAGCCCTCATTATTTCCACCTTGCTTTACCCTGGCACCCCTGCTCCCTCGCCTGACTACAGGACAATTAATCCTAATAATAAGGGCTTTAGCATCATTCCTCATTCTGGCAGGCCTCTTTTTCCATACGGGCACAGAGGGGCCGCCCCAGCCCTGGATCTGGGCTGCACCGATGAACCTCTTACAGATGTTGAGTGAGCGTTACAGTTAATCGCTTGGACATCTTGTGGCCTTCACACGTGCATGGAACGCAGGGATGGCGCTGTTTTAGTCCTGGCTGCTGGAACTAACTGTGATCACCAGTTTCACCGTGTTGCGGTGGCACATTCTGTACCATCTCTTTTCTTTTGATGACATGAGTAGGAGGTCACATTTACATTCCAAAATACCACCATCTTTTGAGGTTACTCCTGGTTCAATGTCCAGCTTTAGGTGAGCTTTTCAAATGCCACTCGATGTAAATGTTATTGGCCATTTTCATATGTCCCTTCCCAATGGACCAGTCGGCTCCCACAGTGTTCCCAAGCAGCAGGGTTGGGTACAGCAGGCTGTGATCACCAAGATATTATCCCATTCTGCTCAACTTTGTTGCCATGGTCACTTTCCAACTAGGAAAGTGCTATAAAATAAAATAGAATAAAATAAAATAAAATAGTCTGACGGCCGAGGGGAAGAAGCTGTTCCTGTGACGGGAGGTTCTGGTCTGGATGGAGGGAAGAGGGACAAACAGTCCATGACCACGGTGAGTAGAGTCGGCTCTAATCCTTTTAAGTTTAAAGTGATCTCACCTCATGCCAACGTCACAAGACCACGGAATACCAATAGAAGTTTAAATACATACAAATGATGGATGCTCTAAATAGCTTCCTGGCTTTCATGAAATCATTGGGAAATGGTCAAAATATGCCAAATTTTTCAATGAAGTTTTGGACAGAGAGAAAACAATGTAGGGTCTAAATGTTTTTGACAAGAAGAAGAAGAGAAAAAAGCGGTGTCCCGCAGAAATGTATGAGCCGGTTGGATCAACTAGGGGGCGCAGTAGGGGCCTATGGGCGATGAAAACTACTATGAAAACAGGCATGTCTGCTGACTCGGCAATTCCAAGTGCATGCCTGGATGTCCTCGAGTAGCCTGTCTCCACATGAAGGATAATCCATTGCTGTTTCTGCCAGCTTTTAAGGCTGCAGCGTACAGGTACGTTCACCCCAAACATGACCCACACAACAAAGCTAGCTGATTTACAAAGTCAATGTAGCGGTGCAATTAACAGCTACAAACTGTTACAATATAAGGCTGAGGGATGCTGCATGGTCGCAGCCTCAGCAAGTGTCAAGCAACAGGTGAAGTTGGTTGCATCAATATACTTATGATATACTACAATTCTAACTTTCCGATCTGCTACGTTGACTCTCCACGAACTTAAGACCCGCCTCCAGCAGACTGACCTACTTTTCAAACACAACTTGAGAAGTCATTGTGGCGAATGGAAACCATCACAAATGATGCGACAAGAGACGCCGATTTTTGATATGGTTTTAACATACCGTCGTACTACAGTACGCTGTGATGGCGGAGCATAGGTGTCAGTTTGGGGGTTGCAGGGAGGATGTGCCCCCCGACTTTTGGCTTCTGTTCGTTTTGTCCCCACCACACATAGACCGGTAAGCCATCATAACTCCGGTTATTATCAGTAGTTACATAGATACATACAGTAGATAGAACTGACACCCTTAGGACAGAGTGATCATTGACTAAAGTGTCACCAAGAAAGATGAGACTTGCACTGTGCAGAGGAAACTTCTCACCTTGCACCTTCACTCTGAAACTCTATGTGTGAAATTGCTCCATAAATGGTGACTAAATCAATTTGTATTTTCCACCGGAAGAACACACAAATTTAAATGTTTGATATTCAGACTGTGTGAACAGTTTTGCACCTGTTATATGTTGCCAAAGACATTGTCACGTCAGATTCTTGTTGTGTGAGTGGCAGGAGCACATTGTCAAATTATATTTCATTCATATATACCTATAAGGTAGACCAAAAGTGGCCCACGGGCCTCGAGTTTAACGTACCTGATTTACAGTTTTTGCCACAGTTTATGTGACTTAATGGACAAACAGTTCCATCACAGTGTTTACAGACGTGTCTTTTGACACATCCTCATAAGTCTGACCCTTGTTGTGTAAACAGGAACAATAAACATCCCCTGGTCCTCCTCTTGAGTATGTTGGTGGTGAAATAGAGTGTTTTTATGTGTCAGCAGTGGGACCTAATCATGTTAAATTATTGCCTAAATGTTTGGAGTGCTTCTGGTCCAGTGTGTGGAAAACAGAAGGAGGGGAGACAGGCCGTCTGCACACACCAGCAGATGTTGTGGGCTGTTGTAGATGTTGTCGAGTAAAAATCATCGCGATGCAGCAATTATGGCGGTTGAAAACCCACCAACCGTGACCACAGTGTGTTTTCACAGCGTCGCAGCAGCGCTGACAGCGCCGCACAAAGCAAACTCATTAGTCCGGCACATTCATTCAGGGATTTTGCACGGAGGGAGAAATGGCAGCGCACCTGAGCCACGGCGAGGTTGTGCTTTCACGTCTTCTGCGCCAGTTCGGTTTCAAACTACACCTCTCCTTTTATTCCAGAGTGCTGTGAGTGAGGGGCCGGGATATTTATCACACTCACTGTGGCTAATGCTAACAATCAGTCAACACAGTTGGCCGGGTTCTCCATCTCCGGTGACAGGCCGTTTGTACCCAGGCCTGCTGCACTCTCGCTGCCTCCAAACAGACTTTGGTAACCATTAAATATCAGAACTGGAGTGTCCTATAGTGTCATTATTTATTTATTTCTTCCCTCAAAATTAACTTAGCAATATATGGAAAATAAACCTTGTCTCTTTTTTTTCTTTCCTCTCATTTTATCAGAAATTTATATCGAGAAAGATCCCATTTTTATTAGTTTGTGTAGTTTAGATTTTCATATACAAATTTGAAATTTGAAAATTTGAAATTTTAAGATCAACATATTAAAATTCAAAAAATTTTTGAGTTTTTTTGTTTGTTTTTATAAGTAATTTCTGAAATTGAAAGTTTCTGGATTTTTTTTCCCTAAATGAACAAATGTATTCATCAACATACAACATATTTGCGATCATTTATTATACATAAACTATAAAATGTAAAATGTCATCTTATCTAAGTGAGTTGGAACATGGTTTATTAAGATAAATAATAACAGCAATAATAATAATAATAATAATAATAATAATAATAATAATAATAATAATAATAATGATAATAATAATGATAATAAAAATAATAATAACAACAATAATAACAATAAATTATAAGAAAATGATCATAAAATTATTATTATTAGTAGTATTATTATTATTTTGCTGTTATTGTGAACTTAAGAATATAGTCATACTAGTCATACTTCCTATTATTATTATTATTATTATTATTATTATTATTATTATTAGTAGTAGTAGTAGTAGTAGTAATAGTAGTAGCAGTGATAATGAACAATTTATTTTGTGGAACAAATATTTCAACTACAAGAGACACAATAGGATGGAATAATTTACTTTCACATAAACCCATTTGGTTACGCGAGAGTCCCAAGTGCGAAAGAAGTTTTAAAGAATATTGCACTCACATGAGCAATGCAGTTCAGCGGGAGATCAGTTTGCTACTGCAGTGATTTTCAACAACAGGAACCCAACATATGTCAAACAGTCAGGTTTTGAGAAACAAACAGCTGGCTAGTTCAAGTGAGCGGAAAGAGCCTACTGAGCAGGAGTGATCTCTCCCTGAGAGTCGTCCTCCAGCAGCAGGAGGCTCCACCAGCACGCTTGGATTTCTCCTGCACAACAACAATATGACTGTCAACGTCAAGCTGATGAGCGCGACATTGACACAAATGAACACCCAACCTGCACAATTAATTCCATCCTGAGCGCAGGCTTGAAATACAGATCGGAAATATTAGAATATGTGCAAAGATTCTTGATGGCTGGCAAAGAAATGCTAATTATTGGGCTTCAGGTAGCGTAAAATGCGCAGCTGTGGTGACTGTCAGTGATCAGTGGACTATTGAGCTGCTGTGCGTCTTGACAGTGGGTGGTGCATCTACCTCTTATCACAGGCTTCTCTCATCCATCAGCATGTTGAGATAGGCAAAATAAACCCGCCTCTTGTCGCAACTTCAGGTTGATGCTCATGTAAAGTTCTTGGAACATTGTAATGATAGTTTAATTGGCATCCTTAACTAGCTTAAGCATCAAGGGTGAGCCGTAATGCTATAACACTTTAGTTCACCTTCACTGCTAATGGCCAGATGGCAGCCACAGTCTGTGCTCCACACTTGTGACTGAGGTCTGCTGGCAACAGCTGCCTCCCATGTTCCTCTGCTTGACATGACGCTACACTGCAAATCACATCTCCTGGTTAATAAAAATCTATCCCTTTAAACTTCCATGTGCAGCCAGAGTGTCGCCTCTTGGGACTAGAGTATGTATAGACAAGCCTGACATCGACTTTGATTGCTTCATTTCTGAGGAACTGCAGATGTTTAAGCCCTCACCTGGGGGAATACGGATGTCGGCCGTCTCAACTGATGGGATTTGAACTCTTTCACAACATGCTCAGAGGAATAAAAAATGTTTAGGTATTGGCAAAGATCTATGAGGCTAAAGTGGCTCACAAACTCATGTATGCTGGAATGTTTTATTGGTCAGTGGTGGTTACCGGAGAGATGAATGGCTTAGAAGCAGAGTTTCAGGGGGCAGAGATGAAGCTACTGACGTTGTCATGGGGAGTAACTGGAAAGGACAAGATAAGAAACAAGAAGACCAAGTTGGTGAGGCCATATGGTTTGGATATGCGGAGTGGGGAGACAGTGTGGGACCTAGAATGTTGGAGAAGGGGGTACCCTTATATTGTGATGGATGCTGTGACCCACACTGAGCACATTTGTTGTATTGGAAGATCTAAAAATATGTAATGTTGGATGAACATAATGGGGATCGAACAGCATCAGCAGACCAGCTCATCCAGCACAAAATCTTTAGGGTCACGTTAAAGATCAGAAAATCAGCTCTCAGGACCACGATCACCGAAGCCATCAAAACAGGCGGTTGTGTGTTGAGAATGGTAAGATGCAACTGATAACAAGCACATCAACCCTAGTCAGGTCAAGTCATGTAAGAGTCACTGTCCGTCTCCCTCTGAGATAACCCATTTACTGAATGTGAAATGCATCAAATGCACACACCCTACGAAGACTTCAGCTCATGGGAATGTCATGTACCCAGAATGATCCGCTAGAAACATGTATGCGTCCGGGCAGCGCCTGGCTGGATGGCACTCCTCACATCTCACGTTGTCACATGCATTTGTGACAAAACCGGCATGAAACTCATCTGTTCTGCTGGATGATCACCCGCTGACCTCTTTGTAAGACAGGCTGTTTGGGGCAGCATTGGAGGCATGATCTATGCTTCTTCATTCTGAGCTGACTGATGAAGGTTTGTAGGGACCAATCCATTTGGCAAGGCTCTATTAAGAAGATGCATACCCCCCACAGCTGAGAGATTTCTGGCTTTTGAAGATTTGATGGTAGGGTCAGACTGTTTTGGCTGGTGTTGCTTTCAGCAAGAACTTGCACCTGGTTCTTGCCAAATATAGTCTTATATCATAGCTGCAACGACTATTTTAATCATAGCACAGTCCTCGACTAGTGGTCCAAGAGCCTCAGCCTTTGGCAACTCATTGGTTAGTCCATTCTAGTCATCCACGTCGACTAGCCGTTGCAGCCCTACCGTATATTAGCACCTCCTCATGTCCTGCTTGTTGGGTGCTAAAGAGATATGTGGTTTTCCATCAATTTTCAGGTGGGATTTTCTTCCACGACTGACTTCATGAATAAGGCAGGCTGTTTTAATAAAGCTCGATCTGTATATTGATTTCAGGGCCATAACTTTGCGCGTACCCAGGGGCTGTCTCCCACATGGGAATGGCAGAAACACTTTAAGAGGTGTAACACGACTCCCTTACCATGTCACGGAGCGTCTCTTCTTGGCTGACCCAGTTTCTCACACCACCTCTAAGGTTCCGGCCAGACACCCGGTGGAGAAACTCAGTTCAGCGGTGCCTATTTCTTCCTTGCTGCCGCTGGACCTAAAGTGAGAACAGGGACGTAGATCGACAAATGTGACAGACTGGGCTCTTCAGCATCACTCCCTTTTCAATATGGCAGACGTTACAGCAAGCTATTTGCTACGCTTTGAGTACTTCCCTGTCTGGTCATACTGGGTATGTCAATCAATATTGACTGCAAATAAGATGCTTCTCTAACCATATAACTAAGTACAACACTGTAATGGTATAAAGTGCCATATAAAAAACGGATGTTTTCAAGTAGAATAGATGGAGGAAACATTGTTCATGTTTCATATATAAATTAGCTGTCAAACTCACAGTTCACTGCCAGCACACAGTCTTCTGTCATGGTGCTACATCGCGCCACACTAGCAGAGTCAAAGTTCACGACGGTGGGATGTTATCGGAAAAAAAGAAGAAGGGCCGAGGGGAGAATGCAAAACACAGCATATGCAGCTGAGCGGGGTTGAAATTCACTTGGCTGATTCCACGGCTCGAGGGAGAGCTAACACTAAAATGCTCTTTGACCATGAAATGGCCCTCCGCTGTAATGGCAGTTAATGGCTGTTTGGTGCAGTCATGGTGAGACTGCGTGTCTGTCTGACCCGTCGTGTCTGCCAGGCGCACTCGACAGAAGGAAAGACACTGTGGGGAAAAAAAACGTGTGGGAAATTAAATAATTGAATATGTCAAGGTGGTGTGTGAAAATTGTTTCGGGTACTTCAACAAACGTTGTTGGTAGAGAGGTAAGAGTTGGGTTGGTGTGTTTGTCGCAAAAGTCGATTCCAGTTGTTGATTTACTGGCAACTGAACAACCCAAAGATGTCAACACTGAGTAGTTGGTTCTAGTCAGAGAAAGAAGCCAGTAGAATAAAGTTACCAGATCCATCTAGTAGTTATAGTTTAGTTACATTTCTATGTGTGCAGTTCAAATAGCACAATACTCATACGCTGTTTTTATTAGCTAAATGTTGTGCATAGCTAACAACAAAAGTTATGATGATATATTCATGATAAGAGTCCAAATTTGTGGCAATATTAATAAGACACCCCACACAACTGTGCACATAAGTAGTTCCACGTCCACTCACAAATAGAATGGCACCTTTAATGAACTCCACCTGTCAGAATTTCTCACAGCTTGAAGACATAAGTGAGTAAAATTGGAATTATTTGGCTTCTTTAATGGCACAATCTGGGTATGTTGCAAAGATGACATGATGCTCTGACTCTGTGTGATCATACTTAGTTACATGGACTCAACCTTTTTAGAAAAGAGCACATGCTTTAGCCTTTGTCCTTTGACTCCTGAACCACGGGTGATGCAACTCAATACGCGTCTTCAAGTCGGCTTTAACTTGAAGCCTTTCCGACTGACATATTGCCCTCATCACTGCGAGGCTTCAACAATGTGTCCTTAGGCTCCGATCCTGAAAGAGCATCACCCGGAGCGGCCTATCACGGGCCAACCCTCGGCCCTCTGAGGTTACTGTTTGAAAGCCATCCGGCGATACAACATGTGACATTGCAGATGTATGTGAGCCTCAACGTGTCCTTCTGTAAAGGTCGGGATTAATAGACGGGACATTATATGCTGCCATTTGACTTTATAAGAAAACAAGCTCAGCAGAGACGGACCATCACTTAGATTCAAAGGAGCCACTTTAGGAACTATAAACTATGCATTACCAGCTATAAATCAGACGTGAAATACTAACACTACACCAAGGAAAGAAATGGAAAAGGTAACATTTTTAAGTGAATGCCACAATCAATACCATAATAAACTATAAAAATGAATCTGGTATTAAAAGTAAATGTATTAAATCTGTTTTTTTATGGGAAAATGAAAACCAAAAATATATTTTGAGAAATGAGTCACATTGTTATGTCAGATTAACTCATTTCATATATATGATTAATTATTTAAGTTTTTAACTGAAATCACTGAAGAATTGTAAAAAATAATTATTGTTTGAAAGAAATATACAACACAATACTATTAAAATACCGTACTTCTACTTGAATAAATGTCAATGTCCAAATAGTTGTTGGGTTAGGGAGTTAGAGATTTTAAAATGACTGCAATAATATTAAGTTTATATTTAAATGACATTTAGGTTCTTATGCTGGTCGTCAGCAGGCTTTGGGAAAATCTACTCCATCCTTTAATCCCTGCAGTCTTTGGTTCAAATCCCCTTGTGTTGGCCAGTGGCTCTGGCACCTCGGACACTTGGATCGTACGCCTACTTGGACTTTGCTTTTGGCTTTGTTTTTGTTCTGATATTTGGTGGAAGAAATTGAAGAGTGGTTTATTAAAAAAAAACTTTAGGAACTCAGACACACTTAAGAAAAGTTCATTTCTCTGTAATGTTCTCATCAGACTGGTGGACAACAAGGATGAACTGTTGAAGATGCAGACCAAGTTTCTGGCATCAGTCTGTGAAGATAAGGTGTTTTCCAAGACTGAGGCTCAATACCAATTTAGGTGTTGGGTGCCACTGTCACAAAGTTAATGATAGCAACCTTGACAACTGACTTGTCTACAAGAAAAACACGGTTGTGACTCAAACCCATGTTGATGGTCAAGCATCTATGATATGATGCTGTGTGTCTCTGTGGCCATAATAGAGCCAGTACTCTTTATTCTATTCTCTATTTATATATTTAAAGAAAGCCAATGGACCCTTTAGCTGGAACTGGGGTTAATTTAGTGCTCCAGTCACCACATATGACTAGCAATGACATGGTTCATTGGCAAGACTAGATCATAGAAACACAAGTGAGGCCAATATTGTTGTATGAAGGTGAGGTCCCAAGGTTCGATTCAGAAGTGGGAAGAAAGTGTAAACATTGCCGTGATAAAAGACAGAAGAGATGGAAAGTAGAGTGAAGTGAGTTTTTGGCATTAGAGTACTTCAACAAACGAGAGTACTTCAACAAAAGAGGCATCTGCTCATGCCAAAGACACCATGGTGGTATTTGTTGGAGCGAGACCATTGGCCCTGGAAATTCTCCCGCTCCATCCATTCATTGAATGAAGTGACACAGAAGGTTTTTCAAGTGTAGACAATAGTGCAACAGTTGACGGAACATAATCCATTCGCGCTTGTTTCACTGGGCTTGTGCCCAAAATTGCGTGATTTGTAATCTGATCATTGATGACAAGAGTCAACGATGTTGTATTAAACAAACTTGATCCTAAAAGGTGAGCAGAGAAATCTGGCCTGGCTGTGTAATGCTGGCTCCGCGACCTCTTCTGACCTGAAAGTTCAGCGGCCTCAAGTAAGTCAAAGCTAAAGTTACATCCAGTGGGAGCCGCGGGATATCCACTTACTGCCGCGGCCTTGTGGGAAACGACAGTGTTGGGCGCAAGAAACTCTTTCTCCCTACAACACAGGAGCATTGGTAAACCATAGCTTCATCTTATTTGCTATCCATCTTTGTTCAGACATAACAAGACATATAGGAATTCCTGGATTTAAAAACAGGGCTGCTCTCGTTTCTCGGGGTTTAGCTGGATCATTTTCACTGTTTGTAAATTACTCCCTTTGGAGAGAGAAATTAACCTAGATTTCCATTTCAAAGCGTTATGAATTGAACCGCTTCTCCCTGCCCTCCCGTTCGGTTTAAAAAAAAGAAAAAGAAAAAAGAAAGAAAACAGAGAGAGAGTAGAAGTAGCCTGCAGTGATACGCAGGCCATGCAGGGCTCCTTACTCACACTGCAACAGAGAGAATCAGCAGCTTTCCACTGAAGCAAAGAATGAGATCACTGGGCTTTTTGTGCGAGGTCAACTTTCAGGCAAGACGCTGTGTGTTTAAAATTCAGCCCTATCTTCACTGAGCACTTGAAACACAGTGTGCCAGCCGGGGGAACCTGCTCGCCATTATGCAAAGAGGCGACAGGCTCAGAGTAAATACGTAATCTTAATGAATGCTGAGATCTGTGGAGGTGGGAGAGGGAGGGGAAGCTAAGTCAAGTAGGGAAGGGTCAGACACGCAGGGTGAATGATCCGGTGTGTCAACAAGACACCGCCAGCACCGTCTTGATGTAGCTGTCTTGCCAGTGAGTGGAATTCAAATGTTTTATGACAACTGGTCAGCATTTTTAGCTGTCAAGTACACAGTAATGCCTTCATTTGACCAGACTGTTGGGTGTCTCATTCAGAACATGGGTGTATGACGTCATGTTATGAGTGTGTCTCATCCACATCACAATGATCTCACTTTACTGCCTAGGTTAGGATGAGAAACATTTCCCTCTTCTCCCATCTCTTGACTTTACTCAAAACATTTGGGAAGCTGGTCATTTTGAAGCAGGGATCTGTCCGAGACCTCAACAGCTTGTATTGTTTATTAGCATCATTGGTGGCCAATTGAGGCAGAGCACATCCTTAACAGTCCTCCTTAATGGGCTACCTTAAAAGGCTCCTCCTCTACTGATGCTGAGGCTGACATTGCGAGTAAAACACTTAGAAATACATAGAAAAACCCGAGGAAAATTTGATTCTCCCTTTCCTGGACTGTAACTAGACTGTAACACTCCCTTTATGCTCTGCCACTCTCATACGAGTCTTACTTTATTATTATTACCGTCATTATAATTACCATAATTTTTCTTTGTCATATTGTGGTTTGGGGAAAATGTGTTGAAAACTGTTTCTGCAAAGATGCATCAAAAAAGCCCTATTCCTAAAATAAAGTCATGTTCAGTATATAATAAATATTTGTTATTTATTTTGAATCAATACAATTTGCATGAAGTTTCAATAGGACATTCAAATAAACATGGTTGCCAAATAACGCTTATACTTCCTGTAGAATAATAAACAATAATAGAGGAGTTTTCAATCCTCTGCTTGCCAGTTAGCATGAAGAACAACGTGACACCACTCTGCCAGTGGAGGCAGTTAACACTGCTATATTTTAATAGCAGACAATGATGATGAAAATAAATCAAATTTGATCAAGTAAACAGGCGCTTTATTGAAAGTAAGATGAGGCGGTCTCCGGCTCAGAGTTCATTCCTGGCATTTAAAAAGTCTTCCCATTTGGTTCAGCCATTATGACCTATGTCATTGTTGTAGCTTATTGCAGATGCATAAATATAAAACAAAAGGACAGCCATTAGATGACATGTCACACAATGTAGGGGTCGGGTTTTGGCCCCGTGCCTGCTGGCTGTGTCCTTTGCTTTGCCCACTTTGCTCGGCGAGACTGCCAGGACATTGAGCCTGACACATCACAACCGCTGCTCTCTTGGTGCCCTCTTTCATTCGCACTATCACTGAGTCAAAGCCTGCAGAGATGAAGCTGTCCAGAGACTCAGCCCTGCTGGGTTTGACTGGGCCAAGATCCGATCAAGCCTGGAGGAGAGGGTCATCCTCTTCCCTGACTTCCACTTGCTATGATCTCTGAACCAATTCTAAAAAGGCCTCTGACTTGATTTGAACAGACAGTCCCCCCCCCTTGAAAGCTGCCTTTGGTTTGGCTTCTGTAGCCCAGATTGAGAAGAGCGAGGTCAGGCTGCACACAGGCAGGAAGAAGCTCCGGCAAAGCAGTGAAAGGGGGAACAGAGAGCTGATAGCCATGCTGCAGGTGCAGATGGCACACTGTTTTATGTGTGGCCTCAATGGATCATGTCAGCCAAGCGACTGGAGGCATATAATATGGAGGATCACACAAAAACATTGTCAACCAAAATCCAAAGATTCATTAGCAAAGGTCATTTCCATGACAGCAGTCGCCTAAAAGATGGCCAAGACACCATTTGTGAGGGGAGGGGGGAAGCCAGACGCAATAGGAAATAATTAAAATTCAGGAGAGAACTTCACAGTTGGGACAAATTCAGCCGATACTAGATCATAATTAGAACTGCAAATATTCCGACCTTAATACAAATCTGAGAAATCTAACACCTTGATAAATGATCAAACACGAGAAGCTTGATTCCAAATTCTGTCAGAGTGAATCTGCAAATAAAAAAGCAACTAAAATTCTGCTATAGACTTGGATGGAGGTCGCTCAGGAGCACGTGGCTGTACTTATATATATATCAATATAATACACATCAACGTAGAGCAGCACATTATTGAGCGCACTTGCATTGGTTTCCAAAGAGGTTCAAATACTCACTGATGGAATGGAGTATATGCATGACTGAATGTGGCCCTGAAACAACCCGGGACAGTGAGGTCTCCTTATCACCCTGTTGAGAAGGTCAACAGTGAATATGTGATTAGCTTTGGTTCATATTTCAGAAGAGCAGACCAGAGCTTTGCCAGGTCAATCCCTGCCTCTCAACAGATCGATAAGTCACCCTGGCTTGCTGGGACACAACTCCAGGCAACATGTCAGTTGTGATGAAACAAAATAAAACGACTGACAGAATATTTCTGTAAATTATCTGCCTGATTAAAAAGTATTCTTTTTTAATTTGGAACCATTTTGGAACATTTTTTTACTCAATGAGTTTTTAAAATGAAGATATAGTTACGTTGATTTTGTTGGTTAGGTGGGGAGGGGTTTTTCCTTTGCGGTATGACTCCATTTCACTTGTTTGGTTTTCCATTACGACAAGCTCTACAGCACCCATGTAAACAAACAATGGAGGATGTTGAAGCGAGGGGTTACCGAACTCCTTGATGGCCTTTTGCCAGTGTCAGGAACAAGACACGAATGTGAGTTTCCTTTGAGTCCGTTGACGGAGTGATACGTGTGACCCTAGAAGTGCACAGTCACAATTTCACCACTTAGCATTTTATTTTATTTTATACTGAATTGTATTTTTTACTTAATTTTAAAGTATTTTTTATTTTCATTTTTTACATCTTCACTTCCACACTGATATCCCACACCGCAACTGCTTATTACACATTTTCTGTCAGGGGAATTTAGTCAAGAAAAATGAGTCGCTGTTCAACTCAGAATTTTATTGTGATAAGAAACAAAACACAACTATTAACTCGAGCTAATACTCTTACTTCTGCCCAGGCGGTTGATCTGATCCGGTCAGACACTGCCCCTAAGGAGCCGGAGCAGCAGCAACCCTGAAAACCAATAATGGTCAAAGGTCAGAAAAGGGGAAGCAAAGATCCAAGTCCCATCCCATTGTGTGACATGTTTCTTTCGCCCGCTCGCCCCAAAGGCTTAGTGTCAGTGTTAACACTTCAAACACTCAATATCTTCACAAAACACAAAGGACACAACTGCTTGCCATCCACATCGTTTCTTCCGGGAACGGAGATATGGATCCTTCCCAAAGGTCACTGCCAGATGAAGTTTCAATGATTAGGTGATGCTTTGTTGTTTGACTTTAAAAAAAAAATCCACTTTTAGGAGCAAATGTTGCTAAATGTTATACAAATTGACTGTATATGTCAGCATTGTCATGGGCGGCTGTGTTGTTTGATAAAGATAAAACAATCAAATGTCAGTTTAGAAAACAGTTTTTGCCCTTTAAAACACATTTGAATACGCAGCCAGCTTGCCAAGAAGATTCAGTGCCGCCACATTGATTCATAAAGTAATAATGTATAAATGCACAAAGGGCAGTGAGTGGGTGGTGATAACACACCTACATATGTGGCTCGCAGTTTTTTTTTTCTCCTCACTGTCTCGGGAACTTTCACTTTTTCCTGCTACTCTTGAACCTGAGGATATTGAGCCTGGCAGACACACAGCAAAACCACTCCACTTTTGACGTGCTGGTTCACTCATTCAACACAAAACCTCCCCCCTTATTAATCTTTCCCTCAGAAAAGTTGCGTATGATAAATCAATTTTAATAAATGTCTAATTCTATTACACGAGACATACGAATTTGATATATCAGTTGACAAAATAACTGCATTCAGACATGCAATTTTATATCTATCGGCACATTATTTCTAGACAGTTAGTCCTGCATCCTCTCGGCTCCTCTCAGGTCATGGGTTCAATTCCTGCTGCAGGCAACTCTTGAACTATTCAGTGTGTAGCTTGTGTGACTCGAACTTGTCCATCTCTGTGAGTGGTTGTCTGCCTTTATGCACTCTCCAGCGTGTCCCCTAACTTTCACTCTGGCTAGGACAGGACCCAGCCCTCGGCAACCTGCTGACCTGTTCACCAGAGAGCACTAGGAGAGTGCAGACCTCCACCAAGCTGCTTTTTGTGAGTTGTTTTCAACCCAATAATAGTGATCATTCCACGCTATCGTTATAATTTTCCATGACCTTGCGGTCATTATTTGTTTTCTTTTTTTCTGTTTTTTTTTTTACCCTGTTTGCTCCCCTCAATGCGCGCAGAGTGGGTGTGGCTGTTTCCTGAAAAGGACGTGACCAGGATCTGCCGTCGCCACAGTGATTCAAAAACCCCTGGACTTGGGATGCAACATGATTCAATACATTTTTCAAATTTGAAATATCGTCCTCCAACACACTGCGGGATGAAGAGTTTGCGGCTCATGCGGGAGCTGTTATTAAGAGCAGTGTCAAATCCTTCAAAAGATTTGTGGATCTACATGGTAATCTGGAGATGATCTGTCGCACCACAGACATGCCCTGATACACTCATGAAAAATATTTGACTCAGAGGAATTGCTTTCCATGACAGCAGTGAGGAAGCCACACACGGAACCATGACAAAATCTGAAATCACCTCACGTCATTGTCTTCGGTTAGTGTTTCTGTTGGCTAGTCACTAGTTTGAAAGCAAAGCTCTGAGCTCTGAGATGCACCTTAACACCACAGCTGGTCCCATGCATTGACGTGAGCGGCCGCCTTCTTTTTGTCTCAATTTGATGTGCAACATTTAATCAACAATGGTGGTTGATTTACATTATATTCTGGTACTTATTAGTTTTTGTACTTAACACATTTTCCCCAATTTTAACATGTTTTTTTAAATTCAATAATAGCTTTTTTATCGCTTAAATTTAACATCATTTCTCACTGCGATTGCCTGAGACACCTACACAATTACGTCGTGCCTAAAGGGCATGAGATTATATTTCAGTTAACTGAAGCAGTGATTTTGGAATTACAGGAATCTAAATTGAACAACAGCATGTCAATCTGCTTATCTCACATGGATCTGATTTCAAATCATTCATGAACAACCTGGTTAGATTGTTGTTTCCCCACTGCTTCAGATGCCTCTCCGATTTCTTGCTTCTGTTCCTGAAGTGGAGATAAAACAGCTCATTTTAATGGCTCACTGATCGCTCTTGCAGGATACTGCACAATAACTCCAAGTCGATTTCAGATCTAAATTTGTCTGTTTTTTTTTTTTCCCCTACGAAGGCGGATGCTAAAAAAGTCCGGCGGATAAATATATAATTGTTTGTGCAAGTGTGTTTTGCACAGTATGAGACCTTCCGATTGCTGCAGCAAACAGAATACACTGCAGGCAGTCTCTTGAGGGAAGGTCTCATTTTCTGCCTCCTGCAGAGAAATATTTGGTGGAGTTGGAAATAATATGGGACTCGTTTCAAGGCTTACCACTTTTCAAATATTCTGGCAATAATGGACGGGGCATTAAATGAAGCACAGCCTCTCACAGCAAAGGGAGCAGAGGTTTTGAATCCACAGCCAGGGTTTCACATAATACCATTGACGGTTGAAGTGCTGTCTGAATACAGCATGGTGTCATGATTAGTTAGCGCTGGGATAAGCCTGTGAATTGTGGCCAGAAATCTTACTTCACTCGCATGAGGTCTGTTTTTGGAACCACAACAGGGTTTAATTTCAAATCATATTTCTATATTCTTTGTCTTGTGAGTTCCACAAAAAAAAAGAGGAGAAAAGTCAAGGGTGTTCCACAAATGCTCAGAGCAGAAGAATTTTATAGGAGGGCTTTGGTGGAGGGATACGAGGATTTAACTATCCTACATCCTCTCAGCCTGTCCTTCATCTCTAATAATCAAGCTTGGCCGCAGAATATCCCTCTGGAAAGGGAAAAAAAAAACCATGTTGCCCGTCCGCCTCTCACTCATCTTTAGACTGCCACTCTTGGGTCTTCCTCTTGAAGTCTTCTGTCACATTTATGGCTTCAAACACTAAGCACAGTCTTTTTTTTAACAGAGTGCTGTGTCTTTAAAGCTAGATATCTTTTTTTTTTTTGGTCTACATTAGCATGAGATGAAGGGCGGCATCTGATGCAAGGAAGCCCCGACTAGGCAGACCACAGACAGTGAACTTTGCTCGCTGAACACCAAAAAGGCCATGGAAAGAATCTTCCTAGATTTGGGTGCCAGAATAAAGACACTTTTTTTTAATTACTTGGGCACATTTTGAAGAGGTTTAGCTTTTTAAAAAAAATGTAGTTATTAAAAAAAAAAAAATGGCTACTGACTGATATTTATTCTCAAAGCAATATGCTGTTTGTGAGCACTGTGCCAGAACGTACACTGTATGGAAGGTGTGAACGCAGCTAATGCTGGTAAAAATAACTAGAATTGGTTTGTAATAGCTGATATTCAGAAAATATATAAATTCATTGTATCTTCTCAGTTGTAGAAGGCTAAACAGCACAGATCGATAACTTGTGTGTGTGATATCAGACGATGTCAGAAACCAGAGAACCCAAGGGAAGCACACATTTCACTGAGAAAGAAGCAGGTTTGCCTCAAGCTGGATTAAACCATATTTTTAATAGTTTTTAAAGCATACATGTTATTACCATCTTCTTCCACACTTTACGTTTAGTTGTATTTTGAAGGAAATGCTGTTTTAAATGTTGATTTGACTCTTAGAATTGAGTGTTTTTATTGTGCATTTGTTAAATGTATCTTTAGCAGAGTCCTACATTTGACAATGAAACATCTTTATGAGTTTGATTCGATTCTATTTTAATTTTTCAAATTATGCGTCATTGTATATATGTATATATTCTTTTAAATCTGCTTCATAATTCCAATCAGCATTTTACTTCTAATTTTAATACGATTTTTACCGTATGTCTGGTTTCAGTGCTGCAGTGTCTCAAACGGCCACTCGGGGGCGCCCGAGCCCGCTACTTCCACCGCCAGGCGTGTTGGGTCACAGTGACAAGGCCTCTGTCTGAACCGCGACTCTCGGAAAGATAATATTACAGGTAGGTACAAGCCACGCACCGTGTTACTATCCACGGACAAATTAAGCTCCGAAAAACAAGACCGTGACCTAGAAATTCCTGCTTTAATCGGGTCGCCGTGCCCGTTTTTATAGGCAGGCTGTGCTAATGGCCTCTCACTGTCCTCAGAGTCTGAAGTCCTCTCATCACAACTGTAGAAAATTGCACAGCTGTCTGTTATTGACGCGCTCGTGTCAGGGTTTGAGGCTTCTACTGCTGCCTGCTGATGCCTTTTCCTTTTATACCTCAGCATTTGTCAGAGTCGTAAAGGTCACGTTTCAATTAAGCACACCTCCTCAGTCAATATGCTAACACAAGTGTGTTGCTAACTGTGCTAAAGATGTGGCTATATTTCAAAATAGAACATAAACAACCGAATTTTGACCTCACAGGAACTGTCTGTTTCCCTTTTCCCTCATTTGGGAGTGAAAAAAACACCCCAAACAAAATGCTGAGATGTCTCAGGAATCGCCCAAAACACTCCTACGGTGCTTCTTTTTTTATTTATTTGGTTCAGTTGTAGGTTCCCAAATGCAAAGTGGGCCTACAGCCAACTGGGATGGGTTGCAGGGTGGAACCTAAACAGATGGGAAGTAGTATAAAGGTGACGGGGAGGTCAATCTGAGCTTCAGTGATAAAGCTGTGGGCACTGCTCGTAGCACTGTTTTAAAAGTTAACTCAAGAAAACAGATTGTGTGGTCAGAATAAACTCTTAAGACCATATTGGACCTGCTTGTTTTTTTTTTTTTTTCTTCTTTTGTCTAGATTGCCACAGGCAGCGGCAGCAACAGCAGACACCAAATGGTCAAAAAAAAAAATGTTACCATTATGCTTGTCTGGAAATCAGCAGAATGTAGATTGGAGCGGGTGCTTTTTTTTTTTTTCTTTCTCTTCCTCTCTCGCTCCCCCCCCCTTTTGTGTGTTGTTATAACCCATACTTTCATGTTTAACAGCCTCCCAGCTGATCCATCTCCCAGTGTCCATTGGAGACAGAGGAGGTTAAAGCACCCTGAGCGCATGGGACCATATTGCAGGTAATTAATATGTCGGCACACTGATGAACTTGGTTAATACATCTATCATCACACTTGCTTGTAACCGGAGTAACTCACGTGGGACGCCGCAGAGCACATTAGTAAACACTTGATAGTGTTGTGATTGGGAGGCAGCCGCGCTTCTCTTTGTCCAGTCACTTTCTCCCATCACCGCCTCATCGCTGTAAAAACACTTGCTGGGGTTTGGTAGATTAACAGAGAGCCCCCTAATGGAGTAATTACACAGAGCCAAACATCTATTTTTCACCTGTGCTCTGCCATTATTCTCTGTCCCCTAGCCCACTCCATTGGAAGTCACTTACTCTCCTTACAATGAGTTATCATTGACTGCCATTTAGACGTTCTGGAGCAATTTGTCTTACTGAGGCCACGCTGGCCTCGTAGCAAAGAACAATCTTTCTCGCTCCAATATATAAAACATTCATGGGGGAACGGAAGAGAAAATGCCCCACGTTCAGATAGCAAGAGTGGCTAATAGATACGATGAAGGTGACAGACAAGGAAAATAATGTAGGAGATTACTCCAGCAGCAACAAAAGGCTGCAGGAAAAATCCCTCACAAGACAAATGTGTTAAAAGGGGAGTGTGGCAGCTGTAGCTAGTGTCCCGACTATATTTAGATTTGTTTATTGCTCGCTAACAATCGGCGCCGTCAATATTAGCTGTACGTCGCTCACTATTTTCAGTTTAAAAAAAAAAAGGAATCGCTTTTTCCTTCAGTGTTTGATTAGTCCCTCTACCACAATGACAAATAACCATTATTCTTTTTCTCGCGCAGATAATCGGGACAACTTAAACATTTCTTAGTGGCGCAAGTGAAACCATTAATCCTCCGCGATGGCGCCGATAAGTGGTGACACCGGAGTAATGGCCCTGTCATCGTAACGCTGGAAAAAAAAAAAGCAAAGGAGAGCTGGAGATAGATGGAAAATTTGAGCAATTAAAATGTAGGACACCTTTTGTAATTGGTGCGTCGCATCTGTTGGCGTCAGCCGCTGGAATACGCCGCTGCAAATGAGCTGGATAATGCGACGTTGAGCGCTATTGTGGGACGGTTGCTGTCATGTTTATTTAGAACAAGAAGTTGGTGACCACGTACTGGCATATTATTTGCTCTTGATTTTATATTAAATCATAAGTAGTACACTACTGAGACTGATGGTGACACATACACGCAGAATTAAAAATGTTTTTAAGCTTTTTAAGGAAGGCATTTTGAATACTAAATGCTGTGAAAAATGCTGTTAAATCCAGGCTAAATTTTATTTCTTTTGTCTCCCCTCATGTGACAGGGTGTCTCACTCGTGTACGTTGCCGTGGCTATGCAGTAATTATTAATAATTACTGCTCATTTTCAGTTTAGACCCTTGATAATATCTATTTTTCATGTTTTTGCAGTTAAAATAACCTTGTGGTTTTCTCAACCAACCGCTCTACACTCAAGCACAAGCAGGAAAGATTCATTCCTCCTTTATATGTGAACGTTAGCGCCCAGCTAGTTTTTTACTTTGTCAGGTGATGATATCAAACACTGGAACCAAGTGAATATTCCTTTAACATTAATTGAACATCCATTTAATCATCTGCTTCCTGTCTCCGTTGGATCTGTTATTACCACTGTCGTCCCTTGCTAATCGGCTGTTGATGCCTCAGCGGCAAAGTGTCCCGCTACAACCGAAACACCCGTAATTGGGCTTTTGATTGATTGTAATTTCAGATTATTTGCCCGTTTTGCACTTAATGCTTGAAGGTATTTTGAGTGTTTTTAATCAGACGGTCCATTCGCACCAGCTATGTTGTTGACAGTCCGCTAATAACTTTGTGATTCTCTCTCTGACTTAATGGATTTACCATTGGGGGAGATTAAAATATCGCCGGAGGCTTCAGTGGAGGAGGATTTCGGAGAATCCTCAAGCTCAATGACAAAATCTGGGAGAAGTTAGCCAATTAAATATTAAGCGTGATAACACTCTGGTGGAGCTTTTGGCGCATTAGAAGTTGACTTGTTAGTTCTGCACACCATCTCACGTTATATTATACGTCAGAAAAACTGCTGGCTTTCCGCAAGACAGAATTTATACTAGCTGTTAGGAACATTATAAAGTAATGCAGCTCTTGTCAGTGCTACTGTTGTTGACTGTAACTTTTGTGTTGCATCACTGTAACATCTTGATGTGTCAATCATTAGCGCATAAATCTTGATAGATTACATTCATTTCTATGATGGCGGTTGTGGGTTGGATTTCTTTTGCTTTGCCAATCCCTTAAGTGGATTATGATAGTTATCTTAACCTCTTCGCCTTCGTCGATATCGCCATAATGACCTGCACAACCTCTGTACCTCCACTGTTCAGTATGTCTCTTGAAGAAATGATTTTGCTGGCAATGTTGATCGACTGGTTTACGTGTCATATAGGCTTTCAGTTCTGTGCATTATCTGATGTGGATTTCGCATCTTTGCGCCCAAATATATATCCTTGAACACTATCTGATAAAAAATGGGGCTCTTGATGTGCCAGTGGATAGACCTTCTTTCTTTCCTATCCAGTCTTGATGCTGAGCTGCATTCTTTTGGCAGTCCCCCTCTACTTGATACTCACTACATCTACGGCCTCAGAGCTCTGCTCTGATCAAAGAGGTTCAGGGGCCTAAGTTTCAAATCCCCCGGAGCCCGTTTTGGCTACTCTTTGTTTAGCCCATTGGCATCCTGACCCTACGCTTCTCAGACTTTGAACTCAAAGCTCGGAAAATCTGTATCGCTTCTTTAAACACATTATCAGAGGGCTCGGTTTTTAAGAATATCACTAATCATCTTAAGGTTTTAGTGCAGTGTGGCGCAGAACCACCAAAGCTCCTGGACTCAATTACCTCCCTGGACTGTGTGACACTTCTGTTGTGGTGTGATGTGACATTCATTCAAGTTTTCATTTTGTAGATCTCACGAGTCTTGAGGAATCCTTCAAGTCTCACAACAAAGTTTCCTGGTTTTTCATTTCTCCCTCCTTCTGGCTAATCCAGTATTCCAAATCTTGGTGTAAACATTTGCCCACAAGATCAAACTGTCTTCATCTTAATTTATGTATCAAGTTCAAACTTCCTCCTACACATTAAAGAACTTAGCGTAACGCTTAATCTTTGACATTCAATAAATAATGTATTGCTGGAATTGGCAAGGACTCCATCACTGTGAGGGCTAATGCTTCAGCGGTGCACTGTGAATTTGTTGCTGTGGTGAGTTAACCTAAAATTTGAGACTCATAATCATGCTGAACTGCTTTATTACATTAAAATGAACAATTTGCCAGAAATTTGGGTGGGAAAGCAAAAATACTAGTATTTTGGTTTATTTACAAGAGTTTATTTACAATACGATTTGAACTGTTTGATAGTGATTCTCAGTCTTACAATAGAGGACAAACTTGGCAGGCTGACTAAAGCAGAATCATTTTCTGTTTCTATGTGATTTGTATCAAGTCTGTCTAAAACTGGTTGAAATTGTTATTCAAACGTGCCTCATAGCTGAATGAAAGCTTTTTTGCATGCCGTCTGACAGGTCTAGGATGCAAATTATGATCTGAAATGCGGAATTCAGGTCAGTCTGAAAAGGGTTTCAAATCGGTGGTGCAATTGACTAAATGTACTTGTTTAGCATCTAAGACTAGTCCAACTTAGTCAGTCCTCTCAGGACAACAACTTGGTTCCAGTCAGTTTGTGGTGGTCTTTGTGTAGCTCCAGGGTCTGGTCTACTCATCACTGCTAGTTTGACCAGTTCCCTTAGATTTGACCTCAATTCTCTTTTCAGTAGATTAATATTTCATCGTGCAGCCAAAGTGTTGTTTTCACTTTCACATTTGTTTTGTTCTTCTGTTATAAAGATTCAGAAAAAAATATTTTTGGATTGAGTGCGAAGGTGCTTTTTGGTAGCTGTGATTCAACGTCTGATGAATCCTTTTTTTTATTGAATCAAATCAGAAACGTACAACTGTCTGAAGATGTTAATACGAATGAAACGACTAAACAATAATTATCACTAGTGCTTGTCTGAATTCCAAAGACGGCTTTATTAAACGGTGCTAAAACCTCTCTGCAGTTATTCGATCCTCTCTGTCTCATCTGTCCTCGTGATTGCAACTCCAATAACATCTTTATCTTCTGCAAATATCTGCGCTGCAATTCTTCCTCTCTAAAGGGAGATAAAGGAGAAGAAGGTAGAAACACACCCTGTTGTGTGAATGCTGGAGAAGGCCTTGAACCCTGCCATTCATCCTTTTCACTTCATCAGCTGAGTCTAATTGCCAGAGAGGACAGAATACCCAGAGCCCAATTGTTCTTTATCCTCTTTGGAGCCTCTGAGGCATGAAAAGCGAAAGGCCTGCTTTTGATCTTTTTTTTTGTTAGTTTTTTTTTCTGTCTTCTCCGACTATCCTTCCCCTCAGAGTGAGACCCTCCTTTCACACCCGTCTTCATCCGCGCTAAATAATTATCAAGCTCTGCTTCATCAAATAATGGTGGATATTGGGGGTCACGACGGGGAGGGCCAGAGGTCTTCAGAGGTGGCTCCGAGATGTGATGGAGCTCCCAACTCATCTTGGTGGCATGCTCCTTAGCTGTGACTACCTTTATCTACCTCGACCCCGGTTTTCGTTTGTCTCTCTTAATGAGACCCTCTCATGCGACCGGAGCAGCAGAGGTCTTGCAGTGGCCGGGTTGCGGGGCCAAAGTACCACGAGACGCGGCGCTTGCTCCCTGACAAGCGTGCATCTGTGGCGTCTTATTAAGCTTCAGAGACGTGCTTGTGCGGCCTCAACAGTCCATAGGCGCCAGAGCAGATCCATTGACACCTACTTGTCCTTTGTGGAAGACACTTTTCTGTGTAGGGAAACCCTAGATGCTATTCTTGACGGAGTGGTTCGCAGGGTAAAGTGCTTAACTCGTTCAGTTTGATTCAATGCAGCATTGTGAAGATAAGAAAAACTCTCAGAAGCGACACATGTCAAAGACCCATTTAGTCGAAAACAAACAGCACTTATATTTAAAGAAAACAGGGCAGCACTGCGGGTTTTCTCCTGATTTTTGGTGGTGGCTTCACGGCTGCCCTTTTTTATTGACTTTGTCATTGCCTGTCGCTAAAATATTTGCACGCCGATGACTTTGAGAAATAATGAGTCACAGTCACCGACCCATCTATCTTGCTAACCAAAGTGACAACATGATATACCATAAGTGGAGCAAGATGACAAACAACAACACAAGTAGTCAAACAAAAACCTTTAAGCAATCATGTTAAGCACGCCTAACATCTGAGCTCTGTGCGAGAACAAAGCGGAGCTCCTGTCAGCGCATCGATCCGCTCCTGAAGGCACACACATCCGCGCCTGTGTGATTGCTCCCTGCCTCCTTCTCTCCCCCGCGCCTCTAACTCTCTGCTCTGTCTCCTTTCTGAGAATGTGCGTATCGATCCAGCCTACTTGGTTTGAGTTAACTCGCTGATATAACCTGAAGAAGAGCTTCCAGTGGTCAGAAAAGGGCTTGAATAGTTGGAGCTGATATGACATGATATGATGGCAACTGGTCAGATCATTAGAAACGTGTTCAGTACACCATCTATTATGTTTTTCGCCGTAGCTCGATTTGCTAACTCAATAAGACGGTTGCTTGACTCATGAAATTAACCTTCATTGGATTTAAATCAGCCGATTTATTCCACTGATAAACCTCTGCTGAGTGAGTGAATTTAACTGTAAGAGGTTTTTATTGTTCAGGTTCATCTGTCATCTGTTGTTCTCGAGATGTGACCATGTCTTTTGACAAAAATAACATCATGTATCTGTGAAACTGTAGTAAATCTTAGTTGTGTTGTAACCTAAACAACCAATTTCCAATGAGAGGACAGGTATGTTTCCTGGTCTGTCGAACACATTTTAGTTTGTTCACGCTAAAGAATCTATTAAGATAATACTTGATTACAAGCTTATCCCGCCAAAAACAGATGACAACATTGAACAATACAACAATACCATATGAAAAGACAGCCTATGATAGTGAGCAGCAGTTGCTATTTCAATGTATTTCTCTTTGTTGCATCATAAAATTCTGCCGTGAATCTCCCACTCTCCAGCAGCAATCGCATCATTCGATATTCATGAGGTAATCTCATGAATGTTGTAGTAGGAGAACCTGAGTTTTCCGATCATATCATACGTTATTTTACTCTCTAAATTTAAATATGCACCCCATTAATTTTCCACCACTTATCAGAGGTCCGACCACAGAGGTAGCAGCTGAAGTAAAGAGGCCCAGACTTCCCTCTCCACAGAAACCTTCCTTTTTCCTTTTTTTCTGGGTAAATGCAGAGGTGTTCCCATGTCAACTGAGGGACTGGGGTTGTGGGTCTGCCCTGAGGCCTCCACCATTTTGTATACTTAGCTAGCCATTCAATAGATATGCTGCTGAGATGCCTGACCCACCTCAACCTTCACGACTGACCAACATGACTGAGAATGCAGCACCTGTGGGTCTGCCTGTCCCACACACCAAGCTAGGGTTGAACGATTGGGACATCATTTCATATCTCCAAATTAGTACTTTATGACAATGAGTTTAGCGACAAGGTTTCAACTGTGGCTCAATGACTTCAGGTTCGGGTTTGGTTTATCTTACCTGTGGGGTAAAAACACCTTGAATGTTCAGATCATTACTAGTGTGATGGTAATAGTTGGGCACTATTCTTCTTAAGAATCTACTTCATAAGATGGGAGCAGAAATGACAAAAGAAAGGTTACCATCAGTTCAGTGCAATACCAAACCAGAATCCTCCACAGAACGAATCTCACCTGGAGAGAAGTGTGGCCAAGGATGGCTTTAAAAAGAAGCATCAAAAGTTTAAACCCAGAGCAGAGCGAAGACTTTAATATGCAGTCTTTTCACAATGGTTTCTGGAGTTTCGCCCGCAAACAACTGACTACTGTATCTTCTAAAAGCCTCTTGAGTTGATATTTTCATGCATGATTCCTCAGTAGACAACATGTTTTAAACAGCTCTTCGACCTGGAATTGTGTTTGTGGCAATTGTCAAACAGTTAGGAGACACAACGGAAATAATGGTGACTATGACTCATGTTTAGTGTGTCAGTATATCTAATCACGTCTCCCGAGTGTGATTACATGGTATGTCAGTTTGTGTATATTTTTTTGCAAGTGTGTTGTGCTGTCATGTCTGCAGCGTTCCATGTGGGAGGGTCTGTTGATAAGTAAGCCATCTGTAGTGTTCCGGCGAATGACATGTTGTAAAGCGAGATTCAAGAGTGTGGAGAGACTTGACTTGACAAATCTTGGCACATAATGAGACAGAAGGGAGTGAAGGCAGAAGTCTGTCCAGAGATAAACAATTAGATCTGTCCCTGAGGTAAAGGCCGGGCAATGCAGGGACTCACAGACTAATAAAATCAATATGGCTTCCAGTAAGAACACTCAAGGGGTGGAGTGATAAAGAGGTTATCAGTCATTTTTTTTAGCACAATAAAAAACAATTCCGCTCAAAAAATCAATATCTGTAATAATCTTCTCTTCTGTGACGATGTAGTTGTCATTCAACCTTCAGAGGTGGATCACAACAATGCCAAAGAGGACCGTGAAGGAGGCAGCATTTGGGGATGATATTCACACTCGGAGATAAATCCATAACAAAGAATAAGCCACAGACACGAGTGGGCAGTCCCCTTGTGGTTTGCCCCCTCTTGTCCAGACTTGAAGGTCTAATCAAACATCTTACCAGCAGGACCCCAGCAGGTCTCCGGGTAGTGCGAGAAGATAATTCTCACTATGCTGAAAATGGAAACTAGGAGGGGGGAACAAGTGGGACGGTAGTTTTGTAGTGGTTTTGTGTATGTGCTGGTAGTGAGAGGTGTAAGACAGAGCCATGCCCGGGTTGTTGCCTCATCTCTGTGGAGACATGGTAGGCCAGCGGGCTTGTCTCAGCGGTGGCCCCGAGCAGCAAGAGCACTCGGGGACATGGCACCGACATCACCTGAGCTCCTGGGAACGCTGTGGCTCGGCTCCAGTGACATTCAACAACCTGCCTGTCTGTCATCTCATCCTGAAGGACGACAAGAGGCGGTCAGCCAGGGATTCTTGTACCGACCCGGTTTGCTGGGCCACTGTGTCTCGGAGGGAGCCTGTGGGGGTGAACTTTGAACTGGCACGCTTTCCCAAAGAGAATGTGTTTTAGCATGCATATTCTTCGTCACAAATCTGGATCATGGCGTCTTGAAGTGAGACACAGATGGCATGAGAGGCAGCGCAGCATCGGTCTTTGATATGTCCACGTAAATAATCACCCAAGGCTTGTGTTTTGTTCCTTAAAATGGAGGCGAGCTATGAGAGTTGTGTACTATGTAATGACCAGGCTACCTTCTCTGACAAGTCACAAGACTAGCTCAGATTCCTGCTCACACACTTTCAATTAAATTCTACACTGAATTCTTTTAAGGTACATTTTTTTTCCTCAGCAGTAGTTTTTGATTCATTGTTGGATTTTACCTAATTACGTATCTTCCATTCGTACAGCTAACCTTTGCTGCGAAATGAGAAAATATGTCACTCGACACTTGGTTATTAAGCACTGTCTGAAAGTGACTATATAGGCACTTAAACTATTCATTACATTTCATATATTATTGAAGTAACATTGTATACCTTTTGGTAATTTAAATCAATGTCAACAATGAATTCAACTTTGACATTATTTAATGCAGTCAGTGTGGTAATTAGGACCTGGTGTGCAACATGGGAATGTCAATGATACTTTTATATATGGAAACCAGAATACATAGTCTGAATACACTCCAGGGGCCTGATCCATGACCCATCTGATATCATCCTCTCTAGTCTTCTACGAAGGAGCTATGCAGCTTTTTAATATAGTTTTCCGTTTCTTGTTGATTTTTGCTGCGATTTCCGCTGGAACCATTTTGTGTTGCTGATGGCCCACTTGTATATTTTGATACTTTCAGGTACTTTAATTAGGAGGTTGCAAAACACTTCATTGAGCCATCAAATCTAATGAAAATTATTAAAATTCTGGGCCACAGGAAAAGAGCAATGGATTGAATCCTAAAATAAATCCATTGGAACCCTATTTTTCAGCAATCATTGTTTAAAATATTATTGTTCGAAAGCTAATTGAACACTCAGTATCTTTGACTTTAAGATGTTTATTTGAAAACCACACCCACAACACATATAGAAATGTAAAATAATTATATTGCTATCACTTAAAGCGATTGTAAAAATGGATCCCGGATTTCCCCCATAAAACCATCTCCCTGGAGACTGAGCCGCTAGATTTCCTGGTGAAATCTGTGCTCTCTTTCTTTCAGCCCATAAAAAAAAAGTGAGGATTTTGAATGGACTGGTGATTCTTTATGCAGAGCCGAGACGCGACACCTAGCAGACGGTGAGAGATGGCAGGCCCTAATAACACAGAGCTATACAATGGTTCTGACAGGCGAGCAATAAAGCAATCAGGGTCCCAGGCATTCCAAATCTCTTCACCGCCCACCCTCTAACAAACTCTGAGATGGATGGCTGACCCGTGAGCTGTCAATCATGGGGGGGATACCTGCTGGAGCCTGATCAGGGAGAGCTGAGGGCACCAGTCCATCAGATCTGTTTTCACACTCCAGACACTAACATTACAAGCATAACCACAGACACAAAAAAACCCCTGCCACCACCACTCTTAATTAGGAGGTGTGTGTGTGTGTGTGTTGTTGTTTTTGGAGGGGTTGACTTGTTTGGTTTTAAGGGGTATGGGAGAGTCTCGGATATAGAGGCATGGTAAATGGAATCCCAGCGAGACGGAGAATAACCTTTTCCCTTGATTTCGGAATCAGGCATTGATCTGTCATGCTGTTTTGTACAAGCCAGCGCTCTTTCAGCATCTCTCTGTGTGTCGCTCCGAGTGTGTGTGTGTCCTTCTGATGGGTGGCGAGTTGTGAAGTGGGGAGGGGTGTGCTGTTCATTAGCTGTCTGTAGCCCATCCCAACAAATAGATCGCCATAATACTGTGGTTAGTTAATGGCTTTCTGGTGTTTCCTCTAGAGTCCTGCTGTCTAAGGACCGACTGCTAAAAACTCCTTCGGTTTATTCTCTCCCTTTTTTAATCTGAGTAGGGAGTTTTGTGCCTTGCAATTGGCTTCAGTAAGTATCCAAGTCAGGGAAACGTCTTCATTGTGAGCCCTTGAACAAAACAGTACTTCAGATTGACCAACACTTCTCAACCCTACGGAGTCACATGTTGACTATGGTGGATTGGACTTTCCTGACATTCAAGTTGACACACAAGTGTTTCAATTTCTTAGACTTTTCCCAAACCAGTGAATTTCTCGATCTTCAAAAAGGATGAATGGGGTTAGGTTGAAGACGCTGGGGTGACAATTGCTTGACTAACTGTACAGAAAAGTGTGTGGCACGAGTCCCTCTCATGATCACGTGAGGTGTTGTATACCTCACGTGAGGTGTTGTATACCTCACGTGAGGTGTTGTATACCTCACGTGAGGTTGGGGTGGCCAACCTTAAGTTAACCTCAGATGAATCTTTACCACTAACCTAACCACTTTTTTTTTTTTTCTTTTTAACATTATTTTTTAAATGTGCGAGACAGTCCGGTGACATGCTGCTGGAAGGGATACGTGAATCAATGGCAAATCTAACAAGCTTTACTTCTTCAATTTTCAATGGCATTATGAAACGCCACATTTGTGTATTTAATTATTTTTTCTAAAACCAGCATTATGGAGATTACGGTTAAATATTACGGACAAAATTTCATATTTTGATATTAATGCTAAATAGCTCAATATCGATACTATATAACAATGGGTTTCGTGAAAACCATGTTTTTGTTTTTTTTCTTTTAATAAAAACGTGATGCAAAAGCTTGTAGATATTCAGATTTCTGCAACCATCTGGCTTTAGCAGTTGATGAATTCGCTGTGGTTGGTTGACCTCAGCTGTACATTGAGGGTCAAGTGCAAAACCGAAGTTTGCCACTACCATGGTTTCAAATGCAGGATGGGCTGGAAAATTAATAATAATATAATTGATTTAGCGATATCATCATCTTGAAATTGTGAAACTGTTTTTGGCTTTAGCTTTAAATAGTAAACCAGGGGCACGTGTTATGCGTGAAAGTAGACACTATTGACGGATGACTTCCTGTTGGGTTCATGTAAATTTGATGGCTGTCATGCCACCTGCCTTTTGCCCGATAAACTCAGAATAGGCTCCCCATGACTTTTTTCCTCATAGAGGGAATGAGCAGCCGGAAATGAAGGAATTTATTCATATAGTCACAACTTGTCATCTAATTATCATTTGTCAGTTGTCATTATTTCATCATTCTAACATTTGTTACCTTGTTCTGACAGTTGAGAGCGTCTCCACTGAAAATGATGACTTCTGCAGACCCTTGTCTCACTCAGCCTTTTCCCCTGTAAATCTAAGAAACAAGATGTTTGATGGTATTTTTTTTGCTGCACATGTGCATTTTCCATCAGCCTCAGTCATTTTGTGGGCCAGTGGAGAGCCTGCTTTAGTGGATGGTTTACTGTCTGACATCATACTTGCGTGTGGTTCAGGAGCTTTCTTTCCTGCTGCTCTTCTTTGACCATCTATAACCTCACCCACACATAATGCAGTTCAGGTCTTTGTAATGCCGTATAACATCTCTGATGGTTTGAGCAGATCACGTTTGGTTTGGGTCGTTGCCAGTGTTTAATGTGCAACAGCAAAGATACTTAGCGATTTAAATAACGTCAAAATGGGCTTCAAAAGATGCAGGTCTGCCAACAAGTCAGGGAAAGACTGGTGAAATGTGCATGTTTTATACAAGTCTTTCCGTGTCGGCTCATTCATAACGCTGTAATTTACGTGGCAACAATTTTTGGGGGATTTAAACCCAGTAGGGTGTCAAAGAATGAGTACCATTTGATACAGCTAAATGCCCATGTGTAGCACCAATTGATATTGCAAATGTTTGATTTTCTTGGCTAATATAGAGCATTTTAAATACTCACTTGAATATCCAGTCATGAAGCCTATAAGACTTTATTAATCCCACGAATACAGTAAATATACCGCTATGTAAAACCACATCATTGAAACAAACAATTGGCAGCGACATTGTTATAAATATTTTGGCAGAAAATCAAGAGATTAAGATCAAAGCATCCTAATTCTCCCTGCCAGTATTTTCTTCACATTTTTTTCTTTGTTAATATCAAGATTTAGAGAAATCCGATGAAAATATTTAACTTTAGTTTCTTACATTTTGCAACCGATTGAATGCAACAAGCTCCAAATACTTTTGTAAACTCAACTGAAACTGCTGAAATATATACAAATAGTACATAGCGTCAGACCCCCAGCAGACCCCCTGTTTTGTTCTGCCATTTTTCAAAACTTAAACATGGTCATAGTGAGGTGCAAACTTAGAAGCCTGTCTGGACAACTTCTCTTTTATTGAGAGCTAATACATGCAAAGAGGTGGTCAAAAAAAAAAAAAAAAAAAAAAAAAGCAACTGCTGAGGCGTTTCTGGACCTTCAGACCTTTGTGACCGCCGACGTGTCATCCCTCACTTTGTCATGTTTAACTAAAACCAATCCCCATTCAAAGCTGCATCCATCAGTGTTAGTTGAGAACAATGACAGATTGCCACGCCACTACACTCAAAGCATCTGGATTCCTTCCCTGCTCTCCCTCTTTTATTTATGGTAAACAGCCTGAATAACAGCTGGGCAATGGGAATTTACAAGTTAATCAATTGTTTGTTAGAAGCCCCGTACGCAACCATCTGTGAGTTAATGTTCGTTTACCATGCTAATTTTCCCACTGGCAACAGATCATCCATTGATTTGAGGCATTTATCCATACTTAGCCTCATGAAAAGTTACACGCACAAATTGCACCTTTTTAGGAAGACTATTGAAATATAAAGGAAGTGAATGACTAAACTCAACTCTACTTTAAGTCGTACTGCTGTCAACTTTGATGATCAAGCAGACCTTCGCCAAGCGAGCAGTTCCGACATTCACCCTAGAACATTAGTGTGGGCTGATCTTCTGCCATGCAACTGTGGTCACACGATTTGCATTATGTTGCTGCAGTCTGAGTCCCATGGGTCCTTTGGCATCTTGTTTACTGACATCATTGAAGGTAGTTTCCTCCTGTTTCCTTGTTTTTTCGGGATATATTTAGGTAAATATTAGCTACCCAATCTTTGTTTGGTACAATAGGGGATAACTTCTCCAACTAATGGTGAACAATGAAAAGCTACAAACAAACATAAAGCAAAATTAAATCCATGCTTTTACTTACTAAAAAAGTATCTCACCTATCCCAACAAAATTTCGATGTTATGGTTTGTAAAACTTAGAGGAGAACTGTTTTTGTCTCAGTAAACCATTTTATTTGGCCATCCTATTTCAGCAGCCTTGAGCCAATGTTAGGAAAGGGCAGCGTGTGCAACTGTGCTGTGAGCGCTTGAATTCACCTTTTCCTATTTCCCGGCTGCAGCACAGAAACCACACGCTACTTATTTATAATCCAACCAACCTCAATGTGTAACTTTTGCCCCATACTCTTGCTCGCATCACACAGCGGGGTCACCTCCCTCTGCACCTCCACCGCTGCTCTTGCATTCCAACATGGCTCTAGGACAGCAGCCTGGCGAAGCTCTGTACTCCTCAAATCACAAAGAGGCCCAGATCAGAGACGAGCTGGACGCCAGCCAGGATGCCGGCCCTCACAACCCAGGCAGCTGGGAGCAGCCTATAATAAGTGGGAGACAATGAGCACAAGCGCGCCTCCCACGCTTTGCATGTGGATGTTGATTTAAAATGGAAATTAAATAGTTTCATTGGTTTTCCATGGAGCACACTAATTAGGGAAAAGAGGGGAAAGAATAATGACTTGTGGCGTAAAGTGTATATCCCCTCACAAATACAAAAAAAACCCAACAACTTTACACCAGTGGTCAGCTGCACGTTGACCGACAGTCTGGTAGCCGATAGCATGTCTTATGAAAACTAACGTAGGGTCAGACAAGGTAACCAGTGAACAGACAATTCTCTCATTCTGATGCAGCAGCAGTAAAGTTTGTGACACATGTTTGAAGAGTGATTCTGGGCAACCTTTTCGTTTTCTATCTGTGTCGTGGTGTTTGAGGCAGTGATTAATAATAAAAAATAAGGTGGTTATGTCTGGCAATTCTCACGCAGGTAGAATATGGTCCTGCAAAAGTGATTTATTATGGATCATAAATGGCATATGTGTCACTAATATACCACACCTGTGGTTGTGTAGTGTTTCATGACAGCCTCACAATGAGAAGGTTCAGATCCAGCTGGGCGCCACTCTAGGTTTGAAGTGATCCTAGGCCTTTATTGTATGGACTATGAGGGTGGTTGATCTCATGAAGTTGCAATCTGTCCCTTCTCCCCCTTACTATGCTATAAGAGGAAGTCATATTCTTTATTTGAGTGATCAGTCATTCCTTTATTTTCTTCTGTTTATTCCCTTAATAGGGTTGCGGGGTCTTGATGCTATGCTAGCTGGTTGGGGCGGTTAGCACGGGAAACCCTTGACTGCTTGGCTTTTCATCCATTTTAATTCAGACCTAGGTCTTTACTTGGCCTTTCTGAAGAATGTATTCAGAATATCTCAGAATAAGGATGAAAAACTGACGTCCTTTAAGCGTTCACCTGAGCTCCTCACAAGAGGAAATCTGCTGCTCTTCTCAGTTCTCCTGACCATTCCTCACTAATTTAGTAGCCCTTTAGATCTAAGATCTTTCAGCATGAGCTACATTTCGTGTGTGCAGCAGCAGAGCATCAATTTAACCCATTTGAATCCATTTTCACACTGTTAACTCACATTTCAAACACATTCCTTTTAGGTAATCCTGGCATTAGTGCTCGCTTGTCGCCCACTCTCCTTGCAGTCCGGCCCAGGAAACAACATTTGCTTGTCTCAAATTTAACCCATGCAAATCTCCTTACACTGGGCCAGGACAGCGAGACTGTGGCTGGCCCTTCTTCATCACCTATTACTCCTATTACTCCTTTCATTTCTATTCAAACTCAAAACTAATAGGGAAGGGAGTGAACAATGAGGTGGTGCTCCCTTCCACTGCTCAAATATAATTTCACATGAAGTAGCTCATGCTATCATGACACAGTACATTATGTCTTCCACAACAAAGTATTAAGTATTAGTATCAACTGCTAACAACACAACAGAGACATCAAGAAAGGCAATATAACTTGGAAAAAAGAGACATAAATGAGGTAGTAAGTTTCAGTATTTATTGAGCTTGTCGATGAGAGTTGATGGATTTATTCTGATAAAAACAAACAAAACAAACCAAAGTGTATCTGTATTCACTAACATTGTGCAAGAGTCCTCTTTCATGAATTGTCAATATTGGGTGGGGAAATACTGTATGTCCAAACATAAAGCCGTTTTCTAAAGCCAGCGTCAAAAACACTAAAGTGCGTTTTCCTTGTGGATACGTGTTAAAGGTATTGTGCTAATGAATAATAATGAACAGTTCAGCGCGACATTGACGACAGCGGTGCTTTAATGGTCCCTTGTAGGCTCTTAAGCCTCTGGTGATAAATCTCTCACAAGCTCAGTCGTCTAACTAAAACCCAAACCTCATTCAACTTCACATCCATCAGTGTTTGGCTGAAAGCGGTGACAAAGCACTTTCAATTACACCAGTAACTGACTCTGGAAGCAGTTCATAGCGGGGTCCAGGCTCCAAGACAAGGGATGGAGGGGGCACAAGGGGGAGGCCAGAATGGCTGGTGGGGCTTCCGTTTGACTCAGTCCCAAATAATAAAAAGGGTGGTGCGGCTCTGGGGGACACAAGGGATGCCGTCGGCGCTGCGGACGCTTGGACAATTCACCTATTTTGTGCGCTGTCACCCCTGTAGTCTGATTTATGGTTGGGACATCCTTCCCGTGACCCATTCGTCCATCAACCGGGCACTATAAGGATACTCTGGTGATTAGAGGTTGGAGTATGAAAGCGTCCTCAGTCAGGGCCCTTGTCTGGTACCAGTGGGGCCTGCGTTGCTCAATGGGGAGTGTTGCATCAGCAGAAGAGTGCGGTTCTTAACCCTGGTCGCCAGAGAAAAGGAGAGCCTTTTTGAGAATCCATCAACCATAAAATGGTCCAATCCATAATGTTGATGTTTTCTTTCCCGTTTTTCCATCCCGGTCTGTAATTATATTACGTGGAGTGTGTGCTCTCTAAAAGTTAACACGCCGCTGTTTAATTGGAGAGATTTTTATTCATAATTGCGTGATCCTCTCTACCACTTTTGGCTTCCACTTTGTTTGAATAAGCAGGCTCATTTAAAACTCCCTCCTCAAAATTAATCAGTATTGCATATTTAATATGGAAATTCCTGATTTCAATAATTTAGGGAATGAAGTACAGTTTGTTTAAATAACAAGATCTGCACTCCGCAGTCAGTGCTGCATCACATTTACAGCTGCAACCAGCCAATATTTTACCAGTCGTCGTGTGTTGAGACAACTGTTCAAAGACAAACAGAATTAAAACAAACTTTATTTTTATGGAGACTTTTGACAAAAATCTGACCCAAGTGAACAAAGTGCTAAGAAAATAAAGTCAAGCATTTAAAAATCACTACAATGAATGTGCTATTCATCTTTACTGGTCAAAAATAGCGTTCACAATATGTTAAAAGTTTAAATGTTAGCAATATTTCTCTTTTTTATAATTTCTTTTTTATTTTAATTTTAATTTTTACTTCATTCACTTTTTGCACTGGGATATAGTGTTCAAACGAACACCCACAGGCATAAAACTACTGCTATATTTTGCAATGTTTGCCTTTATTTTATTTGCCTCATTCATCTGAGCCTTCATGTTTTCCTTTGTTTTTCATGTAAACCACAACAAAAGCTTTGAGTATTATAGAATGACTCCAGGGTTAACCAGAGCTGTCTGCCTGAAGAGCTGGTCTTGAGAAGTATATTTATCGTCTAGATTTTTAGCTTAAGTAGGGTACCTTCACATCATTTCGAATCTCCAACAGTTTCTTCTTTATCTTTAATTCTTTATGCAAACAAACAAACTAAAAACTAAAAACAAAACAGTATTGTTGCAATGCTAAAGGATTGTTTGTCTAAAATAATGAAGCAAAAAATCCCCTTGCTATTAAAGAAGACACAGCAGTACAAAGTGCTATATTTCATTGCTTGTGCTTGTACTTTTGTGCTTTTTCAATAATGGATGACAATACACTCTTATACGAGATATCACCACAAATGAAATTCCTCACACAGCTTCTGTTATTATAATGTCAAATAATTTGAACCTCTTGCATTAATGGGTGAAAGTCAGCGTTGTTGTTTAACAACAGCACCACCTCACTAACTACCCTTGTCAAGCCCAAATCATTCAAAAAAATATTTATCTTTGGAAATCAAGTTAACAGTCTGTGCAATAATGAAATCATTTCATGTGAAGGTAAATGACTGAATCTCTTAAAAAGGTTAGCATTAGCCCAACGTAAACACTGCAGACACTGTTGCAGACAGTAATGAACTGTTTTGTAATTGATTTTCCACAAACCTACAGCCTCATCGCGGCATCCCTGCATCATCGTCTGTCTATAAAATATCTAACGCCACAACTTTTCAAAAGCCTTTACTACTTAAACAAAAACAATGGGGTCCTGATCTTTTAAAGCAGCTCTGACTCTAACCCCCCTGATGAAAGGCCCACACTAACATCAGGAGTCCAGAGCCTTTACTCTCTAACTTGAGGCAATTATGACACAGAGGAGATCTTTGCCTTCTGCACTCGGAAAGAAGAATGGAGGGAAAAAAAAAAGCAGTATTTTTTTTTCAAGCTTCGTTGTAAAAATAAGCTTGCTCTCCTCAATTGCAGTCACCTCGTGCCCTCTGCAATAGCAGCAAGGATGTATCAGAACAAGCCATGAGGCAAAACAAATCACTTGTGATTTACAGAATTATAAAGATTTTAATAGCTGCAATGTTTCTCTCTCAGATTGGTCTTTATTTCCAGGAGTCAAAGTTTCCTGGGCGCCCCAGGCTTTTAAAAAGCAGTAATTGGCCAACAGAGAGACTTAGGATCTCCCCGAGTGATTGAGTGTATTTGTTGCGATGAACTTGAGGGTATCACTCTAAAGATCACAGGTCCAGGTTGTGAGAGCCTGCAACTCATCACGCACTGTTCTGTCTGCAGCCGCAGTAGTTGGACTACTTTTCCCAGTTATTTTGTTTAAAGTTTTAACCTTTCATGGAAACTTGGTGGGTTTTTTTTGCTGATTAATTATGTTTCCAAATAATTCAAGTGTAAAACTAGAGGCAGCGGTTGGTGAACTGAAGGCAGACCTGAATTAATGCTGAATTATTACAATAAAAAGCGGACTGACATGAAAGAAATTCAAAGCAACATTGTTTTCCACTGCTATGTGGCCTAAATGTATGAAGCCTGTGGTTTGTATATAATACTATGCCAACAATTTTCACATTTATTCTAATCATATACTGGATTTTACATTTAATACTCAGTTTTCTGAATTCAATTTAAACAAGTCAGACTCACACTCAAAGCATGGCATGAAAGTCACATTTCTTCATGAGGAATATGTTCCTGCTTCAAGTGGAGAACTTTAAACATCTTTGGCTCTTGTTCTCAAGTGAGGGGATAGGGAAGTTGGTTGTTTGAAGTACGGTATTGCAATCTTTTTACCGCACAGTTGTGTCCAAGAGCGAGCTGAGCCATCAGTCTTCATCCCGGCGCTCATGAGCTATGGGTCATGACTGAAAGAATGAGATCCCGGGTATAAGCGGCCGAAATTAGTTTTCTCTGACAGGCGGCAGGCGTCTCCCTTAGAGAGAGGGTGAGAAGTTCTGTCACTCGGGAGAGACTCGGAGTAGACCCGCCGCTTCTCCACGTTGGATGTTTTGTCTAGAAAAACCAGACAGGTCTCTGTCAGAGGAGAGTGATATGAGTTCCATAGAGCCAGATAGATCCCAGTAGACCCATAATCCATGACATGCTCTGCTTCTGGCATCAACGACAACAGCACAGTTGGAATATCTCACTGGTCTCTGTCTTCATTGTGTTACTGCAGGTTATCTTACCCATGACTACTGCTTCATGAATGAATGAATACAAGCTCAAATGGAACCCAGTTGTTCCCCTTTAAGGGCCCCCATGCTAAGGTACCTACACTCCAATATTTCGGAATAACCGATACAGTAGTTCGATTTTGTGGTCCCAACAGACCCTTACAGAAACCTGTATTGGGGTTTTGTCGTGTGAACTACGTAAATTCTAAAACAATAAATGAATGTCAGTTAAAAAATGTTTTTTGTTAGGATAACAATAAGCTGGGATGACACATTGTCCCATAGAGACATTCAGCTGAAGGGGAAAACACATCCTTCAACAGCTGCCTAATGTAGAAACTACTGTTTAATTGACCATTCCTTTTTAATGTCGCGCATTGCAATATACACTTTATTTACACACGTTCAAGTCGCTATAGGATGCTCACAGAAGCTAACCAACATGACCTCATGGCAAATTGAATGGGCTAGATGTGTTTTATTCCCTGTCATTTCCTGAAAGGCTAGAATGTGTCTAACAGCCAGCTGGGTTTGAAAAGCAAGACCAGCCGTGGCTAAGCTATATTAAGGAAATCCACCAGGGAGCCATAATCGAGTTTGACTCTCTACCGGTGGTCCCCTTGTTAGTGTTGTGAGTGTCAGAACTGCCAGTGCAGGTAGCTCAAATGCCACTTAGGGTTTTAGCTTCAGTGCCTTTTGGAAAGAAATGACCGTGACCTGTGTAGCTGGAGCCCGCATCCCACACCCTTTCTGCCTGACAGCCGCTCAATGGCAAGTGTCTGCCAGCACGCCGAGGGGAACGCTGCCAAGCGGCCGGAGATAGAGATGATTACCACATCCCTCTCAGCCCGCTCACTGAAAACTGATACCTACTAACAAACTGCTGTCAACGCGTTGGCCATGCACAGCGAGTGAGGGTCATAATATGTGCTGAGAGGGAGAGAGCAGAGGAGAAACGGGGATGCGAAGAGGAGTCTAAACATGTAAGGCTTAAAGACACAGAAAGTTGTCAGAGCTTACCGTGTTGGGGTGGACTTCAGGAATGCATTCGCTGAGATAACACGGCAGGCACTCGCCAACAAAGTGATGATCGGATGATGAATGTCAGGAAGCGTAGACTCAAGGTCGCCCGTTTTCAAGCTGGCGTGTTGGTGAGAGTAATCTCAGAATCCAGGCTTTTTAGTTTTAGACGCTAAAAAGTAGCTTCTTTTTTGTGTTGCAGAAATGCAAATCAGCCAGGACCTTTTACTCCAATCACTTAAAACTCCCACTTTGCTACTGAGAAGAGGACGATTACACTTTTTTGAAATGTCAGTTTTTGAATAAACCCCCTGCTGTGCCACTTCGGGGTCTCACGTTTAAGTGAAAGACAGGAACACACCTGAGCTGACATATATTTTTGTGAAATTGCTGCCTGGAAGCGGCATAGAGTGCCTTGAATTACACTTAATTAAAATTTGCCTGGGCTTAATTACAAAGATTTTGTTTGTCTTATTTGCATGGGAAAGTTTATTTTAGCTGCCCTCTTTGCACGCTTTTGTTTTTAGCCAACTTCCGATGTGCAATTATGATTCATTCACCCGCCTTCATTTTGGTCACTTGTTCTGGAAAGGCATTACTGTAAACCCAAAGCGAACGCAAGTTTTAAAACACACACCGCCCATACCTTTAAATCGTGACTGTAATTCATTTCAGAAACTTTGCTGAGAAACACCATAAGTATTTCTCCAAAAAAAAAAAAAATCAATTTCAAGAGCAGAGACATTGGAAACATACATAAGTGCTAGTTTGAACCAACCCCACAAGGCTTCCAGAGAAACCGCTGAGCCTAAGAAGCACTTTATTAGCCAGCAGGAGGGGGTCAGGAGGAGCGGCCCTATCATTGATTGAGGTTGGAGGATGCATTCACAGCTGCACTTTCTCTAAATTTCTAAGAGTAAATATGCACCTTTGAAGTGGGGGGTGCCTAGGAGCACTCCTCCACACAGATTGTGTGGGTTTCTGTGGGGAGCTGTAGTTACGGGAAAGATCAATGGACAGGGCATTAGGGGGGAAGAGTACACTACACTGTCCAGCCCTGCAGCCTACAGAACCGCTCCGACACGGCCAGTGATATCGAGCTCAAGGCGATTGAATTCTCCATGCTGTCTTCTCAAACAGAAACCTTTCTGACTGTGGAGAAAAACATGAAAAAAAGTCAGGAGAGGAAGTTTATTTTTATTTTTATACGTACGTGGAAATGAAAATTACAAAAAAAAATTATCCAGTCAACTGACTTTTTAAATCTACTTTAAGATGCAGTTCAGAGAAAAAATCTGCTTTTTATTGTGCTGTTGTGGTGCTCTTATTCACTTTTTGAGGAATAGTTCATGATAGCTACTTCTGCTTGCTGCCTTTGTATTGAGTTCCTGTCTGTTGATTGCAATACACTGCAATTCAAGTACACATTCATTTTTGCAGGTCTTTTCTTGGTTGGGGTTGCGGGGAGCAGGAGTTTTATTCCTTATACTTGGGTCACAGGCTAGGAAAGGTGTAGACAGGGCACTGCTAGCAGTAAGTTACTGTCACAATTAATGTTGAATGTTTTGGGACTGGGAAGAAACCAGAGTGCGGACAGCAGCACAGGCAGGCCATAGAAAAGTACACAAACTACCCAAGCTGGCTAGAAACCTAGTGTTATGCCAGGTTGTTACAGTGATCACCACAAAACCGTGTCAACATATTTAGCAAGTTAAGATCAAGTATTTCTTTACGCTAACCTTTGTGTCCCTTGCTACGCCACAGAGAAGCTGAGTTACCATTTCTCTGATCAGAACGTACAATTCACGAGGTGCCATCCATTCATTTCCGTCTGCTTGACCTGGAGTGGGTCATGGAGGACTGATCAAGGTTGAGCAGCACCTGCAGTCAAAGCGTGTGTGAAAGTCTGAACCATGCAAGATTCTTGTTTCCACTCTGCTCTTTCATCAGAACAGACAGACATTACTGATAGCTGTGTGCTTTCTGACGCTGACTCACTCCAACTCTAGTTTGTGTTAAATGGATATGCAAAAAGCCTCATCAGCTATGAGTGAATTGTTAAGACCACAGTCATATTTATTTATTTATTTATTATTATTCGGACAAACATTGTCTGCCAAATTTAGTCTATTAATAAAAGACAATCAAGTCAGTGTTGTGACTGGAATTCTTTGGTCTGCATAATTACTGCCTGGAAATCTCTCCTGTCCACTTTTGTAAAAGCATGGAAAAACCCATATCCTGCTCATTGTGCGGCTGGAACTGTCTACTTGTGGCAGACTGCAAGTGCATTAGCCTGGTGCTGAACACACAGCTTCAATATTGTGGTTTGTAAAGACTGTTGAAAAGCCTTTTGGGGAAACCACATTTCAATATGAGGCTTATCAGCTCATAGTTGGTATAGAGGGATAAGCAAGAGATGAGGGTTAAGCTTGTTCTATACCACTGATATTGTTACGTGTTGAAGATAGTGCAGTATATTGGATGCAGTACTGATCAGATTTGATTATTCTGTGCTATATAAACAAAGGGCAGGCCAGAAATCAATACATATTTGTAGATGTTTGTGCAAGATGATGGTTTCCCAAAGTAGATGTGAAATGTGCCTCATAATGTTGCATGAATTATCTGCATGTTGGGTGGCAACATGGGCAGCGGCAGTGTCATAGCTGGGTTGTTGCAGGCAACCTTACAGCCACTTCCACCACAAGCCCTCAGCCTCAGTAAAACCACCGCCCTCATTCATAATTGCCCCCCCAGAATCAAAGCGGGGGGGGGGATCCTCCATCTCTCCAGGTGTCACCGGTGCTCAACGACACCGCCGTAGCCTCCGAGAATCAGCCAAAGGGATTTAGCATTTACTAGCCGTGTCACACTCCACAAAACACGGTGTCACTCAAGCAGCGCCTGTGTGGCATCTCTGGCATTAATGGAGACAATGACATCTTCCGACAGAGCGTTTATCTGCTACTAATGCCGCTAATGTAACTGCGGCAGAGATTTAGCATCTGGCCGTCACATTAGTTCTGTCATTCATCCCTCAGCACTTTTTATTAACGTTCTTGCCACTATGGCTGTTTTGATAAGATATTCCACCAGATATGTTCAACAACCCCGATCTTCTTCACAGGTGTTCTATACAGAGCACATTTATGACATACTGCCGAAAGCGTCAGCGCCGTATGCTGGCGTGGCTTCCACTTTGGACCTCCAACAAAAGTTGTTTACATATTTTCAGAGTAGGTTGACTTTATTTCTTGAGTATAGCGTTATTCTTGGCAGGCTAATTCAGATTTATCTCTCAGCAACTGGCGTTCGGCATAAATTAAATCTTGCAGTACTAGATTATTAATAAAATTAATTCCTGGAGCCACACTTTAAACATAAATTTATGAAAAAAACATATTTTTTTTGCAGATGACAAACCCCTTTTTTAATGTTTTTGGGGATGTCTGTTTAAGTACATTGACACCTCTTCATGGCAAGTCTATTTTTTATGTAGTTTGTGAAAATTATTTTTACCTAAAATCAACTATTTTTTTACACATATTTTTCGTTTAATAAAACTGTTAAACAACAGCATATATTTGCTTTTTATTTTAAATGAACGTTTACGCATCCTGCAGTTGTAATTATTCTCTCTAATTTAGTGATGAATTATTAAAGAACAGCAGTGTACTGTGGATTATTAAAACATCTCAAGCGTAATTACTCATTTCTAAATTCCCTTGAACATTTTTATCTGAAGATCTAGCAAGTAATGTTTGTTAATTAAATAATGATGACCATAAAAGTGGAGTAAGCTGTAATTTAAGGATAAAATCAGCAGCTGTTTTTTGCATCTGCTAAACCTTTAGCCAGTACCAGCGTGATTGCAGCTCTCTCTGGCGTTCCCGCGACACATGTATAATTATTATATCCTAAAGCTGTAATACCAGAAGATATCAGGCAGAAGACAAAAGCTGTTTTGAGGTTTCTGGGAACAAAAAGTATGAGCGGTACAGCTGCAAAGGTTGCATGCGAATGGGTGGGAATAAATCATGACCTCACAAATGAATGAAAATATAGTCAGCAGGTGCAGGCACACTGCAGCAAAAAATACTCCACTTCAACTTTTGAGTCTCCTACCAAAAATAATGTATATTGGTGAAAACTCAATCATCAATGGGACCACACACACTGTACTCAATGATAACATGCACAACTTTCAGGAAATATGCTAAATGTGATCTATTTTTTAGCATGTTTGTTTACATTTCATAATACTCAATTGTTATACTTTCCCATTTTTCATGCAGATCCCTTCTTTAAGCATCATTTTCTTTTGTCATCTCTACTTGTTTGGAAACAAGTCAACCCAATGATTTCAATATATTGTGAGCATGCAATGGAGGTGGGTTTCTGAGCACTTTTAGTCCCTGTTGAATCTGAAACGTTGTGCCGTCTCAAACTGGGTCAGGTTTGGCTCCCAGACCTCTCGTTTGACACACCAAATCTACAATTTTGAACCGCTAACCAAATGATTGCATTGCTGAAGCTACTAACTGTATTTTGGCTTGACTTGTTGTTTCCTATTTACTTTTTATGAATGACTTTTTAACTCATGTTTGCTAACAAGTGATTTCATTTCAAAATGAGTTTGGTTTTTTTTTTTTCTTGAAAGTATCTGCTTTGCTCAGCTTATTTTGGTTTCTTTCAACATCATTGGTCATTCTGACCTTCACAAATTTAAAGGTCGGTGTGTTACTAGAAGTTCATCAGCAAAATCTGTGTAATAATCTGTAGCTGTGCAGATTAAAAATGTTGATGCTGGATTGCATGTCTGCTGGGAGGTGCGAGGAAAACTACAATGAAGGGCTTTTGAAACAGCAGAAACCCCTTGTTTTGTGACATAATGAACTGCGCTCATTGCAGTAGAGCACGTGTAGTAAATATCTATATGTTGGTATAATGTATCAAAGACTGATGATGGGTTCATGAAGTGTATGGAGCTATCTTTAGAGGATTGATTTCCCATACTGCCACGCAGTTGGCTGCATTTATATTCCATGCCTGTGGCTCCGTGACCCCTGGTTCTCCTTTGATGTGGCAGGCAGAAGCACAAACCAGGATGAGGCAGAGAGGGAGAAAGCAAAAGGTGAAACAGTCTTCAATGGGAGGAGGGGGGGAGAGATTTTTCTAGTGGTGCAGGTTCTTGGGATGAGAGGACGAGTTGGGGGAGTGTAAAAAGACCAGTAAGATTTTGCAGGGTGCAGCTCCAACCAATAAAGCCATCATCTGACAGATCTGTGAGAGTCGGTGCTGAAGGTGGGTCGGTGCTGCTGGGTGGGTGGGCAGAGGGGAAGCTGAGGGAAAGGGATCCGGTGATGGCGGGGGGTTGGGAGAGGGCACGGCGGTGGCGCGAGCTGATAGAGACGTCAGCGCTGCTTCAGTAATCTCACGACGGCTGGCCGCAGCGAGGGGCCATCAGGAACCCTCGAGAGCAGAGGCATGATAGAGCAGACCACCCTGACAACAGTGGCAGGGGGCCTGGGAGTATGGACAAATCAAAGCGGGAAGAAGTAATTTTTGAGAAATTACAGAAATCTCCATGGAAATTAGCATGAAACACTTTCTAATCTCTTGCTTTTCACCGTGGACGATAGGGGTCAGCGCTTCCAGTTCTTTCTCTTTCGCCCCGTCCCTAATTTCATTATTCTCTCTTGATTTTTTTTTTTTTTTCTGCCCGCTTCTTATGTATACTCACCTCCCCACCCCACCCCACCACTCATATTCTTCCACCACTCATTTGCTTGAACCCGTTTTTTTTTTTTATTGACCACAATTAAACGTTTAGATTTCAAAGGCAAATGAAAGGAGAGGCAACCCGTGTCCTCAGAGTGACACGGGATCAAGCTGCTGGGTAGCGCCGTAGCCTTGGAAGAGGTGAATCCCCCAAGATGTGTCCTTTGCCCCCTTTCTTTCGTACTTGCGGTGTCTGTCAGAGCTCAGAACACTGCTCAACCGAATGGGAGGAGCGAGGAACCCTGAGGTGTGACCATGTGGTTATTGGTAATCAGCAGCATTTACAGTGAGACAATGGAACTGTGTGCAATGATTCTCGCTGCATTACGATGGATGCTTTTTTGTTCAAATTTGCTCAAACGTGATTGTTTTATTGCAATAATTCCACCCATATTTTTCACCCATTGTTAAATATTTTTAGATATATAAAATACGAATTTCTCAACCACCTATTATATATATTTTTTTTTTTAAATAGGGAAAGCTATGAAAGATTTTGTTTCTGGCATCCACAGCAACAGAGCAAGCTCCCCCACGTCCATGTTCATATCACGGAACATTGTATTAAAGCAAGCCGTCGCCGCCTCAATGAGAAGCAGCCACAGTGAACGAGGCTTTGTTGTTGAGTAAATTGGTCTTGTGTGATCTGCACAAGGCCAGACACAAGAAGACTGGTATTTAGAGTAAATTAAAAAGCCACTTATATTTCATAGAAAAACTGGACTAAGATTTTAAATTCTATTTTGTCATTTCATTGTTTAAAAAAAGGTTTCTGATGCTGAGTCAAATTAAAAATACATGTTTTTATTTCATATCAAGAATCCACCACATTTGTCAGAAATATATAATTTAAAATGCATGCTCCCAGGTAAATTATGAATGAACGAATAAAACAAAATACTCTCATGTGACCATGAAAATATGTTTGCTTGGACATGAAAAATGTATAAATAAAATACTTTCAGTAATGATATATGGAAGCCAACAAAAATAGTTTTAATGGATTCTATAATGTAATTGTCCAGACATAATAACAAATGTTTTTGCATAAATTGCGAGTTCATAGTTAATTTATCTGGACTAATTTGTAGTAAAATTTAAGCCAATGATGATCTAACTATAAGTAACACACTATTTTTATATCTTTAAAAAAGAACTCTACATAATTGGGTCAAAATATATTTAACCTTCTTTAAATAAAATGCCAGTGTGAAACTGCATAATTCCAAGTAGTACAATAATAATACAATTTAAATTCATTTAAAGAAATAAAATTATGATGTGCTTACAAACAGCACACACACACACACACACGCACACACATGCACACGCTCATTAATACTTACAGTAGACGAGTTAAAATAATTAGCCATTAGTTGCTTCGACGACAACAGTGGCATTTGATTAGCATGCGCATGTATGCTGATTCATGGAGCCGTGGAGTTACTCTGACGGAGCCTTCATTAAAATCCTGTCGTGGACTTGCAACAGTGAAGTGACAAGCAGCGGAAATCTCTGTAAAATATAGGGAAAACCTCTGGTACCTTGTTAAATCTTTGTTTCCGTCCGCTTGCTAATTAAGCTTGAATCATGTGGATGGACTGGATAAAAGTGCAGCTCCAGAAAGGCAAATGATCTGTGACCGTTTCCCATGATAAACAACAGAATATCACATATATTTCAGTGGCTTTCTCCAGGCAAGGGCCTCTGTCTACCTGCTCCCACTTGCTGTTCTGCCATTTATAGATAGATGGCACTGCGTTCAAGGTAGAGCAAAAGGGCTGCACTCTCCTCCACCATCTTTGAGCCTTCTTCTTCTCATTATCCATCTCAAAATTAACCTGTCAATTTATCAATCAACACCATCTTGAGTATTCTGCCTCCTGTTTAGCGACCAGCTCTGCAACAATGCCGCGGCACAGATAACCGACAGGCGTGTGTTTATTAGTGTAGTGAATGAATGCATTATCACCTAAATGAATACTATGAATCGCAATTGCTGCCGGCCTGTCGATAAGAGGTAAATACACACACGCGCACACACACAATTTGATTTTAGAGGAGAACTCTGTATCTGCCTTTCTTTTATATGTCAAGGTAATGTTGTCGGGAGCCGAGCCGACCATCTTTTTTAGGCTTTAATAGTCTAATCGAAGGCCAGATTGTTGGAAGAATGGAGTCAAGACAGAATGACAAGCTTGAAAGTGTAAATATACATCACCAGCTGAGGTAGTGTGTAGACAAGAAGGTCCTGAAAACAGGATTTGGTCACTTCAAACCAGTTCAGTGTTTCATGCAATATTATTATATTTAATTAAGCTAATTTTATTTTCTAAATTGTTTGTATATTTTCCTGTTTGAATCAAAAATTCCTTATATTTTCACTAGTATCACTATAAATTTAAATTTGCTCCAGATTATATGCACAATCACACTCTGCGTTTTGCAAATTTGTTGATCTAAATTTAACAAAAAACATAATGATGGTTTCACAGATAATAATTGTAGTTTTGCAATTATCAAAAATTATCATTATTTCAATATAAATCAATATAGTATTTTTAAATGGTTTGCTTTGATTGAATAATATATATATATTTAAATGTAATTATTTTATCAGCTACAGTAATTCTACACACACACACACACACACACACACACGTATATTGTTTACTGATCTGTTTTGTTGTTTATGATTATTTTTATTTCATTTATTAATTTATTTTTACTTTATTTTTTTTATATATACATTGGTCCAGTTAATATGTAAAGCCTGTGAATTGAACAGGCTGTTACAGTCTTGAAATGATTTGAGTGTGATAATTCACACTGGACCCTCTAAAAATCCTGATCAAGTGGAACCGCAGGTGGGGAACCTTAATCTTTTCCTATTTCCCTCGGACGGCATGAACAGATAGTGGAAATAGACGTCGAGCCGGGAACACAATCGTAAAAGGGTCATGAATGGAGCGAGGTATTTCTCTTTTTCCAATTGTTATATGCCAAAATGGTCTCATTGTGTGAGGCGTTGGCGAGGTGGGGGCGCTAGAGAGGAAAATCGAGGGAGAGCATTAAAACGCTGACAAAAAAAAGAAAGAAAGAAAAAGGGACACAACATCTGGTAATTTGTTTCAGCAAGCTTTGCCTAATGATGTAAGCAGATTACTTTCCAACAGAGCGGGAGAGAGGCTTTCTGTGGGATCCCTTTCTTTCTTGTGTCCCTCATGAGTCCGTCCCATTAGGGCCGGAGACAGAAGCCGCGGCCACGCCACACCACTAGCTTGATTCGCTGACTCTGTGTACGCGCTTCTTTGCCATTTGACAATTTTCTCTCTCAAGAAGTGGATGTTGATCAGAAAATTGCTTGGCACCCGGCGGGGTCTCGGAGCTTGTTTTCCAGGCTATTTTTGCGATTTAGAAAGGGGGGGACCTCTGTGACTATCAGAGGTGGGATGTAAGCCACTTGATGCTGTGGGTGCCCCTGGCCCGATTTGCTGGTTCTCCTCTGAGAGCAGGGATCAGTGGTATGCCCAGAATGAAAGGGAGGGCAGGAACCCGGTGTGATGAAGGACACTGGCTCCCAGTCAACGTGTGGAGGAGACTGGAGGATGAAACACACCATTAAGAGCAATTTAGAGTGTTGCACTAAATTTCAGCAGGACTGATCGATCCTGACAGGAGGGCATCGTACCGCCCGCCAGATCACTTAAACCACTGCCCCTTGTCTCACGTTGCTTAATGTCATGTCATTGACTATCATTCCAAGTTGGCCGGCGCGCCGCTGGATTTCATTTCAATTACGACTCCAAAGATTACCTTTTTATTTTTTTACACATCAGTAATCAATGTGGATTCTCATAAGAACGTCATAATACTGGCCCAGTATTGCATTCGCTTCCCTCTTCCTCTGTTCTTAATCCAGCAAAGTCCTCCTGAGGTTTGCTGTCGTGTTGATTTATTGATTTCTTTTCTTCTTTCCCTTACTCTGTCCACGTTGCACGGAAACTTGAGAGGCGCAGGGAAAAAAGACCACACCTTACTGACGTCCAACGAAGCTACGTGGATTGTAAAAGCTCAAAAACAGTTTTCAAAAATGCAGATTTCATCAGATTCTTGCTTTGGTCCCTCTAGTAATTTAACTTGTCAGAAAACACATATTTACACACTAACTGTTTTTATTTTATGGAAGGTCCCGCGCAGGTAGTACACAAATGAGTGTAAACCATCTCTCCATTATCAAACAAGCACATAACTATGAACTGGATATAGATAAAATAATTTTATGTCTGACCTCTAAATGCTTGGCATAACACCAGTTATATTGCAAGATTAAATTTAAATTATCCTGAAATTACTCAGTAGTTGTGCCTCTTCATAATAACAATATTAATAATAATAACAATAGTCAACCCACATAGGGGAAAAAAATTGAAATAAAATGACTTATTTGCTCAGTAAAGATCATCCAACATTAATAAGATATATAAACCAATAGCAGAGGCATTCGTCTCCACACACCCATGTTGTACTGTGTGATTTGTTCAGCCACTGCAGTGTATTGTTTTTATTGCTTGTGCGACTGTCTGCCGGCTCTGTGCTGACATTTTATATGCCATCTATTTATTAGTTGGGATGTTCATTGAGGCAGCTCAGGTTAAGTATCTTGCTCGGTGTCTGATGGAGATATTGAACCTGCAGCCCTCTTGTCCCAAGTTCAGTTCCCTAACCACAACCAGTTTGCCCCTTTGAAGGATGAGGTCTCAGCGAGAGTGCTGCTATGTACACCACACCGACGCTGATCTGTTCTGTGTCTCATATCATGTTGCTCCATGTCACTGACGGATGTTCGCTGCATCCCTCTGTGATGATTAGATCGGTGTCGGCCCACAGTTCCCCTATAGAAAATCAGCTGTTTCCTCTTCAGCCCACAAGTGCTGGGTTCCAGCAAATAATATCTGACATTAATTCACCTTGACCAACGGGGGTATTTTAAACACTACGTAAAAGGGACACCCAAAGTTTTTGGTCCTTAAGTCTCACACTTTCACCTGGGAAAAAGTAGGGGTGCTGTTCTTTCTTTGGAAAACTAAGATAGTCAAGACCTTGATTTTTTTTTTAATATATATGTATATATATGTGTGTGTGCAAATGTACAAGCAATACAAAGGTAATGTTTTAGCTTTTGAAAAATGTATTGAAGTTTTCCTCCTATTAAAGGCCCACACCATCGAACTTTTTTGATGTTGACCTTTTTTCGTGAAAATTGTAAAATGTATGTTGAACTTCGAAAAAGAACTCTCCCACTTAATAATGCAATTTCTTTCAAAAACTAAGTTTTCAAACTTGTGTAACCTCCCATGACCCATTTTAAGTTTAACATTTCTTCAAAATCTGGCTCAGTTAAATTTCAAGGTGAACATATATTTGATCTGTCGTTTTTGTTGTAAAGAATATTTTTGTGCCCTTAGTGCACAGTTTGAATCTCATATGCATCAGTCGTTGTAAGGAAATACTGAAATTAAGAGTAGTGTGCATCGTAATAGATTGTTTTAGATGGTTGATTTAAAATGAGGTGATTGATATACGTACCAATATTTAGATTTGCACTTGGAATCACGAACTGAAGTCGGCTATTAATGATGTGCCGGCTGTGTTTTGATACGAGGCCACGTCTGCCACCAGCTGAGGCGTTAATACAAACATCGCAGATCATTTGTGGACTAACCTGTTTTTAACCGGCTCCCACCAAAAGTGTGACAGGCAGGTGGGGAAACACGAGTTAATTAGCTATTAGCTTCTACAGGACCCGCCCTGAAAAAGCAGATTATTCATGTGAAACAACTTTTTCAATTGGACTATAATTATGTTTTGGTTTCTGCTCTTCATCCATACGTTCCCATGTTTAAAGTTATCCCACAAAGAGAGCATCTCTTTAATAGTCTCATTAACTTTAGCTGTTTGAAAAAAAAGAGGGATAGTCGGGGCAATTGATAAAATCTAAGCCCCACCTTCACCGCCTCTCCATTTTGTAATCACAGGCAGTTTGGCAGCGCAACGTAATTAGTTTGCACGCCAGATTTCCCATGAGTCTCAACCTAGCTCTAAGCCAATCCCTTCCTCAGCAGCCCAGAGACTAAACACCTACTTTATCTGGTTTCCCCTCGGCTGTCCATCCACAGGGATTCACGCTGCCCTCAAAAACTGTGCCAATGAAGTCTGCGGTGCCTCGGGCTGGAACGGGTGAAACTTCAGATGGCAGATGGCACAGGAATGGAAAAAGACCTTGTCTTGAAGGCAGAAGTGCCAAATAAAAGTAGAACATCATATCCCGGAGCTTTGCTTCCCGTGGCCGAGATTAAAGCAGGAAATATATGTCGAGAGACAACACAAATGTCTTCATTTCAAAAAGCTGTGCGTGATCAAAGTGCTTGAAATGTGGAGGCACGCTGCAGGATATTTTGTTTTCATCAGGTGAAAATCACGGAGGAATTATCCCACCGCTTGTTCAGATGTCATCCCTGATAAACTGGAGGGCTGAAAATGGGTCACTTACTCTGACTGACATCCGTTGCCAGGTAGTCTATGTCATCTATTTGGCACGTAAACCTGTTTATTTTGCATGGAAAGTCATCAGTGTATAATGCAGAAGTACAAAGTTATTAGTGAGTCACTACTCTCAGTGCTAGGCACAATTTTGAATCAATATCGCAGGTTTAAAATGTGCTCAGCACAGTCGTGAAATACAGTATAGCTTTAATATGTATTTTATAGATTACATTTTAAACTGAAAAGGCACTTTGAGGGTGCCCGCCTCCACCAAGCTGCTCATTTTTTACACCCAATATTGCCTTTATTTTAGCAGTATTTGGAACAGTTTTCCAGCGTTTAAATGACTGTTAACCAGTACGGTGAGGTTGCTAGCGTTAGAAGTCCTCACCTGCAAAACTCCGGAGCCGGAAAGTACTGGAGCCTTTTGACACCACCTTCTACTTGTCATTTAAACTACTATAATTTGTATAGATAGAGTGCAGTGGCATATTAGCTGCACCCACTAAATAAGGAGAATAGATGTTCTTCATACATGAACCACACCGTCGGTGCAGTGGTCTGCGCAATAGGTCAGTGGTGCACCCCGCTTAAAAATGCATGAGGATCACTTCTAAACTAGTTTTGAAAACAGGATCCAGCATTGAGACTGACTCATGAAACAATCTCAGCAGTGTTCTGTACTTGAATCATGATCTTGTCACATCTTTTATTGACATTTTTTGCCCACGTGTCCCAAGTTCCGACACCACAGCCGGCCTCAGCTGCTGCTTTTAAGGTAGATAGTACCTGTGATTTCATAGGCTCAATATTGTGGCAGCATGATGCTATTTATTCTATAAAAAATCATATATTAGCCACATTGTTGCATGAGCCAGAGGCTCCAGACTGCGAGAAAAAAAGTAGCATCTTATAGTTCAGAAATAATCATAATTTAGACATTTTAGAAAATACATATTTTTAACCCGACAAAGATTTCTGTGGGACTAATATCTACTGTATGTGATACAGTTGTGTTTATGTTGAGCTTACTCGTGCATGAGCACACATCTAGAATACCTCTGCCAGTCACAGACACAACAGCAAGAAGTGATCAGGTAGTATTTAATAGCACAAGTCCCATCTGGGAGAAAGGAGCCTATTCACTCCACATACTTGGCTGCTTGTCGCCTCACCATAATGGCCACAATGAATGAGCTCTGAAGCAATGGCCAATTAAATGCCTTGAAGGGGATGCCTCGAGGCCCGGCATGAAAGGCTTCAGGTGTGAAACGCTTGTTTTTCAAGAGTGCTGCAAATGTTGGCTGCTTTCAAGTTTGCTGTTGCCCCTGCCCGCGTCCCCTTCCAGCCCACCCTGGCAGCCCTTCTCATGTGGAGGAGGGTAGAGGCTAGAGGAGATAGGCAAGAGAAGACCACTTAAGTACAATTTTCCATTCAGCCGTCCAAACCTATGCACTCTCACGTGTTTCACTGCGGCTTCATAACAGTGAGCAGAGTTTCAGATGATGCAGACAATAGCTTTTTAGCAGCCAACGGTGGTGAAGAGGAGAAGGTGAAGGGCAGAAGGGGGTGAAATATGGATGAGACAGAGAGTCTGTGCATGAATCCAAACCAGAGCTTGGAGTAGAGATGTCCAGGAACAGAATGTAGTAAAAAGTTGTGTTATTCATGGGCTGAAATGCAGCCGAAATGCATTTTTCTTTTCGTCAAACCTTTTGTTCCCCCTCATTTTAGTGACTTCGAGGCTAGTTTGAGGCTAAAAAAGCTTGAATGGGACCTCAGTGGCTGCGGTAAATTAATCTTATTAGGATCATACATCATGGTGGTGTCGAGTAAGGAGACTGATGTGCCTGTTTATCTGAGTTAAGCTCTCTGGTTTACCTAGCGATCGCTCACAACACATGGAGCCCCTAATAAATTGGTGGAGTCTGGAGCGAGTGATTGCAGAGAAGTTAAGAGTGTCTGCGCTCCTGCTACTACAACCAGCCGCTCTCACTTCCCCCTTCTTTTTTTATCTGCGCCAGATTGGGAGAGCCTTTTTCGATAAGACAAGGAGAGGAGAAATCAAAATAAATGGAGTCCATTAGAAGCTGCAATGCATCAACTGTTTGATAAAGTGATTAATAAACAGAGAGGGATTGTGATGGATTAAAGCATTTAATCACTGCATTTAAAGGTGTCTATTAGCAATACTCTGGTCGTCCTCTACTGTTAAAATATAGTGTATTTGAGGTTAAATAGAGTGATGGAAAACAAACATTAAAGATCTGAAAGCTAACGGATCCTCAGCTGTTTATATTGAGGCAACTTTTCAATGCCTGTTATTAAGATTTATTTCTTTTTATTTCACTGAAACATTTCAGTAAATCCAGTCTGCATTTACCATCTCAACACTGCACTGAACAAGAAAGGGCAATTTATTTTCTTCACCGACTACTACTATTGTCCACAAAGGCTTGCTTTATTGTGTGATAAAAGATGAGGTTGCTTTACAGTGGAAAGAGAAGCAGTATTGCGATCGGAAAATGATTATGATAATAGCTGAAATAGAAAAAAAGATATGAAGACAATAGGAGTAATGCATTTTCAATTTAAGCAAAACAAAACATAAATATATGCAAATATATATAGCTATAAAATATACTTATAAAACAGATTTTTGACTGTAAATCATCAAAAACATGAGGGAGAAACTGCATGATCAAACTTCTGGCTTGTTGATTTTTATTTTATTTTTTTCTTCCTTTACTTCATGAGGACCAGACAGTTGGTGTCTTAAGGCCACATGCACCAATTTAATGTCAGGACTCAGGTCTTCGTGTCGAGTCAGTTGGCTAAATAATTATTAATTGCATTATGAAATTAAATTTTACCTTCAATAATTTTTTTTCTTTTACCATCCTGTCACTGAGGTGACACCAAGGCTATATATATATTTTTTTCCGTTATAAATGTACATTCTTCTGTTGCTAAATCAAAAAAATTCAAGTGTTATTATTGACATACACAATATATTCTGTCAGAAAAAAAACAAAAACAAAACTTCCCACTGGTATTTGGCTTTCCCTCCCCCCCACTCCATTATTTTCATAAAAGGTATTACATATTAAATATCATGATGATGATTATTTCTTAATTTATTATTTTTGTTTTTTTTTCTGGTGATATTACTGCTTACTCCTTTATTTCCCAGCTGCTTGAGGCAAGAGGTGGGGACACCCTGGACAGGAATCCTGACCCTAACAGAGCACAATATATCTATTCATATTCTATCATTCGCTGTCAGTTATCGACCCTTTATAGTCAATGATGGTTTTTTTTTTGGACAGTGGGAGGAAACTGGAGTGATCCATCCAACCCTATTGTTGCCTCAAGCTGGATTCAAGCGCTCGATCCTGTTGTCTTTTAGGCTGTCGCTCCCCTGATTATGAGTCATCCTCACTTAAGGAGGGCTGGTTTCATTGGATGACTAAGAGTCATACATTCTTTGCTGCTCCTGCTCTAAAATCACTTTCAAACTCAAAGACATTGGCTGAGTGGGCTGTCGCGGGCGGGCAGCATTCATAAATCGTAAATGTCAATCAAATTTACTGATGCAAAGAGACAGACGGAGGAGATTGACACGTTTGCTAAAGTTCATCGTTAATGTATAGCACATTCAGATGGTCAGAAATTACCGACAATTATCTTCTAATCGTTGTCTAAAGGGTGTTGGGTTAAAGTACCACTACTTTGCTTTTAGGACGTGTATCCCATGAGAGAGATTGGCACATACACACAAATGACATGCTTGGATGGAAATTAACGGTGCAAATTGAGGGAAAGTGGAGGAAATGTATTCTAATTCGCTTCCTGTGAGAACAAATCTGTTCTGATTTTAACACAGTCCTTTTCCGTGGATCTTTTAGACGCCACTGTTAACAGTGATCGTAGTTAAATACATTATGACCAACTGTACATGTTCAGCATTTTCAATGTTTTCATTGGTGGCTACATATCATATCTCTCGCTTGTTTGTCTGCTCCATTGCACATCCCCTGTTTAACAAAAGATGGCTGAATGTAGAGGTCCCAAAGATAGGACCCAATGTAGCTCAGGACACCACGTTGTTCAGATCAAGATGAGTGAAGCAGACTTAAGGCCCATTTATGCTCAACGTAACGTAGGGATCCGGATACGGACTGAACCTTCATAATTCTGCCTGGTTCCACAAAGCTTACTGATACAAAACAAACGGAGCAGTAGCACCGGAATTCGCGCTGCTACTACCTGATACATAGCTCTAATGAGACATAAAGAAGACATAACATAACATTGAAATTCTCCGACCTCCAGTTGCGATGTATTTAACAGCACTGACTGCCGTCTCCTCCAATGCTTTTCCTCTTTTGTGCAAGTGGTACATTATCAATACTTCTTCCACAGTTGCCATATTGGTTGTGGAGTTTGGTGTTGTCATAAACTTTTGATTGTGGGCTCCTCCCACTGGTGGACATATTGGTGAACATCAATACCAACGCATACAAATATGTGACGGTAACTAACAGATGGGTACAATTTTGTACGTAAAGGGATTCTAAATGGGCCTTTATCATGACATATGATCGACTGACTGACTCACTTATTTATTTATTCGTTTTTTAATATGAGAGTCATGCTTACACTTGGTCAGTAGGGAAGGAATAAATTATGATCCAATAAAACTCATTGTTTTATTGCTTTGTGGTGGAGTTCAAATTCTCACTTGTCTGTCCCTGGACATGGTTTTTAATGGCTGTCCTTGCTGGTATGTACCTAAAAAGAGCAGCATGCAACTAAACCGTACTCTTGTATTTGCATGAACCTCTGTGGATTTAAAGCTGCACAGGCTGTCCTTTGGCGCAACAGTATCAGAGGCCTTTATTTGGGATTTAGGAGCGATAATCACCTGACAACTGATGGAATCTACCCGATGCAGTTCACTCTCTGGCATGTGAGGACTCTTACAAATTAATAGAAGTCAAATGAGTGACACATGAATGACTTGTTAATTATGCAAATCGGGCTTTGCTGGATCCTAGTAAGTTACCACAACTCTGTCATTTAAAAGGGTATGGCGAGCGTGATAATGTAGCGCCTTGGCACAGCTCCCTTGATGTAATGACAGGTCAATTTGACTGCCTTTATGCTCTGCACCCTGCTTCTTTTCTCCTGCTCTTGTGTGGCTTCCCCTCCGCCTCCCCCACCTCCCTTTCTTGTGTCCCCTGGACTTTGATTTCTCTTTTGTTCCAAAGACTCCTCCGCTGACACTTCCCAAGAATAAGAGATGCCACACAACCACGACCCGCTCGCACCGCAACGATGACCCCTGTCTCTTCCGTGCGTGGCCTCTCACCTAGACGCTGACAGCTTGATTAATTGAAGAGTGTTATGATTTATGAGTATCTTCTCGGCATGATTAATAAGACAACAGGTGGCGCAACCAAACAGCACGCAGGAGCACTGCTTAAACAGAGCAAAACAATGGCGGATTATATTTAGGAACCGCGTTTTGTCCAACAGCGGCCGTCAATTTCGTTGAAGCCATACATCATTTTGACTTTTTTGTCAACCTCAGCAGTTTGGAAATCTTCTCAGAGAGCCTTTCTATTATGTGGGTCCTGCTAATGCAATCAGACAACTGGGGCCCTTTAAAATGTAAACCCGGTCATATTCTGCTCATTGTTCTGCTGACTAAAAGATGTGTTTGAGGATTGAAGGCATATCATTTTATAATTTGAATCTTCTAATTTAACTCATGAAATAATGTCATTCTGAAGTACTTTACAACATGGATTGTGTTACCTCGGGTCTGTGGGGTCCAAGTCGGCTCACCTGACAGCTGTTTGGATAACCGTGGCCCCTTGTCGAGACACGTTTCAAAGAAATGGCTCTCGGTGGTCCAGCACAGGTGACAATAGGATAGGGTTGTTGGAGCCAGTCATATGGGACCTGCTCAGTGACAGAGGCGCTCATTGAGAGTGACTCCAGAGTGGGATCACAGTCTCTTGACACAGTGTCACCGGCAGACTGTCCTGCTGAGCAAAAGCGCATGGTGAGATACGGCCTTTTTCTTTTGACATGGATTCGGTCTGACCTTCGCTTCGAGCAGTGACAACTGATGGATGATTGATGGTGCCATTTCATCAGTGTCTTTAGAGAAAAAGGCAAGGAAACTCTGGGAATGCATCTCTCTGACCCACGGTGACCTGGCCAAAGCCATTGTGACGCAACAACAGCCACTTGACTACAGTGTGGGATTTCATCGGTACAGGAGTGACAACTTGTTACTGACTCAATGTATAATATTTTAATGCATATATCATGCCTTATGTCTTTCCTGCTGGGGTAGATACTCATATTGACACAAAAACATCAACAACTGGATTGTTTAAGAGACTTGTGTGTGTGTGTAAAGTCCGTTGAATATTAGAGATACAGTAAGGCACTTTGAATGCATTTGCCGACAAGTAATCTTAATGCTACTGCGGGGCTTTTGCTGTCCTTTGCAGGACCCCCACATATAAAATACAACACATCTTTTGTGTCATTTATTAGTAGCTTGCAGTTTTCAGGTGAATGAACATCTTTCACAGAATCTGTTGCCCAATTTTAACCATTCTTTTCTGAATATTTCAATATTTAACTGATAGTTTCTATCAATTACTTATGAAAGGACATGTCACTAATATCACTTAAATATTCTGTACACCAATTAAGAGGATTATAGCCAAGTCGAAAATGAATTCATGAAATTTCTGATCAATTCAGATTTGCCACCACACGTGATTAATATGCACATCGTGTTTGGTTTGTCATTTCCATCATTACAGCAACACATGCCCACCCAGTCCAGTCCTCATTGAAGTTTAGCTGGGAGTATTTCCCCAACGATTTCCTCACTTCAATGACAGTCCCCCCGCTCTGCTTGCTTTCTCACACTCCGGGTGGAAAAAAAAAATGTTTACAAAGAATCGCCATCAATGAAAAATTAATTATCTGGGAGTCAGTGGAGGTTAATTTTGGTCAGAAACCTTTCGATCTGGAGGAGGTGACCCCAGCAGTGCTTGTCGTCGCACTTCTACCTCTCGGGGTGACGAGCACTGACCTGTGACATGGCCAGTGACAGCAGAGTAAACTGGGCCATGCTTGTGTGGCTCGCCGTGCGTGGTGAGTTGAGAGGACTTCAAGCTGAGAGGAGCAGAGTGAACCACAGCGCCGCTCCCTTGTCACCAGACCAGCCTGTGATCAGTGGCTCTGTCCTCAACAAGCTCTCTTCAGTCCCGCCACCCACCTCTGTTGTCTCTCAGAGACGGTGCTGCCCACCGCTGGTTGCCCCATATGTTTGGGCTGCACACAAGGTGGTTTCTCGGATACTGTGGTTGCTAATTATAAATTTAATTTGCATTTTAATTAGAATGCTGGAAAATTAAAGCCTGCCAGCTGGAGAATTTCAAAACACTTCCCCTCCCTCCATTTTCCTCTCTTCCTTTTCTGGGCATGAGTCAATCCTGCCTTCATTTATACGAGCAAAACGGCACAGCTAGTCAATGTCTTGTGTTTTGAAGAGTTAGTCGGGATGTCAGCATTTTTGTTGGGTCAGCCTCGGCCAAAAGATGCTTTTACGTTGCACGTATTGCTCAGCCTTTTTTAATATGTCCCTTTCAGACTTATTATTGATCATGAGTCTGGTTCTATTTAGGTTTCTGCCGACGTGAAATAATCGTTTCTGTCATACACGTCAGCAGTTCTTTTTATGTTAGAAACTTCAGGACGGAGTGCGCTAAGCTTAAGTCTCATTCATTAACCATTAACATTGAGCTCCAATAACTACATAGTTTTGACCCGATTCTCTAAGAATCTCCTTTACACATAGGAAATCGCTTGCAGGGTTTACTATCATTCTGCTTCTGCCACAAATGGATATACCTGTATCGCACTGTTACTCATCTTGGTTTCAACAGCGAGGTTGCATTCACTGTTGATATTTAAGGTTTAATTAATACACAAAAAAGTTTTCTCAAGGTCACGAATGACATCACTACACAGAGATGAAGTCATCATGCAAACCATAAAGAATATTGAAATTAAAATGCTAGAGAATGCATCATTTACATTCTTAGATACAGCATGTGAAGTGCACAAATGTGTGTTTGAATGGGAAAGAAAATGCGGGAAAAGGCAAATGGCAGCTTACCAATTTGCAAAACAGCAAGGTCAATAAAGCATTGCGGATACTCCTCCATTTACGTTCTTGTCTCATAATGGAAACGCCCCGGAATATTTACTGAGAAAGCAATTCGGAAAGCGATTTTCAACAGACGGTACTAACGTGTATTCAAAACTTTTACTGTCAGCCGGTCAGCTTCTTCACTGTTTGCCACAACGAACACAAATGTGATCTCATTCACACAGTTTGAAATATAATAAATAGATGCAAAATTGAGCTGACTCAAAAAAAAAAAAAACTCCCTGTAAATGTCTGATCTTGCAGTAAAAGTACTAACTCAGTGTTCTCTGGAAAAATCACATTGTACGTCTTTTAGCGTGAGCAAAGAGTATGTTTTATTACGCAATCCCTTTGTAATGAAACACCTTTAGTGATCAGTTGACAAAGACTACCTACATTTTCAAAAGTGTTTTACGCACAACTAGGAAAGCTGCTTGCGATTCATTTGGGCGCTTGGTAAAGAGAAATTGCTGAAGGTTTCATGAATGTTTTCTCAATGCGATGCTGGTGTAGAGGTTTTGGATATTTATAGAAACGTCAGACTGACTTTTTAAAACTCAAGGTTGTGCTCTCAGTGAAGATGGTATACCACATTTGTCACAGCATCGGTATGCATCATAAAAAAAGCACCAACATCAACAAGATGAAGCGATTACTGATACATTTTCCTGCCTTTGTTACTTTCTGAAATCCTCAGAAATCCCTGCGTATTTCATGGAATCTCTAATAAGTTATTGAATCTGCTTGTCCTTGGTCGTTTCATTAGCAAAACAGGGTCCAGATCCCTGTCACGGTGCTCAATTGACACACTTAACGCATTCTGGGATGTAAGCGATCTGCATGTGTGGGCTGGTAATATCATTCAGTTTTGGTCATTATTTTCCAATCTCCATAATTCGTCCCGTTCCCACCGTTGTTCCCTGATGGTCATTCTCATTCCGACTCACCTCCCACGGGCGTCCTTGCTCAATAATTGTCATTAATTGATTGACAGCTCTGATAGACCCAACTAACCCCAGTTCTGCTCTCATGTCTATGTTTTAAATGAGAGCTTGTACATCCAGTGACCTTGTCCACACATCAGCTGTCAGCGAGTGTGAAGCCGACGCGGGGAATGTCTCACCTTAGCAAAGTCGACCGTCCTAAATGATTGTAATGATCGTGACTCTGTGGAACTAACTATGCCCCATAGATTTAAGGATACAAGTCAGTGATAGCTCAGGTTTCTATTACCTTCAGGCCAAAACGTGTGCTTTTAGGCTGATATTCTTTCAGGAAAAATGGCTGTTTTTCTGATTGATCATAGTATAAAATAAATTATATTTTTGCCCATTTATGTTTTCACTGATGCACCATGGAAAACTACAAAAATGGGACCTATACCTGTGGTTAAATAGTTTTAATGGGCACAAGGCCTTTAAAGAACTATTCTTATGAACCACATTTCATGGTTGTTGGCATGCAATCCACCGGAGTGTCCACTATTTTTGTTCATGACTATGTGACTATATCTAGCTCATAACATGGCGAACTAGAGACTAATTGAAGCCATGGTTTACTTCTTAAGAAGCATTCAGTCCTCTTGTAATGAAGGGAGGCCACTTGGCCACCTTCCACTGGGTCCCACCCTTGGTAGCCTCCTCTGTAAGGGTCCAAGGAACAGGAACTTTGGAAATCAAAGTTGAGACTGTGACAAAAGTCTGAGTTACAAACCAAATGTGAAAGCGTGAAGGGTGATGATGGCTATTGGTTTTGAAACACCAGGTTAGATTCCCAGTGAAGTCACCAGCAGGCGCCCTTAAGTAAGGTCCTCTTGGCACAAAAAGTGTCTTTGGATATCATGTGTATTATAGAGTTTGTCAAACCTGTGGCTCAGGTGCCGATTCCTGGCTGCCAAATCATTTGTTTCGGCCCACAAGAGCTATACATGTGTTGGGTGGTTGCGTGTTGATATCATAAATCACTTACCACTGACAAGCCTTATGCTAATATGATCCTTGAATTGTTAATGTATACAGGTAGCTCAGATGATTTTTGAACAAATACCGTTAAAAGCAAGGCCAGTTGAATTAAAAACTGATTTGACTTACAACATAAACAATTGCCTCCTTTTAGTCTGTTTTAAACACTACTTTTATAGTGTTTCATTTATTACAGTGATACACAATAACTGTTTTCAAGAGACATCCCCACTCCTGTTCAGCAGGAGCTGGATGTTACCATCGTCTCTTCTACGATAATCCATGTGTCGCTGGCACATGCTAAGTCTGACATTCGTCCAGGTTGTTTTGGTTTGGGAGGCTGCCAGCCCCAGTTTTGCACCTCTTTGCAGCCTCAGTTTGATGTGGTGTGAATAACATTCAGACACACACACACACACACACCCGCACACACACACGCCCTCATTAGCATTCATTAGGGAAGAAATGCAGGACACCCCTCAGCTCCGAGGGTGGCATTTGGTACCAGCCAAAAACACCTGGCAAGTGGGGAAACTCCCCATCTTACATGAAACCAGACGATCTTTAGAGTGCTACGGCACATTAAGGTCAAATCGCTTGACAATCAGAACTAGTGAGGAAGACTGTCACCTGGAGTTATACTTTTGAAATCGATACAAAATATAACATAATATATTAGCATGATTAAATGCTTCATGTGTTCATGTGGTGGAAGGCCTCCACTGCAGCTAAATCTTTAAAGTAAAATCTGAATTCCTGCATAAATGCTGTTACCTCTCTCTCTCATATATATATATATATATATATATATATATATATATATTCATAGATGTCTACTTACCGTCATTCCTCTGGTGGGAAAAAAATGTGTTGGGCTGAGTACTGAAGATCCCTTCCCAGGTTTTATCTTTGTCAATTGTCAAATATTTGAGTCTATGAAGTGGTGTGATGAGGTGCAGAGACAGATATTTGAAGGGATTTTAACTCATTTGAGCAATTACATGCTTAACTGGTCCAAGATAATCTGTCATCCAAAGCTTCTGTCTGGGGCTCTCGCTCTCTTTTCCGATCCTCCGCTCTCTCTCATACCCTCCTACGTGGCACAAGAGAAGCTCCGAATAGTAGGATTTAGAGCACAAAAGCCTACCCTGAATGGAATGAAGGCCTTGGAGAAATTAATTGCTTCTAACAAACAGCATGACTGCTAGCATGTTGTGTGTCCCTTTCTTATTCAGTGGTAAGAGGAGGGGACCTACAAAGTTTGGGAGAGTAAAGATACTTGTCGTCAACTTTTTCTTTTTGTTTTATGTCCCTTCTAGCTGCACACAAAGAGAACAAAAACCCATTGGTCTATAAAATCATGGCAAGGTTTGTGGTCCAAGGAGGAGGGCTGATGCTTAGTAGTGACATTTGTCCAGAACTTTCAAACCTCTGAGCTCACGACCATGCGATGCTAACAAGCCACTGACTTGTCTGAGGCTATATGTTCCAGCATATGAGTCTCTGCGTGTTCCTTCTATCAGGATCAGCAGTTTTCAGGTCATCTGAAGGGTGAGAACGCACCAGCCAACAAGCCTGTCACCAGTTCATGGGTTTTCCTTCCTTTTGGCAGACAGATCTGGCAACTACAGCCAGGGATCACCCCACGGAAGCTGCTGTTATTGGTGCCAATGGGGCGCCCTGCACTATTATGCACGTGTTCACGAGCGTGCAGACCTTATATACTGTTTACACTCATACGCGCTATAACCTAGTCACACCTTTCACTTCCAAATAGTTGACCTTTTCATAATGCTGCAACCTTATATAATAATTTGTCATTAAAATAAAGATTATAAATAGTTTAGACGCCTCGAAACACCTGATGGAAAACTAAAATAAAATAATAAATGCAATCTGCAATATAAAAAACAAAATTCCACCCTCATCAATATTTATCCTCATATTTCAAAACGGCCGCAGATGTCTCTGGCGAGCCTCCTATTACTCCATTAATTGAAAATATCTGTAACAATTAATTAACTGTACGAATCTGGAGTGCATTCAGCCGAGCATTAGCCCAGGCAGTGCTGGGATTTACTTTTTTGTGAGGGTGTGTGGCATATTTGCCCCAGTTCTGTTCCCTGCTTGCTCCCACTCCCACATGTCACCATTCTGTCTGCCACCACCAGCGTGGCATCTATCATCCGCCACCGACGCCGTGGCCTTCCACAAAAGGGAGCCGAAGCATGCACAAAGACATTTGCATTTTTGCATCTCATTATACTTATAATTGCGCGGCGGTGTAAGCGGCGCGCTGGCCATTATCGTGCGTAATTTTATCAGTGACGTTTGAAATGTGTGTTGAAATGTCAATTATTGAACACAAAAAAGGGGTGACCTTTGTGGAGCCGTCCCTCTCTCCCTCTTCTCACTCCCTGGTCCTCATCCGTATATGTTGACCAACTTGGCTTGCTTGGGTTTACGACAGCAGTCAGTTGGCATCGCCGCTCTTAATCTTTATGTGCCGACAGTCAACATCCTTTCCTGAGATCTAATTAAAGTGGCCCACAATAAAGAGTGTGTCAATAACAAGGACACAAACGCGTCACTGTTGTGGGTTTATGAACTCATCCTGCCATCTTTTATTTATTGAAGTCACAACTGAACACGCACATCTGCATCGATCTCTTTCCAGACGACATATCCTCTGCATTTGCATGGGCTTTTATTGCAAAATATATAAATGGAAGTGAAGGTTTCTTTGTGTTTATATTAGCATCACGTGTTGAGTGTCGGAAACATTGGGTGAAAATGTTTCTCTTTCCTTTGCATTGTGTGTGATTCAACATATATTTGATTTTCCAATTATTTAAAATGGAATGTTAATAATATTAAAATATTAATAATTCATGGTTCATTCTTTGAAATCGTAATGTGTAATGTGGAAAAAATAATAAAATAAATACAAAATAATACTGTTAAACCTCTCAGATATTCATGTTTGGCTCTGTGTTTTGAAAAACACAACTCCAGTTTTTCACTTGATTGCTATAATTGAGTCACACCTTTTCATTTGCTGAAAATGTTCATTAAATGAAGAAAAATCTAGGTGCGAAGTTAATAATTCGTCCCACCAGTGTGTATTTTTAGACACAACTGGTAAACATTTTTTTTCCCTGTCCCGATTTAAAAGAAAAAAAATAATAAATCAGTATAATCAGCTTTCAGTTTGAAATGAAAATGAGCGTAATTTGACTCCAGGGATAGAAAATGTTTATCATAATGAATAAAACAATCCTTTTAATTATGACACCGAACATCAGTGCTGTCTAAAAATTCTCCAAATTGTCTTTGTTGTTTTTCTCCTGCGGAAATAAAGGCAGCGATTTTCATTCCTTGGATGTAGCGGCTCTTTATTCTCCTCATTATATGGCAGGTCACTCTTTGTTTCTCACCTGCAAAATGAATAATAAATGAATAGAGGATCAGTGCTCTTCATTACATCTGAGTTCTTATTTGAGGTATTATTAATGACGAGAGACGCTGGATGTCTGTTTTCTCCATCGGAGAGATTATTTCATATATTACACCTTGACAGTCGGCGGCGTATTGTTGACGCAGGGAGAAATATGAGGCGTCTGAATGAGCGGCCGTGTAATGAGCTGACAACCGCAGGAACCACAATCTTTAAGAGTTTATCAAACTCCTCGCACCTTCTAATTATAGAAAGCACAAGCCACCAGGATACATTTACATGTGATTTGATCTGGAGGAGAAAACCTCCCCATTAGCATCCTCCTCCTCCCCGTGAATCTGACAGTAATTGCAGTCCGTTTCTGTTGTTGAACACATTTAGCAAATTCGCCAGGTTATTACTGCGCCGTACAATCTGGGGAATCAAATAAATCACTTAGGTTATCTTATTAATTAAGTCAAAATAAATGTGCGAGAGCTAATTTATGCTCTCCAAATACCATGGGATCTTCTGCCGCAACTAATGGCAAAGTCTGACATTTCATAGTCTTAACAAATAACCTCAAGCGATTCGTTTAGGTTTTTTTTTTTACTTCACAACTCGTGTTCATTAATGCTCTTGTGCAAAATGATCAGGCAGATAACATGGAATCGATGTTGACTTTGGTGTATTTCATGTATTTCCTCTTTAACTTCCACTCTCATTAAATGTTAAATAAATGCTAAATGTTAAATAAATGATAAATGTTCTCATTGATCGATGTCATTGATCGATAAAATGTGAGTTGATTCTAGTCATTCTCGAAATCAAAGTAGCAAAGGAAGCTACTTTATCATGTGAAATATGCTATACTGGGCCAATGTTAATCGCTGTTTTTCGTATCTTAAGAATATTGCGTTTTACTTTTACTTCTTTTCCTCATTTCATCATCTTCTTTAAACCAAAAGTATGATAAGAGATGCATGTATGTTTGACCCCTATTTTTGTCCTTGCCCCTTGTAAAGCCAAAGCATGTGACCCACAAAATGAGCGAGAAAAGAAACTGAAATATTCTTCGAGTCCCATTGGTGGATTCTTAAATGCCGTGTGGTCGTTACACTCAAAATTCAAAATTTACTTAATAATTATGTTTTCCAATTTTGCAGTGAATGAAAATGTGTGAAATTAACTTGTATGACAATATAATAATAAAAGACTTGAAAAGGCATTCAAAAGTTTTAAGTTGCTTATAATGGAAATAAAAAAAAAAAATAATAATAATAATAATAATAATAAAATGGATTCAGGCAGTATAAAAACAACAACAAAAAATTTAATCCTCCACACTTATAAGATAAAAGCCAACCATTGAAATACAATTGAACTTTGTATTTAATAATGTGTGACACACAGTTAAATCTCACATAAATTCTTGAGCAACCTGTATGGATGGACAGGCTTCTTCAAGTAGACAAAGAGTCTTGGAGAAAGTGCACAGCGCATGCGCTCTCCTGCACTGAACCCTGGTGCCCCTGCCCTCACCCGCCCCTCAGGCCCTCAGTGGAATAACACTTGATCCAAAGCTCTTGAGTGTCTGTCCACGCCTCCCTTTTATAGCCTGTGGGCAAGTGAAGACCTGGAGCCAGCCGTGCTTATCTGACCCTAACCTTGGCGTATGGTGGCCTTGACCTGCACCTCACCCCTTCCTCATCCTCAGGGCTACATCTGTTCCCTTCCCCAGGACACCCAAGTAGTTAGTGATATTGAAACATCACCTTGGGGCTCCATTTGTTTTCTCTGGAGAGGTCAGTGAAGGGTTGTCATTAGTACTGAACTTGATCCTCTGCTTCCCCATAAATTGGTCTGTCCGTGCAGCAAGTGAACGCGCTGTAAATAATGAGTGGATAACGCCGAACATGAAACTGAATCGCTAAACTGTCATTCTATACTTTCCTCTTTGGGTGTTATGGATCCACTTGTTCCCAGCCACTTGTGCAATGGAGAGGAGTTGTCGGGAGAAACTAGTGTCACATTATAAGAGGCCAGGATTGACGTCCATTAGTGGTGCGAGGATGCACTGAAGCGGTTGATTTTGGGCGCAAAAAATACACTTCTCAAGCCATCCTTTTGCTTCATCTTTTAGAAATATGTCACATGTTCTTGTTTTAGTCATCATCTTGCTGAGAGATTTTAACATTCAAGTGTCAGGTGTCCAGACCGGCTGGTTCACCTCGGCTCACCCTATGTCTTCCATCAGATCCATTAAACCATATTGTGGTCCGAACCGCTTTAAAATAATACCATTCACACTCCACTACCTTTTGAAAAATCCACACCTAAATCCACCTGAAAAACCCCATGCCAGCTCTAGAAGAACACACAAACTCCACATGGAAATGATCCACTGAAGTCCCCCTTCCTTTGAAATGCTCTCTTCCCACCTTCACTTCCTGGCGGACGTTCATCCATACAGACTGAAGCATCACTCTTTTCAATGCGTGAGTGGATCCTTTGTTTCTGATTTATTCTTTTTTACCATTAAGATCTTGATGATTTAGAGACAAATGAATTATTTAACCAAACGATGAGCTCCAGCTGAGCTTCTCTGCAAGGTGAGATCGGTCATCTACATTCAGCTTTCGCAAGTGTTTCCCACACGCTCGCAGTTTCTTTCATGGTGTTCAATTTGAACTCTGAGGTTTGTCAACCTCCTCCTGTAATTCTGGACATATTAAAAGACAGTAACTGAGTTTCACTTCAAGCATTGAGCTGCTGTTGTGTCAGTGGGTCAGCAGCTTTATTTATGAAGCAGAATTGATTTTAGCATTTTAAAAACTGTGTCCAAACACTAGTCTATGACATTAGCTATGATTATCTTTATTTTTTTTCCGTGGTGTTAAGGAATGCCTGCGAATGAGCTGACATTTCAACATCCTCCTTTCATTCTCCCCAGCACAATTGGGCATCCTTGCCTCGCTGACCTAAGCTTTGGTATTACCGTATTAATATTCATGAAGAAACTTTGACCGAGTCATGGTTAATAAATTAAAGGCTAGTTAACCAAGCGCGTGAAATATCTCATTCCTTCTGGTGTTTTTAATAAAATCTACAAATGATTCTGGATGGTTTATTCTTTCCGGTGGAAAAGATCAAATCAATGACCATTAAGGAAATCGGGATGATAGAAATTAATACGGAGGAGGAGGAGTATCATCTTCTCTGAGAAGGTGAACGTGTATTTGCCGTCTCTATCAATCCCGCGGTATCATATCGCACTGGAGTCAAAGGGTGGGCTAAAGGTTACAACTCTGAAACATGGCATTGATCCCAACACCTGACGACATCTCTTGCTTTGTTCAATGTTTTTGTCAATAACAGCTGCTCTTTCTTCCCTTGATAACGTCCCAAATAACATCTGCGTTCGCAAACATGAATTTCATATTTCATAGACAGCTGACAAAGAGGTGTTGTCCTGCCTCTGCATATCTTAAATCAGACCTAAGAGACATTTTTTAAAGAGAATGAATATCCACCCACGCTCTGTGGAAGGGCTATGGCATTTGTATGGTCGATGTGACCTTTCTCCACACCCTCTTAGATTAGGTGTGCGCCATAGAAAATTGCGCTCGCGGTGTAGTCCATAAATCATCGCAGGCTTTATATATATTTTTTTCCTTTAAAGAGCTATGTAAATACCACTGTACTAGCAAGGTAAACAACACTAACCCTGATACAAATAGAGTGAAAATTGAAGAAAAGCACCTTATTTTTCCACTGAAATTGCTTTTGAAACCCAGTGCTGGCACGTGAGATGAAGGAGCCATGAAATGATTTGTGCTGGGGGAGTAGAAATGGGTTGATGATAAGCACACTCGACACAGTTCCTGTGCTGGGGAGTTTCACCAATGATCAAAAATATCATTGCAGCACGTTATTTACTGCCATGTGGACCCCAAATGCAGCTAAATCTGAAGTGACAGCCGACCTGTGCAGTGGGTTTCGTTTTAGGGGACAAAGGCTTGCTAGCAGAGAACAATCGCTCTTGTTGGTGTGGTGTCAACCTTAAGGAATTTTAGCAGTGACAGGGTTCGGATTTTCCAACGTTTGGAGTCGAGGTCATCCATGTTTCAATGTATGTGTCAGCAGTTAGCACTGAGCGACTATTTCAAGGGGCAGGAGCCTTGATATGATTGGGAACCTTCAAAGAATGGAGAGAATAGCATAAAGGAAAGGAACAATATGAGCAAGTGTAAGTATGCAAACGCTTTATAAATCCTAAAAGAACCAAATTGCCATGTAGTAACCTTTTCACATTATGGATTTTATAGTTTTTTTTAAGGATACAGTTAGGAAGTTGATGTCCTTGCAACTGAATGATGGAACATTTCTATATGGACGACTGAAAGGAGCTCTGGATCCTCCCTTAGAAACAGGAAGTTCAGCTGCCCAAGAGTGGCTTAAAATAAAGGTACTACCTCTGCATATGATGGGGAAAACATTTGAGGCGGCTCATGCGCCTTGTCTGGATGCCACCTGGACACGTTCTTGGTGAGGTGTGGCGGACATGTCCCACTGGGAGGAGGAGGAGACCCAGGTCATGCTCGAAGAACTGTGTCTCACAGTTGGCCTGAGAGTTTCCCCAGAGAGGTACAGAGTGAGGGAAGTCTGTTCTGTCCCCGCCTAGTCTTGAATACAGTGAAGAGAACAAATGGCTGGCGCAAAAATGAAACTTTAGCTTCAGTAGACTGTGATATGGAAAAGGAACCTGATGCTCCACTTTACTACTCTGGGTAGTTGATGATGCAACTTGTTCACTGCTGACTTCATGTTTACCTGCCTCGTGAGCAAGACATTATATATTCTTGTCCCTTGACTATTACAGCCGAACACCGGTACATTCGTGTCCTCTAAGTGGTTTGTCAAAGTTCTTTATAAGGATTCTTGGTCGCCATCGTCCCCTTCAGTCAAACATAGCCTCTTGCTGAAGACCCAAACTTCCACACAAGTGTTGCTGTGTTTGCCAAGTAGACCTCTCTAATACCTGGTAGGAGCAACAAGAGTTTATTGAGTCGTCATGATCACGATCGCTGCGGCGGACACAGCTTGGCAGCTCGAGGCGTCTGAGTGCTGAAGAATCACTCCCACCGCGTTGTAAGCCGACCTGCCGGAGAGAAAACAGTTTCATTTCAGCACGTCGGACTATTGATGCCTGCAGTATATCCCCTGTTATCTAATCAAACAGCACTGGTCAGTTATGATGCCAGCTCCTAAATCCACAGCCGTCTGTAAAGCTGTGGGGGGAGATTAACCGCTACTGCGCCAATGTCCTGCATTCAAAGACTTCCTCTTAAGATCTTTTTTTCCTGGAAAGTACAGTTATCCATGCAAGCAAGCACAGACAGACACATACTGCCTAAAGTAAGAGTCCTTCATGCTGTAATGGGGCTATCACAAAGACCACACAGCTTGCATTTTGGAAGAAGACTCCATGTTTTCCAAACCCTCTTTGTCTGCAACCAGTGGGATATCTCAAAGAAGCAAAGAGCCTCAGTGTTTTTGCTCTGTAGGTGCCTTGTGTTTTAAGATCTCTGCTCAGCAGAGTAGAATAAGAGCTGTCAAAGATTGGCCAAAGACATTTATCTTTGCTCTCGTGGACGGCAGACGGACCACACAGCCCAGCATATCCCGCCTTTATCGGTTCACTTCATTATATTCCAAACAGCAGACTGTCTTGTGCAAGAAAATAGCTCTGGGCACATTTTTAATATTTATATTTTAGTCTGCTGAGGCAATAATGATATTAGGGAGCTGACGGAATTCTCCGCCCAGCTGGACATGTTAATTGAGGAACCAGGTTTCAAAGGCAAAGTTCACGTATGCAGATGGTGGGACAATGCGAGATGGCAGACCTGGGTCAGTGTCATTTCAGTGTTATTCCTTGATGGCACTGTTTTTGAAATGACTCTTTTTTTTTTTTCTCCTCATGTTTGCCACTCTCTGGTCCCTGAAGTCTGTGTCTTCAGGGCTGGTCCTACATCACTGTGTCCTTGACGTCGGTTGGACTGCTATTTTTTATTGAGGAGAAAAATGTGTCAGCTGACAAAAAATACGAGAGAGTTGCTTATGTAGTAGTCGCAATTACAATTTGCTTTTATGAAATATATTTACTAATATATGTTTTACTGAGTCATAATTTGACATTTTAGTGAGCAGAGATGAATCTATTTTTCTTTAAAAAAATACTCGATTACTTTAATATTTCCTTTAATGAGCAATGGTCCTTGTGTGTCTGTGAATATAGATAGTAAATATGCTTAATGGGACGTGGTTTTATGTTTACGTGGTGGTTGGAAAAGTTGGTCTTAAATGTAAATTAAATAATCATATTGCCCTCACAACTTCATCACACCACATCTAGATAAACAGACTTATATCCTTTATTTGTCCCACTAATTTATATATTTTTTAGCTATTTATCATATGAATAACAAGTACATTTGTGTGGAAGACAATTCATTAAATGTGGGAAAGTCATGTTTTGATACAGTGCCGTCAAATACAACTACACTATTAGCACATTACATGAGCGTTGATTTTAAATTAGCACTCTTACGGTGTGGTTTCTGCAAATGGTACCTTATATGTTACAGATGTTTCATTACAGAACATGAAAGCATGTCTATTTTCATATGGAAGTTTCACGGAATATATGTATGTTATATATGTAGGATCCTTGATGGTGTCTATATATATATATATATATATATATATATATATATATATATATATATATAATAAGTCATACTTCTACTAAGTGTGTTTTATTAAGCTCATTCGGTTTTATTTTGCTACTGCAGTGCTACAACAGTGGAGTGACTCCTCTTTCAGTGAAAGTCCAGGGAAGACTAACAGATGGTTTTTTCTTAAGTGAGATGGATTCTGTCAGTCCGCACATCTACATCAAATTAGAGCAGCCAAAAGCAAGTTCTCCCCCCACCCTGGCCATACACCGGAAAGCAGGTGTCTGCTTAATAATTTGGTCAAAGATCAGTGAGTTAAAGGTTGAGGCCAGGGCCAGAGAGGCATGGGGTCATGCTGGTGCTCGGGAGGTGGTGAGACATGATCTCCTCAAGTCTGGAACAGCCAAACCCCAAGGTCATCCATTAGTGCTCTGGCCCATTGGTGCTGGAAGACCCACAATAAATTTACTGTGCACCCTTAACCCTTTTAATACTCACCATGACCCAGATGAGGAGATCAGCTCCCTCGGGGAGGGGCACATTACATTATTAGCACGGTGCATCCGTTGACAGCCATTATATTCTGATGGTGTGTCATCAGCACTTCACACTGTAAATACTTCAGCAGGGATAATAGACAGGAGGCTATTTACATCAGACGGTGAGTTCTTTGCTTTAATAACGCCACATTAATTCTCCTAATGTTAGTGAGATTCCATCTACTCCTCCTGCAGTTGGATAGCCTGCAGACTCTCCCCCGTCTGCGACCAGCTTTGAACAAATGATACTGTCAACAAATTCTCCAGGAACACCTGACGGATTATTATCTGCTCATTCAGATGATAAACGCCTTTGCTAGCTTCCAGTGCGACAGCTGAGACAAAGTGAAGCTGCGGGAAAAAGCAGGAAGAAATGTCAATAGTGTCAACCACTCCCTTTAAATAGGCCTCTCCTATGATCCCTCGCCATCTTGCCTGTCAAACCTTTGCAGGTGTCAAGACAGAGCGTCGACAAAAGATATTAAAGTGACATAGTGTTGACAGGAAGAAAAGACATTCCAGTTTTCACCCCTCTCAGGACAAGCGCGCAGCCGTCACCTCGGCCCAGACAGAGGCACTAATGAATCAAGCAACACCTTAACTTGTGCAGCGCGGGCGACTTTTGGCCAGGGGGCAGACATATAGTGTCACTGATAATGGGATCCTGTATTGGACCGCTGTTGATTTGATGTCCACTGTAACCTCTCCCTTGGCCTGCCATTTTGACACAGCTTAATTTGCCCCTTGCTCGTAAAGACATCCTGTTAGAAGGTGTTGCACAAGTGTTGAGTCGCCAAGTTGCCAGGTTACCTGTTGAAGCTGTAAAAGGGAAAGGATGGTTTTGGAAAACTGTATAAACACATGGCTTCAGCCATGGGAAAGTAGTGCATTACAATAACGGTGTATGAATACTGTGTAAGTCGGAGGAGGTGGATCAGAAAAGTGTGACTTTATAACAGTGTTTTATTTGGACTTGATACTTTGCTCGCCATGTCTTATACTTCTTTGTAACTGCGTTATTTTGTGTGACTAAGTAAGACAATGTCTTTAATGGAGCAATTAAGAGTTTCAAGTACGCCTTCATGGCGACACCTTTACATTAAAAGCTGTTCTTCAGGATCCCCCTTTCACACATGTATACACACGCTGGATGGGAATATGCCTCCCCCACATTCAAGGCTGGTAGCTTCTTTATCTGACCTGTTCTCACACTGTTCCATCTCCACGTCACGCAGCCAGTCTTTCACAGCAGCAACAATCACACACTCACGCCTCAAAAAAGGACCTCTTGCTCCCTTCGCCAACCAATTAAAAGCCATCTGGGCTCAGATATGCAAGGAAGCTGTTGCAGAACTGACAGTTTTAAGATCAGCTCTTGATGAACTTGACTTAAGTATAAGAAGTGAGCCCAACCCTGAGAGAAAAGATGTTTGGCTAATATCATTTTAATATTGTTTTTGTCATTTCTGGTCACAGCACAGTTTAGAAACATGACAGAACAAGCCATTTCTTTTTGAAGCTGCCATTCAAGTGTGTGATTCTGTATGAACTTGAGGTCACAGATTCCCAGTGGCTGCGTAGGGCAGGGAATGGAGACCAGCAGGGTTCAAACCCGTGGGTCACTGAAGCTTCTGAAGTGGCCAGTCAGCTTGGTCCCAGGAGGGATGATAGTGACGGATTCACTGGTGTTTTCTCAAGGTCCACTGATCCCGCCTGCAGAGACACCGACCCAGAGCCTGGAGAAATAGGAAGCGGTCCTCTCATCTCTTGTTTACTGAATTCCAAAAAGAGGGGCAGTCTGGATGCGGTCCAGAATGCCCGGATATCCACGGAATCCAGACACAACCTCATGGGGGCGCTGTATGCCTCATTTGGTTCTAGCTTCCTATGTAATCGGCATTGGAACACACCTACCGCAGTTTTTAGAGGCAATAAATACAAATTTCAAAATGTTACAGGCTTCTTTGTCCATTCCAAAAAACAATATAAATTCTGTTTCTCTATCACATAATGAAGCCTTCAAATGTAAATATCTAAGCAGCTATTTGTTTGGGCAGTTGCCTCCTTCTAAGTCTAGCTAAGTAGCAAGGCGTACATCCTGCTAATCCAAATAGCAAGTCCGGGTACGTGCCTGCTGTGGCTCTGGTGCTGCACTTCCCCTGTGCCTGACATTGTTCTGGGCAGAAGATCCAAGAGCTCTTGCTGTGTTATGTACTTAGTTGAGGTCACTGTGGTCATTGTGAGGGTCTTATTGGCACCGAGGCCTCCTCTGATGATGGGGCTTCTTTTCTCATGCTCAGCTTTGAGAACGTTGTACGAGTTAACCCCAATAAAGACGAGGAAATCAAGCATGCGCAAATCATGTCTGCTGTGTGGCGTGCAAACACTGACCATGTCAACCTGACCATGTCTCGGGTGTTTTTTCTGGGTTTCCGACCTTATTTGTTGCCTCAAAATTAAAACCATCACCTTAATCTCAAAAATATCACGGAAACAACTTGGATCATTTCAGCCTCCTCGGGATCTAGAAGCGACTCTCAACCTGAACTGAAGTTTCCGTGATTCTTTCTTCTCTCCACTCTCTCAGATTAGCACACCTGCATTGCAACAAACACGTTCAAACCCCCCCAACACCAATTTTGTCAGAAGTTGACAATGTCTTGATTTAGTTGTCTCGCCGTTCCGGCCAGTTTTCCCCGCTGCGCTAATGTGAACAGGACTTCCTGCTGGGAACCAAAGAATACCACTTCACGGCAGCCACATAGCTGGCAGCTTTTATTTATGGCGCTACCAAAATGAAGGGGTATTAGTGTCCAAACATTTCACCATGCTCCTGCAGCCACACACAAAAGCCACTGATTTCCAGCAAATCTTCACTCATTTTATTCAAACGAGGGATACAGAAGGAACACACTTACCACTCAGAATACCTGCAAAAATAGGAATTTCCGCTGAAAGATTCACAGGAATTGCTGTTTATTTTGTGGCACTTTGTCATCCAAAAAAAAAAAAAAAAAAAAAAGAAATATTCTTTAAATGACACTTGAGTGTTCCACAATCGCACCAGCCTTTTTTCCGCCGACTGTGTTTTGCTCAATTGTACAAAACATTGTGCTTGGATAGATGCTATTGAAAACAGTCTTTTTATATCACTGCAGAAACTGTGGATTTCAAGTGTCTGCACAAAATACTCTGGCTACTATTTCGCCATCCAGACTGCCTGCTGTCTTGTTAACCCATGAATTTTGAGTGGATAGCTCCCATTAGATAGCGGCACTGCCGGTGACTCCTCTTGGCTTTTCAGTTGGGAGCAGACTGAGGCGGAGTGCTCGCCTGGCCCGCTGTTGCACTTTGCCTGGTCTCCGTGTCCACGACCTCATCAGTGCAGACACCGTCTGTCCTGGTGTCTCTGCCACTCACCTCCCTACTCTTCATCTGTCATTCCTGCCCTTCTGCAAACACACTCCTTTGACATTTGGAAAAACTCTGGCATTCACCCTGCGTATGGATTTTTGTTGATTATGGCTTTCTGTCGGGGAAGATTGCACACGTTATTGACTTTGCAATCCCATGACTATTTGCATTTTCCCCCTCCAGTTGAAGATCAAGTCCAGCTATAATATTTGGTCCAGTATCTCATAACTTTGTCGTTCTATTATATATTTTAACTCCCCTTTGGCCATAGACCTTTTTCATGCCCCGGGAGATCTGCAGTCTGTGATGTCATGAACACCACCTGCGCTCCCTGCTGTCCCCTAATTCCACAATAGAAGCACTGTGACCACACAGGTTAAAGTCTTACTATTTTTCTTTTGTCCGTGGAAGACATAGTTCATTGTGGAAATGTGTCGCTTGAGATTTTTTTTAAAAAAGGCCTGGAGAAGAAGGACATGTACCAGAACAACAAGATTTTCTTCTAGTATAATATCATATATATATACATATATACATATATTGAAAACAAGTGTTTGAATTGCAGTTGACTTTTGACACATTTGGTTACAAAAAAATACTGGAATGGAGCAAGATCAGATGTATATACAGTTTTTGGTGGTGGAACCTGGGAGGTTTTTGTCGCAGATTTATGTATAAACATAACATGAGCTAGTGTGGCTCCAGCAACCCTGTAGCTTGTGGTCCTTTCCTCTTGCTGACTCTTGAATCATTGAAGATGTTTTATCGAGTTGGTGTGTTTTTACAATGAGCTTCTTGGCGGAGATGTGCACTGCCCAAGTGCCTTTCTAGTTTAGCATGCAAAGCTTGACCTGACAAGCAAGGGTCGCTGGACAGCAGACAAGTGACCGCCTTTGACAGCTTTCAAGAATGACTCAGCAAGTCACCGATGAGGTAATGCATTTCAGAGAGGAACATAAGAACCCACATGATCACAGTGATTAGGGCTGTGTCTTGGCAGGAATCTGGAAATACAATATGTATTTCAGTTTACCGATACAGGAGTGACGGGATGATAAATTGCGATATATTGTGAGTTAATAATAATAATAATAATAATAATAATAATAATAATAATAATAATAATAATAATAATAATAACAGCCATTATTTTAGAGCAAAAAAACAAAATCTACAGAATGTCTTAATACACCTGAAAAATGCAAATATACCAAGTATTTATTCATAAAATATTGATATTGTGCATTTGTAGTATTAACATTCAAGGAAGTACAATTTTTAGTCCTACTGTGCTTGTGATGCGTGTGGCGCCTTTGATAAACAACGCTTTCCTCATGAAACATTTAAACAATGTAATGAAACTATGAAAAACATGTAGCAAACATGGTTTAATGCTACCGAGTTGAACTCACCAGTGGGTGCAGTACAAAGGGGGTTCAGTCTTCCCCGGATATAAGAGAATAAATAGTGCAAAAACCAACAATTTTATCTTAAGGCATTTATTCATTTTCAGTCAATGCAGTCGTTTATTTCCTTATGTTACCCAGCTGCATCAGCTGGGACACCAGGGATCCCATGACATTTCATGATCAGAAGTTTTTGGAGCTGCTTCCGAACTGGCTCAAATTACTCTTGTAGCAAACCAGTCGATGACATAGAAATATTTATCTACCTTTTGGTCAGAAAGATGCGTTCTGATTGGCTATGTCTTAGCCAGATCATATTCAGCAGTGGATCCTCATTAAGTTTTGTCTTTCTTTATGTTTACATTTGCATATGAAAGCACTGAGAATCACAGTTCATGAGGGAAAAAAAACCAGTACAATGCTCCTTAAAAGTGAAAGTAAAACAATGAACCCCCTTCTGTCTTGATACTGGAATCTTCTGGAGGGTCAAAGAGGAGCAACTTGACTTAGCAGGCCAACATGAGTGGGCCCCGCCCTTCTCCAGGGGGGCAGCCATGGACCCTTCCATTAGAAGCTGACCCCCACGTTGCCGTGGTCCGGCCCCAGTTTGGGTATCACATGGATCTGCCTGAGACAGACTGCTCATTAAAGCCTGCTGCCCACAGTCGGATTAGGGCTTTTCATACTTTATCCTTTCCACTGACAACTGACAATGGGCTGCGGTAGCTGCTTCAAATGGAGTGTGCGCATGAATCATGGATTTATAATTGCTCTTTCATGATGAGAATATTGGAAAATCTAACCGCATGCTCAATCCAAGCAATTAATTGGGGTCTATTTTCAAGGGCACATTGCTACACTATACAAGAGCAGGAGCGCTGGTAATGAGCTGCTTTCTGCAGTGCACCTGTTTGCACACTTCTGCTGCTAACCTTTACCTAGCTGGATACTTTTACTCAAAGTTTGTGTGCAGTTAATACACAGCGGAGGGGCCTGTTACCGAAGCTGTGTTTAAAGTGCAACCCCATTAACAGTGGCAGCTCGGTCCTCAGTGGAGGCTCGCTATAGGGTTTGATCCAGGTATGGAGCGGCGAGGAGGAGACGCAGCACATCCTCCTCCTGTTTACCAGCTATTTTTCATTGTCTCCTGCCGCATCATTCCAGTTTCTGTGACCATTTTAACTGTCTCTTTCACTTCACATGCTGCATTCAAGGCGGTAGTTAACAGACCTCCATTAGACTTTTCAAACTACTCAAACTAAGTTGTTATCAGTCACTAAAATTCTTTTTGCCTTTGTTTATCAGAAGTGGCAGATTTATTTTAACAAAATGAAATCTAAAAACATTCTTTCGCTTATCTCAGCATGATTTTTGTTAATAATACCAATGTAAACCACTGTCAACAGTTAGCTTTATTTACCAGTCAAAAAACAAAGAAAAAAAAAAAGAAGGAAAGCTCATTATAAGTGTGAACAACACCGTGGTTATTTGCATACGTAGTGGAGCGTTTTCACACTCATCCGTAATAAACTCAACCAGACAAGGAACCAGGTATTTTTTTTCTCTAAAGGTGCTAATGAACTGAGGATTTAATGATTATTCTCCTCTGAGTTTTCCGCCACTCATAACAATGCTTTGGATGTTTAGATTAGCTGAATGTTGTGTTCAAAAAGCAAATATGAGAAGTCTACATCAGTACATTTTTATGAATTTGAGTTTCTTCAAATTAATATGATGTGGGTCATTTCAGCTCTAAATATTTAGAATTATAATGTATTGTCTCGGATTCAAACCCGTTTTTACCACTAGCCTGTTTCCCATGAAAAATTGATCAATATATTGATCTAAAAAATTGTTTAGAACAAATGCCCATCATTTTAATGATAGATTGATGTTTGTTTTCAGAGTCCTGAAGTATTCAAAGCTGCTCTCGAGATCATCTCTAAAGCCACAGGGGGACCAAAGCAGAGGTAAAAGGCATTTGCATTCAGACAGTTAAAGGGACATCAACAGAAGAAAAAAAAAAGAGAGTCAACAAACATTTTTAATTGTAGTTTAGCCAGGCGTGAATCTTTCCGTCCCCATGGGCCTGGTCTTTATGTTGTTCTCTTGCACCGTCATGGTCCCGTGGTAAAGTGCACCAAATATGAATTTAGTTAATTAATTTGGTTTCGCAAGCAGCGGAGGAACTCTTTTGGAGAGCTGTCAAAAACGGAAAGAGGCCAGAGAAAAGAACTGAAACTCTGTTAGCAACGCAATTAAACTCTGGTAATGAGGTCAGACATCAGATCCAGTGCAAGTGATATCATTACGCAGTCTGAACGGATGGGTCGCTCCAGCTGCCATGTTCTTACTGTGGGATTAGACCCGCCGTCCTGCGGGCGGCCCTTTTTACTCGCCTGACCCCTGCCTGCCTCAGCGGCACCAGCCACCCCCTGGGCTCCTGGGGGCCAAAGCCCCCCAGCTCTGGTGCCTGTGGCACCAACGGGGCTGAAGAGAAGTGAACTGTGCTGCCACGTGGGATGACAGGACTTGCCATCCCATTAGGAAGCCGAGAGACAGGCAGGCACCAGCACACACAATCCGCTCTGTGTTGCCAACTCTGAATTACTGGGTTCCTCTCTTTCTGTCAGCTCATTTGTAAAAACCAACTGACAATGACAAGGTGATAAAAGGACATTGTATCAGTGGTTAAAGGGCCCTGCGTGATTTCACCGACGCCTATATCTAATTTGGCCCACCTTGGTGCCCCCTCTCTGGACAGGCGCTCCTGTTTGATTCACTCGGACCGCGGGTCAAACCTCTATACTAGATTGAAATAATGAAACATAAGGATTATGTTCTAATGTCTCCCACCCCCCCATTGTCCGGCGTCTCGTCTGCAGACTCTCGAACAGGAGTCGGCTTAATTTGTCCTTTCTTATTCGGTCTGCTTGTGTGTTTTGTGCTGTTCTCTTTTTGTCTCTGGTGATTACTTTGAGGATATTGTTATGACATTCAGCAGCAACAATAATTCTTCTGTTCGAATTCATATCAATTAGTAGCGGACGCTAATTCAAACTGACGGCACAGTGTATCTTGAAAGGCTTGCAAGGATGTTGTGGCGGCAGCATCACTGTGCAGCCAAAAGCCACCCTCCTTTCCCCTTTCTTCCCCCTTTCCTGTCTTTCAGTCCACAACAAGGGGCTGGAGCAGAGGGGGCAATACGAGTCGGAGCCAGTACTTTGATAATTAGTTATTGATTGAGAACAATGACATGGCATACACCGTTGTATTAGCTCGACGCCAGTAGGTCGCGACACGGAGTGCAGCCATCAAGAAAGGAGGGCCAAAACATGCCTGACTCCCTTAATAAGATATTCCTTCATGTTTTTCTCTTTCATTTCCCTCCTCTCTTCCCTTCCTCGGGCACGTTAGCCGTCGGCTGCATGGGGTCAAAAGTATTAATGCTTGTGCACAAATGAGCGTCAGATGAAGGAGAATTTAATTAGATGATGTCCAATGACGCTTGGTTTAACCATGCGGCGGTGTTTCATTCAAGGCTTTCCATTTCTTGCCTCGGGAATTTCATTCTATGAGGTCGTATAAATTCATGGAATTGTTTGTAAATCATGATATTTGTATTTATTTATTTGATCCTTACCTAAATCAATTCAGGTCCTTTGATCTATTCACTCTCATCTTGCTTCCTTTGAAGCTGTTTTTTTTTTCATTTAATGCAATGTGAGATAGAATGTAAAACAATGTGCTGCAATTGAATATTTCCCTGTAATGAAGGTACATGCAAATGTTAAGTTTTGACCATACACTGTTGTGCGCGTCGGTCCGTGGTTGTCTCTCGATATGAGCTCTGTGATGTACCTGTCCAGGGTGTCCTCCCACCTTCCGCACAAAGATGCTGGGCAATGTTGGTGACCTGTGAGGTGGAAAATTACTGTTTGGAAGATGTGAAGGTCACAAACTGGTCAAGACTTTGGTCAAGACTTTGCTCACATTTATGCGTAGGAATGTGTTGTGAAACAGGATGTGGAAATAAGTATTCAAGTATTTTTTGTTTTCACCTATATTTATCAACTCAATTTTCTCCCACCATTCAGTGTTTTTCCTTCTGACTGTTTAGTTTTTCCAATTGAGTGTATGTGGGGTATGTGACAGCTCTTTGTCTTCCATTGTACCTCACATTCTGTGTGCTACTCTGTGAACACCCAGCACTGTTTCAAATATAACTCTATTTGGAGACTAGTCAGATTCTGTTCATTGAAAAACTTCCAGAACACCTGCTACTAACAACTGAATGATTTTAGTTTACTTATCTCAGCACCCAAGATAGTTTACTTCATGTCTATGTCAAGACCTAGTACAGTGTCCAAGCTTAGTTAAGGACACATTTGTTTCATAGGTTTGGAGGGGCGGGGCCTATTCCAAGTGCTTAAGGCGAAAGGTGAGGGACACCCTGGACAGGTCGCCCAGCCATGAAAGGTTGCAGCCAGACAACCACTCACATATATAACACATGGTCAATTTAGACTCACCAAACTGATGTGCTCAGTGACGGTCGGTGTGACTAGTTTTCTGTAGCAACCCATGATGGGGAACAGAGGGTCAGAGTTTAAACAGGCTGATGTTCGAAATGTTCTCTTGCAAGTGGTGCTGCTTCAGTTTGGACCGATTGAGACTGGACATATACTACAAGTGAATGCAGTTATTAGCTTTTCAGCCAAAAAGAAAAGGAAAAAGAAATTCCCATGAAGAAATCATTCTAAAAATGCCAGTGATGATCAACATAATAAACTCAAATAAAGCAATAGGCTATACCAATGAACTGAATAAAATATTTGATCTAGTTTTTGATCATCTCATGTCTTAAATTCGCAAATCATTTTAGACAAATTCAATCACTTTGTTTTGGCCAAGCAAGTAGACATAGAGGGACTGAGATGGCCCCGAGCCTTGGGTTTGACCCATGGTTTAGTCTGTCATGTTGTCACGATAGACTCCATCCCTTTTAAAATATTTTGTTTTCATTCGTGAAGGCGACGTCTCAACATCAACCTATTTTCAAAACTCCTGTCTGCTACTGAAAACCATGAGCAGGCTGCGTTTCCTGCGTCGCCACTGCTTCCCGTCCCGTGCTCGTACCTTAAAACGTAAAGCAATTAGTCCGTCTCAACGCTAATGCCATGCTCGACGTCGGCGTGAAAGACGCTCCCTAACCGTCTTCACCTGATCCGTGGCCTGCGCAGATCCACCTGGCATTAAACAGACGGGGCAGGAGCGTCAAGTCAACAATGGAGGACTGTCAGCTGCGACAGTAGGGCACGGCTCGAGCATCACGGCTCTGACAGCCGGGGCCTCCGAGGGTAAACTGCTTTGCTGGAACTAATTAAACAGATGAAGTTATGACATGAATATGCAGATGTTGTTTACATTTTACCATATGGTATTATTTCAGGTAATAACGCACAGGAGAGCTTTCCGTCTCATTAATGTGAAGGGAAGGAGTGAAAAGACTGTCTATCAAGAGACTCTCGGAGCGTGCTGGTGAAAATATGATCAGACTGACAAGGGAGGAAAATCTATTTCAAGCCGCTCAATTAACATATATGTTGATCATCTATTTGATTCAAATTGTTAGCGTGCGCGTCAAATGGGCTCCGCTTTTTCTGATCTGCTCGTCTCACTTCTCATTAAAAGTGTAAAAACCATTACAAATATAATTGTCGGTCTTATTAGCGGGGAGACAAATGCGTTGAGGACTGGATAAATAGTTGCCTTGCAGTTTTTGTTGAAGCGTTTAACTTCGATATTTCTTTGTTAAAGTAGCTTTCAAGTTCTTTTGGGCTGGACTGTGTGCAGCTTTGCTATTCCCCCAGAGCCGCTGCTGTGAGGTTAAGAGGGAAAGGGCTGATGGAGTCGCGTTTAGTAAGAAGTGTGGGATCACGGGGGCCAGCTGGCGGGGTGATGGGAAGCGTAATTGTGCCCGCTGTGTGGATAGGGTGGGGGGGTGAAAGGATGGGGTGAGAAGCCCTGGAAAAAGGGAGGGGCGTGGACACCTCAATTACCTGTGCTCCCCCTGACCCTGCTCTCCCTTCGTCTCTCTGCGGGCAGACCCGGTGTCTGAGAGGCGGGGCGCGTTTCCACAGGCACATGCACTTCCCCCTCCTTTGTTCCACATAGCATTAGCTCCTCTTTTCGAGTCGCGGAAACTTAATTGCAACTGTCTCCAACAAATTCATCGCTTGTTAAAAGAACAGATCCCCACTTTCTTAAACGCATATATTCTAGAAAAATATGTGGAATGTATGGAATTTTTTTATTGTGTTTAAAGTATAATAAAATAAAAAATCTTAAATGAAAATACAATATATATTATATATATATTGATGCTAAGGTTAGCATTACTGCTACTGATGCTAGTTAAGTGTTTATGTTTTGTTTTTTTCTCTTGATGAAGATGACACAAGATGAAGAGGCAAAGTGGCAGTGCAGTCGTTCCAACAGAATGTTTTTTGTCATTTTTGAAAACAGCCTTCACAGATGTGTGAGCCAAGGAGACTGCAGCTCTTTATTTTCCATGAAGATTCACTCCAAGAAAATGTATATAAAAGCCACTTGGCTTTAGCTAAAAACAACTTCCACTTTTAAATGGAAGCCAAAAATGAAAATCAAACTACACGTCAGTAAAATAGAGCAACAAAGGATGCATAATCAGTGATCAAAAAAGAAATGAACTAATAAATAAATAAAATGTTACTGCTCCATGCTACTCAGAAATTAAAAAAAAAACACTATGTATATTGCTAAAAAAGATCTGAATTAAATGAGAAAAATCCACAGACATGAGTTTTATTTTTTATAAAATAAACAATAATAACTCCATCCTATTTTAATATTTATTTAGTTCTGAGCGTCAACTGAAAATTTCCCAGGCATGCTTTACTGTATATATTTCTGTGTATATAAAAGCTAGCATGCTTTATAATGCTGTGTATTTATGACAGTACTATTATACACGAAGAGGAAGTGAGAATAAAAATATACACCAAAAAGCTACCAGATGTGACTTAACATTCAATGATGAAAGTTATGCGAATTGAAAATAACTATATCAAAGTTTGTGTGGTTTATTTTGTTTTGTCTTTTTGAAACATTGTCGCCACAAATCACTGCTGTTTAAAAATATAAAAAGGCATTTTAAAAAGTACTTGGATGGTGTGAGAAAATCACTGCTGACAAAAATGTAAAAATTTTTTTTGTAGATAAAAAGGATTTTTAATTCAATTCTTTTCCTTCCGTTCTTATCAGGACGGCGCTTGTCCTCCTAGGGATTTCAGATTAAAGCGACAACAAAATAAAGTCGCCGCTTAAACGTATTCATCAGGTAACATGCAGCTGTCAGAGTGTATTTTGGTGGTCCGGTTTGGGATAATACAGTAAGTGACAGAGACTGGTGTAAAATCAATACTTCACAGGAGTGTGATGTCTTAATAAACTCCCCGTGTTGTTCAGACAGGAAGGCTAGACGTGTACGACGAGCACTACAGCGCCGGCCATTGTGGTGCTGTCAAGCCCAGCCTTCAAAAGCAGATGAAGCTGTCAGATTATTAATATATTTATACTGACAGGCCCCGAGTCCACCCTGGAACCCTCCTCTCTTTGAAAAAATATGCTCCGCTTCAAAGAAAGGGGCCAGAGGGTTGGATGCAAGGTCAAAGGCCAAATACATTTTGAAAGCAAATTCTCTTCCTTGTGCAACCTGTTTTTATTGCCGCCGCTCCCCTCCTCTGCCACGGCCATTCAGCTGAAACTTAGGCTGAATTGGCAGCAGCTTTCAAAGCGCTTGGCAGCCTGGTGATCCTCAGGAGCTCTCAGCTGACACCTCTCCCGCTCTGTCTATGCTCAGGGGTCAGCGCGAGCCCTGACTCCCAGGACCCACTCACTCAGGCGCTACCACGAGTCAGTCGCGGCCACCGAAATTAAAATGTGAAAAGCAACTGAAGGCATTCCTCGCCCCCCATGGCATTCTGCTTTCTGCGTGACAGTTCCTCCGAGACCGAGTCTTCTTTCATGTTTCTCTTCTCCCTTTAGATTATTTAACAACATGTGAACAGAGCTGTCAGGAAGTGACAAGCTTGATCGACAGAGCAAGGGAGTGCCACTGCCAACATGGGGTTCAATTCGATTTTCTGCGTGTTCAGTAAGACTTCAGCCAGTTATTGCTTTTGCTTGATGTTTTTTGATGGATCAATTATCCATTGTAACATGTTGTGAAGCCAAACATAACTGCAACTCTGACACCTGTCACAGTCTTCTATTAGAGTGAGGAAATTGAAATAATTTAATGACAGCTAATTTAGTCTTTGTTTGGAATCTCATTATGAGCGCGGTAATTGTGTTGTAGGAGTGAGACGCTGCAAAGTTGCTGGAGCCTTTTAATATTCCACAGTAAAAGCACCAGGCGGTTTATCAGATTCAGACTACAGTCGACGTGAAAGAAGTGGAATGAAAGATTGCACCGGATTGAAAGTGATTTTGTTAAAATGAAGAAAAGATCAAATTGCGATAGAAGTGTTTCCTCATTTAGGAGTTGGTATTTTCAGTACTGATGGTAAATATTACATTCCTTTCTTCTTATGAATATAGTAATAATAATAATAATAATAATAATCTTCCCTCATGCACAAAATCATATGTATCGTCATCATTATTTGCGCATTTTTCATATTTGTTTTGAGTATTTTATTCATTTTACTTCTTTAATATGAAACAAATAACTTCCCACTGTTACAGTAAATCTCTCTGTATAAAGATATATTACCATAAAGAATTTAAATCAATATTTACTGTGCATATTTATAATTTATTTTAAAATTGTGTGTACTTATTTATTTTATTCTTTTATCAGTGGTCTGTGGAGTTGGACCTTTGCCAAAAAATTTGGGTGATTTTTAATTGAATTCAATTGATTTATTTTGAATAACAAAATATGCTGCCTAAATACTAATATAGCTGCATAAATGTTATATAGGAATTAAAAAATTAAAATTAAAAAATGATATATCACACTAATGCAATGAAATATGCTATTGTATGTATGTATGTATATATATATATATATATATATATATATATATATATATACCGTTGAAAGAACTGTTCCAGGTAAATGTCATCAAAATGAAAATACACTTGAGAGTTGATGCAAACAATATCACTTAAAATAAATGTTTTATGGTACCAAAACCTAGATTAGAATGGGTGTATTTTAGCACTGTCTCAGTAAAGCTCTAAGGAGAAAAAATAAGTTGTTCTCAAATGGATAACTTTGACTTGATGTAGTGTGGAGCACTGGCCAAAAGTGAGTGCAGCATCAAAGCTGAACTATGATTCGGCCTCTTCAGGTTTTTGGAGTGACACCAGTGAACAGATGAGGAGGGAGGATGAGGACAATGAGCTGGCGTCTGAGCAGAATGGTGATATGCTTGTCAATAACATGTATGTGAGAAAGCAGCGTGGGAGCGTCTTATCATTACATGTGTGCGTTTATCCTACTTGAATTTGCAAGTAAAGAGCCTTCTTGGGATTACCCACGGTACATTCTCGTCGGGATGAGAAAGGGAAAGTGGGAGTAGATGTATCTTCCTTTTTATTTCTTTTTTTCTTCTTCAGGGATTCGGTAAGCTCTCTGTCAATGGTTCAGAGTTGAATTGCCTTGGATGGCTCCCTTCATTCCATGGAATGATCTCAGACCTAATTTAATGGGCAGCTCAGGATCCAAAGCATACAAGGCTCTCCTCTGCATAGAATGTGTGAAATAGATAGAGCGAGCGTCCCTCAGATGTGCTGGAGTAATCTTCAGCCAGAGCTGGTCCAGCAGGCCTCACCCCTAAAGGGATTGATGCAGTGTCAAAACCTTTGGCTCCGGGGTCATCCTCTCTTCTTTCCTTCCCCAATCTGACAAAAGCTGAATTTCTTTCCCTCGCTATTCATTTCTCTTTTTTCCTCAATTGAATTCATCAGCCAGGGAGCCATGAGATGTGAATGAAACATTTTCATTAGAAGGGAGGAGAGGAGAACCCGCGGTCAGGAGACGAGGGCCAGCGCTGATCTGAGCCAATTTTTTTTTTTTCTCCTTACTTTCCCCAGCTGTCAATCTGTGCGCTGTGTGGCGAGCTGATTGAAATCAGCACCGTGTCACGGCCGTCATATCGCAGAAAGACATAAAACATGCAGAAACATCAATAAGCAACAGGCCGGTGACAGCTTTCAGGCAGCGATGGCGGCCAGGAGAGAGGAGGGGAAGGTTAGGACTCTGGGGGGGGGATGATGTGCAGTTGAAGTGTCTTCTTCGGGCTTCACTGAGAGCCGAGGAAGACGAGATAAAGTCTATCAGGTTATCGCCTGTTCAAGTTGCTTCTCGGACAGCAAGGCCACTGGGAGGCTTGATGTCAGAAGATCCCTGTAGTGTGTGTGTGTGTGTGTGTGTGTGTTGACACTGAGTGTGTGGGGCTGTAAATATGTGACAAATGCTGCAGCTACAACTCTGGAGTGAAGGCATCAAATTCTGTTCAGTTTGGTTCAGCTGTTCTTTCACTTGCTGAAGTATTTGCTTTATATATTGCGATATAAATCTTAACTCCTTTCCATTTCTTCAAATACAAGAAACACTCAAATGTTTTTTTTTTTCATTTATATCAATGTAACATGTTTATTCTGATTTTTTTTAGTGGAACATTAGAATAAAATATTAAGATATCAATGATTAAATGCCTCCAATATAATAATGATATACCCATACAAAACATATAAGTCACTCTTTATTTTAATTCAGTGTGAGATTTATGGTGTAGGAAATTAAATACAATTGTCTCATGTTTTGGTGTTGGTTTTGAATACATAAAAAACGACATTTCTGTTTGCTCATTTTCAATGTGACAGTAAATTCAGTTATTACTGCAAACATATGTATCACACATTTTAATAGCTATACTATTTAATCTTTGTCACTATATTCAAATATATTAATGTAAACAATTTATGTGAATGTTTTTTTATATATATATATATTTATTTTGTGTTTTCAGTTTGGAGTATGAAGTGTGTTATGCATTCACATTAAAGACTGTTTTTTTACTCCCATCCATCCATCCATCCATCCACCCATCCATCCATCCATCCATCTGTTGAATTTAAAGTCACACGTCATTGCCAAAGCTAGCTCATGAGCTCAGTTGCTAACTGCTACAGTGCACCAAAAATGCAGTGAAATTGCAGTGCAGTGAAAATGAAATAAACAGTAAGATTGTTTTTTGTGGGCCCACTTTGCTGCTAACAGGTCAAATGATCCACTCTGAAGTCGCAAACTTTTTTAGAAAAACCAGGGCTTTTCCTGGCTCAAGCTTGACGCCAAACTGTTGGCGACGTGCGGGTGCCGCAGTGGGGACGTCGGCGTGTTCTACTAGACTAATGGGAGCTAAAGGTGATAGTCCGCCAGATCGCACCGTGACACCGCTCCTTACTGCTGCTAATTAGCCGCCGTTTTAGCTGCGAAAATCTGCTGAGTCTTTTGTTTCCTCGCACCTGGCGATGGTCATCCGCGTGCCCCCGTCTACCTGCGAAGAATAATCCTGCCGGACAGAAACGCTCCGCATCACCCGATCTTGACTTTGACAAAGTAAATTAGCGAGGAGAGGAGAGTTTTTTGGCTAAAGTTAGTAAAGTTTTGTGTGGACAGGAGCCCATCTGCATATCAAATGTGACTCCCATTATTTTATGTTGCTCTCGCCTCCCAGCACTCCTCCGTGTTCTCCTCCATCTGCCTCCTGTCCATTGATCATCCTTTCAGGGCATCAGTCTGTTTAACATCTGCTACAAGTTCCAGCAGCTCAGGTAACTACCTAGCTGCTCTGCACCGCCTATTGATCTTCATGTCCACCTGCAGGAACATCTGTTTCGGCATGTTGTTTGTCAGCTACCTTGTTTCGCTGCGTGTCTTGTCCACTTTCCGCCGCGCTCACAAAGAAGCGATCCCCCTGTTCACTCGCCGTCGACATTGTTAGAATGAAAACAATAGTAAATTATTCATTCATGGCTCCTCGCTGGAGAGTGGGTGTCGTTGGAGAAATTAAAACACTTGTCCTTATTTATGACTGTATGGTTTCCTCAGATTGTACAGAAACTTTTCGAAACTTGCAGCGCTTGTGGTGCATTATTCATGAAGCTCACATGTTTGTGTGCATAAGCAAATTAGACCTTTTGATTAGAGTAGGAACAACATGCAGGAATAAGGAGTAGATGATAAATAACTGAGTGAATAATTACAGCTTGTGTTGTCGCTGTCTTAGTAGAGCTAATTTTATAGACGCTGAAATGGAGTGCTGGGGTGCAAACAAGTGGAGTATATTCTTATGGAATTATGCGTGAAGAAAAGTGCTGCGTGCTGCTTCCAATTATTCTAAAAACTAACTGAACATCAGTCTGAAGTTTGCACTGGCTACTGAATGAAGAAGGGTTTCCAGCATTGATTTTATTTTAGCTTTTTCTCTGCTGCATTTCTTAGTGAATCCTCACACTTTTCCATCTAAAATTGCTTTTGAATCCTTGATTTAATCTTTAAATAGGTTGTGCTCACATTTATTTATTTATGTTGATGTTAAGATCATCAAAAACGCTAGTGACCATGGTACACTGTTATGTATCCTATGTATGTTTACATACCTGCGTATGTTGTTGTTTTCATGATCAATAAAGATCATGATTTGAAACCATGAAACATGAGGATCATAGAATCTATCAATAAATAAAATAGTGGGTAAATTCTATAAAGGGTTAAAACATTTTCTGTATTGGTTGTTTAAAATTAAAATAATGTCATAAATGACTTTGCATTTCCCCACAAACGTTTTTAGAAAATACTTAAAATAGGTCTTTTATTAATCTGAATTGTCTATGAAAAAACTTTGATTTTTTTGGGAGGGGAGAATCTTTCTAGTCTGTGCATTATGGAATGGAGATGTAAACGGTTATGATACGTACAATGAGATGAAGGAAGAGTGGTGAAACAAACAAAACTGCCAAAATATGCAGTAAAACATCTCATTGACCAGGAAGGAGCTTTTGTTGAGGTGATATCTAGGACTAGACTTATGTGTCTGATTTTGTTTTTTCAAATGAGGATCTGAGTGTTTGAATCATAGCGGTGCATTTCATGAAGGTCTTTTTTTTTTTTGTGTGTATACTGTTGTGTCGCCGGCGCCTCACATCTCCACATTATCACAGACTTGCGGCGCTCGGGGGAGCATGTTGTTGCAGTTTAATTTGCTCTCTTGTAATGACGGGGCGTAGGTTAGTTAATTTCAATTTTTGATTTTGAAAGCTATCAAATACAGCTCGGATGAAAAAATCAATTTATCCAGCTGCCCCCGGCTTTGTGGCGAGAATAACTCCTGCCATTGGTGAAGAGGGCGTCACATGACCCAGTCAGGGATTAGTTCAGTGGGCCCGTGTTGCCACAACCTCAATTACAGGCTGCCTCTTGTCATTTACCTTTATAACATCTCATTCCCAGACACAACTCATATTTAATTCATGAAAGCCTCCGCAGCAGTAATTGTGACGGGAACTTACAACAACTGCATCTGTGGCGTTGCGCTCGCCAGCTGCAGCGATCAAGTCATTTTCATGTAATTTAGGATAAACACGTTTTTTTTTTCCTCAAGAAATTATCTTTTCATGAAGAGACTTAACAAAGTTTGATGTGTTTGTCATGAGAGAACTGTGAACTTTAAAAACATTAAAGGAGATATCAGGAAAAGAAAATGATGATTTTATTCCCCCAAATATTTTATTTTAAATGTATGTTGACATCATTTCCACAAAAGGAAACAACATACTTAGCCAAGCTCATTGGTGGCAAATCAACCTCCTCCTCTACCAACAAGAAATTGCCAACGGTAACCTAAGTATCCTTTTCCAAAGTTATGAAAATAAATAAATAAATACCTTTATTCTCAAACTGTGCAAAAATAAAGGGAAAAAAACATGTTGATATTTGAGTGTGCAAAGTGTGAGATAGACAAACTACTGTACAGTCCTCAGTTGTGAGGCAAAAAAAGAGCTGAGCTAAAAGACAAAGCTCTATAACTAGCTACATTGCTATAGGTTTGTGCGAGCAGCTAAGATGGCGCTCTTAGACATCAAGCAAGAAGCTTTGTCATCTGTGAGAGACTCAAAACACAACTGCTCTGTGTTGATAGAAGTTATTTAAGGTGGACTGGGCATCACAGGACGCCCTCTGTACAGTCCTCAGTCGTGAGGCAAAAAAAGAGCTGAGCTAAAAGACAGAGCTCTCTACCTAGCTACATTGCTATAGGTTTGTGCGAGCAGCTAAGATGGCGCTCTTAGACATCAAGCAAGAAGCTTTGTCATCTGTGAGAGACTCAAAACAGAACTGCTCTGTGTTGATAGAAGTTATTTAAGGTGGACTGGGCATCACAGGACGGCCTCTGGACCAAACAGGGGAAGACCCTGGTGCAGAGAGTTATGTCTCACTGTTAGCCTGGAAACAGCTTGATAGTCCTGTGGAAAAACTGGTGGAGATGTCAAAAGTGGTGTGAACTAAAGGAAATTATTTCACCCCCAATTTGAATAAAAAAATCACTCGTCTTCCAATGAAATCTTCCGCAGACTAGCTGTTTCACTTGAGGGATGCCAGGATGTTCCACAGCAGTGGTGCCTCTCTTCCAGAGGAACTCTCTGCCAGAGGTGGTGACAGGACTAGCAAAATACCAAGTACAAGCCTCCAGTCGTACTCACCGCAGCGAAGCTCCGCAGCCCATCCCTTTGGTGAAATTATGCAATTTATAAAAAAATAAAAATAAAAAAACACATTGGAATTGAAGAATGAAGAGAAAACTTGTCACTTGAGAAACTGTTGATGGTTTTGGATAAATGTAATATTGTTGTAATATCGTTGATGCGATTCCTTGCTCCACTTAACTACCTGCATTTGCATTTGTAAGCGTGATGAATACGGCTTGAAAACAAATCCCAGCCAGAAATATGTGTTGAAGCATGAACCTGCTAAATTTCTCCGACAAATCCTCAGGAAGCTTTGAGTCACTTCCAAATGGCTTTTTGAAACCACCCTTTCACGCACACCAAACAAGATGTGTTCAGTCATCAAAGCAGGTCCATTTCACGTGAAGAGGAGGCAATTTCGGGCACATACCATGAGATTACATCTGTTTGACAGTTATTGTATATGGTCTCCATGGCAACTGTTTTGGTGAGGCATGGGAGAACCTCAGCTGTCATCTCTTCACCTAAAAGCTTTGTAATTGCTCTCATTTGCATTCTACAATTAAGTGTGTTAGCTCACAGCAAGAACAATCAACCTCCACTAAAGACCCAGGATAGTGTAATTATTATATCAGTGGATTTCCACGAAACATCGCTGGCACGTCTTTGTTTCCAGGCTGGCGTCGTCCTGTCACACTGGGCTCATTTAAAGAGAATATACGCGTCGGACTGACAGCGACGCAGACACTTGTTGATTGCTATTGTGACGCTGGCGTCCACATGCTGTCACATTATGTCTCTATATCATGTCGCGCTACTTAGAGCGCTCCCCCTTTTAGATTTCATTTTCATCCAATTTACTGAGATCATTTTTGAGCCTCTAATTTCAGAGATGGAGCCTTGCTGGTTTCTCTTTGTTTATGGGTGATGATGTACTCTTGACCTAAGAGTTTGATTTGTGAGACAATATGCCCTTGTTAAGTCAGTCTTACTCAAGTTTTTGTTTCGTTTTCTAAATTCCATAATAATAATATTAACATTTTTTATTGAAACATTATGACAGGTATGGGAACAGAAGGCCTGAGGGCCACATCGGGCCTTCCATATTTTCAAATATGGCCCACACCATTTATATCAGTGGCCTTCTGGTTAAAATGTCCCATAATGCACTGCAACACCCAAAGAGGAACCCCTCAGTCTAATCTAGGTTATGGTTTGCTCAATGCCATCATTCAGAACCACACACTTTGGCAGAGGGATGCGTTAAATGTACTCTTGGTCTGCATTGGTGTCGCCTGGAGAAAATTCCCGACAACCTTCTACTGCCGATAAAAGCCACGGTTAAGATTTCTGGCATGGTGCGTTCAGGACTAAACCTCAGGCCATCTTTTCCTTCGCCACTTCCCAAGTGCACCCAAAACCCAATAGCGCTTTACTGTTGTTTTGTTTGTTTTTATCCTTGCTGTAAATGAGTCAGACTTTTGCTCCATGACAAAACTACTTCCTCCACAAAACATTTCAACCTCTAAACCAGGCACATTTAGAATGAAACAAAGTCTATGGCCTTCTAAAGGACCTTACGATCCATGACTTTACAGAATTGCATCCCATCCAGGTCTGTTTCCCCAAAGTTATCTGGGTTTGGGTCGACTTCCCCCTCTCTCCCTGAGTCCGTTGTGAGCTGTATCGACGCCTCCCCAGATAAAGCGACACTGTCTGCTCCACCTGTTCATATCTGCCCACGTAGAACATCATACTACTGGGGTATCCACACTCGAGCCACCACAACTGGCTTCTTTTTTGCTTTGGAAAAAAATCATTTTGGCCAATTTGCATTTTGTTTTCCGGTCACTATCCATGCTGTCCTCCACCGTCTGGAAGATCCATAGCACCCTGCCCAGAGAAGCGTATGCAGAGATCCCACTAAGATGCCAAACCACCAAAAGTATGTAGTTATTGTTCAAGTTTTGTTGTCCTGTAATTGAATGTCCAGCCAAACTAGTCTGTGTGTGGAAACTTCACGTCCAGAGCGGTAGCGCCAAAATCTTTGCTCTCCGTCTGATCAAAAACACGTCTTTAGGACTGGCCTGATAAAAATGACTCCTTATGATGTTGTCATAATATCTTGTCTTGGATTTAATACCCAGTGATAAATAAGCTCCAGGCAGATGCATCCCGTGGCCTCACTGCCAGCCTTCAAGGGAGACACCTTTCCAATTTGGCACGGCTTGTTATGAAGTCTGCGGCGGGAGCGTTTCCCCTCCGGGCCCTGAAATGAAACGGCAAGCGTAACCCTCCCTATAACTCTCTGCAACCTCCAAACACAAACTGGTCAAGCAGAAATGAGACCTGCATCAATTTTAATTTGTATTTATCCCGCTGATGACCCGTTCCTTTTAACGGCGCCGTCTGAGGCACAAATTACACCCATCATAACTCTGATTTTTAACGGCTCCCGGTGCGCTATCAGAAAATTAACATGGTTACACACCGCCGGCGGGTTCAAGGTGTCACAACACAATTATACCATCATGCAACCCTGAGGAGCCCCGGTGTACGACAAGTGAGCTGGAGGGCTACACCGCCTGTGACATCCAGGGCGGGGAGATAAGTTCACTGAAGAGAAACGTGTACATCAACGCGCCCGCTATCTGAATCTGTTAAATATCACATGCTGCCTGCAGTTCACTGACTTTCAGGGGAATTGTGAACCAGAGCTGAATCATTCACCCAGGCTTATGTTGGAGTGCATCACAGTCATTTGAAACGTAACATGCTTGCAATAGCGTTGTCTTCAGCATCACCATTATTAAAAAAAATAAGTCAATAAAAAGTAAATCAAATAAAAATAAATATCACTTTTCTTTACTAAATGAAAAAAATGTGACCTTAAAAAGACATAAAAAGGAAAGGTTGGGGTCATTCAAACATTAAAAAGGCTCGAGTAACGTACCTTTGTATTCATTTATTTACCCATTTAATGGTTAAAGGTGGGTGGGGGACACCCTGGAAAGGTTGCCAACCCATCATAGGGCACATGAAGGCAGACAACCACATGCACACTTAGACTTGAATCAAGCTAGCTTCACGCCTAACCGCTCCCAGCTCAAGTAATGGAACTTGTGTGACGCCAGTTCATTTCTCTCCATTATTAAAATCATTTGTTAGTATACAAATCTTTCAGTTGTTTCTCTGTCTGTTTGGCTTTATATCATTTTTTTTCCAAGTAAAACTGTGAAAGACCTGGCAATTGCGATCCAGAAAATACAGACTCTTGCAGTTTGGCTGACTTGTTTTCTCCTGCTTGTTCCATGTAATGGGTCATGGAGGGGTGGGGTTTAACCCTAGTGACTTGGGGTAAGAGAAAAGGTAGTCAAACCTTGGACAGGTCACTAGACCAAAACTAGGTGCAAATAGACACACAAACACTCACGGCTATATATAATCTAGAGTTATCAATAAATAATTGTTGGACAGAGTGAGGAAATTGGAGGAAATCCATGCAAAAAAACAAAAAAAGAACTAAACCTTGCCTCGGAAATGAAGCTGCTGCACTGTGCTCCTGCTATAGTGCTGACATTTACAATAATTTTAAAGATTTTAAAGAAGTGTAGCTTGAAGAGCAGTGTATTTACCTTTTATTTTACTTCCATCCAGTCATGAACATTGTGCTTTCTAACAACCCACTCTACAGTCATACATCACAGCTACTACTGTATTAATAAAATTAAGTGAGAAGTTTAATGCGGAAGCCGTGTCTTGCTGCGCTGTGCAGCCGCTCACTGTGACTTTCAACCCTAATCCATGTATCTCATAAAACTTGGGCCCAAAAAAAAGCCTGGAATCTCCCCCAGTCTGGATCCCCGGTGGTGCACTCGGTGTCAAGCCATTAGGCTGTGTGAAATGAGGTGCCACTCATGAGTTACAACGCTGTGCGTCTACAGATGCAGTAAAACGTGGCTCAGCTCTCTGTTGGAAATGGGAAAGTAATTCTGTTGTGATAGTCGTCCATCCAGCCAATATCCCGCCGCCTTGATCAACTCAACATAATCCACTTCTGAATGGCTTTGAGATTAATAGACGGAAATGTGTGTTGTATCAACAGATTTTGTACTGAAGGGTATTGAGCAAACAAGACTCTCAACCTTGGCAGCGGGAGAAATGACAATCGATGTCCCCAGGAAGGAGACCGCGATTATGTTCGCAGCCAAAAGAGGGTTTTGGAATCATCTTGAAGAAACTGTGGTTCATAAGATGAGTTGAAGAAAGAGTCGTCAGTCGGCTTTCATGCTAGTTGGTGGAGAATAAGAAGAAAGCCGGGGTGAAAAGTAGTGCATGTTGGTGAGGGGAATAAGAGCTGCATCCCAACTATCCAACTGTTTTCACCACTTACCTGAGGTTGGTTTGTCAATGGAAGTCATGGCCGACCATGAGATGAGGCAATGTCCCATCAACACGTCTTGGGTCTACTACATGCCTGAAGAGGCGTCGAGGAGGAGCTTCAAAAGATGCCCACACCACCTCAACAGGCTTTTCTCTGTGGTCGAGCAGCTCTCCTGAATGACTGAGGAAGCTTCCAACCACTGTACAGAGAAAATCATTTCTTATAACTCGATGCATGTTGGTATTCAGAATTCAAGTGTTGATACTTAAATCTCAAATTAATCAGTCAGAAGCGTTGTAAGTCCTATATCAAGTCCAGTTTTGGTGATGTTGGACACTTCTTCTGGACACTTAGACTTAGACTTTCTTACAATAACATATGTATATTATGGCAACGAAATTTCGGTCTGAGGTTTCCAAAAACAAAACTATATATCCAAAAATAAATAAATATTGGATAAATACTAGTCCAGAAGATGTACAAATAAACAAATAAAGAGTATTGCAGCTACTGTCTAACATTCAGCAGCCTGACAGCACCAGGAATGAAACTATTCCTGAATCTGGTGGTTCTGCATCGGATGCTACAGAACACACCATTCAAGTACCATAAATTCTGGTATTTCAGCCATGGCTTTTTTTCTCGCGGTCAAAAGCCTGTGGCTTCTAAAACTTAAACATATATATATATATATTTTATTTTTTAATTTATTTATTTATTTTTTTTTTTTTGAGCATCATGCTGCCAAAATACTGAGCCTCTTCACATGAAACCGATGAAATCGCTGGCGTTTCGCAGGGGCGACTCATATTCCATTGTCGTCTGGAATTTACAGTACTTTCGTTCATCCCCGTCCTTCGGCGTTTCCCGTCTGCTCTGTAGGTGCCGCAGTGATACACTTCGTGTGGTTGTGAACCGTCTGAAGCATGAGGGAATCATGTGATCAACAGAAACACAAGCGAATTCTTGTGTGCGCTAAAACATACGCCTAGAGGTACTGCAGATGTAAGAACGATAAGGAAATAAAGCTAATAAATGTCACTTTGATGTGACAACAAATTATACACGGCTCTATCAGATCTCATTTCTCTTCCACAACACAGACAGGGAATACCCTGAAGCATCTCTGCTAATGGGAGCTTCTATCAACTCGCCTGCCTCATTACTCACTCCAGCACAACTGTGGTCCATTTCCCCCGACGGACACGGGTTCACAGAGCAAAGAGGCGTGGCCAGACAGACTCTATGACTTGTTTTTTAATGCCGTGTGAAGTTTATACCATATCACAGTGCTTCATCTAACTTCTTGTCCTGTATTATCTGAGGGACTGAAACATGCATGGTTGGATGGAAAACAAACTAGACTGAATACATTTTTTGTTGTTATTCTACTGTTTAAGCTAAAAAATGAAAAGCTATTGACGTAAATTTTCCATTGAAAATGCTGTGCTAACATGCTGATAGCTAACATGGGAAGCTTCACTAGCAGTGCCTCATTTTTTATCATATTTTAAACAATTATTTTGTAATCCTGGCGTCACTTTTTGTTTTGTTCTATTTTATTAAATAAACATGGAAAATAGAAGATGCAGCAAATTTATTCTTTTGTTAATTCAGAGACGCATCAAGCAAATTTATGATTATTATTTTTTAAATTCAATTCCAATTATTATTTTTGGTTATTAGAACTCTATATGATTAAAATAAAAAAGGAATCAAAAATTAAATTCAAGTTTGGGTCTGACAAGACTAATATCTATTGAGATCAATAGCATCGCAGTATAATCCTCTTCACTTCTGCACTGGAGTCATACAATTTAAATGAACAAAACAAAAGAGCCTCTGAAGCCGCCTCACTGGCCGTCGACTCATTGTCATTACATCTGATTCCACACCAGCTGATTGTTATTCAGACTGAATTTTTCCTCCCAGGACGGTGCCAAATACACAAATAACCTTCAATCTCTTCAACCTGTGCAATGAATATCTTAAGTCTTCTCCACGCGCTTCGGTCCTCACAATTTTCACTCCTCCATTCAGCTTGTTTCCCAGTCATAGGGAATTCCATTTTTGCTTTCCTGCCTCTCTTCTGCACACTTCTCTGACAAAGTCAATAGGGGGCATCACTCATTGGTTAGAAATAAACAGAAGAATTCACCCCCTTTTTTTCCTCCCTTCTCTCGATCGTTCCCCATCTCCATTGTGTAATCTGGATGATGACACCATCGGTTACCCGGCAACCCCGATCACATAAGCCAGTAAGAGGAGTCAAAATGTAAAAGCGAGAAAGTGCTGAAAAGTAGATGACCCTGTGATGACTCGGTCACCCAGAGGGGTGGCAGCGGCGCTCGCTGTGTGTGTTTCGCTGCAATCTGTGGAGCAGATGGCTGCGGTCCTGGGCAGAGAGCTGCAGTCGCCACCGTCGTGAAGTGAGCTGCTCCCTCTGAGCTCCGGCTAATTCCTCTCATGTAGCCCTCACCGAGTGCTGTGCTCTGAGGGCCACCCTCTGAGCGGGCGCTTCTCACACGCCAGATTAGCCTCACTCATCATCACCACCAGCACACGTACAACTCATGACTTTGACTCACTCAGATTATTTGCACTCATCAAAAGAGGTATTCCATATCTTTACTTCTTTTTTAATTTTCCTAAGATGAAAGTTTGCATTTATTTTGTTTACTTTATTATTATTATTATTATTAGTACTATTACTATTAATATTATTTCATTATTATTCTTGTTGTTGTTATTAATGTAGACATGAAAGAAGCCCTCAAATGTTATTGTTTGACGGGTTTTTAAATGTATTTTTGTTTCATGAAAGCAAATATTTTCTTTAACACAACATTCCACTACTACAATACATTGTTAAATATTTGTGTTATGTTATTGTAGTTTGATTTACTGGTTACTGTTACATGCATGCAAAATATCTATCTATCTATCTATCATATATATATACATATATATGCAAAATATTTTTGTATATACATTTATATACTATATATATATTTATATACACACAAATGTATATATATTTATATACATATTTGTGTGGAAATATATATATATATTTAAATACATATATACAAAATATTATAATATTTTCAAGTACATAGTGCATTGAAAATGTTCATTAAAATGACATGTAGACAATTAAATTCTGCTTCTTTTTTAGGCTGACATTGTCATGAACCTTTAAAATTACAGTCAAAATTAATAAGCCTCACAAAGCTTAATTCACTGCTATGTCCTTACTGATCTGTAAGCTACAGGAGTTGAACATTTCATTCCACAGAATCCAAATGGACGTAGTAAATAAGTCATGCGAAGACTCTCATTTTCCCTCACTCTTCCCCTTAGCCACTGAGGTTTGAGCGGAGCAGAGGAGGCCATGCCTTGCGAGGTGCAAGTGTCGCTGCCTTTTCCTCGTCTAGCTCCTTATTTTATATCAAGAGTGGCAGCAGGCAGAGTGACAGACTGCCCCAAGAGAAGACACCTGTCACTGAGGGGAGTGCTGCTAATCTACAAGCCTCATTTTGTTTGAACTCTTTGTCACCTTGCCGTCAAATCCTCATCTTCTCAGTCACTGCCAGCTTCCCTCCCCTCCGCCGCGCTGCTGGCTGCTCTTCTTCCAATCTCTCCACAATGTGCAGCCCTTCCACCATCACAGGACACAAACATATTTCAGCACGTGAGGAGAATGTAATCTTCTTCTCCATCATTCTCCTCATCATAGCTGCATTGGAAAATAGATAGTTGTGATAGACTATTAATGGGTTTATTGAGATTGACATGATTTAGAATGTGTAGAACCTCTCATACTGCTGCAGTACAGTTGAGCATTTATATTGAAACATCCAGCTCAATATATAATACTTAATGACTGGCAGTGTATTTTTTGGGTCTATGTTTAAAGGCCTCTCTGTCGTCTCTATGTTTCCCATCACTCACACTAGATATCCATAACACACTGCAACATTTGAAGTCAAGTCAGAGGTAGAATTGTATTTTGTGTTTCTGGTTATGGCCATCTGTGATATCTGCTCTGAAAGTGTGGCATCAATGTTCAAATGTCAAAATAATTCCAAAACAATTTGCATAAACTAACTAGTAATGTTCATTTATTTACTTATCACCAACAACTTGTATCGATCTGAGGATTTAATGCAACTCATTTTAAATGTACAACACTTGAAATACATCAGTGGCTAATGCAGAAATTGGGCTCGCAAATTGTCAGCCCCAGCGCTTCAACATTGCAGGATTGTTTCAGAATCAGAATCAAATTTATTGCCATGGTCAGTGGGGAGCCCACTAACTAGGAAAGTGTTTTGGAATAACGTGCAGTCAAAAAGTAAATAAATGAAATAAAATAAAGTAAAATAAAAATAAATAAATAAATAAAATAAAATAAAATAACAACAAGGCTGTTCACGAATTCGACAGTCTGACGGCCGAGGGGAAGAAGTTGTTCCTGTGACGGGAGGTTCTGGTCTGGATGGACTTTGGTTGGTTTGGAGACTTGTACTCATGAATGCATGGTGGTAAAACACACATACATACATATGTTGCTGGATTTGAACCAGGGAGCGTCTTGCTGCGAGTCCACAACTCCGCGTACAATGTTTTGACCCAACTTATTAAAAAAAACAACACAAACAACTAGCCATCTAAACTGAAATACAGTTGGTGTTCTGCAAGGTACGATCCTTGGTCCTCATACTATCATTGCAAACGGTCATGGCGATAACACCACGCTAGCAGATGATATGAACCCTCCACCACTGGCAACTGGCTGATAATTTTAACACTCATTCTTCAGTTCGATGGACAACCGCAACATCTCCTGAATAAATCTGAGGGTGAAGCACGTCAGCACGAGACGTGTAAAATGACTGGTCTCCCCCGCGTATGAGACGAGGCGTCCTTGTTCAAATGTTTTTATTTTGGGGACAAAGCCCCATTCATTCATATTGAGATTTGTCTGCGTTAAATTGATCTGAATAGAAATGCGGTCTGGAGTGGCCGGGTCTCTATGGAACAGCACACTCCACCCCCTGGCCAAATATCTATATTGTCCACTTCTACAGACTGTGCTTTGTAATTATAATATAATTCATTATGTCTATGCTGCGTGTGTCACAAAGGGTGAGTCCTCCCTAAAATCCTCTTGCAATGTTCAAGCTGACCCAACACATTCTTGTTCCCATTTTGAAGGCTGTGGCTTAGAGGGACCCTCTCACACCCCCGTGAACAATAGATTTTCCTATTTTGCTTAATAAAGATATCACACTGAAATCTGACAGCTCTCGCCAGCCTCCGCCGCTGGGAAATCAGGGGCGTTATCCCTGCCATCTAAATATGTCTTTAGATCTAAAAAATATATATATGTGTGTGTGTGTGTGTGTGTGTGTGTATATACAGCTGATGTCAGTTTAGTTGCATTGAAAAACTTCAACGTTATTTGCTCTGCTCCTTTATCCTCCAGCTGAGGAGGGAAATATAATCCAAACAGTGGTTGAGGCATCAGCCAACTTTTTTTTAAACACCTCCATTGGGTGGAATTATCTTTTCCAAACACATTTCCTCTGAATGCATCCAAAAAAAATCCCAGTTTCATTTGGACTCCACATGCTGTTTCATTTAATCCCCCTGCTTATTAAAAAAATAAGATGCAGCATCTTGGACAATGGAAAGGCCAATCTGCGTGAGGCACAATGGCGAGGTTAAATTGTAGGTGCTGTGTGCGCTGTGTCTGTATTAGGCAGTATTCATATTTAAATACATGCATTCCTACCACTGTACGCAGAACAATAAGACAGTGCCTTTTGCTGAGTCTCTCTGTTTATTTAGGTTCGTAAATTCTGATGGCAAACATTTTTACGTCCGTCCTTTGGAACAACTGTATTTGTGTGAACGGATTTTTCTATCGTTCCGATTAACTTTACTGGTGTAAATTTTATAACCAAAGTGCCGTATGAATATTGGTAGAATGTCTAAAGCCAGCATCATCTACATTTTTGCAAAAGCTCCCCTGTTTCAGAACAATTCTGATGCGCAAAAATATTTGGTTTATGAGTGATGCTTGTTAGCGGTTAGTGGAAACATGGATTCTCCCATGTGATGTAGACCATGTAGTGAGGCCTCAGTGCGGCTTTTTAGAAGGCTTCAAGTGTGAGAGTTAGACAGTTTAGTGTGGTGAGATTGTTCATAATGAAATGTTTTCACTTTTTTTCCTACTAAACCTATAAAAACAGGATCAAAATAACTTGTTCTGGAACAATGTACTCTATTCATTTCCATTAAGACGGAAAACTTACCTTGGTTTGTAAGTGCAAAGTTAGCTTTGAATCTACACATTATGTTCATGGGGGTAAAACAAGTGAAACATTGGGAAGGAAAATCTCATTTGGTTTGAATGCAGAAAGGTTTATCAATAATCCTGCCTTTCCCATCAGATAGTCGTCCACCTTTGCCTATCTTGCCCATCCTCCCTGCTCACGCCTGTCCTCGGCCTGTTGTCATTTATCCATGGACCTCATTGGTTGCCCTATCCTCCTTCTTCCTGGTGTCTCCAGCTCCAACATTCGCCGTCTTTCTCCACATGTCCGAACCATCTGGCCTCCCGAACTGAAGCATACGTCGGCCAAACACTGGGTTTCCCACTGTGCATTCTACTGCATGTGACTGTAAATGTTAGGAGGTAAGCATGGGACAGTGAGCGTATGGTGGTGGTTTTAGTAGCAGGTCAAAGTCAGTTTTCACTTTCAGTGTTACGATAAATGTTGTTTTTTTGTCAGTATTTACTGTTGGAAATGTTGTCAAAGGGTGACCGTATTGGATCAGCACTGACAGTACAATCAAACTGAAATATATGGCAACAAACACAGTTGAGTGTAAAAACTATCATTAATGTTACGCTACATTCTGTAACGTAGAGTGAGCCGGTACGACCAGACCTGTTAAATAGCTGCCTTGATATTCATTTCTTACTTGGAAAGTTGAGCGAAAGCTTGATGGGCAAACTGATGAGCAGAATACTTTTGAATACATACAAAAAGAGTGGTGATTGAACATGAAAAATGAATGTAGAATTGAGACAATTTGACGGGCTTTATTTCAGTTTTAACAGCGCTAGCCTGCTACTATGCTAACCTCACGTTGTTTCAGTTGAACTCTTTAATTTACATCTATCTTTGTTAAAATAGTTAAAATAGTCATTAGCTATTATGTGACATTTGTAAGGGAATACATGAATCATTTGCATAATCATATTTGGACTTCCTAAACTGGAGCTAGCAACATGTAGCCTCATAAAAGATAGCATAAAAGATTGCATCTTCACGCTGTATTTGTACAATCTTGCGATACAATACATATCCCGATATAGGAGTGGCGATACAATACATTGTGATACATCGCGATACTGCAAGTTCAGCAATATATTGTAATAAGAGCCATCATTTTGAGGGGGGGAAATCAGATAATGCTGTACAATATCATGTGCCTGAAAACAAGTTTATTGTTATGATGTCAGTCGAGTTCTGTTAAATTCCACACTCCAACAGAGGAATGAATCAACAAAATAACTCCACGGTACATAGAGAAAATATAGCAGCGTACCCAAGCATTTAAGCATTAACTATTGTTGTAGTCAACATACAATTCCGAGACAATATCACACAATCAATTTCAGCAAAAATATCAATGTGATATTGCACAATCAAGTATCACAATGTTTGATCATGTCAATATTTGCTTAAACCACCAATTCAATGTACGATAATAAAATAGAAACAGAAAGTGTTGATTCAGCGCCACACTTGATAGCATATATAAGGTACATGGTATTTACAAGAAGCAAACTATCAGCAGTTTAGAGACACCCAGCAACACAGATAAGGATGGACGGAATGCTCCCAACTTAGAACTGAATCAGCCCGGAATCGAACTCACAACCTCCTGCTAGTCCACTTCTGAGAAATAAAAAGAAATCTGTCAAATCTGCTGAGATCAACAAGCTGCTATCCCACAGATGGTCAGTTATGCTAGCAACAAAATATCAGTTTTTGTAATATAATGCATGGCAGCAATTGTCTGACTGTCATGGCGGATGTAAACACTGAAAGTTTAGACAACAACTCAGAGGCAACAAGAAAAAAAATGTAAATACAAGAAAGAAAGTAAGTAATAATTTACAGTAATAAAAGAAATGTAACTAAATAATGATTTTATCAACATATTTCAGCCCAGTTGGACCTGTAATTTCTATTCCTGAGAACCTTTTAAACCTCCTCATGTCTGCCAACATTTTCAAAGCAGCATTTGCCTCTTTCAAACGGTGCAGTCCAGAGGAATCGTCTCTCATCTGACCACTTCCTCCTCTGAGGAGTCGAGGAAACAAATAATTTCCGCGGCTATATTCCGAGCGCGTCTACGAAGAGCAAGGCATCCTGGGAGTGGGCCGCTCAGTACAGCATCTTCTGCGAGCGCAAATGGGCCGGCGCACCTATCCAATTAACACCCCGCCTGCCAATCCCTGTCAGGTCACACGCCGACTCCCCTGGCCGCGCTCTACCTGTCTCCGCCGCCGCCAATCTAGAATTAACGCCACTTTTCACCTGCTCGGGCGGCGGCGGCGTAGATTAGAGCGGTGCTGCGCGGAGATATGCCGGGCTCTCCAAATGAGGGCGCCGGGGTTAAGATTTCAAATGCAGCGGGGCTATTGTTTTGCCACTTCTTTAATATTAATTAAACTCTGAGGTGAAAATGTTCTTTAACAAACTCGCTCTTAATTCCTACACAAGTGATAAGAGATTTTATTTAATGAACACCTCCATCTTTCACCTTCTCACTCCAGCCTGGACCCCAATAAGACCAATCATCTGCCCGGGCTAAGTAGGTCTTTTTTGCAGCATAAATTCAGACAAATATCTGGAATAGATGGAATACTTTTCAAGATTGAAATATTATCAGTTGGGCTTCCGCCTTAATCCTTAATGGGATCTGGAAGGTTTCTCGTACCAGGTCCCAAACAAAGACCTCCCCTTAGTAAGTGCATGGCAATGACATTTGCCTCTTATTGGAGAAGGTTTGGTCGATAAATCCCCCGTGAAATTATGTGTAAATTGAAAAACCCCATTTTTAAAATCTCCATAAATAATAGGAATGTTTACGGTTAGGGTTAGCCAACTATATATATAGCAATTTTTGTGTTTCGCTCAACAATAATTCAATCATGAAAAAAAAAAACCTCCACAAAAACCATTATGTATTGTAGTAAAACATCATAAGTTTCACTCATGTGTATCACTCATGGTGTTCGATGGATAAGTCAATTTCACCCAGCAATATTGTCACCTAATATGATGTAATTTAATGACCTAATAAATGTTATGCCATACAATTGCATTCAGGTTGTGTAAGAAAACATTTTTTACATAATAATGTTGCATTATACATTTATATTTTTGAATCGCTGCAGGGATCATTCTGTATACACGATGTATATACATGTGTGTGGATTCCTCACTCAATGCTTCTTTATTTAGTCTTTTTTTCACATTTTTCCAAATGTATGACATTGTTAAATTATTAAAATATATTTGACAGTTTATTACAAAAAGGTACACAACAATCTAGTTTATTTTTGGATTGTTCACCATTAGATTTTTACAAAATTCGAGACCAATTTTGTTAAAATTTCTGGTCACTTGGCCTCACTTTTTTGTCCCTTTTTCATGCTCAACAAGTGTCATACTAGATGTAGATTAATAAAATTCAAATATGTGTTGTCTAATTTGACCTTTTTTATAATGTTATATAATTTAATGAGGATGGAACTGATGGAAGTATTTCAAAGTTTGACCACTATTATTCATTCTTTCACTCCTGTGTGTTCACACAGTCAGGAGCCTGTCCCAGCTACTCAGGGCGAGAGGTGGGGCTCTATGCACAGTACTGAACAGTAGTTCCAAATGAAGTACTTGCAAGTGTCTACATATGTCCTGCGGCCATATAAAGGGACTGGGATGAAGAATATAATCCAGGGGTTCATGGTGGAACTCTTACATGCATTCAGTATTCCTAAGATGATTCGGCTAACAGGAATATTTAGGGCTTAGTTCTGCCAACGTTGTCGTCAGAACTGCTCTGTGCAGCAGGAATTTGATCCCGTTTGACGTCTGAAGGTGATCGGCGCTGATATCATTTCCTCAGGTTGATCGTAGGTACGTCTCTCCCGTCACGGGACGATTGAAACCATTTCAGACGGATCACTTTCCACAAGGATGGAACGTGAAAGGCTACACTCACTTTTAGGCGTCCCAGAGGAGCAGCGCTTGGAGAGGCCAGCCGGCACTTGAAGAGAACCTCCACACCGAGGTGAACATCTAACCGCGCTGATATTGCCCCACACCAGTGTTCCACAGTATTGTGCGGCAGCAATGCAAGAGTCAAACCCGTGCAAATTTGTCGGAAGAAGAGCACTGCATGCGATTTAGAAATCCTTTACAGCGTCTTGTGTCACGCGACAAAGTTGTGGTCTGTTAGCACTTCACGGGTGTCTACATGATTAAGATTAAAGCGGAGCACTTTGGTGAGAACGTCGAGTTGATTTGAGCGAAGCTTCCCACCGAACAGTGGCCGACACAGGCCACATGCTGCTCCTCCTGACACCGCGGCTGAATTAAGACATCAAGCACTGAAGCTCCCCTCACCCGGGAGGCTTCCCCCAGGCCCCAAGTGAAGATCTGTTTTTCAGATTATATATCGGATTAGATGATCTCACTCCTCATTAAAGTTTTCAGTGCAGTGGTGAAGTATGAGTCAAACCACCACCTTTGTCCCGCTTCATAATCACCCAAGATCATTTCATTTAATGAGGTTGTGGAGTCCAGCTCAGCTATTTTGGGGCGAGAGACTGGAGACACCTCGGACAGGTCCCTGGTTTATCACAGGCTACAATAAGACCTACAAACAACCTCATCATCTGACAGTTTTCTAGTGGAATTTCTGGTCTGTGGGAAGAAGTTGAGATGCAGACAACAGAGACTAGTGACGTGAGATTATGAGAAATACTCCAACTAATATCAATGTCAAGACCTTCAAACCCGAGTTGAGACTAAGACCAAGGAGGGGGGCAAGTCCAACACCGGGACCAAACTGAAAACAGAACAAACTACCACTTTGTTCCAATGTTTGCATTTCAATTATTGATTTATTTAGAAATAATTAAAAAAAAAAACTACAGTTTGATATTGTTTGGCAGTAAGAAATTGAAATGTTAGTCGATATGACTAGTAAGACTATATCGGGTTTTGTCACGGCCATGGTGTTGCTCCTCAGGCTTTCAAAGTCTTGGTCTTGGACTTCATGTCTATATGCACTGTTTCCTGGTCTCCACTTGGTTTCAGGCTTTTAATGTCTTGGTCTTGCCCTTCGTATTTGTCTTGGTCTTGACTCTGTCTTGGGCCTTCAGAGCCTTGGTCTTGGACTCGGTGTCTGTATGCACTGGCCTTGGTCTCGGCTCCATCTCAGACCCTCACAGTCTTGGTCTTGGGTTAGGTCGACAACAACACTATCTCCAACCGCTCATGCTACCCATGATGCACTGCAACAGTGAAATAAAGGTGAACGGATCCAATACATCTTAAACTGTATTTTTTGTTCTTTTGTTTTTTGAGGCTTAAACACTATTTTGGACTTGTTTATGCTTATTGCTATTTAAATTTTCTTGTATTTCTATTTCTGCTTTTATGTTTGTTTGAGTTGCCCATTTGGAATTGTAGCGCACTTCTTTCAGCAGTTCCCACTGGGGGTTTGTCACAGCAAGTGGGACCCCTCCTCCATGTCCCATTGCCATTCTCTTCTTCCTGAACCTGGTATCTCCAACATGTGAAAAGTACTGACACTTGCTGTGTAACTGAAGCTGTAGAAGCACATATATGGACAACAGAGAAACGTGAGCAAGTGTCTTTTGAAACCACACGAAACGAGTCAAATTCACTCTCGCGGTGAGGACTCTGCATGTAATTTAATCCTCGGTAAATTCCCTAAAACTGTCACTTGTTTTAATTAGCACTCAACCACTGTGGGGGATGAAATAACAAAAAGAAAATATTGCGTCAAAGTCAGTGAAGTGGTTTTATTTCCTTCGCTGCAACTACAAAGAAGTGAAAATGAATTATGTCCTACTTCACTCTGCTTTGATAGTGGACCGCTGCGTGGAAAGACAAAAAAGGATTTGCAGGAGAATAATACCGGAGCATGAAAAGTTATTAACCCGTTGCGGTCCGCACCCGACAGCATTAATAAAAGACGAGGTATATTTTTCTTTTGTCCAGGTTAAGAGAGTGTTTGGTTTCCTTTTTTACAGTTTGCGGTAGCTTATTTTTCTGGCAAAGGGTCCGCGAGGCCTACTGGGACCACTTAAAAGTTTATGCAGAGCACCGGCCAACTTGGACAAAAAAAGCCTTGAAGTATACACACACTGGCCCCTTTCTCCGAGCCTCTCAGCTCAGGCTAGGGGGAGTGTTGTTGGTTTACGAGAGGGAAAATAGCCTGAGCCTCCTGCAAAAGTGAAATGGGATTAGGGCCTTTGTTCGGGCCACAATGGTGAGGGGAATTAGCAATAGTTGTAGGCACTTAGAAGAGCTCTCACACAGAAGCTTATCCCAGATTTTGCACAATAATCATTTGAATATCAACAGTGTTTTGCAACTACAGCGCTAATGTATAAACCTCCCTCTTTTAGATATCGAAATCCCCAAAGAGTCCCCGAAGACAATTATTAGCAACAGCGACAGCATATAAGTAGTAGTGCGTACTACTTATTTTTCAACATTTGGAAGGAAAATACAGCAAAAAATGACATTTATTTCGTCTTAAATTTTCAATTTTTAAAACTGTATTTAAAGCTCTACAAAAGTCTCTTGTGAAAGAAGGTTAAATATAAACGGAAAAGCTTTAAATCTAATTCGCGTCTCCTTCTTTAAGCTTCAGTTCAGGAACTCCAGTCGGAATTTAGTTCCTTGTGCGCGAAATTATGACGTTTCACTCAGTGGACCGGAAAAGTGGGCGGAACATTCGGGACCATTTCGAATTGATTGAAGTTGTACTTGGAGATGCAGACGTATGGATGTGAGTATTTGGTGTTGCACAAGTCAGTGTTAAGTTAAGTTTGGACATCTCTCTCACAAAGTGAGATTTGTCTTTATCCTCAACAGGATGGTCAAGGAATCCAAAGGGAAAGGTGTATTTTTTTCATCCTTGAGCCCTTTAAATGTAATGTATAACTATTACAAGGGTCATTTATTTGTACTTTAAATTCAACATTAAGCATTTACTCATACATTTTTTTTATTTTTTTTTATTTACTTATTATGACTAATTTGTATTTTATTATCGGAAATAATGTGCCATATGAGAAGAGGTTTTTGTATCACCATCTTTAATGCCGTAAATATTGCAGTATTAATTGCTCAACCATTTGAGCAATGGTTAATATATCTAGCCATTTTTTGCATGAGTCATTCAGTTTATTAAATTGTGCTCAGTGATATGGAGTCCCCCAAGGTTCTAGTCTTGTAACTCTTAAACTCCATGAATTTAGCGGTATTCATGCTTATAAATACATTTTTTTCAGGGCAGGCTAGCATTGTTTTTCAGAGGTGAAATTGAATGGTCTGCTCAAAATTGTATTTTTAAATGATAAAAAAACCAAGGCGTAGTTGGTAGTTCGACACGTACATCTCATCTCAGGCTCTGTCTGTGAGCCTCCAAAATTAAGTATTTTGATCACAAAAGTTCCTGTTTCCACATATTAGAAACTCCTTTCCGTTGGACTGGTTAATGTAGCTACATTGACTTCTAAAAAGTTGTGAGCCAAGCTTCCCGAGATACTAGATTTTACATAAAACATAGGTATGATGGAAAAAAAAGCCTTTCATCTAATAAAACTAAAATGAAATTGAGGAAACTAGGTGTTCTCCAAGGGTCTGTTCTTGGATATTAGATATATATATGTGTTGCATACCAAAACCATGCTCATGTTCTAAAGAATCTGTCCAGTTTTTGTCGTACTATTGGCGGTATTTTCCCAATGGCATGGAGTTATTTCGGTGCTGTTGTCCGCCACGTCAGATTGATGTGGTGTTTCTCCCCAAAATGACACGGTGACTTGAAGAGCTCCGTCTTCACACCAGTCTCTCACGACTGGAACTCCAAAAGTGTGATGGCCTCAGCGTTTTTTTGGGCCACGCAGTGAAAACGTATTGTCCAAATCACAAAACATTGAGTGAGATCAGCAGACTTGTCAAGAGGCCCTGGCTTGAATATGAATGATGAGAGAAGAGCAGGGTGGTCTGAGCTGCGTTTTTGGTCTCAGGCAGGTGAAAATAAGCTTAACTGTCCTCGCCAGCTGCAGAGTGGCCAGCGCGGACTGAGAAAGAAGAGTTTGCTCTGGTCTTTTGTTGGCATGAAATAATATTTAGCTCTGCGTTTTACTCAAACCAGACACTTAAATATTAAAGCACAGTTTATTTTCCAGCCGCTTGTTTTCTGTCAGACTGAAATGAAGACGTATCTCCTCCCCTCTCGACCTCCTTGTCCATAAAACATGCATGTTCGCTGGAATCACTCGAGTGTCCGCGGAGTTTCTCGCATTCAACTGGATACAATGATGCACAAGATGAATAAAGTTATCTCCGCGGCTGAAAGAGTCGGCGCCGGTAGGAGGGAGCTGGGAGGTTCCCAGTGCGCCGGGCTGAAAAGAGCTAAGCTTTGAGGGCCGGAGCGGCGGGGTCAGTGCCCAGCTGCTGTCAGGGGTGAAAGGGACAGCGGCGGGCCGGACTGGCTCAAGAAGCCGAACAAAACCACTGGTGCCAAATAAAGACATCCCAATTGGACGTTGACAGGTCCTTTCCCCAAGTTGCCGAACACATTCTAGACACTCTGGTTTGTATCTCCACTGTCACTTGTTAGGTTAAAGAGCTGGCCTCTAAAGCTTTTGCTCTTGGGTGATTTCTACATTTCTACACAGGTAGGATTATTATTTCAATGTTCTTTCATGTATTTATCAGGAAAATATGCTATATTCATTCTATTAAAACCTCTTAAGTGATAAGAGTATCAGAAGTGCTTTCGGTTTATATAAAAAAGTGGTCAGAGATGGAGAGGGTGGGTCTGATGTTCTGCCATTTTTTTTTTTTTTTTAACAAAGGGGTGGGAGAAATTGAAGAAATTACACGCTTGAAAGTTGGGTGGGTTTAGTCAATGGGCTGGATCAGGAAGGTGATGTGTCAGTTCAACGTTTTATTTACTTTTGAGTCCATTTGTTTTGTTCAAACCAAATTATTTTCATTATTTTCCACGGCGCACTTTTAAATGGCCCCGGAGACAACAAAGTCCAATCCAAATATATCGACACCAAACTGAAACCGAGTTGATGGGTGATTTGTTTGTTATATTTTTCTGTGTGTGGAAATGATGTTTATCAGTAAAAATAATTTATAAACCGTATAAATTAGTAAAATAACTAATAAATGCTGTGTATTATATTTAATGTTTTTATAATTTTGAATATTTATTTTTTTATTACAATTTTCCGTCCACTTTTAAGAACAGAATATGGCATTAGGCGTCACCCAAGGTACAATATTTGGACCTCTTTTATTTTTTTATCTTTTCTTTCTTTAGTTTATTATATATTCTGGTAGATAGAATATGAAAATAAGATACTTTTCCGCCTTATTTGAATGTTCCCAGCTCCAGATCTAAATATGCAGTAACAATGATCGACTGTCAGAATGAAGCTAAAATGACTTTAATAGACATTTCTTTCTTTTTATTGCTTGTATTGGACAGGAAAAATGGCTTGTGCGGTTTCTTAGTGTGCAGAAAATGAGAGTTTGAATTTGCAGGCTAAGTAGGATAATAATCAGGCCACATTATAAGGAATTGGAGGTTCATTTTCCCTGTCAGCACTGGCGGAGCTTTGCCCAAAGAAGTGCCGACCTGTGCAGATGGGGTTCAAAGCCAATTTCCATGTAAAGGAAAAAAAAAAAAAAAAAAAAAAAAGACAGCGCTTCCACGCGCCTCAGAAATCCCTCAGACTGATCAGAGAAAGTGACAAGCCTGTCTGTTCACGCAGATCTGCTGCTGTAGGAAGATGGAAGTGTACAACTGTACAACAAACAATCTGTCCCGGTTTGAATCGACTAATAGTGTTGTTCTCATAAACCCGCAGGCAATGACATACACACGATAGATGCTTCTGTCAAGTGCGCTGTCAAAACGGGAAATACATCCCATTATATGTGTCATACAGTAATTACACAAACTGTAAAAAAAAGTGCTCCTTTTCTCTCCTTCTGTCTCTTTTTTACTCCTCCTTTCATCAGTTGTGTGTCAAGTGTCGTTACAAAGCTTTAATTCTCCCCTGAAAAATCACTTCAGCCATTCATCATCCGCTCGCATTTAAATTCTTTTTCCTTCAGGCTGCGTCTTTATTGGCACACGTGAATAAAGAGATCATTAGGATGGCGGGAACGTGTTTGATGATGACGATGAAAACAAAAAAAAAAAAAGTATCACTGTCAGCGTCGACGTCACTGCTCATCATGTTCGCTAAATTACCATTTATTTTTGGAACGCTTTTCAACGTCTGCACTTGACAACACTTTTTAAAAAAGATTATTTATTTCTATGGAACCTACAGCTTTCTTTTTTTCCTCCTCCAATTTCCACCCTGCCACAAAACTCCCGCCACGTAATTCTCCCTCAGGCTGCTTTCATCAGCCCCTTTTTTTTTTTTTTTCGCCAAAAGAAATATGAAGCAGATTTTATCGGGGTCTATAAATTCACAAAAGGCCCTCGAGTTGCCCCGTGGAACACACACCTCATCTCAGTGGTGTGCCACCGCTATTGCTGATCCCCAGCTTTTGATAACGCCACCTTTCCCCTTCTTTTTTTTAATGATTTGACAGGCGTCAGACATGAGCCCTATAGATGGTCCCCTTTTAATACACTTGTTTACAGCCAGATGAAACGGGGAAAACTTATCGCACATCTCTTTTAAGACGCGATATATGTTGGGAAAGAGCGGTGGGTTGAAAATATACGGCGTCAACAGACACAAACAAACTGAAAGCAGCCTCTTACAATACTGCACTAATAAGATGTGAGTGCGGTTCGGAGCGTATTAGCTATCTGACTCTTCTATACTGCATCTCTCGAGCTGCACAAAGAGCTTCTGGTGGACGAAACCAACAACCCCCCACAATGCCCGCTAATTGATCCAGCAACACACACACACACACACACACTGATGAGGAATTATTCTGCTACTTACATTCACTGTTTCCATTTGGATTCAGGCAACATAATCGCAAACATGTTGACAGTTCTGGCAGAAATCATTTGGATCAAAATCACAAGAACGCAACTACAGATCAAGATGCTCGAGTAAATAAATATTAGACTTGATTCAAAACAACTACTCCCTTCAATACCATTAGCTTCAACTTGCATGTGAGATATGTTCCTTTGAACCAATGCTTTTGGTGACAGTTGTTTCAAGATATAAACAGACTTCTGCTACTTTTTTTAAAGGAGTGTGTTTAGAGAAAGCGAAAACAAGTGGTTACCGTTTTTTCCTTTGTTTGCCACATTGTCATTTTGGCCAGAATTGCTTTGGATCAAATGTTTTAAATGCTTTCAGAGCATGTTTACCTGTTACGTGTAAGTGTCAGGAAATGACCGTAGAAACTGAATGAACTTTTTTGGTTAGCTTCAGTGAATGTATGAAAAAAAAAACAACAACAAAAAAACAAAAACAAACAAGGCTTCAAAATACATTTGTATTTCTGTTGAAAACATTTTGTCATTAGTTTTGTATGAAGGCTGAAATATCAACGATATATTCACTGTTTTTAGTGTCTTTTTTTCGCCAAATTTTCAGTTCAGGCAGAAAAAAAAAATAAAAAATTTGTGGATGAAACTTAGTTATTGTATTGGTCATCATTAGTTACGTATACTTAGCCTTCCAAAAGACTAAGGCTACTTAACTAAGTATACTAAACAATTAAATTGAAAAATTGCTAATATTTTCGTGAGCTCTCAAGTTTAATTTCAGTATGTAGCCTTCCACATGTATTGTGTTTTTCCTGTTTTGTTTCTGGCAGAAAAGTTTGGGATAAAAACTGTGTATATGTTTTATAGTTATAATTTATTTATTGATAATTTTAACAAATGACGATGCAAGAGATTTACATTTAAACACTGTATTTATTCATGTCTGTATTTCTTTATTTCCTAGTGCTGTTGTATAGATAAACAGACTCTGATACTTTGATATTGTGGCTGTTTTCTTCAAGAATTAATTTGGATCTAAACTCAGTGCTCAGTTACACATAAACATAAGAGATTCAATAATAGTGTTAAAATAGAAATCATTTGATAAAAGAATCAAAAACTGAATTGAGAAGTAAATAAAAAACAAAGAAAAAAAAACAATGGAAAGTTGATAAAATGAAAGAGTATATTGTTGTATGTCTCTCAAGTGCCAGATAAACTAAATAAATGAATGCATGGTGCTTTCATATCGTCATATGTGGATCTTATTCTCTCTCATTCATACCAAAAACACGCTCTCTGATATGCCAGAACTGAGCCCTAAATTGATGTTGTCGAGCATGTTGGGCCTTTGTCGGAAGCTAGTCTGCTAATATAATGTCGGTTTATGTCACTTAAAAAAAAGAAGAAAAAAAAAGTCACAAATGAGCGTAGAAGCCAACGAGGGCTGACACCACGCTCGCTGTCACAAATGTGGTGTGTTTGAATTCAGTGGCGGCCAGTTGTTCGCCTCCCTCTCATCGCCCGTGACTCTCTCATGTGCATTCTGGCACGTTTGCAGTTTTCTGGCATTCAGCGGGGATCTTTGAAACGTCGTGGCTGTGGTGTCATTTCTAAAGAGGCAGGGAGAAAAAAAAGAGGGAGAAACTTTCATCACCCACGGTCGGCTAATCAATTGAAACTCAGCTGCCGCCGCCCCACCAGCCTTTCATCACGTCGGCCCCTTTCACACACTCTCCCTCTCTCTCTCTCTCTATATATATATATATATGTATATACATACATAGGTATGAACGCGCCTACGTTTCCTCTGGACAAGTTTGTTTACGCTGGCTCTGCCATATGCTTCACTTGGTCAGTCTTAATTATTGCACTGGCCGTCACCTTGCTGTCAAAACATTCCTGCTGCCGCTGTGTTACATCATCATTTCATATTTGCTATCTTTCACCTCCACCGGGGCAAAATATGATCTCCAATAATCATCGTCATCATGGCCATTCTCTTGGCGGCCCGTCGCCGCCAAATAAGCCATTTACTCGTAAAGCAGCTTCATTTATTCCACCTATTCATTTTTTCCTTGCGATCATATATCTAAATACAAATCTTCATTTTATAACTGACAGCTTATTACCTCTGAGCACATGCTGATAAATTTAATTCCGACCAGTTAGCTTCCATTTTCGGATCCCATTATCCGCTAATGTGGCGGCGGCGTGCCGGAGGAGCTCCAGGAGTAAGAGAAATAAAATGCATGTCATTATTTATGGCATCTCATGTTCACACTTGTGCAACTTTGGCATTGTTGTTATGCCAAGGCATTTTGGAGAAAGGACTTCTCTTGCTGCCATATATATATATATATATATATATATATATATATATATTTCCTTTTATGGTCATTTCATTTGTTGTTTTGTTGAATGGATTTATTGATGTATATTGGGATTTTTTTTTTATGTACTTTTTAAAAAGTAGTGAAAAGTCTCACCTGCCTTTCAAAAAAATAACAAAAAATAGTGAATTTTCAGATGCACGCATGCAGTATATATGTATATATCTATGTATAAATAAATGTGCTCAATGATGTTCAATATACTTTTAATGTTTTCAAATGTCTTGAAATCACATTAAAATTAATCATATTGATCATTTTACATCAATAAGGGCTTTTTTTTCACCATTATGTTTAGTGTTAAATGTAAATATTGTGTATTATATATTAATGTTGACTTCCTTTTTTATTATATTTTTGTCATATTTCAGTAGCTCACAAGAGTGAGTTTCCAGATTTAGTTTCATGTAATGGCATCACTGATCCTCCATATGTTAAAATTCATGGAAAATTCATATAAATATATAAGTGAAATAACTTTTTCGTTCCTTAGTTTAGACAGTTCATAGTCATTTTCATAATATCACCATATTTTAAGATAAATATCCAATACACACAAAATTGAAATGCCATAAAAAATATTTAAAATAGTGTCACAAAGAGAAATTCAAAAAATTAGTTTTGATTGATTTATTTTTTTTCAGTATCAGTATTAAGAAATATCTTTGGTCGAAGTAAGTAAACAACAATTATTAGCTTTGATGCTGCGCTGAATAGCACTCTATTAACAATGTGGCTAACAAGCCCATTATGGATGAAAGTGTTCTCAACAGGTACGAGAGGCGTCGGCTGTTTTTCGGACTCTTAGTTGTCGGCGTTTGAATGCAGCTTGAATACAGCAGCTCCTTCTCAATGGCTTCAAAGGCCAAAGCTGCAGAAGCCCCGAGAGTCGAGTTAAACAAAGATTTGCTCTGGGCTGAAGAGACGGATAAATATCATAAACCGACCGCAGCGTTTCTCCTTCATGATCACATCAATTCATCACATTCTGATTAAATTATACATGATTGTATTTTGTTGTGAAGCAAAATAAGCTCAGTTTGATTACTGTGAAAATTAGTTATTTGCTTCAGCTTTTTTTTTTTTCCTAAAACACTTCCAGCTGAACCAAATCCTTGTGTGTGTGTGTGTGTGTGTGTGTGTGTGTGTGTGTGTGTGTGTGTGTGTGTGTGTGTGTGTGTGTGTGTGTGTGTGTGTGTGTGTGTGTGTGTGTGTGTGTGTGTGTGTGCTTCAGCATGTTTGTGTGGTTTATTCCACTCACTCACTCCTCTATTCCAAACCTTCCTGTCAACAAGAAAAACATAAAAAACAAACAAACTATATTTTGTCAGTAACATTCGGTTTAATATTTAAAAATTAATGTTTACTGGGAACGATAAAAACATGTTTTGGCAAAACAAAATATTATATTTTCATAATATTGAGTTCTGATCTGCAAACACCAGCAGTCACAGATCACTTTGTTTTGAGTTTAATTTTTTTCATTTTACTTTCATAGGGTCTGTAATATTATTTAAAAATCTATTATTATTATTTTTTAACAGGAATAAACTCATGCTAACATGCTACATCATTTTGGCTATTCAGCAGCAACTTAAGTCTTTCTGCTTATTTAGTAACACTACATTCAGTACAACATATGTGTAACAACATATTTTTAAATAATCCAATCTTACTCATGAGTAAGTCGTAAAACTTTTAAAAACACAGTTTGAAATGTTTCGAAATGTTAATTTTGTGTCGTTCACCTCGCCACTTTACACTGGTGCAACTGTACTTGCATATAAACTCCTATTTCATAAACTTTGAGCTATATATTCTGCTGATGCACATAACCAGTGGACAAAACCACACAACCATTACGCAGGTTGTAGTTTAAAATTTAAAAAAAGCAAATTATTTTCCAACATCTTTTTTATAATCTTCCAAATTCATATTCAAGCGCTCAAACGTTTCTCCCTCCAGTAATGTTCAACTGTGACAGACAGATAGTTCCTCCGCGACCTTTCTTTGAGGCTGCTGGAATCCACGACTTTATTCCTGACATCATTTTCAGGGGAAAACATGAGCGTCCATTATGACAATGAGGTAAATAAAAATGGATTTATCGTTTGGCAAAACCTGCTCGTCTGCAGAAGTTTTCTCCCGAATGTTATCAGTGGTTTTGGCTGGAGAATGGCTGGAGGTGTTTTCGAGTGTAAATCCGTCTAAAGCCGCCAGCGCTGACATACACAGCATATGCTAAATACAGATAAGAGTATTCTTAATAGATGTGCAAAAAGTCTCGGCACACACACTCATGCCCGCACAGCTCAATGGACGGGCTTTGAATGTAGTTGATAAGTTGGCTTAGAGCTTGAATGCTGCATCCCAGCGCAACAATGTGCGACTGGGTGAGTCCATCACAAACTAGCCTTCCAGTAAAGACCACTTCCAGGGGGGGAGGGATTAGAGAAAAGCCTTCCAGATCAGCTTCATGTCTTATTTTCCGATTATGAATGCTGCCATGCTACTGAGGGAAGGCAGCTGAGGATCATGTGGGAGGAAATATCTGTCAGCCATGTATTTACTCACAATGTCAAACTAAAAAAGTAGCGCCAGCAACTTTTCCTCAGAGTGCATCGATATTAAATTGAACCGCCCCCCGCGTATTGCATTTATAGTTTGGACCCTTCACGTATATGACGGTGAACTCTCATTAGTTTGAACTCATATTTCCTCCCGGAATCAGGTCGTAAATGCATGGACAGCCGGGGTCATCTGATCAGTTCGTGGAAGAGACGGCTTGTGACTCTTAAGCCTCTTTCACACATTCAGGCCACTTAAGGAGTTAAAGCTCCCAGTTCAGGAGCCGCCATATGAAGCTAGTCAGTTGCTCAGACAAGAGTTTTGCCCACTCGCTTGTTTTTGATACATATTTGCACTAGAAATGCAGTTTTTAACGGTACTAAAGTCCTTACGCCATGACACATGAAGGGTTTTTTTCTATTTGAATGACATACTTCAGTATGTTTTTCTTGTACGTGGGTCACGGCCACAAGTCTCACTGCAGTACAAACATATAATTTACAAAGTTGTCACAAAATAACATTCAAAAACTGGCGTAAAGTGGTATCGGCTTCGTGATATCGGTGGCCGTCCAGTAGCGGAATCGGTCCGACGCTGGGTACCGATATTGGCCAGATTATAATGTACTTTCAAATGATTCCTTGTCTGATTTGTATTTGATAACAATAACGCTGTTGATGGTCAGTCATTAAAGAACTGTATCTGCTCGACACAAAAGTACATCAGAAAGTTGAACTGGACTTTGAAGACTTTCACCCTTTGGTACTCCTAATTCCCATCCATTATATGGTACAAGGTTAATAGTTCGAATCCCAGTCTGATAAATTGTGAAGCAAAACCTTCAACTCTGGTTATTGACCTCAAGTCAAATGGTCAACGCCTTGCATTGTTCAATCTTGTATCAAGTATTTTGTATATTAGTATGTTATATATTATGTTAGTATAGTGTGTTTTATACTTTTCAGCTTTTGAAAACACTCGTTCTACAAGCATCTTGCTCCCCTCCTTGTCGACAGTCTTCCTCTAGTGCTCCCCTTCCGTGACACTCAGTTCTGTTCGCTCTCTCCTTTGCTAAAGTCAACACAAACAAATCAAAAACACACAGAAAGTAAGAATGTTTGTCAGGCTGAGGTCCAGCGCTTGTCATTTTTCTCATGCGCCAGTCGATATTGACTTTCGTGGAGAAGAGAAAATGTTTTATCCCAGCGTATGGAAATTTCCCGGGTCCTCACTATATGTCAGCGCGGCCGTCTCTTTACTCCTTAATAAGGCGCCTTCTCCAGCCTCTACTGTAATATATTTCACCAATAAAGCAATCCCACTGCCCGCCTGGCCTTTTGACCGGCGCTGAGAAGGAGGAAAGCAGCGGGCCGCCTCTGCTAACTAGGCTTACTCTCTAATATGAGGTACCTGTCGCCCGGCTTTGCAGAGGGGGGCTTAGCAGTTGATATTTTCATTTGGCGCTGCCAAGATGCGACACCCCCGCTTTAATCTGCTGTTTGACGTTAAGCGCTCTGCTCCTGAAAAGTCTGGGTGAACTCCAACCTCAGGGTGGTGCCGTCATACAAAAATGATGCGGTGGGGGAGCGAGGCGAGCGGCTCTATCCTTGACCTCTCCCATTGGCCTGCCAAAGTCTTTCCCCGGCCCTTCTTAATCAGGTGGGACCCCCGGCCTTTCACCGCCAAAGATAGTTTGTTCTCAGCTGCGTCTTTCATACACACTGGCACAGATGTCGGGTTAAAGACGTGGTGGGAGGAAGAAAAAGATGATTAACGGAGGGGGGGGGGCGGGCGGAGGGGAGTGGAGGGGGGGGGATCATCCGAATTCCATGACAAGTGGATTTCAAATTAAAAACAGTCGCAATATGGAGGGATTCATTTCCTAGACTCCGTGAAGAAGTGCAACATTTGGAAGGGTTTCAAGTGACCCACCTGATTGTAGGCGCGTCATTTTCTCTCCCACCTGAAATGATCTGTGCGCACACTTTAGCATTTAGCTTAGCATCACTGGGCTGTCTCAATAGTTTAGATGGCAGAGTAAACCATTCATCTGTCCATGTGTTTATTTCAGTTTTCTCCCAGTTGAGTTCTGAGCTGACTGTCTAGTGTCCGAACTCTGTCAACAAAATTGACTTTTTATGTAAATAATCCATTCATTCTCAAAACTTCATGAAGCTTCAGTTTGGCAGCGCAGTCCATCCGTTTATCTGGACTATGAGTTTAAGTTATAATAAGATATTTCACTTGACCGTTTAAATCTGAACCTTTATGTGTGTGTGTGTTGAGCCCACGCTTGTTTATTGGTTGTTAAAAAATGAAAAAACACTTTCATGCTTTTTCATATAATTTATCTCTGAAATTATGAATTCAAAATCTGCAAATTTTCTGTATTTGTTTTATGCTAATTTTATGCTGTTATGCTTGTTTTTTGTGATTTTTCTAAAATCAATAAAGTCTTCAATTTGAATAATACTTTTTTTTTTTTACATTTTTTGAAAAAAAAGAAAAGTTTCAGTTTTAAATATCTAAATAAGAAATTGCATAACTTAACATTACAGTATAAAAACAGTTTTATCTCATAAATGTCATATCTCATAACTTGATTTTGATATTTTTATATTGATTTTAAATTCTAAATATGATTTACATCTTTTTTTTCTCTCATTAGCGACTCAAATGTTGAATTTATGTTTTTATTTGGCTTCTTGAGTCATGGTGTTTTATTTTTCACATTACTGATAAAAGATGTACAGCAACAATATAAAACATTTTGAGCAAAAGCTGAAAGAAAATATATGAAAAATGTAAAATATTTTTTTTTTCCGTTTATTAGATTTGAGGTCATTATTTAAAAACTTTTTTTTTTCAAGTGAACAGGGTTATTGACTTTTTTTCTCTATCCTGTCACTAAATTGCACTTAGTTACAGAAAAAAAAAAATCTTCACTCTTCATAAAGAAAACCATCATTTCTATTAAATATTTATCATTCCAGTAAATATTCAGGTGTTTGCTTGAGTTAGCACGAGCTCAGCTTGTCGATCGTCAAGCTTGGAGTGAATATGTGACGTTTGTGAGCCGATTTATCTTCTTATTTGTCAAGCCACGTCGACTCCTTCAGCGTCGTGAAACAGCTGACACGCTTGATCACAACGCAACTGGAGGCAGCAGTAAATAAGCGTCCCGCTAATAACATGTAATGACGAGTTTCCTCCTCCAGCTGCAGGAACGGCCGCCGCCTTTTGTTGTGATGTGGAGGACAAACAACCAGCCACTTCTGGCCGATCGCTCAAATGAGTTTGCCTGACTGATTGATGTGTTGAATCAATTGCTCCCCATAGCATCCATGTCAGTCTATTACCGCAGCAGTCGGTAATGATAGGCTGCTGGGCTGCAGATTGTGAAGCGCCTCTGAAGAGCAACAAAGACGAGCTTCCTCTGTGACCGACCTGGACTGCCGGCACCGTGGAGAGCTTCCTTTCTTCTCCTGTTATAGACACGGAGCATCTTTGATTCCCTCCGCATCATTTTCGCAATTATTTCTGCGAGTTTGAGTGACGTATTTATGTCGACGCGAATGTTAGCATGTTGTTGCATGTGCTCCACCTGAAAGGGCCGACGAATATCCATAACTTGTGTTGTCAGTGTTCCGAATTACATTAACTTGATCCTGAAGTTTAAGGAAGTTTAAATGAAGGTATTTTTGTCAACTCTAGTGAAACTGTCTTGACATGTAGTAGCTTTTCGCTTGAGGACTGCTAGCAAGGATTAGCTCCAACACACCGCAAAGCTAGCAAGTGGAGAATTGAATGGGTGATGAAGTAGTGACCATTTTTGAAGGAGAAATAAAAGTCATGTCAATTTTCGAGTCTGGATTTCACACTGTATCCTTAAAAAGTTTGGGTTTTGATATACCGATTCCAGACCCTGGGAAGTTTGGGATTCTGTATGAAACTCTTCATATAGTCGAATATTCTATAATGGTCAACAACTCATACCGTCTAAGAATGAAGGGAAAGTGTCTGAAAAACATCATGCAACAACATGTAATACAAGAACGGTAGCCAGTCAACGATTGTGTAGCCAAGGCTACGTGTTTGACAGGGAGGCTGTCATTCGTCTGACGTAATGAAGGTAAAGACAGCGGACGATGCCAGCTGTAGCATGTTATGGTATGAAGCTACATAAAGTCAAGGTCTTAAGGCAAAAATATCAGTTTTTAAAAAGTATAGAAAAACTATACAATAGTGTCTTTATAACCATCTGAGTGAGACGTGACTTAGCCAGAGTGGATACAGTCATCGCATTTAGACAATCTTGGACCAACTTTGTACTAACGTCGAGAGAAAGTACTGCTAACATTGATCAATGGATCAGTGTACATCTGACTTAAAACCGGTATCGGTTCGGACCAGCCAGTCGTAAGTCAGATTGGACGTAAATCAAATGCCATTCAAAATAGCTAATGCGAGGGTTATAGGTGCTACTGTAGTGGTAGATGGCTGTGTGAGATACTGTGCTGCCGTAACTGTTGTACGTGATGTCGGGCTGCTGCGTTTGGCGGTACCAGACATTGAATAAAAAAAAAACTAAGCATCTGCTGGCTGTGGTTGTAAGTACGGGTGGACGTAAGTTGAGCAGGTCGTAAGTCGGATGTTACTTGTATATTGTTTGTAACGTTTAAATATTAACGGTAATTCAACATTGACTCAAGGTATGTTTTTCTGATGTCGAAATTGTGGTTTCCGCTGGCACTCTGGTTTCCTCCCACCATCCACAAACAAACAAAGGCTCATTGGTTGCTGCAGCTTGTTTGTAGGTGTTTGTGGGTGTGGTGGACTGGTGACCTGGCTCCCCGCCTCAGACACTTGGAAGAATAGCGGAACAATAACTGATCGTAGGGACAAGCAGAGCCCTGAAAGTCGACAAATACAAAGGGTTTCTTTCCTCAGTTAGTGACCCCTCAGGAAGCCCACAATTCTGACAGTATTCACCAGCGATGGTCCTCATCTCCAAAACTGACAGCTTCGACTCAGAGGTAGAGTGGACCAGTGAGGCTCCTCCCAGCCCGGGTCCAGGGCCTTCCAAGTCCTCACAGCGACAGGTGTTTGGGCCCCTCTGTCTAACTGTCCTTTTCTGTCTTGTGGAAGCACCACAGCTCTCTTCCTGCCAACTGACTTCCATCCAAACCACCAAGTGCCAGCAGCAACTCACTTAGTTTGAGGCCCGGCGAAACACGATCCTGATGATACCTGATCAAAGACCCGTTCCATTTGAGCCGAATCTTGTCCCCAGAAACGTTTAATTGAAAATGCTTTTTCATAATTGTTCGGCACAACAATCGGCGTCCTCCTCAGCTCGACCTCAATCAGGGGCGTTTATGGCGCGTGATTACCTGCGGGGACATATTTCCATTATCAGGAAATATGCTGCACATGAAGCCCTGTTTCCTCTCCCTCTGCTGCAATTGAATACGATTCAGAGTTGGAGGGAGATGACACGAGAACTTGAGAGGAGACAAAAGGCGGCGGCTAATGAGACTTGCTTAGCGATTCAAATTTATGGAAATGTTATTAATTACAGACACCTATCTTTCATCCGACCCATTTGGTGGGGAAGTCATTAAAGCCCACAATGATGGGAGGCAAACTGGATCAAAGCCAGCGGAGCAGTCGGAGTGAAGTCCCGTGCTCTGAACCCAGGTCTGGCTCCCGGGCACCGGGCCTTATTAAAGCCACACCAGTGTTGATCTTCAATTAACCCGCGTTGTTCCGACTCTGATGCGGACTCACTGTTTTCGTGGCAGATGAAGGTTGTGTGTGATGTTGGTCCGGAGGTGACAACGCCGGCACTCGATCGCAACTTAGCCACACACGGTCAATTTAGGTGCACCTGTTGACTTGAAGAGTGTAACATCGGGACCTCTTGTGTGTCTGTTACAGGAAAAGTCGTAACAGATGGGTTGCTTTTTAACCCTGTATTATAACACGGAGAAGAGATTGGTGGAGCAGAACGTTCAAAGCATCTGTCTCTCATATGTGATTTTCACTGTGAAACAATTCAAAACAGGAAGTCAGAGAACATTTGACCATCATGGATTTAGACATTCATTACGTTTCCGTTTGTAAAGGAAAACTGAAAATAGGATTCATGTGTATTTTTATGTGGAAATGGTCAACAGAAGAAACCAAATGTATCGCCTCATCTAGCCAATAGGAAGTTTGCTTTAAAGTGATTTAAAAATAAATGTTTTTTTTTTTTTTTTTTTTTTTGAATACTTCTTTGAGCTTAGGTCTCTCTCGGAGAAATTGTTCCCCACATTTCTGGTGGGGTACCTGGGCATGTCCATCTGGGAGGAAGCATTTCCAGGTTGGCAGGACAATCGACTGTATTTAGTCCAGAACACAGTGTTCATTTCTACAGTAACAGCGCCATCGCTGCCTGAATCTGACAAACTTTAAAGAGTGGGAACTGTGGCTTCGTCGGTGTGTAACTGGTCCACTAGAAGGTTTTCCTGCCGTTAGCTAGGGTGTTCATCTGAATGTGCTTGCAATGTATTCATCACTCCAACAATGGTGGACCTTTGGACATGTACAGAGGAGAGAGAGCCGTTACATTGGTGGGAAGATGTTGAGGTTGGAACTGCCAGGCAGAAGGTGGAGAGGAAGGCCAAAGAGGAGATGGATGGAGGTGGTGAAGGAGGACATGAGGTTTGTAGGTTTGAGAGAAGAGGAAGCAGAGGACATGGAGGAGGATGATCCACTGTGGCCACCCCTGAAAGAAGAAGAACAATGGCAGACTTACCAATAGTAGAGGGTGTCCTTCATATTCTAGATTGTCCATTGTTTCTCACCTGCACAAAAAAGGGAACTGAGCAACGACACATTGTGCATACTGTATATACCGACTCCCCGTTGCTGACACTTGGCTGGTGTGAGTTCCTACACCTAAGTGGCCTCCATGAAAATGCACTGCCACTCACCAACCAGACATAGTTACGACAACAACGTGACCCATTTCCTGCCGAGGCAATGAACGTCATCAAGTAGACGTAGTTTCAAAATTGTTTTTCCCCGGCGTGTAAACATGGCCGACGTCTCTTGGTTGCCCTGAGAACAGAGCTAGACGACATGTTTGAACTGAGCGAATTCTTTGCCTGTAATTCATTGATGACAGGTCAAACTCAAGGCTCTGGACCTGTTAGAACCTGGCATGCTATTATAAATGTGGTCAGCAAAAGCTTGTAACTTTGTCCCGTATTAAATCTCAATACTAATTCAGACCGTGCATTGACCAAAACCTGCCGTCAAGCTGCCCACATTGGAAGCTGATGGCTACAAGTTTCACCGTTTCTGACTTTAATAGGCTCCTTTGTGGAACGTCGTAAACGTCAAGATGAGAAAACCCTGAACCAGAAGGAAATGGGACGGAAGTTGGGACTGTCTAAAATAAAATCATAAATGTGACTAAATGCTTTAATGTTGGCTGGATTTATATGAAGTTAGATTTAGTCTGATTTGGCTACCACTGTGGTGAGTTGGTTTATGGGAATGTCACAGATGTACAACTGGAAATGATGTCAAGAACCCAGTGTTTATATCCAACTGAAATACTGTAATTTCCAGACCATAGAGCGCACTGGAATATTAACTGCACCCACTAAATGTAAGAAGGAAAACAGATCTTGTTCATACATAAGCCGCACCGGTCTAAAAACCGTGGGTGCAGTGGTGCTGTCTGCACCGTAGAAAGGTCAGTGGTGCACCGGCTGAAAAACACTTTTCAAAACTAGTTTTGAAAACAGGGTCCAGCACTGAGAGTGAGGAAATAGCGGAAACAAGCTGCGTAATATGGAGTGTCTTGATTTACCCACGCTGCTCTCACAATACACAAGGTGCAGCTCTCCAGCCGGGATCTAGTCAGCGGCCAAAACCTGACTCGCTTGTGTTGACGTCTGACTTTTGAGCCAAATGCACTTTGTCTCGAGACTGGGTCTCACATTTTTTATTCACATTAAGGCCCTCAAAATGCGCTGTTTTCACCCGTGTGCCCAAAGTTCCGACACCTCTGCCAGTCTCAGCTGCTGCGTCTCGATTCCAGACCTCCTGGAGATCGACTCTGTTGACGGAGCTGTGGACACACGGTTGAATACAGCGTCTTTTTGTGCTTTAAGGGTAAATAAATAGCCTCTGATTTCATCTGATTTCAGCCTGTAAAACTCCATATATTAGCCGCACTGTTGTATAAACCGAAGGGTTCAGACTGTGAGAAAAAAGTAGCGGCTTGTGTTGGTTATATTAAAGTGTAAAGTTATTTCCAGTAACTGTTCTATCATCAAGCAAGAGAAAGGTGAAAAAGATTGTCTTGTTTTTACATGGTTTGCCAGGTTCTAACCATCATGTCTACTGTTGAGTGTGGGGTACAATATCTCTCAGTGGGATTTTGTTCTAAATATCAGTCGTATTAATGTTTCATACAGGTGGCTGCACCTAGTGGAGGAAAACAAACCAAACAGAAGTTGACAACACTCTAACACTCGAATGCTAATCCCAAACATCGGCTGTATACTGCGATGATGACATCACCGGAACGTTCCGTGAGGTTCTCCCAACGTTCTGAGTTACACCGATCCATACATTACAGTAGTTTACGAAAGGAGATGACAAAACCTCAGACAGTGGTGGCCACAGACTTTTACGACGCGAGCTCGTATTTCAAACATAAGATGAGGTGGACTACCACCTGGCTGCCCCGGCGGCAGGTCGATATGACTTTGACTGCATTTTAATTTTCCTCAGCTCTATCATTGATCACCGCCTTAATCCATAACCGAGCTCATCGTCTCCCACCGGGAAAACCTGTGAAGGACTGGACTGGTGATTAGAGATTATTATTTAAGAGCCCAGCGCCAGATTATTACCTGAGCTCATCCTGCATTGATTCATTTACAATAGCCCACCTGGGTTTGTTTCCCCGCCGCCATTGATTGATTTCCCAGACAGCCGCGGCGCTTCACACCTCGGCTGCTTTATCTGTTTGTCTTCTCCAACGGAGCGACCTCCACCGCCAGTGAAATTTAGCCCTGACCTTTGACCTTTGGGTTCAGCCGTTGTCTCCAGCCCAGTGACCACAAACAACTCGTGGCTTGCTGTAAATGTCAGCGCAGCGGCGTCTCCAGCTCCGTCCCCTGTGAACCACAGCGCTGCACTCAACCTGAGGTAATGAGGCGCTTTCATGAGCGCGCCGTCGTCGCTTACTTCTTTTACATACATATATATATGTATGTAAGTGTGTGTATATACATTTTTATTTTTTATTAAAAGTAGATAATATGCGAGTCGGCTAGTTCTTATTTAATATTTTAGATAAAATCTCTTGTTTTTAGACTCAAACTATTAAACATAATTTTGCTAAATATTCTGCTTTAGACGCCGAGGGTCAGTTAAGTTAATCTTGTTTTATGGTCAGATATATTCTTCTGCCTCCGGTGGAAGCCCTGAGGTTGTGCTTTTATTGAGCTCGATAATTATTTATATACTTTAAAGCTAGCGGAGTGAATGATGTCATTGTTGAGAGGTGGGAACAGAGTAGCTGCTGTTCATGAAATGATATACAGCCTTTTACTTCACTCAGATATGAAGGAAGAATAAGTTACGTTGCCATGGTCACCTTCCCACGAGTGGAGAAAACATATGTTTTATTAACATAAATAACTACTATGGAGTGGGACAAGTAAGGTTTTAGATCACATGTCAAACACAAGGCTGGGGGGCCGAATCAGGCCGTGCGTTTTGTCAGAGAAGGTCTGTGAGAGACTGCCACCTACATATTTGGCTTCAAAACATGCATTAGAAAAGGATCAAAATCTCCCCCTGGCACGTGGAAGTCGCTGGTTTAGCTTTCAAGCTTAACAGTCTGTTTTATGAAGATCGTAAATGTCAGCCATCAATCCTGAAGAGGAAGCAGCTTGCTTTGTCTCTGAGTCAGTGTTGCAGGTAAAGACTTGGATGAACAAGAATAACATAAAGTTTCATAGTTTTTTTCTTCAGACTAGTGGCTTCACTCTGGCTTGGAGTGGGTTTCAGTTGTGGCTGTAACTGAGTTTGATGCCCCTGCCTCAGCTGGAGACACACATGCGTCCCAAAAACGCTGCCACCTCATAACTCATGTCCTGAAGACATCGTAGTAATGCATCCCATTTTGAAGCACTTTAACTCCCCCCCTCCCCGCCCATAAACTCTCCCCTCTCCTGGTCTACGGGCCTCCAGAGGTGGGTGTCTCTGTGTGTCAGGACTATTGTTGCCTCCCGCCGGATAATGCCCTTATTAATTGTAGCTCTTTGTAAGGTGTCAGCCGCAGCCTCCGATTGAGATGGATGGATCTCTGGCGTCTCCCCGCTCGGCCTCCGCCAGCGCGGCCGTAAACTCTCCGATGCTGAGTTCCAGACACGTGACGCCTGTTCATTATCCCAATATCTGAGCAGCGATGAGCATTTTTATTGATTATTTTCCGCGTGTTGCAGAAAGAGCCGTTAATTAGGTGGACTGAAGCCTCGGCGAGATCAACAGCATTAACTTCAAATCCTTTTCCCTCATTAAAGGAAACAGAGTCAATTTAATTAATGCATATTAATCCCAGCGACGCTGGTTGGAGCTGCAGGGGGAAGAAACCTGGCAGTTTGTGTGTCATCGGGAGGAAAAAAAACAAACCGGTTTGATCACTTTCTACCAGGCATCTGGAGATTCTGGCTGGATTCTTCCCTGTGTTGACTTTTTTGGGGTTTTTTTGCCAAAGTTTCAGAGCAACTGACTGCATCAGTTGGTTGTAGTCACCTGGTTTGGTGGCTGTTTTCTGAGGCAACAGATGTGGGGAGTGTGAAACTCTTCTCCTCTCATGAACTAGTTTGTCAATGCTCCGTTTTATTGGCTGTGGGTCAGTTATTACGGATGGAAGGTGTGGAGATGAAGAGTCAATACTCACGAGTGAAGGTCATCGACTTTCTCACAAAGAAGGTGAAGAAATCAGAAGAGATACTGATGCACATTTTTACTCTCGAACCAGTGGCTTTTTTTTAGCATATGTGTGACTAGGCAAGATGATCAAGTTAAGTGAAGGTGGAGGAGGCAGATGGGAAAGGAAGAACACATGCGTCCTCCAATCTTTGATAAAAAAGATCAGATATTTCCACTGTCTTTGCACTTGGATTGGCGTAACTTGTAATTCCTTACATTCGAAATGCTTTGGGAAATTGTTTTTTTCGGGCTGACTACAATACCTAGTCCACTCAGGCGACTATTACTCGTGGTCCGAACCCTGCGTCTTATACAACAACATGGATTTTACTGGCTAAAGAGTGTCACACTGCCAAAATATTAGGCTCATCACATCAAACCAATTTTATTGACCTTTAAAGCGCGCAAAATACGCTGTTTTCGCCCGCGTGTCCGCAGCACCACCAACAGAGTAGCAGCTGAGACCGGCTGTGGTGTCGGAACTTTGGACACGCGGATGAGTCACAAGTCGCTCAAGAATGTGACAGGAAGCCCACACAAGTACAGGGAGAAGTCTCTACTTCCACAGAGAAGGGACCCACATCAGCTACAAACCCAGTGGTTTCCTCAAGCCTGAGCCTACGTGTGAAGTTGATGCCATGTTTGTTACGTTGCAGGAGCAGGAGACGACTTCTTCTGTGTCCTGACACCCACTGTAAGTATCTGGTGCAGTTTAGAGATCCTTTTCACTTCTAGATGTTATATCAATAAATAGATGTTTTTTAACGTCTAATAAGTCCATGTCATTTCATTTTCTTTTTCAAACCACAGAAAACCAATGAGTTACTTCCTAATCTGAAGTTTAAATGTGTTTAATTCAAGTTGACATCTCATGAAACGCCGAAGATCAAATTGTGATTCACAATAATCTGGTAGAATAACTACAAACGTTCCCTACTGTTGACAAACAAACTGTCGATTTTTGTGTGGAGTGTGTTTTGATGCGAGCGACGTGACGTTCCACCCAGAAGGCCACGGCGAGGACCGGCTGTGATAATTATAGTGCTCTGAATTTCGTCCTCCCGCCCCCCCGCCGCCTCTCATCCCCTCAGAATCGACCGACTTCCCTTCATGTGCGACTCTTCCCTGCTGTTTGCTCTCTCTCAACACGAATGTCACCAGGTTCCACTTTAAGTGACTCCGTCGTCTTGATCAAACAGTTAACCAGTCGAGTTCAGCTCCTATTCATCCTGGGCCCCACAGGCAAAGGCGCCTGTTTGTTTGGGTTTGTTTAGACGCAAACAGAGCGTTTATTTTCATCGTTGCTGATGATTTTGAATGATCACAGACTGGAATCACGACTCTGAAGATTCCATCTCTGGAGACTGAGCAAAAAAGTATTGGTGTCATGAGTGATGGGAATAAGTCAGATGTTCAATGAATGATGTGAAATGAAGCTTAATATGGTACAAACTGAACCGAAACTTTGTATTAACACTTGAGTTGGGAGCCCCAAAAAAATGAATCTAATTAATTGGAGATATGAATTAATCGCGATTAATCGCATTTTAATATTCGCCACTAGGATGATTTCATTGCAGTTGAATCTGTGCTCGTGAGATTAAACATCATGTTAGAACTGCCCCAGTGAAGAGTGCATAAAGTGCACGTAACATTTTGTGCTTCCTCCTGAGGTTTTTCTAACTCAAATTTCCTGTGTTTTTTTTTCTTTTTTTTTTGTTACGGTGTCACATTATTCCGCTTTATTTGCGGCAATATTTGTCCGAGATTAATCCATATCAATGGGTCAAAATATTTTTTCTGTTATGTCACTGCTTAAACATGACCGAAGGTCTTTATTTATAGACAAATGTAAACGATAAATGTAAGGTAACCTTGAGTTCTTCATGGAAAGAAAAAACTATTAAAAGTAAAAAAAATTTTTTTTTACTCATTTATTTAAATGAATATCTGCCAGTTTTGCTTCAAGACAGAAAGAAAAAATTGTTCATATTAAGGTCCGTTCCTTTTCGACCATTGAAATCTGCATTAAAACAAAACAAAACATTGAGATGTTGACTCAAAATATATTAAAAAAACGTAATGTTGGAATATTTCAATCTGATATTTTTTTCAAACTATTAAATCCCCCTCCTTCAGAAAATGTAGTCTGATCTCATCCAGCGCTCGGAACACTCTCCGCTCAAGGCTCGCCTTCGTGTGTACAGCTAAAAAAAAAAAACGATCCCGTGCTCTCTGATGCGATTTGTAAAGGCCGTGCACATTTTAAAAGTGTCAATTGTTTTTTGTCTCCTGAAGTGCAGATGGAATGTTTGAGTTGCAGTATTAAGTGCGGAGCCTGCTGAGTGAAATGACGGTCCCCGGGCTGCAGGGTGGGAGTAATCAATAAGAATAGACGGAGCGGTGTGTAATGTGTCTGCTCCGAGCAGCAGGGACACCGTCCCCCTTAGCCCGTCCCCCAGCAGGTTAGATAAACATGATAGTGAAGCAGGCCACACTGGATTATATGATATCAATGTAGAATCGGGGAAGTGCTATTACACTCCCCCGGCCCACTGTGAGCACTATTGACAAGGTGGGCTTTGAACACGCCGCCGAGCCGCGTCCTGCCTCTCTCTGCTCCATCCATGTCCTACTCCCCTGATAAAAGCAGGTGGATGTTTGAAGTGGTGTGATGTGGTTCACGATGACTCAAATTCCGGATTTGTTAATCCCACCATGTAAACAAAAATGCTATGCGGTAATCCATCGCTAGCTCCCAGGTCACCTCGATATTGCAGATTATTTTTTTATTTGACAGTACTTGGCTCAACAGCAGGAAGGAATTTATGACCTTTTTACCCTTTTCAAAATGAAGTGGGAGCTACATAAGCATTTTCCCACCGTGGTGCGGATTATAAGGAGAGCAGACATGCTCATCGGAAGTGGCTCTGAAATGGTATTGTGGCTCTCTAAAATGGCATTTAATGGATTACATTTGTTTGTTGTTACATGGAGAACCAATGCTTTTCTAAATTCTAGACCACAGTAGAAATCTTGACAAAAAAATACTGTTGTACGTTTGAATATAAACAGAGCAAAACAGAGGAAATGCAGGCAGTAGACGTCACAGCGCGCAACAGAACCTGCACTCAAAAGTGCGACCGCCATGGATTCCTTCAGAACAGCAGCAGAGTTTACGCTGCTGCCTTTGCTTTTGCCAATACGGAACTGTACTATATGGAGGGGCACAGACGAGTCGCTGTTGTTGCTATTTGCTGGATTCTGACGTTGGTTTATGCTTCTTGTTACATTGCCACCAACAGTTTTTTCGGTCGGATACGTGTGTACGGAATTTCCGAGAAGGGAGATGGTGGTCCGTTTGCGGCTCATTCTGAACAACCACTTGTAGCATTAGGAATCATATGGGCTGTGGGAGGAAATCAGAGTGCTTAGAGGAGGTCCTTTGCTAGTAGCTCTTCTTACTAGTTACCTGGACGAATTGACCCTCTAAGGTCGCAGCTACGGTACAAAAGTTAAGTTAACATGAGCGACTGACTGTCCTGCTCCTGCAACATAACAAGGAGCTTCTGAACCTAAACCGTGCAGCTGCCTAGCCTTATAGCATGGAGGATATATATGGACAGAATTTTCACCTAAGATGCCAAAGCAAGTCAGATCCTTGTTAACTACAGAACCAGGATTTTTTTTTATGTTTCGACATTCATTTATTTCTCTGTATTCTTTCATTACATTTCGTACATGTCCACCAAATGTTTCTGTCCTCATTGGTTTCAAAGGACTGAACACTTGCTCAGCCATTTGGTTGAGCTGACACTGGTTTGCTCCTCTACCTTTAATTTTGCTTTTGGCGAAGTGAATTTAAGCCTCAGTCCAGATCGAACGCCTTTCTTTAAACACTAATGTAACAGTGAGCAAATCGTTTGACTCCGCTAACATTTACCTATTGATAACCAGGTCTCCCCTCTGCCTGGTCTTGACCCCGTCCGGCGTCCGACCAATTAACCAGGACGGGGCGTTGCTCCGGGCTGGTACAGTAACCTCATATCACTGATCTGCTCGGGCTATTGATCAGCTTTCGCCGGGGGATCAAACCTGCGCGTCTAAAAAGGCCATTATCAGCGTCCACTTCAGATGGACCTGATGCGGCCCTCTCCACAGGTCGCAACCTCGCTGGCCTTTTCAGCCGCGTGACCCCCCACCCCCGCCCCCTCACCCCGACTCACTCTGGGCATCATTATCATTCTTGTGTTAAATGACACGCAGGTCGGGAAAAGTGCTCCGTGTTGATGTCTCACATGTGAATAATCATGCTGCCAAATGTCAGGCATCTGCTTTGTGGTTTTTCTGCTGGTGAGTGCGTGTCGAGGGGGGGGTTCACCCGAAAACATACACCTGTTTGTACTCAGAGGTTTTCCAGGAGGGTGGTGACAGCAGCTTGGCGATGGCAAAACCCCCCAAAATGAACATTGAACTGGTTACATTTCAGTTGAATTATCAGTGGATTCCCTTTATTTTTACCACAATATAATAGAACATGTTTTTCCCTCGCAGCAGAGCGATGTGGGGGAGCACGTCACCCACCCCTGATATGGACCCTCTCTTCGCTGCCAGCATCTGTGTGTGTGTGTGTTTTCTGTTCTGGGTTACAGAGGTCAATATTAATTAGAAGACTGAAAGACAAGTGGGTCACTGTCAGGAGAGACAAGTCCTCACTGGAGCAGCACGGTGGAGAAGTGGTTATCTGGGAGGTCATGTTCCGATCCAAACTCCAGTGTGCAACCTTCCTTTTACATTACTCCTTCCTGACCCACTTTTGCCCTAAAAATCTCCATATGATAGTCCTTTGGCTGGCAAGCTGTCCAGGGTGTCCCCTGTCTCTCCCACCAAGTAAACAGAATAAGAGTTTATTTTTTACTCAGGATTATTAAATAACTCGCAAGTGATCCCTCATTTCAATTAGAGGCTCGCAAGTGTCTGGCGTCCCTTGGAGTCGCTGGTGGCGGCCAGGTATCGGTGACACGGCTGCCTCCGCACAGAAGACTTGGCAGTAGCCGATTTGCATACGAGGTCAGAGTCAAGCTCCCGACGGAAGTCGCGCGGCTTCGGCGTCTCTTAGCAACGCTCTCTTGGCGCGGACTGGCCTGCCTCATTGGCACTCGGCGTTCACCAGGAGACTCGTAATGAAATGCCACCCAAGCTCGCCGCCACTATCACCGGGAGACAGAGCCCCCGCTCCAGCACTCCCAAATCAATAAATCACATTGTTTAATGGCAGAGAATGTCAGCGCGCTATTGTGCAGACTTGCCGCCACTTTGCTTTTAAGGCAAGGGATAAACATGTTTATTAAGAATGGTGGCGAGATTAGAGGCAAATTAGCAGGTAATTGGAGACACCTGCCAAACAAAAGGGAGGACGGAGAGGTGGAGGGAGAGATAAAGGAAGAGAGGGCCGCTCTGGGCTGGACTCCATGGAATGGCAGGGAGGCTTTTAAGAGAGGATTTGGTATGTTGAGAAAATGATTCCACGGCGACAGGTTCCAGATGCTGCCAGGGGAAGTTAATAGAGGGTCAAATTTGGGACAAAAGTAGCGACAGTCGCCTTCCTCCGTCCTCCAAGTGAGCCATTTTAAAAGAAGAGCTGGCCTCCAATTGCTGGTTTTGGCAGCTCCTCTGTAATTGCCGGTCACATGTGGTCTTTGCGGCGCGTTTCAACCGGGTGTCAAAGGTGAAATCAGCAGTTATCGCCCGCTCGCCCGCCGCTGTGTCGTCACTCAGGTTGTGTTGTCGACATCCTGGCGGCGCTGGCAGGTGCTGGGCCGACATCAGACCTGCTGGTTCCCGCTCGCCAGGTCCGACGCATTTCACGTCTCATTTCCACTCGGAGTGGAAAAACAACTGGTTCGGGATGTTTCTGCCTGAGGAGAGGCTTCAGCACTCAGGGGAGCGTCCTCCTCGTCCTCCCTGCTGCTGCACCCAGATGAGCTCCAGCACGCCTCAGCCACATGTGTCCTTTGTTGTGTGTTATTACCACCACTGCGATGCTGAGCCCGGCTATAAATACACGCTATTTTACTTGTACTTTAAGTTTGAAAACAAGCAGATGCATTTAATATTTATTTGTTGAGCTGTTTAAATGCCACTTTTTTTTTTTGCTCTCATTGTACTCAATGTGATGTTTACATTATAATAAATATATTATTATTATTATTGTTGTTATTATTATTATTATTATTATTATTATTATTATTATTATTATTATTATTATTACTATTATTATTATTATTATTATATTGTGTTATTGTGTTGTTATTATTGTATTATTATACAATCGTAATAATTGCACCCAGGCTAGCCTGCTAATAATAGTACCTTAATTATCAGATATATATATTTTTGAATTCATATGATTTTTTTATATATCACATAATGTGATTTCAGCATCCTTATAAAGAATGACAAAATAAATAATAATGATGTTGAACCACAACTATATTTTCTTCAATAAAATAAAATATGACTCTATAAATGTATCTATTTATTTATTTTTAATGTTGTTCTAAGCACACTGGCGTACGCTGAAACACTGTGAACAACGTTTTCGGTCGCAATTATAAACGCTGTTTATTATAACATGATTGTTATCCTTTTGCATTTTACGTCAGTATAATAATAATAATAATAATTGTTTGTGCTTGCTCTTATTGATCGTTCGTCTTCGTCGGATTGTTTGTGACGTTTTTTGACAGGTCAAATATTTACGTCGTCAAATTTACAATTTTGATTCGTTTAAAAAACAGAATTCATTTTCGCTTTTTGAAACCAGCGGAACGAATTGATGTTTAATTTCCAGCACCGGCGGTTTTTGCTGCGTGATGTCACAGAGGTTTCTTTGACGACTTTTGCTGACTAGTTTTCACTGTTTGTTTGTCAGCGCGAGCGTGAATGATGTGATTTGAAGGTCCTTCATGGCGCGGCCGCGGCGCGTCCACCCACGCTCGCGCACATGGGTGCGGACCGAGAGAGCGCGCGCGCGTGTGTGTGTGCGTGTTGCTGAAGTAGCCCGCCGACACACACGCTCCGCGGGCGTGTGTGTCGGCGCGGGGATTGAGATCAGAGGATGAGATTGTCTATTTCTCTGGATCGAGCCGCGCACTTCAGTCCCGCGGAACTTTTATTCCAATCTCCAGATTGTAATGATGGAGAGTCCTCGATGTGGCGCCTGATTACATCAACTTTCATCTCTGCCGCTCTGTTCTCCATCTCTGCCACGCGCTCCTGTCACCGCTCACACACGCACACGGAGACACGCGCGCGCTCGCCTCCCCATTACTGGAGTCCGGATTGACAGCGCGTCATTTCATTCATTTATTCATTTATTTATTGATCCCGAATCTGTGCGCAACACTGCGCGCTCCGAGCACTAAAATACGCCTCTCTGATAGGCTCCCTTGACTCCTCCTCACTGCCCTGAGCGACATCATGAAGTGGTTCAACATTTCACATTTACACGACTCCATCTGCCATTTTTCGAGATATATATATATATATAGCTGTAGTTCTTTTTCCTTAAAGAATATTGTGTCAAAGTTTCCCAGATGCTGCAGTTTTATTTTATATATGAAATTTTATAAATATAATAATTATTTTTCCTGAAAAAAAAATATTGCGTCAAAGTGGAATCTACATCTGTATCACTATTTGGCAAACTGAAAATGTGTGGACATTTTTGATCAAATGTGGACCACCCATTTAAGCTTTATGGAAAATGTATTTACTTTTGTATTTTGATTTTTTTTTCATGTCTGTGATCAACAGAATTGGATTAATTGTGTGTGTGTGGTCATATTTGAATAATACATATTTTTTCCTTATTTTCTGTCTATATATCAGGAGCAACATTATTATTATTATTATTATTATTATTATTATTATTATTATTATTATTATTATTATTATTATATTGTTACTACTACTAGTAATAATAATAACAACAATGTACTAGCTGTGTACTTATGACATTGGGGTGTCCCCAGCTGTTCATCAGTCAGTAGAACAAAAACCCTTGTCAGGTCTGTGTGAGGAGGTGAAGGCGTCTGACAGTGGTCATGTGACTGTGGCGGGAGAAGCGCTGGCGAGGCACCGGGAGACGTTTCCTCCCACAGTCACACCTGACCGCTCCGCCCGTCCTATCACACAGACAACTGTGACTTCCACTCCCAAAAGACTCTTCCTGACAGAGGAGCATGTCATCTGACCGTCGCCGGCCAGACAGACCCAAATATTGTGAGGAGAGGTCAGGCAACTTGTGAGTCTGCTATTTCAAGACGTGCTCTCCAATTAAGTATTCATGAAGCAGAGGATAGGTTTACACCCCCCACATGTGTAATGCTCTCCCTCCTCCCCCCCAGGCCCGGCCCGCAGACAGGCTATCATTCCTAGTGTACTTCCAGCAATGATATCAAAAAGCTTTTTTTTTTTTTTTTAAAGCTAAGCCAAAGAGGGGTCACTCTAATAATACCCAGGTCAGCGGTGGGAGCCAGCGAGTCTCCCAGTCATTATTCATTTGTTCAGAGTTAATGACAGTTGCAGCGGGACCACAACTTGGAGCCAGTCGCCATGTGATGTCATCAACACATGCCAAGGGATTAGGAGGGCAGACAGGGGACAAGAAGTGTGGATTATACAGAAAAATAATCTCCGCTCCACTGCACTACTACTGTGTTTACTACTGGCCACTGAGCGCAGTCTCGGCTGTATATTTGGATATGGAGGAGAGCGGTGCTTTTCCCCTCACAGAGCCAGAACAATGAGCACACCTTATTGAGTTGCAGGGAACAATGCCCCCTCCGCCCCCCACCTTCCCACCGCCCTGCTGTCTCGCGCCACGTCTGATAATGACCACATCCTCCTCGGCTGATAACACCCCTCTTTCACATGACGCCCATTTCTGAAATCATCGACGCTCTCATATGTGCTTCAGCCTTGCGAGAAGATTTTAATTCCTGGCAAATTACGCTCCAGGAATTCAGCAGGTTTGGCTGCTGCACACCAAGATACAGTAGATTCCTTCTTGGAGGTCAGGGTCTAAATATGAAGTGCGTTTTGCATTACTTTCAGATGAGTGAAGCTGTCAGATCAATAATAAGAGCCTTCAGTCCCACTTTCTGCCACTTCTCCCCCATTCGAGGAGCGAGGGGTCATGTGAAAATTGAAAGTGACAGTCTGAGCAGCATGTTGAACCGGCTGATTGGACTAAGCTGTCACGGCCCAGATCAGAGCTCTTTAACACCAGGAACATCAGAGCTCGCTCTCCTGGAGACGCTGGATCTCAGAGCAGACCCAAGAGCAGCAGAGAATCCAGGCTGCAGAAGATATATATATATATATATATATATATATATATATATATATATATATATATATATATATATATATATATATATATATATATGTATTCTCATATCTGCTCTTCTCTAAAACACGTTTTGTTTCTCGTGTGATGAGTGAAGTTTATTGACGTTTCACCTCCACACTGACATAGAGGCATCTATCATCTGCATACACTCAAACTTCCTGCCTCTCAGACGACTCTCGTTTCTCTTTACTTAGTTTCACATGAAGGATGTAGAACACATTTCTGATAATTAAATTACTAAAATATCAAGGTATATTCCGCTAACACAGCAACATGCATTTTATAGTAATGCGTCAGCTACATTGCGTTACCATTGTTCTGTATTTTTATGTATATAAATATGTATTTAAAAAATCATGTAATCAGCATGATGGGTAACATGAAATTTCCAGTTTAACAAAAGCAGTGATTAATATATATTATGATTTTTTTTTCTTGGTCGGTGGTATTTTATTTAAAAATATAAAATTTAAAAAACAAAATTGTCATTCTTCAATTCTGAATGGGAACCCTGTGCTAAAATGTTTCAGATAGTATGAAATATAATGTTCACAGAATGAAACGTGCTTATTAAGTTATTCCAAATTGACAGTTGTGTTTCTGTATAAAAACACTTTCACTGACTTTTAGAGGAAATTGTTGAAAAGTTCACATAGGTTTGACTGCGTGAACCTCAAATATAAATCTGCTTTCCCATCGTCCATTATTTGCCAGTTAAAAATGTGTTTGAACCTCAATTTTACATGGGTTAAATGTGATCTAGAAATGCTTTCAGTTTATGTCCACGCTGATTTAGTTTTGAGTTGACTATGCGTGTGCAGGCCACAGAAAACGACTTGCTCGGCCTGAATTAGCCCCTGGGCCTTGAGTTTGACACATAGAATTGACTCATCAGCAAACATGTTCACTGGAGAGCTAAGTTTCTATTGTTGATGAAAAATAAGTCCTCAGATCACATGTCAGATTCATGAGCATCTAGCAACTAAGATGACTTTTTTTGCCAGTGGAGTTCATATTTTATTTTTTTTTTCTACATTAATATAAAGTCAGAAATAAATAAATAAAGAAATATATTTTGTTTTGTTGGTGAAATTATGATTCATTGGTGGTTTCTTTAGGTTTAAAAGAAGGAAAAAGAAACCTTTTTTAACGTTACATGTCAGTTAAATCCTGATTTGTTTAAATAGCTGTTTATTATGATCTTGTTACAGTGTTCAGGAAAAGATCACATTACATTAGAAAACTATATATATCTAAATATGTATGGAATTTATAAGAAAAGAAAACATAAAAATGAATGAACCAAATGTAAAATGTTTGCTTTCTAAGTCTTTTTTTTTATATAAGTGTGTAATTTAATAATATAGTTTTTATATATATATATATATATTATAGTTGAGGCACATAGAATTGAAAAAAAAAACATATACATGAATGCACATTCTTGACAAGTCACATATAAAACAGATTTTTCGTTTTCTCTGAACTCTAAAATGACAAACCTGCAAACTGAAAATAAACCGTCAAGTCATCTGCATACACACCAACCACGAGTCCTTCCAGTTTCATCCAAGAAGTTTGAGCGCTCGTAGCATTTCATATTTTAATTACCGCGTATTTCCACATCATGTCTTCAGCGTACACTTTAATGAGCTCATGTGATCACGTTGTTGTCAGAGAAAATAAAAACTTTGCCACTTCTTCTCTTCCGTTTCATGACCGACGCGTCCCTTCCGCTGAAGCGTCATTTACATTGTTTATATCACCTGTTTTTGCGGATGATTTAATGAGCGCATGATGCTGTCACATGAAAGACGGTTTTACCTTGTCCGACTCACTGGCTGTCAATTTACATTTAGCTCCAGCTTCAGTCGAGAGCAGCTCAGCGCCGTCCATTCACGTGATCATAAATCACGTCATTATCACTTTGGCTGGGGCTCATCTCTCCGACGGAGGGGGACTGAAATATTTTTTGTCAGGTGGAAGAATAACTTATGATCCTTTTCATGTCCCGCTGAGAACCCTTGAATATAATAACACGCCACAGCAGAAGGACATGGCCACTGAAAGGCAGCAAGTGTTATAAATCTGAAGGGATTTGCATATTTTGCCTCCAGTGCAGGAAGGAGACGTCACACGGCTTATGAGGGACGACGCCACAGTTAGGAAACAGACTCGGGAGTCAGAGGTCGTCCTGGATGGGTGCGTCGCTTCGCTTGTGATGGCGCCTCCGACGGGAAGACGAAATAATCAGTATGGATGGCTTCTGTCCTTCATTCTGAAAACAGAGTCTGAGCCGCGACGGAAACTACAAGACAGTCAAGTTTATTGAAACACAAGGATAAGACACTTCATGAAAGTTTTTAAGAGGCTTTTATTTTGACATGTTTTTTTTATGGGTGAAAATTGAGCGTATGGGATGCATTTGAACTACTCCCCCCTTAAAATGTTACTTTACCAACTCAAATAACACACAGGTTCCAGCTCAGCAGATGCACTTAAATACAGTGATGAAGTCGGATTTGTTTCGCTGCTTTCTCTTTGTTCCTTTCATTCATATATAGCCACCGTTGTCTGAGGTCAAAAGTCTCAAGGTTTGTTGTTTGAAAAAGTACTGACAGTACGGCAACTCAAAAGTTGAAGTCTCATCACGGTGATCCCCTATTGTTTTAGGAGGTGGAGAAGTGGCCTTCTGGGTGTCTTCAGTCGACGTAGTCTAGAACAAGTGAAGCTCAGGAAACTTCTCAAACAGTCTCGACACACACTGTTGCTTTAATCCTGAGTGTAGCTTGGACGGCAGCTTTGATCAAATCTGCCTATTGTGTTTGTGGAGTCTGTTTGATCAAAGACTTTCCACTTTCTTCTGAGACCATGGTGGTGACCCCAACCATCACACGTGCGGAACAACTGTATGAGGCTTTCAATTTTTGCTTTTGGAGTTCCTCAGGGCTCAATAATGGCCACTCCTGGATTCTCAGCCTTGGCGCCGTTCCACTCATCGCAACAGAACTTTCTCACCGTAATAAATCCAAGTTAGGTCCAGTGCTAACTTGGTGACTTGAAGACTTAGTATTAAGATCATTAACTATTTTTAAACTGACAGGAAATGTACGTTTTGTTTTTGTTTTTTGAACTTAAAACTGGTCTTGGAGAACTGACGCCTCTCTCTGGTGTCAATGCTCCAGCTAACAAATGTAAAACTCTTTTCAAGTCATTTCTGTTCTATTTGCCTACAGGAGGTTTTCTTTTTTTTCAATACAAGTGTTGAGTTTGATTTAAATATTTGTAGTCAGATTTTAGGATGAGTGCATTTTATTTCTTTTTTCTTTGAATCGTGTATTTTGTTCTTGTTTCGATGCTGAGCTCTGCTGTCGAATAAGGAATCTCCAGATACAAAAATATGATAGTCATTTCATTGTTCATAATGTTAGGATTTTATTTATTATTTATTTAGCCTTGTTATAACACCATTTTTACAATAAAGGAACATAATTGAAAATGTCAGTTTTTCCCCTTCGTAAACGTGAGAAAAGGTTGCATGCTAGCTGTTAGCATCGCAGGAAGCGTCGTGGAGCTGAGAAAGTTGTGAAGACAGGTGTTTATTAAAGAGGGTCTTCTTACCTTTCCTGCTGACACACAGCATCCTGGAGATCTTTGGATGATGAGTCGCTGTCTTGCTTGGCTCGCCATCAAAAAAAAAATCACACGGCAAGAATATGTGGAAATTTGAATGTAAACGCTAAGTAGCATCTTGATGTCCTGCATTTCATTCCTCATTTTATTATCAAGCTGGAGAAGATAAGCTAGAAAATAACAAATTGGCGGAGAGGGTGCGGCGCCACACACTGTTGCTTTAATCGTGCCACATGTGAGAAGGGAGTCTCAACAAGACTCCGAAAAAGCATCCCGACATCACAATTCTCCAGCCCGTGTTCCCGGCTTTTTCTTCCTGATTCCACTGATCTGAGCTTGAAATGCGAGGACAGCAAAGCGCTAAGCCTTCAAACGTGTGATTCTTTTTTTCTGAAGATCTCCAGAAGCAATCTCTGCCTGGCTGACCCCTGACAGCTGCACATCTCTTTATTTCTCTCTCTGCTGGCACTTCATTTGGTGGAAAAGCTCTCAGATTCACACCTCTGTCAGCCAGCACAAGTGTTTATTATGTGCATACACACAACATCCATGTCGAGTCCAGCTCCCAGCCACGGCAGGTTGTTTTCAAGAAAAGAGCAACACAGGCTTCTTCCTTTCAACTCCTTTGTTGCTGAGTTAAATGTTTGCTTCTGGCAGCAGGTAAATAAAGGCGGGCTCCTTGCTTTTGCTAAGTGGTGGCCGCTAAATTCAAAGATTTTTTGTTTTGTTTTGTTTCTTCGTTCCTTAGTTAACCAGACTTGGTTTCTGGTTTTGGGTTCCTTTTTCCTATTCATGTCATGCAGCAAACACATCCCCTGTCAGACAGGGAGGGACTAGTGAGCGATGGATGCCACTGGTCTTTCTACGCTGCAACACTCAGCGTTTTTCTGATGCTCTAACTCAGCTTCTTGACTCTTTGTTTGTCTTTTGTTTGAGTAAAAGGCCAAACAATGCTCGCTGGAGTCTCCTGAGTTGGAACGCATTTGCTTCCCTCTTTATGACCTCAGTCTTGCAGAGAAGCCTATAATAAATAACATGTCCATTAATCCATTTTTTAAATATGCATTTCAACGTTTTTCCTTTCTATTTTTTTCCTTCTCTGTGAGAAAAAAGAAAAAAGAAAAGAAAAAATACACTTTTGTTATTATTTCATATTACTTTTCGATCACTTTCAAATTCACCAATGGATTTTTTATGATAAAAAAAAAAGATTCACGTCCACAAGAAAAAAAACGAATTTAAAAAATCTGCATGACGTTTGGCAAAACTTTGGAAATTGATAATAATAATGCACTAAACATGTATTTAAAAATTCCTAGTTTAATTTCCCGGTTGCCTATTTCTGCCGCAAAACGAGGTACTACAATTTAGTTTTCAAGCACTGAATATTAATTCCTTTAATTTAAATAGAATTCAAAATATCATTTCATGTATAATTTAAGTTAAAGACAGGTACTTTTTCAATGTTTTTTATCTTAATTTATTCGGTAATATTTAAAGGCTGATGCGTGCAGGAAAGCGTTGCCCTGATATCACAAATATAAACTGAAATCCGCACGTTGGACCCAGCAAAAACGCAATGTCGCGTACAAACGTCTGTTTCTAACTGAATTTTATTTTTTCCCGGAGCATTTGTTTTCTTCTCGCAGGAGCCCGAGGCCTCCGCTCACCGTGGTCTGAGAGCACGTGACGAAGATGATGATGATTCTTTGTCAACCTAATGATGAGATCAAATAAACCAAAGCGTTTCTTTGGTTTGAAAAAGGAAAGCAGAAGCAGCGAGGACGATCCAGTGAAAGCACACGGTTCCGCGAGGGGCAGCCGCAGGTGGGGAGCAGGTTGCGGGTTCGCCTCTGCTGCTGCTGGAGCCAGACTGCGGCCTCCATCATTAGATCGGATGGCAAGTCTTTATGCAAAGTGTTTTGCATAATTACATACCAAAGCCAGCGGAGCCACCCTCACATTTGATGGGTCACAAACCATCGACAATTGCCGCATTATTGTCCACCGAAGTCCAGCCCCGGCTCCGACCAGCAGAGAGGCAGAGAGAGAGAGAGAGAGAGAGACAGAGACAGAGGGCGCCGCGTCCGCGAGATTGCGTCTTCTCTCTCATAATCCACAGCATTCACAAACAAACAACTTGTTTACATAAAGTTGGACAAGTTCAAAAGAGACCTCGCACTTTTTCTGCTGTGGTTTTCGCTCTCATTAGGCAGAAATCTGATGGAGCAGCTTTTCAAAACCGAGACTCGCTTTTTAACTCAAGAAAAAGTCTCTCTCTATATATATATGTGTGTATATATATATATATATATATATATATATATATATATATATATATATATATATATATATATATATATATATATATATATATATATATATATATATATATATATCTCCTCGCCTTGATTTCATATCATGGAATATCCGCCCTGTTTCATCACCGGCGTTGCTTTCTGGTTTTTATTAAATCACTGTAACAAGTTGAATTTTCACATACGACGACGCTCAACATGTTCCGCATCTGAGCCTCGTACTGTAAAAATACTGCTCTGATTTATTAAGATCATTCAAATACATCGCAAACTTTGTCTTTATTACTATTATTTGTTTATGATATGTATCGACTCAAACTGAAATTACTGTTTGCAAGTTTATAAGTGTGACGGACATAGCTGACGTTCGAGTGTTTTAGATATTAATATTATTATTATATTATTATTTTCTGTTTGACGTTGAGACGCTTTCATGTTGAAGAAAACGACATTTTTAGCATTAAAAAATAATCATATATATATATATATATATATATATATATATATATATATATATATATATATATATATATATATATATATATATATATATATATATATATATATATAGTATAACATTTGAAAACCCATTGGTTTTCATTACACAACAACGCATTTGAGGTCGAAGAGAAAGCAGTTTCGGTTAAGAGGTCCCATGGTTGTAGTGACTGAAATATTATTTTTATTAATCTATTATAGATTAATATTTTTTAAAAGGTTTTTTTTTAACGGTGCTGATTACTACGTTAAATGTTTTCAACTGAATACAAATACATACATATATTTAGTTTGAATCTATTTTGTTACAAAGCAAAGGTGTTGAATTGTGGTGTATACGCATTAAATACTGTCTTAAGAAGTTGCTCATCTGCTCAGAAAGCATTTTGTCTCACAGAAATCTCTTCTACGGTTTCAGAAAGACGTGTAAAATGAAAGAGAACACCGTCAGCTGTGCGGCTGCGAACTTCACCCGAGCACAGCCGGGGTCATAGGAGCTGCCTGGCTCCCCCTGCCTGTGGAGTTAGGTCACTACAACACCGCCCGCCTGCTGCTGTCTCTGTGTCGGAGACCACGCTGTTCATGAGAGCGGGGGTCCCGACGAGGGGCGTCCAGGCGCGACCCCGACATCCAGAGAAGGAGTGTCATCTGACCGCCTCCTATTTACATGTGTCGTCGCCGTTTTAATTTGCAGATTAAGAATGAGAGGAGGTTTGTGAAGAGAAGGAAAAAACGCTGTTAAAATGTTTTTTTTTAACTTTTAATATTTGTTAAACGCTTCTGTAATTCGGTATGGCGCGCCATAATAAACAAAGAACTAGTAGATTGAAAGATTTAAGAACGGTCTCACGTGGTTATTAATTGTGAAGAAAAATATTAAAACCCATGTTTTTAGTTGGAGAAAAAATAGACGTTTATTTTATTAGCATTATTTCTTACTTCTTACTACATGTATTGTCATGATCTCATGTGTTGCAGTCGATTCGATAATGTTGGGTGAATTTGAAGATGCAACAAAAACATGGAAATAGTGTTGTATTGCAAAACAAAATTATCGGAAATTGTATGCTAAATGTATTCTGATAAAATGTTGAATTCATCTGGATAATACATTCACTTGAAATACCTAATGTTTGGGAGACGTTCACCCTTGAGCCAGACATTTTTTGACAACCGATTTTGACTAAGTTTCAAAAGCTCTCGTGCTTGTAGAGTAAATAGGAGTTAGAAAGTGGGGTGACCAAAGCCAAAAGTGGGGTCCCACTTCTCCAGAGCTCTAGTCAACAAGCTGATGGGATGACGACGGTTGAGCCCCAACGTTACACCCGTCTGTGGGTGACCGGTGCTGCCTTCCAGCAAATGGGGGTCTTTATGAAGTGCACCCCAAGTGATCAGTCGATACAAGATGGGATCGATCAATATGTGACGGAGAACGGTTTTTCGTGAAGAGTGCGGCAATTCTTCGCCTCCTGACTTCACTTTAAACATTTCTTTTTAGTAAATCAGATCGATATTTAAAATGACGTTTCAAAATATCAGAGCCATGAACGCACCATCTCCACACGCTCTAACGAAGCTTAAAAAAATAAAAATTAAAAAGTTGCAGTGAGGCAAACGTGTCTCCCAGTCAACACTGGGGAGCGACAGTTCCACTCTCCGCAGGTAGATGGCACAATGTTCTTACATTTCTGAGCCAGGCGCCGAGCTTCAAGCGCGTCGAGCAGCTTATGACAAATATCCAAACACACTTCAGTTGTGACTGAACTCACAATTGATTTGGATTAAAATGTAACGGTGGAAGAGCAGGAACCACGATTCACCACCAACACGGTGTCGATTCAGAGTGGCTGTTAAAATGGAAGACATTCCACTAAAATGACGAATTGAAATGTCAATAATGTTGAGAACAAACATTGCCTCATAAAGAACATGTGATTCATGCATGGAAAACGTTTCAGCAAAAACATTATAAGATGTGATTGTCAAGTATATTATCACAAAATGCGGTGGCACTTATGTTTGGTGCATTTTAGGGTAAAAGTTTAGCTGAAAATATCTATAACGCACAGGTTATAATCAGTTTAGCTGGCTCAGTAACTATGGTGGTAGAGAACTAGCAGGGTGAGTCATATGATATTTGCCTGCTGCTGGCGCTATTACAGCTCCTCCCGCCACTAATACCGGCGTAATAACAACAGCAACAAGCAGACATGTAATAGCAGCAAGTGCGCGTCGTAAATCTATACGGCGCAGCAGCGAGCGAGCCAATTTGTCCGCGTGCCAGGGTGCAAATAACGCGCACATTTGCGGCTCAGCTGTGCGCCGACGCGTGTTTTCGTGGGCGAAAATGACGCACATCTTCATCTTATTAAACAAATATCGCCGTTCATCGCCTGTGAACTGGCGCCGCAGATCGAGTGTCACAAAGTTCCCACGTCACGAGTAAACAAAAGTGACGTCGCTGCGCGTTACGCCTCATTAGCGGAGCGCGCAGAGCTAATAAATGAGCAGAAGTACGAAATGATGGAGTCCAGCATTTACACCGCGCCCTGTCAACTGAGATCACGTCGAGTAACGGCTCGTTTAGGGGTCTTTAAAATGGGGCTCCGCGCCCCCCGAGAGCAGGAGTTTCACCATGGATGTGCACGGTGCTGGCGCGCGGCGTGTGTGTGTTTACGTGCGTGTGACGACTCTTGTTATCAATATGGCCTTGATATAGAAATACACCTCAGAGACAGACTGTTCAGACAAGGCAGTGAACGCAGCACAGTATGGATAAACACAGCTTTCAGCGAGGACGCGTGTTAAAAGACCATCATCATCATCACCATCATCAGCAGCAGCAGTGACACACACACTTGTCAACACACACACACGCAGTTTAGTTCATGTTCTGAAAGGCTAAACATTAATCACAAATGTTTTGACTCAACAGAGATTTAGAACGTGAACGCAACACATAGAAGCCCTTGATATTTTGGAGGAGCTCAGCAGCGAACATGAACGCAACACGAATGAATAATAAATGTGGCTTGAACTCAACACAAACTACCCCTGGGATGTTTTTGGATTATAAATTTACGACGGCATATCGGGATGTGAACGCCACACAAACAGCTTTCACCTCCATTTAACTGGACTCTAAAAGGCGTGAACGCAACACGTAAAAACACCTGGATTTATTTTAAAGTTCTACTCTAAATATACTTGAATTTATATGTTTAAAATATATTTTGTGCCTCCTGGATTTTCCTCACGATTCAGTTTTTTTGTTTGTTTAAAGTGACGCAATTTGCGCTGCGCTGACGCGCACAAACGCAACACCGTAACGTTTTTTAAATTTAAAGTGAATTTTTGTAAATGTAGAACGAGTGTCTAGAGTGATGGATTAATTATTTTTGAAACCCATTAATCACCCTCATCGCGGGGAAAGGGAGGGGGCGACATCCTGCCAAAGCAAAGTGACTCCACCACACACTCACGCGCGCGCACGCACACACACACACCAGCAGCTGACACAAGTCTCAAAGAATAAAAAACATGAAAAGCGTGCGTCGTTTTTTTTTTTTTTCAAATTCATAAATTATAATTTAATACCAAGAACAAATTTACAGCAGAATGCTCGTTGTACAATAAGCTAACACAAACAAACAAGAATTGTGTTCAACTATAAACTTTCACACACACTCACATATATCACTTGCAATTAATAATAATAATAATAATAATAATCATGGTCATAAAAAAAGTATCTATACGTTATCAATAATACCCTGCAGTCATATATTTTGATATATTTATATAAAAACGTGGGTTCAGTTTAAACTGTTCATAATTACAATCATGTATCATTCTCTGGTCCACATGTGGCCACCACGAGCCCAAAGATCAGTGTTCAATCCCTTTTAATTCAACCACAACATGCTCTTATTGTGTTTGTGTTTGTGTGTGCGTGCGTGCGCGTGTGTCCGTGTGTGTTGAAGAAAAGCCTCAGAAACAAAATTGCCTGCTTTCACATTCACACACACACACACGCGCGCATGCGCACACCCCTTCTCTCCCTGTCACACACACTGCACTGCACCTGTCAAGAGACCAAAGGAGCAAATAACACTAAAAGTTAAAATATCAACTCCTTGTTTCCAAAAAAAGAACCTGCTCACCCTGTTTTTAAGCCTAATAGTCACCGTGTGTGTCTTTTTTTTTTCTTTAAATACAAGGGCTAAGAATGCACAGATTATATCTATACAGTCAAAAATAAGAGAGAAGAAACATTTACATTTATATATCAAAGGTAAAATAGGTTAGCGACCTGTGGCCATGCATTCACAGTCTAAATATACATGAAAACAAAAGAAGAAAACATTTTTGCCGTAATATGTATGTACATTAAAACAGAACTTTCAGTGCTACTAGCTAAGTCTGCCACTCAGTTTTTGTTCATCACCGAGAGAAGAAGAACAAGAAGAAGAAGAAGAAGATAATGGCAACCACAGATTTTTTTTTCTTAATCACATTTTAGAAAAAAAAAAGGAAATAAGTTGACCTATATTTACAAGAATACTGCCTCAGCTGTCGTTTTTAAGAGTCTAATTGTGTTCCCCAAATCTACTTTTGTCAGGCACTTAATGCTTGAAGGGTGACATTTCAGGGACGCCTTAATACTGTCTGACCTGATCACTAGGCTTTTAGTGCACCTCGAACGCACCATTTGAACATATAGGCAGCTTGTAAGAGAGAAATGCTGGGGAACTGAAGCCAAATATCAGGGGGGAAGACAAATTTCTCCAAGTGGGTTAAGAATATAAAAGTCCCTTACGTGTTCCCGGATCCTAAAGTCGATAAGTGCGCTTGCAGCCTATACGTCTACAACTTCCTATTGCTGTGGTTTTAATTCCTTTTTAGAACTTTTCAGTTTTGTACACCTTCGTAAGAAAATAACACCACCGTACAGAAATCACACAGGCCGGTTTGGAACCAGGAAAGGAGGAACAAAGAAAGTACAAAAAAAAAAACAAAAAAAAACACAGCTATACATGGACACAGGACAAAGTCATCAGAGAAAAAAAAAATCCCTTTCTCCATTTTTTTTCCTCCAACCCTCCCGCCCTTCCCGAAATTAAATGCACTTAATACTTAAAATTTCCTCAGAACAGAATCCCTTTTTTTCTGTGTTTTTTTCCATTTCATAAAAAAACAATGGGGCGCTCTGCATGGACACTGGGAGAGTCTGCCATTTTGAAAGTTCAGTGGACGTCTCAATTTTTGTCAGATTCACAGTCATTATGTCTTTCTTCATGAAAGCCAGCCCAGTGTAACAGCCGGTTGCTTTTTTTTTCTTTTTTTTTCCTTTTTTAATTCCTTCCACAAAAGCAGCTATAATCATTGTAGTCCCGCAGCAGACCCCCCTGTCCTCCTCCTCCTCCTCCCCATCAACCCCACACCTTTTGTTTGTCCTTCTTACTGAATGGACATGTAAGGCCAGTTAAAACTGCTCCCCGACAGCAACATATCCCTGATGAGAGTTTCAATGGGGGTTTTACCTACCAAGCGGACGAAAAATAACTGTTCTATGACCGAGGAGGAGACTGTGCGGAGGGAAGGCAAGCGCAGTAACAACTTCCCAAAGCGGGTCGGCTGGTTGGGGTACTGGCTCCGGACGTACTCCTCCAGGGCGCACTGGGACTTCTCCTGCAAACTTTCCACATGGGCCACGTCTGAGAGGCCACAAGCATCTGAGGGGAGAGAGAGCGAAGACGCCATCAGACGTTGGTGAACATCAGCCTGAGTGCAGCATCCATTTGTGGATCAAAGGAACGCACTCTGTCAAGCATCAGGTCGCAGGGACAAACTCTTGCTTTCAAATAGGAATCAGGATCAAAGGTCACATTTTAAGAGACTCGCAGATCAATAATAAATATGTTTCTGATTGTCTTCTTAAATGTGTGGATGAATAAAAAAGCCCACTTGGACGCATGCTTCATTCGTCAGTCAATCACACTCATAACCAGAAATTACTCTCATATTTTGATGGTGCTATTTCAGACATATGAGCCCCAGGATCCTTCCAGTCCAGTTTTGAATGCAGCTATTACAATGAGAATAAAGTCAAATCTGATTTTAAGTCTGTTGTTTCAACGTGGCGCTGGAATGATTTGTATTAAATTGTACAGCCTCAAGCACTAAATACATTTTCATAACGTTAGAAGTTGGATCCAAAAGATGTCTCGCTGTTTGATGTCGCCATGGTGATCACAAGGCAAACACATAATAAAGTTGAACTTCACCTATAAAATTAAAGCGACACTATTTCAGTGGTGAAGTTGTAGTATTTCAGATTTTATATCAGCTGAGATGCTTCTTTTGAATGAATCATTTTAAGAGTACGGGACATTAAATGTTGGACAAAAATCACAATTATAATGAATACAAAGAAACACCTCTGCCACAGTTTGTTTTTTAAGTGTTTATAAGAATTTATTTTGGTGGTTTTTGGCGGTCAAATACATGTTTTATTTAACACAGACCTTTAAATGCAGTACATTTAATTTTTTAACTGTAATTTTCTGACACATTTTCTAATTGTTAACGCAAATAATTTCTGCTTTAAAACGAAACAAAATCCTAGCTAGCTATATATCTTGTCCCGTAAACTGTGGCATGTGTATTTTTATCGGTCATGTGATCCAGCCCATTTGAAAAATGTCCTCTATTTGTTTAAAATAAAAACATCTATTTATCTTTCAAAAAATAATTAACATTTTCCTTACAGATTTTATTTGTGGGCTACAATATTTCTTACAAATATTATCCGCAAAATTATTAACTCTGAATGAAGTAAACCTCAAAATATTACTTTCAGACTAGAATTTTTTTGTCGTTTTTTTTTTTACGTTTCCAGGCTGGTCGTTTTGTGAAATATCCCCTCATTTTTTTACATGGGCCTGTCAAGTGAAGATGGGGGGAGCTGAGGAGGAGGAGGGGGGGTGAGGGACCTACTGACCTTTTAGTGAGCAGAGATTTAGCTATGGAGGGGAAAAAAAACCCTCGGAGTTGCCATCATATATACCATGAGAGACGCATAATCGGTATCTGTGCTGCTGCTGCTGCTGCGTGGGCGGCTTATGGCGATCATGTGCCAAAAAAAATAATAATCGCTGGTCGGTTCAGTTTGTAAACTTTCTGCGTGACAGCAGCCAAAATTACCAACACGACACCTGCCGCCCAGGTTTTAAGGACGGGGTCGTGACCCGGGCTGAGCTTTTTTTTTTTGTGTTTGTGTGTGTCTCCTGTCCTCAGATGACAAGACTTTTGCTGTGCAAACGGGACATTAGCCTTCCTCCTCCCCCCCCACCCCTCCACAGCCAGATATCATTCATATCTGTCACTCCCTTCCAAACAAGACACGCTGATAAATGGTGGAAGAAGGAAAATAAAAAAAATAAAAAGGAGAAGCTGCGATTCATCTGTGAGCTATTAGCGTCTCCAAAATGCTTTTACGACTCTTTGGTTTTACAGCACAATAAATCAGCGGGTTAATAGGTGGCGTTGTGCCGGAGTGGTGCAGGTGTGGTGGGCTTACCTGTGGTGAAGAGCACAATCGCCTTTAAGCAGCTATATTCGGCAGAGTCAACGTGCAAAGCTTTGAGCTTCTCCACTTGCTCCTGGAAGATCCTAATGTGGTCCATGAAGGCCACCACTCTGTCCGCCGACATGGGGGAGGCGTGGAGGCCAGCGGCGGCCAGCAGGGGGGCCACGTGAAGGGGCATGGAGCACTGGGCCGCGTTCAGCACAAACAACTCACTCCACGTCAGCCTCAGCAGAGCCACCTGGTCGGTGATCTGCAGGTCCGGGAAGAAGGGAATATTCCTGGCCCACTCCACGGCGCTGAAGAGCATCCTGGCCGCAAGTTCACAAATGTTCTCGATGCCCATGATGTTGTTGGGCTGCATGCACTGGCTGCCATAGCGGGACGTGGGGTAGGGCTCCGCTCGCAACAGGAGAGAGATATATCCGGATAAGTAGGAATGGCAGTGGAGTGGGTCCCCATTTGTCAAGGCGAACTGGCCGTGGTGTGGCTGCGTGGGTGGCACCCGTCCCCTTTGCACGGCTGCAGTAAAAAGAGAAACTGCAGATATTGAAGCCTGAATTCTACAAATGATCACACAATCACGGTGCGGGTCAGTTGTCATGCAGTGCAACACACAACACGGTCAGGAGGATTCTGCAGCCACACACACACACACACGCACACGCACATATTTGTGTTATTGAGCAACATGAGCCGGCTGTGAAGGAACACAAAGAGAGACCTTGCAGTGTTTAACCCTTAACCCACTTAGCAATGCATCTCCTCTTAAAGTCGGCGAGGAAATATTCCGATCCACGTCGGTTACCGCGAATAAACCCGGGTGAAACCGGAACATCGCGCCGTTGTTGTAGCCACAACACGACGGTTTGAGGCGATTGTGGGAATTTACGCTCGGATCGGGGGGGTGTATTTATGGTTTTCTAAGGGAATGAATGGAGAGAGAGAGAGGAGAGGAGCCGGCGAGTCACCGCGGGCTCCGGCTGAAGCCCGCCGCGCCACGGCGCTCTGCAGCCGGCTGCCTCCAGAAGGGAGAGTCGGTGAGGCGGAGGGGGTGGGGAGGGAGCGGGGGCGACACACCATTGTTTCAATAGACCACAAACACGGATGAGAAAACCAAAAATTCCAATACCTTCCCGTCTCATGCCGACTTTAAGGCATTTTTTGAGGCGGCAGTACTGACACTGATTGCGGTGGTGCTGGTCGATCGGGCAATTCCTGTTGGCCCGGCATGTGTAGGTCAGGTTCCGCCGGACGCTCCGCTTGAAGAAGCTCTTGCAGCCCTCGCATGTGAACTGGCCGTAGTGCTTGCCGCTGGATTTGTCGCCGCACACCACGCACTCGATGTGCTGCGGCTGCTTCTCCTGCGAGGACTGGTTGCTCGGCGTGGACTGCGCGTTCGGGTTCCCCTGCACCGGCGTCTGCGGGGTCGGCGCGGCGACCTGCGAGGCGCTCAGGTTCAGCTGGCCCGGCTGCGGGGTGGGAAGCGATAGTCCTCCTTGGGTCTGCGAGGAGAGGGCGCCTTGGGTGTCAGCCACATCGTCCTGGGAGCCTCTCCACACTACCATTGCCATATCTATCAGTCAACGGAGAGAAACTTTTTGTCTGCCGTTTTGCTGTCGCGACGAGAAAACGACTGCGATGGAAATTTAAAAAAAAAAGAGGGGTGAAAAACAAAAGGACGGAATCTCCCACTGTCGGTGTTTTTAAAAGTGATGCGAGCTGAGTCGCTGCCTCGCGCTTAAAGGCCAAGTCCAGGGGCGCCGACACTCAGCCATCCAGCATCAACGCAGGAGAGAAAGATGCGCCAAAACAAGAGACGGAGCGGAGCGCCGCGGCGGAGCCTGGACAACACTGAAGCTGCGACTCTCAAGTTCCAGCGCAAGTCTTGAAGGAAACACCAGCAGAAAAAAAGGGAAAAAAAACACACACACACACAGACGCACGCACAGCGTCTTCTTCTGCTCGTGAGCGCCAGCAATTGGAGAGGAAACGGACACTTCCAAAAAACTATATAAAAAACAAGGATCACAACCTACAAGCCTCCACCGCGCTCTGGAAAATAATAGGCGAAGAGGAATCAAAGTGATCAAATATGTTAAAAAGGCGGAGGTTAGGAAGTGATTTGCGATTGGTAGGAGCCCGGCTGGCAGAATGCTTTCTCTCTGATCAGCTCACTGAGCTCTCTATATAGTGAACTTTGACACGACTGCTGCAACTTAGCACACGTTACCATGGCGACGGGCTGCCATATAAGGAAGGCGAGTGTGTTTGACTGGTCAGAGTTTAGGGACCTCCCCCTCCACCTCATTGGCTAGTCGGCACTTGTGCTACTTGGTTCTCTGCCAGAGCCGGCGAGGAGGTCGGGGAGGGCCGCTGGGTCCTAAAGGGAGTCGTGCAACCCTCCACTCCTGTCTCATCGGTGACAATAAAGCAGAGAACATCCTCCATGTGCTGCTTTAACGCGTGAATTTGCTGCGGAAGACATCAAATCTTTGCATCTTTTCAGCGATGTCTGTAAAACGCCACATTAATGGATCTCAATTCTCCATTAAAACAAGCCCTTGAGCATCATTTTATCTTAAAATATTATACATCTCATGTGTTTTCATACTTCAACACCATGTTTAATGGATTCACATCCTTGCTATCACTCAATAATAAGGTCAAAATGTATGTATTTAAATAATAATTTGCGTATATTTGATGGAAATGTGCTCATTTAAAAGAAGCCACACTCATCTTGTTCGCGAAGCCCCAAATGGCTTCATTCTTTTGTTATTATACTTGAATTTTTCAGTTAAAATAGTAGTCCTGAGGACTGACACCAGAACTACCGATTGCATGTATGTGTCACACATCACCATGATTGACAAGCGTCAGAATTTCAGGTGAAACAGACCAGTTGTACACAGTAAAAACACAAAGCAGGAGAATAAAAGCGTGGACGATTGTTACGACGATCCTTACACCGCATATTCTGATGCAGAAAACAAACACCGGGTCATAGAAAGGCCAAACGTGGGACTGAGCGCTTTTGACTGGCGCTTTAAATAAGGTTGAAACATGTCAGCTGAGGTCACAGAGGTCATGACTTTCACATTAAACTCAGGATGAAAGTGGACTCCCTCCTCATGACAAACACTATAAACACCACTTGTGACCCGGCAGCAGGCTTTATGATGACGACACATGGTGGCGTGGAGCTGTCCGAGGTCATAACTTTGTCTGGAACTCCAATCTGCAGTGTTCACCTGCAGTTCAAGCTCCCCGAGAGATGGTGACCTGAGCACCAGCAGCAGCAGCAGCAGCAGCTTGAGCACAGTTATTGCAGTATATGGGCGCCCCCTTGCGGATGATCACACCGCGTCACGCTGGATTCAATTTTAGAGGAGCCAACCGACACGGAAACTGCTTCAGTCTCTCGCATCGACCCGAACTAACGAGCCCCGTTTCCAAACCCACCACTTTAATTCTCTTTAACTTGGACTGCGACACCTCAAACCACGCCAAAGTTGGACTTATATTTTTTTCTCCGCGCCCCACTTTCGGGCGTCTGCGGTGGTATCCAGAGCAATCGTGCGCTTATTCTGCAACAAATTAGCCGATGATATGTTGATCTGCATCAACAACCTTTGTCGGTTTTATTCACAGATGCGACGAGCGGCTCGGGCGAGAACACGACTCCAGCCGGTGACAGCCGAGGTAAGAACACATTTATGAGCACTTTATTACCACAGTTAGGCGCACAACTGATGATGAAGCGCATGGAATGGAGTGTATCGTGATGAAAAACAAAGCCACGGAGACTGCATGATCTTATATGTGCGTGAAAATCATCGCCTTTTTTTTACAGTATAACGAGCGTTCATTTCTAAAAATGGCGCAGCTCTTCGACTCATTAAACATTAATAGAGAGGATGAGGATGCTGTATTCTGATAATAACAAACCTACCAAAGGCATACGATGCAGACTCGTCCGTAGCCGGATGCATCTTCTCTCTTATTCAGAATACAACCTCTGTTTTTAGCGACAACAAAAACACACACCAGAAAAAAAAAACATTAAAAAAGGGAGGAGATAAAAAATGTTTTGTATTTTTTTTTCTTTAAAAAAAAGAAGAAAAAGAAAGAAAAAAAAACTGCCCCCCCAACGCAGTTTATTGGAAATGTTTTGGAAAAACTTTGGGGCGCCGAGACAAACCAAACCACTGTCGCAGAGCGAGAGGTTTTGAAGTTGTCCGAGCGAAATATCAGTGTGTGTGAAAATGATAAGTGAGGAGAAAAGCCAGTGCGCCTTTTTTCTCTCCCACAGTAAATGTAGTCCGCCGCTGCTTTGTGTGGGCTGCTGAGGAAAGAGGGCGGGGGGGGAGAGGGGGGAGTGAGGAGGGGAGGGGAGGGGGGACTGACACCTGTCTGGGTGAGAATATCACTTATACATATATATATATTAAAATGATACAGCAAATACATTAAATATCATCAGCAACACCATTTAAAACCACAACGTCCCTTTCATGTCAGTTCAGTTGCGTACGTGTGAAAAACAAAGAGTTTATTGACATATATGCATATGATTATGATAAAATATCATCTGAATTTATTTAATATAAATGAAGCTATAAAAGTCAAAGTGAAGTAAGTTTTTCCTACCTTATATTTATATATATTTATCTTCAAAAACAATAAATAAGATCGATCGTAGATGTCGCTCGCGCAACATATTTACCGATCACACACACGCGCGTGTGCGTGCGCGCGAGCAACCTAACGATTTTCCACTGATGTCGACGCGCCAAATCACTTCATCACTGTCAGCCGCTCAGACGCGAATCTCCCTCCGCGATGACGGGCGACGTTTGTCAAAAATAAACACGTAGAAATGAAATAAAAACGTGGTGGAGTCAGGCGTGTGTGGGGAAGATCCTCACGCGCACGGCGGGGAAACGGTGACCCCCGGAGGTCTCCCAAGTTCTCGGCCTGATTAACCCGCGCAGAGCCGCGCAGGAGCAAAGGTTAACCAGGCTGATCAACTTCAAAAGTCAGGGTGAGTGAGGTGGCTCCAAAAAAACAAAGCATAAATAAATAAATGGGAATAATTACAAGAACAAGCGACGCTGAAATAAAAACATTTTTAAGTTAATATAAATAAATTAAATTCATGTGACACATGAAGATTTAATTTCAACATTTACTCATTTAATTAATAGTTATTTGATACAGTTATTTAATAGTTATAGTTAATCAATATTAATAGTTGTTTTTGAAATTGTTTTCACTCAATTTCAATTCATGAAATGACTTAGCATGTAGCACTTGAGCGTGATAATAGCATGTAATGAGAGAAAATATCATTTCATTGCCCCACTTAAAGCTGTTCATGCTAACACTGCGCGGCTGACAAACAACACACACAGAAGTTGTTAGAAAAGAGTTGGTCCGGTGGCGCCGATCACTTGTGCGGACCCTCAGGGCCGCGATCTTAAAAGGCAATAGATTGCAGATAGCTCGCCGTTCAATTTGCCAATGACAGATTATGGTGCCAATTTAAACAGATAGGGATCAATTTGTCTCCATGATCACTCTTCAGGCCCAGTGCCAGCGCCCGCTTAATGCATCCGTGGAAGCTGGTGGTTGGAAATGGCGGCCGATAGCTCTGAAGTGATCCAAACCGGTGTAAATGACCAGTGACGTGTTGTTTTGGCGGCTGCGTGTATTAGCGGCCGTATCTGCAGGCGGCGACCAAAAGGTCAACGGTTTAACTCTGAGGAAAGTGTATGTATGGGAGGACTGTGTGATAAGTGCTCTCTAACCCCAGGAACCGGTGCTGAAGTGCCCATGGGCAGAGCAACTTAAATCCCCATCTGGCCCAGTGGAGCTGACCAGCGACCAGCAGAGCAAGACGGCGGCAGCGCTCAACACTTGTAAGATGTGTGTCTTTAAATGTGACCTGCCCTTTCCCAGATTTTTTTTTTTTGCTGTAGCGAGTGGGCAGCAGCTCACACTTTCGTCTGTGAAAAAAAAAAAAAAAAGGCTGGCAGTGTTCGGCCCTGCAGACATGGTTCATATGTGGCCCCAAAGGCAGCAGACAGTGGATTGAATTACTGTAACCTAAGGTGTTAGGTGGTAGCACAGTGTGTGTGAGTGTGTGTGTGTGTGATACAGAGAGTGTGTGTACCATTGCTGTGGCTCTTAACTGTTTGCATTGTTTACTCAAGTTTTCACAGACTCCTCACTTCCTTCAGCCTCATATGTGATATTTATTTCCGCACATTTTACTTCACAACAGATGCCAACACAGACTGATCACTTCAGCAGGTGACCTCTGAGTGACTTTGCCAATAAATAAAGTTTGTGAAAACGTTTCATAAGTATCTTGTTTGTTTTAAAATATGGCTTCATTTGTATTCTACTAAAGCAGAGTAGAATCAGAGTGTCAAACTTGAGGCCCGCGGGCCATATCCGACCCGCAACATGCACATGCATGGCCCTATGTTTCAGTGATCATCGACTAGTTTTTATTCCTCAAAATTAAAGCAGAATTCTTGATCATATTTTGACTGTTTTTGTCTAATAATGTAGCCATGGTTACAGAGAAAAATCATCTGATTTGAGTGTAGAATTCATGGTGACTTTCTTGAGCTGTATTATTAACGTCTCACACTCCAAAGCCCTGCAACAGTTCAGACTCTTTAAAAAGTAATTTAAACTAGAACCAAGCTTAGGTGGAACATTTGCACTGATGTGTTCACAGTTTCGAAAACCGTCAATCACATTGTTAGTTTGTGTGACTAGTATCAGATACATCACTTGAGATCAAGCTCATTCTGTGTCAACAAAGTAGAATACACATTCACAAACAAATGCTAATACACCTTGGATTTAACACTAAATGTCATTATTATGTTTAAGCGTAAGTGCAACACAAAGGCAAAAATAGTTGTGTAATATTGTCTCTATTTTTCTACTTGTGCTTATGAGTTTTTTGTCTTGCTGTCGTGCAATATTCAGTGACATCTACCGGTGTGAATGGAGACTGCACTTTTCAAGCCCCAGCTGTTCAATTAAATCCCCTATTTAAAATGGTTCTGTTGTTTGACTGAACACATACCTGCAGCTTTCTTTCAATAAACCCAGGATGACACCGGCCACTGCGCGTCGGCTTCAACGGGAAATGATGTGTAAAATCATCCGCGATCATAAACGGTCGCTCCGTGTGACACACGCTTGTGTGAGAAAAACGAAGCTAATGGACTGAGGCTGGGATTGGTAAGTCTGTCACCATAGCGATGACTCCACACGAAGGAAAGACCTGGAGGGGGGAAAGACATAATCTCACATATTCACAGGATTCCGGTAACTTTATCGTCGTCCGAGGACACGCCGCAGCTACTTTTATAACTCCATACATGCGGCAACACTCCCCGCGGACGGTGAGTTCAGAGGGACTATGTGGACACTTGATAGCTGCAAAGGTTAGAAAAAGGTCGGAATTAGAGAGCGCTTAATTTAATACGACGGTTTTTACTCATGACGATCCAGATTACAATCCAGATTATGTTCCCAATGTATCATCTTACCTTTGAACCAAATGAAAGACTCATTATTAGATTCACCGAGCAGTTTTTTACACACTTACACAGGAAAAGTGTGTAACGTTCAGTGACATCTAGTGGAGTGTTTCTATACTGCAATTGAATAGACAAACGTTGAATTCTCATGTAAGAGAACTCCATCTGTTCTGATGTCAGATTTCCCATCTTGCTGGGTCACAGGTCACTGACACTGGAGAAGTGTGGACAGTTTGTTGGTTCACCATAAAACTCAGTCAGTTTTAGAATAGTTTGGGTTTCTGTTAAGCCATGGTCTATCTGTGGACCAGTACACCGTCACTATCATGGCATGTCTCAGCCAAGGGTCTAAGCATGTGACCCCATCTTCCTCAAAGACTTCGCATTGAGGGGTGTTTCTGCTGCAGCTTTCTCTTTGAAGAAGCTAGCGCCACACTGAGTCTCCAAGTGATGACAGGTTCTGTGTGCGAGCACAGCATGATGCACTGTTTCCTCTGGACACTCCGGTTTCCTCCCACCGTCTAAAAACATACAGCGCTAGATCAAAGGCACCAGAAGATCCGTAGGGGTGAGTGTATCTGGTTGTCTGTCTATAACAGGTGATGGACTGGTGACTTGTCCCTGCCTCTAACCCGATGTAGCTGGGACAGCGCGCAGCCCATCTGTAGATGACTAGATTGGAGTTCAAAGGTTAGTGGCCCCGGGGCCATATTTGGCTCCGTAAACCACACAAGACACAAGGGCTTGACAATAACAACCAAGGTACAAGCTATTATCCATGTTTACATTTATAAAAATATAAGCATGAAATTGTATCGAGGCGGACATTTATAACACACACAAGTAGAAACAGTCATCTCCTCTGATTCTTCAATAAAACTCAGTTTTGCGTCTCGCCAGAGTAGCTACAGGTCAGTTTATCTCTCTACTTTCGCCACCAATTAGAAGCGGAATTTTACCCATAAATGATATTTATAGTCACGATTAAGGCACTGATCTCTCACACTTCATATTTTAAGGTGATTTACAGCTTTCCCATACTGTACACTGCCGCAGTGTTCGCTCATAATGTAAGCCGGGCTGTTAAAGCTGGGTGTGACTCCAGGAAAAGTTTGGATGAGTTTCAGAACTGGCCTGACTTCTGCTCATGAAAGGAATGATTGGAAAATGAATAATTATTCCATGTGCCTGTGGTTCTTTTTATATATAGCTGAGCAAAGGTGCATGATAAGATATTACACAGCTCTTCCTGACTACAAGAAATGTCACATTTTTGAACAAAATTGAACAGAAAATGCTGGTGAAAATGTGGGAAAACAATGAACACACTTGAGTTAAAGGATATCGACTGATACAGAGAAATGCCCATTGGTAAGAATGTTCGAAATGATATCAGCTAAAACAAGAATCTGCTTCTAGTATCAAGGGACGCAATGATAAGGAGCTGTAGCTTGGAGCCATGAAGACAACAAGAATGATGGAAATCTGATAAAGCACAGGGTAATAGTCATGTAGGACTGATGCTGTTCAACAGGGTCAGTTGTTTGACAGTAATATCTTACACATTCCATCCGACATGTAGAAGCAGTGGCTCTAATCCACATGTCTGATGGATGCCGAGCTACCGATGAAACCCCAATCGGAAAAGATTCTAATACAGTTCAACAGACAACGGCTCACAGATGCCTAACACCAGGCTCACACCAAAAGCGGTCGTGGTTTTAGGAAAGTCCGGTGCAACGCACCATGCGGTGACTGCAGTTTTATGTCTGCCATCGGGAGGCGCCGCGCATCATCACATTAGAGTTGCAACGCCTCGATACTGATGACGAATCTCAAGACCAAAACAAGCAAAGTGACACTGTCTTCGTGGAGGTTATTGATCGTAAGTAAAGCGCAATTCAAAGTCACCGAATCGTGCTTTACTTTGAAATTTTGCCGGAAGCCAATGGAAATCAGTGCTATCTTGGCTCGTCTCGTGGTATTCATTCTAGTTTTCATGCGGCACGCACAAAGAGGATTAAAAATCATTCATAAACCTCTGCATGATTTTTATCTATGGGAGGAAACTAGAGCGCCCTAACAGGCACACAAGTTTAGTTGCCACTGGTTGAACAGTAAATTCAGATTTTAGTGGTAACATTGGAGTTTATCAGGTCATTTGAAGACATGTAGAATTTAACATGGCGAGATAAAGTGACACCATGAAGCCATCCTGACCTTGAATTTTTTAAATCATACACTGCATTGCTCACAGCTCGAGGTGAAAAAAAAATCACCATAAACCAAGTCAGAGTTAGACAGGAAAAAAAAAAGTGGTTTTCATCAAGCTAATTGCCCGTTTGTGAAACTTTTCTAGCGGCGGAGGCTTTTTCTTAATCATAAATAGAGCCCTTGTTTCCCAGAGGGATTCGCTATTCTAATTTACAATTGAACTAAAGACCACAGCTATCAATCTTTCACAGACACTTTACTTCTGCCCCCCCTTTCTCACTTGTAATTGTGGCGACATAACCGTAAACAACAAAGCAAGAAGCTGCCTTGACGGATCCGCAGAACTGACAGCGCTGATCCAGCCGAGCCGCCCCACCAGCGCCGCGATCTGAGCGCGTGCAAACGTATTAATGACCTGTTTTATATTCAAATCATTTATCCGGAAAGAAAATGATTTGGCTTGCCGCAACTATTACCAAACCATCGCAAGATTATTAAAGCCTAATACAAATTTAAACAGACATGGCGCTAATAGTTATTGACGGGGTTTAAAATTTCTAAGTTCCCTCAGCATATGTAGCTGCTCAATTATTTAGCTAACTACTGTCATTATTTCAGCAGCGCTCTCGGGATTTCAATCAATTCGTCCGATGGAAATGTCAAAAGGTTTTTGTAGGAACGACAATGAAATGTTAGGTCATTTACTTCCCAACACATTAACATGGATCCCTGAGGAGTAATACATTATTCTAATTAATAAATAAATTACTCACCAATTTATTAGCTGTCTAAGGTTTATATGTTGAAGATTAAAAAAAATGTATTTCAGAACTTTGCCGAACATTTCACCAATGGCTGGCTAGATTTAGCTAAACATACGAAGTTTATAAGTTAATACATGTTTATAATTTATACCCTTCAATAAAGCATTTATAGAGAGCAAAAAAAAAAAAAGAAGCACGGGTGCTGGACCTGGCAGCCAAGAGTGCGACCAGCTGTGGTGCACTTTAAGAAATACACGTTAATCTGATGGCTTGTGGCCCGAAAACTCGCTCATTGCCAGTTGTCCCACTTTCAAGAGACACTAACCACTGCAAGCATCCAAGCAGAGAGGGCCTGGTTCAGGTGGTCATAATGTTACGGCTTACTAGTCACAAGAGCTCCGGCACTTTTCCAACTCCCCTGCGGAGTTATCTCAAAAAAGAAGTGTTTATTTTCTGAGCGTGTCGGTAAATAACTGGTTCTTTGCTCTGGAACGCTCGCGATGCCTTCACTGAACCGCGTCCGCCGACTCATGACACGTTTGCAGTGTCACCGCTGCCACTGAGATGCCTGTAATGATGAGTCTTTTCGCTGATGAGTTAATGCAAAAACTCTCAATGTCATCAGCAAAGATACGAAGGAAGAAAGCGCTGCATTGTGCGCGTAATGACGGGCTCCCTGGCTGCCCCAGATGTCACGGGTCAGCCATGTTAAGAATGTGTGTGCCCAATCATCCGCTGATCCTTATCTGCTGGGCCGGCAGCTACCCATGACATGGGCCCGATCAGGGGTGCTGATGAATGGACAAAGAGGCCCTTGGATTGTCCACGCAGTCAAATGACTGCTTTTCTACTAAATCATGATGACATGAACGATCAATACACCAATTACGGAACAAGATATGAAAAATGCACAGGACTTTAACAGAATGTACGTTTAAGGGAGGCAAAAAATACACTGTAGTACAAGTCCTGTTTGATGTTTCAGGAGGGAATTCACTTTCTACTGTGTTAGCATTTGCTTATGTGGGTTAAAATGAAAGAAAAAGTAAAAAACTAATGGAAGTTTTCCCTGAGATTTCTCAATCCCACTCTGTGCGAGGTACAAATGCCAAGACGGTGAACTCTCACCAAATGCAGGGCTGTTTTTTTGCCGTGTGAAAAATAGAAATCTTACACTGAGCGCCACCTAGAATTTTTTTTCCCGGGGAACACTGCGTGCACACTTTGACAGGACTTTCTACTGTTGAAACATGGGTTGGCAGGAGAGTCACAGAAAGCCATCAGGTGAAAGGCTGACGCTAACCTTCAATTGATACTAGACACCAGTCATTCCAAGGCGTCAAATCACGACTCTCTACAAGTGACTTTTGTGTTCATTGTCAAAGTCAGCCGTTGACGCACAGGGGTTTCAATAGCGGAAAGTTCTTCTTCAGTGGGTGGGATTGACACCAAGTGAGATGATCAAAAGCTCTCTAGACTAAATGCGTGGCTGTCACTTGATAGATATAGCACCTTAGTTGGCTCTCCCCGCACTGTCAGTGACACACTGTCGAAGACTACATGACTGAAATGCAAGGTTATTTGAGGCACTTAATATGCCAAGTGGCAGAGCGAAAGAAGTGGCATCCCATGGCAATCCCTAATTTCCATGTGTCTTATTCTCAAGAAATCGTGATGATATGAAACACAATTTTTCAAATCATTTTGGAAATGGGGTCCAAAATCCACATTAGTCTAAATCAATATAAATATTGAAAACATATTTATCAGGACAGGTTGGCGGATACCAAAGACGTATGGCGAACAGGTCAAGGAACCTGGCTGCCTCTGGTATGGATCATGGCTTTGAGTTCACAAGCGGTATCTTGCTCCTCCCATTCCTCTACCTTTCTCTTGTCATAATATGTTTAGAATGAAATGAGATATATCATCAGGATTGTATCTTGTGAGATCTCGGTCTTATCCCGAATGAGGCCAATTCACGTGCCAATACCTTAAATAATATTAGGTCTAGGTCATGTTGTGCTTCTGTCTCCCCTAACTTTCCCCAAAAGACCAATTCCAATAGGCTTCCCAATATCTTGGCTTGTTCAAGTCTGTCTTTGTAAATATATAGAGTAAATATATATGTGATATAGTGACCTAACATTGGGCATCATGGCATCTAAAGGGTGAACACTTTAGGCTTCTAGCTGAAGACCTTTAGTTTCGCACCGACTGGAAGCAACCTAACCAGTGAGAAGTGTCCCAAGAGCTGGGCCAAAAAACTGGATCAAAAGCATTTCCTATTTGATGTCATTTTACTTGAAGAGCTAGACTCACGTCCTTCTTTATTTTGTCTTGTTAAACAGCAACTCTGGGTGAAACCAATTGTTGGTTGTTTCGGATCAGGCAGGACAACGTCCCCTGACACAAATGCCAATGCGATACATGACAAATTGGGCTCTGAGATGGTTTGGTTCACCACAATGCGGTGAAATATAAAAGGTGGTTGAGGAGATAAATCCCAGCTGTCACTGACATCATAAAACCTGACAAATTGTAATAACGGGCCGCGTAATCGACACCACTGTCACCCTCATCGCTCCAGCTCTCCCCGGCGGAGCCCCAGTGTCAGATTTAAGTCGGCAGCCAGGTTTACACACAAAGAACCACCCGGTCTGCCGGCATCGCTCTCGTTCTACACTATCTGAAATCAAACGCTCTATTCCACTCCCAGCGTTCCATATAGAGTCCGGCCCTAATGTGGGAATATCTGTAATCCTGACAAAGGGATGCTGACATTTACACCCTTCACAGATGAAGGAGACCGGACCTGGAGTCCTCTGGTGGTTTAGTGCCCGGCTCACTACACTGGGTGGATAGATAATGACACTTTATTACGGGGACATTATGACAGGTAGGTCTCAATGATGAAAAGGAAGCACGGACAGCTGTGGGACAGGTGACCGAGCGTGTTAACAAATATGGCAAATGGCTATTATGGGAGTCATGAATTCAGAAGAAGCCCCGGGGAAACACGGAGAGAATGGCTGGTCTCGTCTGAGGGATGTCAAAAGAGGTTCATGGAAGTCGACTGAACTGTAGTGACCTTGTTTCCCACAGAGTACAGCAGGCAGCGATTAGGGATCTTACTTCATTATTTTCCGGGGATCCTGCCGTCACTTCAGCGACACGTTCACGAGTCAATTTTTTTAATATAAAAGTGAGTAACGGCAACAAGCCAAGGCTTTATCATGCTAGTTATTGCAGCGCTGTTCATGAGCAAACATGCGATCGATAAAGAAATATGACGCCTATCTGAGGAACATTTGCTGTATTACATTACATTACTGCACACAGGCTGATAATCCGAGCCTGGGAAGCCAAGCAAAGACTTTTCTGTTAGCTGCTATATTACGCTAACATGTTGTTGACAGCACCCACGGTAAAGCTGCAATACATACAGAGGTCCGTCTGTGACCCTGAATTGTCAGCAGGTGTAAGTTCGCGTGTGGGAAACATGAAAGAGGAATCAGTGAATGAATGAAAGAATGAATCTTGTTTGTTTGGATCTCACAGCTTCCAGTGTTGCTGTATTTTCAAGCCACCAAAACAGGATATGGAATTATGAGGTGGCCTTTAGGACCCATGTGAAGCGAAAGACTCAGGGGCCAAATCTGGTCTCTCAGGTCAGTTTTTTGGGCCCATAAGAACATAAACTGCGTGTCTCATAGAATGACATTGAAAGTACAGATCAAGTGCAAATTACATTTCCCCTTTTTTTACAGTGTAACACCCCTGCAGTAATTTCATCACTAATTTTCTACTGCTTTTTCTCATAATGTGGTCGATCAGAGCTGCGGTCTATCCCAGCTACATAGGGAGAGAGGCAGGGAACACCCTGTACAGGTCACCTGTCAGTCACAGGACACAGACAAACCTCTTTTCTAAAGAGATTTTCTGTTCTCACAGCTGTGAGAATAGAAAAGAGATTCGAGGTGGATTCATTACTGTATTTACCGTAATTTCCGGACACTACTTTTTTCTCGCGGTCAGAACCCTGCGGCTTATACAATGGCGTGGCTGATATACGGGTTTTTACAGGCTGAAATCGGATGCGATGAAACAGACGAAATCCAAGGCTTTTAATTTACCCTTAAAGGTCTCAAAATACGCTATTTTCGCCCGTGTGTCCGCAGCTTTGGCAACAGAGCCGATCCCCTGGAGATGTGGAATCGAGAAGCAGCAGCTGAGACCAGCTGTGGTGTCGGAACTTCAGACAAAATGCATTTTGAGTGCTTTAATGTGAATAAAATTGTGAGGAGTTCATGATTCAGTTCAAGTTCAGAACATTGCACAGTTTGTTTCATGAGTCAGTCTCGATGCCGGAGCCCGTTTTTAAGCCGGGTGCGCCACAGTACCCGCGGCTTGTAGGCGGCTGCGACTTATGTGAACAAGATCTAGTTTCCTTCTTAAATTTAGTGTGTGCAGCTAATATTCCGGTGCACCCTATAGTTCTGTAATTACGGTAATCGGAAGATTGTTTAATAGAAAGTGGCCTTCAGTTTGTAGAGTGTTATATTCGCAAAATAAAAGTACTAGAACGCTTACCAAACAATGAATGAATTGGTGATATAAGAAAAAGATGATGAAAATCTGAACCAAATCAAAAACTGCTATGGTAAAGACTGAATAATTTGGATGTAAAAAAAATGAAGGCATAAGACCTGCATAGAAGAAGAGTAAAAATCCAATCCCTTTGCTGGGGTCAGGTGGCGGCCTGTATATCGATACTGCTGGTAGGAGCTGGCCGCGTGTCCGGTCCCTTTGTCACGGCGCCAAGCGTTTACCCAATGAGATCAGTTTGGGTGGCTGTAAATCCTATAACATGAGCTAAGCCCTTTTGACTTCACAGACAAGGTAATGACATTAGCTAATGTATGAACAATGAAATACCTCAGAGTTCTTTCCGCGGGAAAGGCACACATGCAATTTGTTCAAGATCCTGCCTCTCTGTTTAGAATTCTCAGCCTCTCTCGTTCAGATTAGCTCATCGTATTCATCCTCATACGTTTAATAAGAATGCAGAGGAGGAAAAGAGGGTTCTATCACCACTGTATTAATGCTGAAGCAGAATGTGGCGGTAGGTGCAGCTAGCAACTCAGGCGACTCCCCAATACAGCAAAAGAAAATCCAGCTTTTCAAAAATATGTAACGCCGCGCTATCAGCATCGTTCCACACAGCTGAACCTGGATGGCTGAACTCTTCACACCGGGGAGTTGTTGCAGTCATGACACGGAGTTCACGGCCAAAGGTGAAGGCAGTTAAATCGATCAGGCCTTGTGCTCGGCTAATTTTTTGTCACAACGGGGCTCTTAGATGAGACACACAGCATGGACATCAAAGTTAAGTCGGAAAAATTGTCCAGACTGAAGGAGGATATGTTTAGGTTCCTATTTATATCAAGTACAAGCAGCTGAACTATAAAGATTATTACACACAACAGCACCGTGTTTCAGCCTCCGCTCATCTTCAGTTTCTTCTTCCGTTCGTGTCCACAGTTGAAATTTGATGTGTCTCTCAGTTGTTCACAATCACATTTCATTGAAAATTATTTTATAAAGCCACAGAGTCTTGAGAATGCCAGTCAATTCAAAATAAATAAATAACTAGAGAGGAACTGAACCAAAAGTCAGGATCAAAAGAACATTGGCAGCTTCACGCCACTCAGTCTCATTCCAGAAACAACAGTCAAACTCTTCAAAATGTTGTTTATGAAGTAAACTGTTGGCAAAACCTTCCTGATCACAGACCAGAGCGTTAGAAAGTCTTGCATGGCAGCCACTTTCGGGCCGTCCAAAGGTTTTTATTAGACATTGGTATAAACAAACCGTGGCTCTTCATCGGAGGTTTGAAAGATGCTCACGGGTCTGAGTTTGGTTTCCCTTCAGAGTCGGAAAAACTCAAATCAAGTTGAAGACGTCAAAGATTCAAAGGTTCCAGTCCATTACACGGACCAGAGAGACATGCGCACATTCACTCCAAGGTCCCAATGGTTGACTGAAACTAGAAGATAGTAACCCTCGCATGCTCATTTCAAGCAGAGCACAGAGGATCTTGACTTGAACAGTCCATATCATACTTTATGTTTTCTTTAGCTGAGTCGATAATAGCTCATAAGGGAAGCTCACCAGAGGAAATATGTTGCATTTCCCTTTTTTTGTGACTGTTTTTACATTTTTTTTCTTTAAAACTGAATCAAACTCCGTGTGGCCACACATGCAGAAATACACAAACATCGGCAGCTTTGTTCATGCTGGCTGCTTGCTTGACAGACAGACCTCCTTCATGAAGAGGATGTTGACTAAAGTACTATTTTTGTGTTGCCATTCCCACTCACTTCACCTTACAGTACTTCACAACGTTTCCACTTGAACCTGATGAATTCCTGTCACTGAGATTCCGATTAAATGTACATGATTTTCAGTAACTCTGGCATGTCAAGGAGCGACAACTGTGAAGTTGTTTACATTTAAAAGCCACTCATTTTAGTCCTATTTTCTATCTTACAGGGCATAAAAGTACTGTACAAACCATACAGGACATGAAAACGATGGAGAGTCTATAAGGCAAAATAAAGTAATAAAACAATCCATTAAAATAGTTGACTCAAAATGTCAATGTTGCATAAAAAAAAAAAAAAAAAAAATTGTTTTCTTTTTACAATAGGATGAAAGAATATTGCTGTTCTTGGCCTGCTGGAGGAAACCAGAGTGTGAAAATAATCCTTGACTGCAGTGAGTGGGGAGTGAAAATCTAATCTTATAAACTGTGCTCCATTACAAAGCCGTTCTGTTGTTGCAGCCATCTGAAACTCCACGGTCTTTGTGAGCCTCCCTCATGTTCAGGCAACAATTTGAGAAAATAATCAGGTAAAGTTCAAAGCCCAACCACAGGTCTCTCTGACAGTGAACCCCCCGACCTCCGGAGTTTTCACTACTGACCCCGCCAGTGAGAAACGCCTTTGGTAATTTGGCTCAAATGAAGGTGTGTCACGATCAAAACACACTGCTTGAGCGTGAATAGCTGTGCGTTGGCCCCATGCTGCTCCCTGACCAGATGTGCGCAGCGTTTTTTTTTTTTTTTTTTATTACAAAGAGGAGGAGAAGCCGATAGTTGCAGGTGCAAAGGCTGAGGTGGGGTCCGTCTTTGCCGGCCCTCATAAAGGGGATATCCATTGCCGAGGTTTAATCAGAGCCACGGGCGCGGGATGGGATTCATCGCTCTTTGATGGAGAGCACTGTTATGAAGATGGACAGTCACTTTGCTCTCTAAGTGAAACCATCGTTTAGCCTCAATTCGCTGAGAAAAGCTCCATTTGTTATCCACAGGGGAGTGCAGCTGGGGTGGTTATGCTAGGTGGAGGCCTCATGCATTTTCCACACAATTACGTTGCATAGGCTCACATTTATATCAGCGGAGAGAAGTGACCATGCCGGAGCCGATGTGACGCCCAGATTAGACCCTGAATATTCTCTCCTTTAGCCGTTTCAGGAAGGAGCGGACCTGATGCAAGGTGACCCCTGAATCACTGTAGCTCGCATTTCACATTTTCATATACATTTTTAGAAAGTGTCGACAGGTAATCTTTGGTTACGGGAGCTAGAAACTCCTCATCTGGCAGCTGATATTGCAGTGTAGATCAGCAGCGTTCACAACTAGTGGGGCCAAACGTCAACAGTTAGCCCAGTGCTCATGTTGGAGTTGAGACTTCAAGTCAGGATTTCGGATTTCAGAGGCAGAGCAATAGGCCAGCGCTAAAAACAGCGGTGGATGCTGACTCTTATTTTTTCTTATTCTTATTTTTGTATTGTTGAGTTGTGGTTTATCTTTGGTCGCTAGCAGAGTTAGCATCTGTTGCAACTTTTGAACCGAGAAAGCATGAATCCGATCCGAGCTGTTTGTTTATGCTTGGAATTGAAAGTCGGGAATAATGTCACAGCCGAGTTCAACGTGTTCCACTTATCGAAGTCGAAAATGCAGATAATAACGTCCAAGCAACGTATTCTCACACGTGCCTTGTCCGAAACAAGCAACTTCTTGATAAATACACTCATTGTTTGCAACTAGAAAACCCACAGGATGAAGAGGAAACATAACAATAATATCCCACTAGTGGACACATTTTGTACCTACACCATATTTAAGTGATTCAAAACTACTTCCAGTTCACAGTTTGGGGAAGCCATCTTGGATTGTGTATTTGGGTAGGCGAGGATTCTCCAGCTTTCCACCGTGACCACGTAGTGTAAAACTAGAGGACTACTGAGACTCCACTGCTATCCACTGATCCACCATGGCAGATGACTGAGCTTTGGCATTGCTTCTTGGAGATAGATTCTTATTTAACGGCAGGAAACAAAGAGCAGTCACATTGCACAAAAGGGAATCAACCTCCCCCTTTGGGACCCAGGTACGCACTATAACAGCATCAAAGTTTTTTCACGTAGCTTCAGAACATGCTGAATAAAGATGCAGTAAAGGTCGGATACCAGTTTCTACATTTCCCCTCCCCTAACATGCAAAATTGTGAGTAAAAGCTCAAATTTTTATCGACTAAAAAGCATTTTGCTATTGCTTGATGCTTGGCGAAATCCTTCATACATTTTCTCAAAACTTGCATTCAGACCAAATGCGACATAAAGGTACTTTTTCTTGCGTTCACATAAAAACCAGAAATTAAAGTGACTCCATCCTGCCTCTAAATTTGCGTTAAAAAAGGTAAAAAAAGTCAGTCTTCTGGGGGCGGGTCTGAAGTTACTGGAAACTCAAGATGGCAGATCAGGGAGTGTGGAAGTGTGGAAATATATTAAATGCAAAAAAGACAAGGTCACAACCTTCTCTGGGCTCATCAGGTCTTTCAGGTCCATCGACGGAGTTCGTCTAGTTGATGGATTTTCTTCCATCTGTGCACCACAAGGTGTCGCTGGAGTTCGGATAGTTTGCTTGAAACATGCTGAACCTGTGGCTTTGTCACCCTGAACATGCTCCACCATTTACTCCCGTGTTGTCACGTGGTTGTTTGTCGCTCATGATCATGCCTCTACATTGACTTTACATATACAAGTAACATCCGACTTACGACCTGCTCGACTTACATCCACCCGTACTTACGACCACGGCCAGCAGATGCTTTTTTTTTTATTCAATGTCTGGCACCGCAGCACGTAGCAGCCCGGCAACACGTACGGCAGTTACGGCAGCACAGTATTCCAGCATCTCACTCTCACACTGCCATCTACCACTACACTAGTTCCTATAACCTTCCCGTCTGCTATTTTGAATGGCTTTCCAGTTACGTCCAATCTGACTTACAACCGGTTGGCTGAAACCGATCCCGGTTGTAAGTCGGATGTTAATTGTAAATCAGTTGCTTTTTTTGTACTGACAGCGTTTGTTGTGAGAGGTATGTATGTTTTCAGAACGCGTAATTCGGAAGTGACAGTCAACCTGGACTATAATGGACAAAAGAACTCAGTGGAAAATGAGCCCTTTCTCCCGAGCAACAACACACTTGACTGAGCCTGACATTATTTACTACACCAGTTTTGAAAACCATCAACAAAACGTCACATGATGAGACAGCGAACTCAACTGAAAGCCAAAAGAGAACCTGACCAATAGCAGCGTGGGGCCATGAAAGGACACGATCACCTTGCTGTCAACTTTCAAATCAACTTACAAACACTGCGCGGCTCTCAAGGATGTGTTCTTAATTGTGCTCTCCGTGAACAGCCTCTTCACTTAAACAGCGCTGACCTCCAGTCGCCTGCGCGCATTAATTTGGCGCCGGGTTTATCAAACGCTTTCTTCATTAACCGGAAAAGAATGAGCCTTGTCAATGACTGTGTCACCATGAGGAAGACAAGTGTACGTGCTGCCTCCATCCCTCACTCCAACAGATGAACGTCGTGGATCATCCTGATAAAGAAGCCGCGCTGGTTCTGGAATGTGGAGTCGGACGCTAATATGCTAAGTGGGAGTGTGTCTGAAAAGGTCAATATATCGCAGAAGAGGCTTCTGATTGGACATGAGTTATAGGTAATGACGCTAACTAATAAGTATATCAAAGATAATTCATTGGCCGTGATGTAAGCAAACCCCCTCTCTTCCTCATACTTTCAATAACTTTCTCCTGGCGTGCTACTTTCTGAGACCATCCCACCGCGTCCGGGGATTTTCCACCGCCATTGTTTTCTTTGTAAACAGCCGCTCTGGACAAGCTGGTCTGCTGCCGTCGCTTTGTTGTGTCCGGCTATCTAGGGCTCTTCAGCCACATGTTGTACTTCACACTTGCCTTTACCCCGGCTAGACTGTCACGCCTCTGCCGTGTTTAATGGTATCTCCAGTCTTGGATGGCTGATACCAGCTGAGCGGTCAGAGTGTTAGCACTCCTCAATATCTATTACAATTAGTTTTTGATTAAGGAACCCGGCGCGGCTGTTTGAAGCCTTTAATGTTGTGTCAACGGGATGATGATGGAGAGTGCAGCATGGACGCCTCCCAGTTACAAAGCGGCCAGTAAAAGGCTCAGAGTGAAGCGTTTTATCTTCTTAATGGAAAGCAGATGACCTTTCAATTCTTTTTTTTTTTTCCTTCTGGTTTTTCTTGAGGTTAAAATTCTCTCATTTATGATATTTACGCTGGGGTGTGTTACGCCTTCATTTCTCACCCTGTTACATATCAGCTTATATAAATGCAAACACATGCTGCTGAGAAAAATGTGTATCATTTGGAACTTAGAGAATGAAAAGATGAAATGAAACTAGTTTAACTTGTTGATTTGTCTTTTGGAAGCATGGTATGGATGAGGAGCTGTCCAGGGTGTCCCCTGCCTGTCACCCATTGCAGTGCATTTTGGGACTAGTGTAAATTTGGCACTATAGAGCACACGGCAATATTGGCCCTTTAAATTTAAGAAGGAAATAGTCCCATAAAGGTCCATAAGCCGCAGGTGCAGTGGTGCTGTCTGCACTGTAGAAAGGTCAGTGGTGCACCCAGCTTAAAAATGCATGAGGCTCACTTCTAAACTAGTTTTGAAAACGGGGTCCAGTGTCAAGACTGACTCATGAAACAAACTCAGCAATGTTCTAAATCCTGAATTTCATTTTTTATTCATTTTAAAGCGCTCAAAATGCACTGTTTTTACCCGCGTGAAGTTCTGACACCACAGCAGGTCTCAGCTGCTGTTTCTCGTCACTTGTCCTCCAGGAGATCGGCTCTGTTGGTGAAAACAGCACATTTTTAGCGCTTTTTGTAAATAAAACACCTGTGGTTCCATCGGTTTGGTGTGATGAGGCTTAATACTTTGGTAACACAATGCTCTTTAGCCTGTAAAAATCCATACATTAGCTGGGCTGTCGTTGCGAGAAGAAAGTCTGTAAATTATGGTAGTTTGTTAGGAGGAAGTACTTTTTATTGGCGGGCCGTTAATATTGGACATTTATGAAGCTAAGTCACACTTGTATTTGACCCACATTAAATGAGACAGGGAGGAGTCTCCATGGTCTGTGATGTTTCCTGATGAAAGAGACAAGAAGAATGAAGCTCAGTAGAGGCAAGTGTGAAGTGAGGGTGAGGTTGGAGGATCAGTGAAGGTGTAGCAAGATGTGTGAGGACAGATCAGTTCAAGTGCTTGAGATTGAAGAGGTAGACAGGGATTAAATGATTAGTGTGCAGTCAGGTTGGGAAGGGTGGAGATGTGCTGGAAGAGTCAGAACTAGAGCTCTACAGGACTGTCGTGAGACCTGCCATGATGTACTGTATGTTTAGAGACAGTAGAGTTGAAGATGCTCAGGTTTTCATCAAGGAGGACATGACTAGAAACGAGTGTATCACAGGGACGACGGCTCGTGTATGGAGTGTTAGAGCAGACGCAGATGGTTTGGACACAAGGAGAGGACCGGGATCATGCTGAAAGATTCATTTTACAAGTGGATGTACTGGCAAAAAAAGGAGGAAGGCAACAATTCAGGAGGACATGAAGAGGACAGGTGTGACCAGGGTTGATGTTCAAGATGGAGGTTTAGATGGAGGAGGTTGACTTGCTGTGGCATTAAATTGCTGTGCTTTTGTGTCCACTTATGTGAAGATAATACTTTGAAAAACAAGTCACGACTCCAACAGCAATCTCAATTCATGTATGGTGGGAACATTAGATGCAAAGAATAGAAAGATGACTGGCTAATCTTGAAGAAGCCAAATGACCAAAGGCACACGAGTATCACATCTGAACAAGTACATACAATGATTAAAGTGTGAGTCCTAAAGTCCTTAAAGCATAACAAGAGGTCTCTGGCTGAACACGAAACACTTGAAATGAAAGTCTGACTAACGCTAGCTACTGGTTTATTTAGAACATGAAAATGAATTCTTGGCATAGAGCAGGTCTTTCCGCTGTTAGAGGAGTTCTGTGTGCTCTCTTTGTCACAAGCAAACATGAAGGAGAGATAAAAAAAAAAAAAGTTCTGGCATACCAGCAGTGATAAGTTGTGGCTTGTGTAGTTTTGTTTAGTTTACTTAATCCCTGAGCTGTAAATGACCTTGTGAACTCAAGCTGAGTTGAATGTTTTTATCGTTCCCATTTTCCCCCACTTGTCCTATCCACATTAAGATTTGAAATGCCTTTCAAAACTTGCTGTTTGCCTGGCTTTGCTAAATAGATTTACAGTTTGCAGCATTCACACGCCGCGGGTCAAAGATCGCTGTCTTCTTACAATGAAATTCACTCCTTTGCACCGGTATGAACATGCTTTCATCTCACACACGTTTGTGCACACATGGCCTCTAACCCAGCTAACCTTGGCTTAATCATTACCATGACCTGTTATCTGATTGTCATGCAGGTAACCATTAATAAGTGTTTACTTTCAGATGACCTCTGAAAATGTTCGTGCCGCCTTTGGCCCACAAATGTCAGCACTTGTCAGATGAGTCGGTCTGATTCCTTCTGCTGTGGAACGGAGGCATATAATGTATGAAACATCAGCAATTTTCCCCTTTTTCTATTTCATTTTTAGCTTGCCCATAAATGTTCTAGAACCGGCAGATGATTGTAAATAAATAAATAAGAAATAAATAAATAAAGAAGAAGATGTAGTAGTCGTAGTAGTAGTGTTACCTGCTAGTAAATCTGCGGGTCATACCATGTAGATATGATTTTCATTAACAACCTTTTTATGGCATAAGGTGATAAGCTCTTGCACTAACATAAGTCCCATAATGCACTGCAACAGAAGAAACATATAGTGTTGAGACCAAAGTCCAACACAAAAACAAGCCCTTTCACTAATATAAGTCCCATAATGCACTGCTACAGTTGAAAACGTATGGTGTTGAGACCAAAGTCCAAATGGATGGTTGGATGCATCGGTTTCTATGGGTGCTGGGGGTACGTTCACACTCAGTGGGTCGTAGCTGTGGTGCATGTCTTCGTGTGCATATCAAGTCACATGTACTCTGCACCATGGTATCGAAAGCAGAAGGTCCAATGAAGTCTTTGAGACGAGTAGGTGCAACCCCACTGTTGGACATACAGTTTTGAGCACCCACTGACAAAAATCGTTCACCCTAGGATGGATGGATGGCTGGCTGGACGGATGGAAGGATGGATGGATGGATAGATGGATGGATGGATGGATGGATGGACAGATGATGGAATGATGGCTAGATGGATGGATGGATGGTATAATGATGGATGGATGGATGGACGGATAATGGAATGACGGCTAGCTGGATGGATGGACGGATGGATGGTATAATGGATGGATGGATGGATGGATGTTACAGTGGATGGATGGACGGCAGTTGAGGTGTCTCAGGTAGTCAGGATGATTCCTGGATGCCCTCATACAGTGGGTGGTGTTTGGAGGAAATCCTGGGAAAAACCAAGGAATATAGTGAATAGACCATCTCAGTTGCTTCTTGGCTTCTTGGCTTTGTGTTTGGAACAAAAGACATGGAACAAATAAATAGCGTTGTACACATCTACAGCTCGTTCTTCTCTGACAATGATGATCATGTTTGATGGTACGAATGAGGTCATGATATTGATGAAGACAGACTGGTGAGATGCCGGCAGAGATGATGGAAAACCATTCGGCAGTTAAAGACAGCCGTGTGGTCGCTGGTGTTTGTTGGCAAATGTAGGTGTTTGGATTAGGTCAACAATTCCGATCGTGTTATTTCTCGTGTTGCTTCTCAATTTGGGGCAAGAAAATAGAAGAGAGGAGGGAAAAATGGAACCCGGCTGGGAGCTGTATTGGTTTTCCTGCGCGGTTATTTTTTGTTGAGCTGATACACAATGATAACTCACCAGTTGTCTTCTTCACTGAGACGGGTAATATATAGCTGAGAAGTGTCCTGACATAGTTATATCTGTTTGTGTCCTCGAGAAGACAAGGAGAGTCAATTACAACGGCAGAGCCGAACGCCTGTACGAATGTCAACACCCCGCGCAGACGGCTGTGATAAATAACACCTGACCTCACACCAGGCAGCGGCTCCTCTGCAGGGCCGGAGACAAGCCTGCGCAAGGAAATCAAGGCAGAATGTGGGGCACGTTAAGAGAAGGGTGGAGGGCACGGCGCCGGAGGACGGGGACGTCTGAATGAGCACCAAGACGTGTCAAGAGAAGGAGTGTCACCGCGCTGCTAGTCTTTATGGCGATGCTGTGAAGATAGGAAACTTCAATTGGAGGGGGTGCTGCGGCACACGGCCCCGCTGTTACTCATCCACGTTTGTGACAAGGAAAACAAAGCGCCGGCTCGTCCTGCACGTACTCTCATTTGTTGGCTTCAGACATAAAGCGGCGGGCTGGTTGGACTGGAACTCCCATTGTGCTCATCTGAGCGTAATCTTTGTTGACAGAAAGCAAGTGCGGATATCAGGTCACTTTCTGTGGCTTCCAGTAATCTGCCACCGCTGCGTTCCCAGATCGTGAACAGACTCGGCGATGGGTCTCCGACGGCGATGACAGTAGCGAGGTGATGTTAGCCTCAAGCGCCGCTGCCTGCTTGCCCTCCTTCTGCGTGTTCGGCTGCGGGGGCTCGCCTCTGCAGGGGGCAGAAAGGGGCAAGTGGGGGAGTCCGAGAGTCCCATGGGAGACGTGCCGGCTTGAAGAAGGGAGGAATGAGCAACAGGCAGACACAAGGGCACAGGCAGATGTGCGCAAAGATAAATGAGGAGATAAATCACAGAGTGTCTGAGGCAAAGGCATTTGCATTCCTGAAATGAAACTCCAAGGAGAAACACTGGTACAGAGCTCTGACGACTTTACATAAAACAGATACAGTAGGTTACAATGTGGCAGCTGAAATAGGGTTAACTGGTTAGCAGGCTTTTCTGAGCACAGATCAACGAAAAGGAACATGGCATGCTAAGGATGCTAGTAACCCGGGTAACCCCTTTGTACTCCAGAACTGGCATTAAAAAACACTTCTCCCTCTTTCTGGTTCATTTAGGCTCATCTAGTGATAAAAATGAGTGAACTCAAATCACTCTTTTAACACATTCAACTCCTTCCCCCCTTCAGTAGGAGTAAGTTGTTGTAGTTTCGTTGGACCAACTGTTCAGTGCACTGCAGAGCGGCTGTCATTTATTTCACATGGGGAAATCATGGTTTCCTTGGACTGAGAAGCCACTGACATGATTCATTCAGTGCTCACCTCTGGATTTAGGTGTGTTGTATAACGTGTAGGGCATGGACACCCTATTGAATGGGCGGTTTTTGTAGTACGCTTCACCCATCAAATGGGCCAGTAGGCTCCTAGTGTGCCTCTTAGTTGTAAGAGTAGGCCGCGATCACACCATTCAATGAATTATGGGTCGCAAAACACATGTTTTTTCTCTGATAGCCTAGGTAGGGAATATTATATTGTCATAAAACATATTGGACATTGGCAGATTGGTGCCGTTTGGTCAATGATGATGATGTATTTTGGCCACACTGACGGAAGCTAATGGCTAAATGTGGTAGCATGTATAACTACTGATCCCAAATTCAGTACAAGTGAGATGAACTTGCTATTATGGCATGAAAGACAGCCAGGCAACATTGAACTGCCCCCTCATCCTGATCCTAACACCAAACATAGACTCATGAAAAGGGATGGTGATCGAATTGGCTGGATGGGTGATGGAATGATGTCTAGAGGGATGATGGATGGACTGATGAAGGAACGATGGCTAGATGGATGGATGGATGGATGGTACAATGGATGGATGTAGTTATGCATGCTAGGAGGCCCTCATAGAACCAACCAGAGGAGGAGCCTACTGCTCCATACGAATGGGTGATACGTGCTCTGAAAACCTCCCATTCCATTGTGTGACTACATCTGTATATGGTGCCATATTTCAATAGCTTCGTATTTAGATTTATTGCCTGTCATCTTTGCTGTTTAAGTCTACTATAGATCCATCCACTTTAAATGTAGCTGTAGATGCAGCTGGATCCAGCAAATCAGGACCATAGCTGGGGGTCAGGTCTCACTCACACCTACAGACAATTGAGAGTTATCAGTGAACCTCTGTTCGGCCGCAAACCTTTACCGCAAACCAGATTCAAACTCCACACACATCGACTAGAAGCCACCCACGATGGAATGCCACACTGACATGAACAACTATGGACAATTTTGGGTCTCGATGAACCTCAATGTAAGTTCTGGAAGAAGCCTAGAGGCAACACGTCACAATGGTGTACATTACATATGCGCACAAGACACTGGATCCCAGACCAGAACCCTCCTACCAGACTGAATAAGGTGTATTAATATCAATAGAGCAACCTTTGGTTTTACTTGACACGACACAAATGCTGGTTGTCGGAATGATATTAGCGCAAAGACCTTGTCTTCTTAACGTTTCCTGCAGTTAGTACAAACGCACCAGGCTTTAGCGAAACATCCAAAATGATTTTTGATAACAAGCGTTGCTGGACCGGGGCTTGAATGATGTAAGGGGTCAGCCACACATGGCTTATTTAAGGCCGGCTGTGTTTGATCTATGGAGGTCCTGGATTGTCTCAATGTCACAAGGAAGGACATTCCCCTCCTCACTCCCTTCCACCCCCCGGACACATCTTCACACAACCTCAAACAACAGTGAAACATATGTGAGCAGGCAGCATTTATCCCATTTAAATCTCTCTTTTACATTCTTCTTCCAGCGTAATCACTCACTCGGGTCGGCAGTGAAGCGGCGCTGGGACTTTCCCATGAACAGAGCGGCCAGAGAACTGAGGAAACTCATGGTGGGAGGCTCCGGTGTGTGGGAGGGGACATGAAGGAATGACTGTCATCGCTAATTCCTCGCCAGGCAGCCCGAGAAGTGTTGACTAACTAATGGCCGTGTTTAACAAGTGAGCGGCATCATGCTTGAGGAAACACAGCTGGAAATGAGCCCCGTGCATTGAGTGAGTCTAAGAAAACAGCCCATTGTCTTAAACGGCGTTCGCCCACAAACAAGCAGTGAAAACATGAATGAAGAAGAGGCTGAAGCGAAACAGCTGGATTGGAAAACATAAAGACACGGCAGAGGAGGATGCAACAGTAGTTCAAGAGTCGTACATGAAGGATTGGATGGGAGAGTTGGAACGCATCTTAAATGATTTTCGTATGAAGACATATGTTTCTCATAAGGATCTGAAATATCAGGTCAAACTGAGTTCATATATACAGAATAAATAATCAGTCTGCTAAAAGCGATTTTCCCAGAAACACCCTCCCGAAATGACGGCGGATTAAGGCATATGTTATCAAGTTGTCGGACAATTATTTCAGCTGAGATTTGGCGTGTAGCTGCCACATAAACATGTGTTGGGATGATGCAACGGAGCCAAGTTAATGTTTTATATTACAACTACGGCACTGCTGGCCAGGCGGAGGCTCATGCTGTTTTCTATTCCTCTCCACGCCGCGTTCATAACTCACCGTGCATGCCAAGATTCTGCTGCCCCATAATGAGCCCGAAATAAAGGGGAGTTGAATTTTACAACACTTGAACGGGGAACGAGTGTTTCCCCCCCAAAAAAATATTCTTCTAATGAGCGTATTGGCTGGGCGTCATTTACGGCCGAGGCCAAGCTGCGTGCGTTCTTTTGACTCTGTGTCCCCACTTAGCGTAATCCACGTTATTCCTGCTGAGTCAGCAAACTTTATATGCACGTATTCACATACGCTTGCTCAGCCCAGGTGTCATTATGACCAGGGAGCACTTTGAGGCCATCTTAGTTTGATATTTGACTCAAATAAGTAGCGATAATTTTGGTTTAACTTTGTATGAAGGCTTTGTCTATGATGCATTATAAGTGCAGTCATAAGACATCAGAGGCCATTCACAAGGCTTATTATATATATATTATATAAACATGTACAAGGTTTCTAAAGTTTTATAAGACGAACAATTTGAGATAATAGTGTTATTAATAATAATAACATTATTATTATGGTTAAGGCAAACTGGTATGGCTCAGGGTTCAAGAGTCTTTCTAACTTCAATAAAGTTCACAACTTCTGGGACTAATAAAGGCCATCTGATCTAATCTCAGCATCGCCATACACGATTCCATAACATGCTCTACAAACATTTGTAAGCGCATTATGATTTATGAAGTGTCACCGTAATGTTTAGCATGATGCTAACAGCCCTTAGCAGGAAATCTACAATGAACTTCACTTATAAACACGACTTTTTATGCAGCCACACCACACCAGTCATTGGACTGTTGGCTGCTGATCAGATGTTTTTAATAACTAATATGACCCAGTTATGACTGATTTTTAACTCATAAACATGTACAATAGCTATTAGCATTAGGTGCACTGTTAGTGGACCAAACTGGTTGGACAAAGAAATGGTCTCCAGCTTGACACAATCATGGAGTGAACCTGGTTGTCCTCTGAAAACATAGAGGTTAATGGGTGACTTCATGGTTCTAAGTGCAGTGGATTTCTGTCCAGGGTGCCCTCTGCATACTGCCCCAAGTGGCTTGGATGAACACCAGTGGCTTGACACTTCGCTTCTCCAATAATGGCATGTTCATCTGTGACACTGGAATATTCATTGACAGCTTTGTTGAACTTTGACAGTACATTGGGTAATCCACACATGTAACATAAATAGCTAGTGACTCTCCAAATGAGAAAAAGAATAACCTGAAATGTTCCTCTTGCAACTCCATATGCATATCTCTAAACAGATGATCATGACGGAAAACTGATGATAATTTTGATATAACCAATACTTTGCTATAGTAGTGTGTTATCATGTTAGAGTTGGTAACAAAAGGAAAAAATACTTTACCAGATGAATCAAATATGGCAGGCGGTACTTTATTTTTTGGTTATTTATTTGCTATGAATAACTAAAAAAACTGAAAGTCAGTAGTCTAAAGGTCCACGCTTTCCAGATTCAAGTGTGTTAAACCAACTTCAACACGTGGGCCAGTCAAAATAACTGATGGTTTAAAGGGAAAACAAATATTGATGCTAGTGACAGGACATATTTCCCAAGGTTAAATTACATAATCACAAAATATGCTGCATTAAGATACGGTAAGTCAAAGCAATGAATCATAGGTAATACATTTTCCCAGTGAGCCAGGGTCTTAGACACATTTCCAACCTGTGATCTTCTGTGATGTCGCTACTCCATCACGCATTAGCTTTAGCTTGCCACTCATGGCCACTGTAGACTGTTCATAAAAGCTCTTTACGGCCTTTAGAAATTGTAATTAAGTGTAATATTTTTTTAAATAAACTGAGTCGTCGAGTTGTATGAATAGAGGAAGTGGTTAGCAAATTAGATCATGGTTTGAAAGAAACGGCTGCCAGCTGTCTGACTCCAGGTCACCACAACACACTCACACACACACACACACACTGGAGCACACACTCAACACAAACAACAACAAGGAAGCTGTCCTAAGCCACTTAAATCTGTCCTATTTCATAGTGTTTGTGAAACGTTTACTTGTGACCTACGCTCTCAAACTCCTTAAGCCGTCCACATGAGTGAGCGGAGAGAATGGCCTTTTAAGGCCTTAAGTATTGCCAGACTCCTCCTTATATTACTGATGATATCGGCTCTGAAGAGTTTGCTGACAGGAGCCCCAGGATCAGAAATAGCCATAAAGAAGATGGGAAATTACACCTTATCCAACACAGGCTGAAATGGCCTGTCTGTTGATAGAAAAGGCTCACGACAATGTCTTTAAGCAGGGATTTAGCCTTTGACCAGTCCTCTTCGAGCCCACGGACACGAGCGCATCGTGACTCAGTGGCCATTGATGGCTTTAACCCGAAACACTGTGCCACGACAGCAAAACGCCCGACAGATAAATGACAGCGGAGGGATGTGTAAAGGGCCCGAGAAAACAAAATCATCTTCAGTTCAAAGCTGTAAACTGATAAAGCTGTGTTTGTACAAACGGTCCTGCATGCGCGCTAGCGACGGAGCGGTCCACTGCATATTGGAGGGACAAGCTGGAGACAACATTAATCCCTTAAGCCCTTCAATGATGGCCTCTGACCAGGCCATATGAGATCCACTACCCTCCACTAATCTGCTGCAAACAGTGATGAACCCAGAAAGTGGCTCTTGCATTTAACAAACTGTTGACAGCAGGATTATCCCATTTGTGGACATTCGGACGTCCACCGGACGCGGATCTGTATCGACGTAAACGTACATTGTTTCTACGTTTAATGACTGTGTGAAACGCCACATCAGCCCAAATCTCCTTTGGATGAGCAACTGATCTCTTTCTCTCTGTGAGATAATTACTGGCAAATCTGTGGCAGCACTTTGCGACAGTGTCAGGGTTTTAACCCCAGAGCCACGATAGCAATTGTGTTTTCAAAGCTAATATCAGGATCAGACGCGACGCAGTGGAGGATTTTTGAAGCTGCATTTGACAAGCGTGATACGATGTATACCTCAATTTATGACAAGATGTGGACACACAGCACATGATAGCAACTCGTGTGAGTAATAGATAAAGATGGCTCTGTCAAAATATAATATATATATATATATATTTCACATCATTAAATTATTTTGTTTAAGAAGAATGTGTTTTTTACTATGTACCCAAACTTCATGGACACCTTGTACTTCATGTGTTCTCTGCCCTCTGATGGGCTTAGCTGAGAAAGAGCAATTCACTCGCCACCCAGCAGGGGCAGTATAGCCTTCCCCTGTAAAAGGAGCCCACTTCCTGTGATCCCCAGTGCAACTTCTCAGGAGGCCGCAGTGCACCGTGTTCAGCTGGGAGAGTATTTATCAACCTGCTATGCATGGGTTTTACCCAAGGTTACAGGATGTGACCCTGGTTCTACGAATGTGTTCTAGCCACGCTGCCTGCTAACATCAACTGAATCAGTTGTACTGAGGATTACAGGAAGTGGGCCCCTTTCGTAGGGCGTGGCTATACTGCGTCTGGTGGCTGGACAGTGCTTTGGGCTTCCTCAGTACCAAGGAGGTGCCTTGGGGGTAACACCCATAGCCAAGCCTGTTAGAGGGTGTGATACACCTTCGTAGAACCAGGGTTGCATCCTGTTTCAACCACTTACATTGCTGTGACACATGAATGTACAACTGCATTTCAAAGCATATAATTCGTATTTTGAAAAGCACGTGTGGAAGAGGATGACTGAAAATCATGTGAGGAATGAAAGTACACTTTCTTCTGTGGCTCATTCCAACACGGCTGACGTATTCCTCTGCCGCATGTACTTTGAAGTTTATTTGAAAATAGCGCATGTCTAACTTTTAATTTATTGCTATAATATTTTGCAAGATTCTACAAGATCTGTCAAAACTAACATCATAGCTCAAGGTAGTATCTGAGAGCGAAGACATTTTACAGCATAGTTTTGGTGTCAGTTTATTCTGTGGTTTTACAGCAAACTGTGAAATTAAGTTTTGAGTATTAAGTATCGATTAAGTATTGAGAATCATTTTCTTGGCCTTTTCAACGTGGCCCTGTGAGGGAACCTCAGTTCCTCCTTGGCCACTGTGGTAAAATTTAGCTTTCTTTCACTTTATAGAGTACAGTCTGTCCCCTATACTCGGGGCAAGGGAACATCCAGGGACGCAAATCCATCACAAGGCTCATGTTGACTCATAACCACTCCGACAGACAGCAATGTAACACCGTTCAGGCGCTGCCTGTTATTGAATTTAGCAGAAACTTTTTTATCTATTGAAATGTCCTGGGATTGATCTAAAAGTGTGTGTTCAAAGCACCAGTTTTCATAAATATATGTGGTGCCACGGTGGAGCTGCTCAGCTCTATACGTCCGGGTGTTTGGCGTGGTGTTCTCCAGACCTGCTTCTTGGCACCAGCATGTCCTCCATACCACGATGCCCACAAGTGAAGATTTGCTGGAATGCTGACTCGTCCAAATAGATGCCATTCCAAAAATGTAAAACGACCTCACTGTTGAATGGAGACGGAGCTTTGTTTGACCCCTGAGCGGAGAGTCGTCCGCCATATTAACTCAAGGACGGTTCCTTCTCCGCCTTTCTGAAGACGTCGACCGGTCACAACTCAGTTTGGCAACGGCTCTGAACCGAGACTGAGACCCAGCCGATGAGCAGGAGGCGTAATCCTGTTTTTACACAGACTGGCAGCTTAAATGGACGTGGGGTCCACCATTTGGATTCGCAGATGACAGAGCTGTCTTCCCAGCTGGCCTCTAATCTTGCGGCGGGTGTAACGTTATGCTGCAACTTTGCATTCATCCTGCCACACAATGAGCGGACATCTTTGAGCGCAGGTTGCCAAATTTAGTGCCGCGCTCTCCAATTGCCACTGGCGACACTCTTTAGAAGCCCGCAGTTGGATTGTAGGACAAATCCGCGCTAAGAAAAGAGAACAATATAGGGCAGCAACGCCTGCAGCCGCTCTGAAAGCTGGACAGACTGGCAGTGGAAAATGCCGAGGTGGCACTATTTCGCTCTTGGCCTAATGAGCCGTGTTGGAGGCGAACAACTGCCTCAGCTGAGGAACAGTCTTTGCATGTTTTCGATCTATTAATCATCCGCGAGGTAAAAATAGTCTCTTCTGTTATTTATACAACACTAATACACTTATTTTAAATGGTGAAATAGTCTCATACATAACAGTAGCAGGTGTCTTGTGTAACTGTTTGAACTTTGACCCCACTATAATGTGAGGTAATGTTCTTATCTGCGCCGCCACTCTGTTTCTAAACACAGACGTCATTCAAATTCGACACTTGCAATTGGTCTTTGAACAGAATTATTTTTCAATTTTTTAATTTAATATCATGATTACAATGAATCATTTCTCAATTCTCAGTTGATAAGAAGAGAATGTGATTATAAAGGCACATAGTGAAAATCTGTGACCTTTTCGCAGTCAATGAATCCAATCTATACAAATTAAAACACATTTTACGTGCTTTCTTTATTGTTTTTGGCTTTGTAAGTCTCCGTCATTTTACCAGCAGCACATGCTTATCTCAGAGATATGGACGGCCAAGTCAAAGTACAGGTGGCCAGTGCAGAGGGACTGTGAAGGGCTCTTCTTCGGGTGAGAGACGACATTATTTTACTTTAATTTAGATTGAGAATTGAAAATTGAATTGAAAAATTCCCATGTTCTGAAACGTAAATGCTGTAATTTCTTGACGATAAGCCGCAACTTTATTCTCACAGTACGAACCCTGCGGCTTATACTGCTAATATATGGATTTTTTACATGCTAAAGAGCTTCATACTGCCAAAATATTGCGCCTTGTCACTTCCAATGAAATCACATGTTTTATTGACATTAAAGCGTTAAAAATTGTGTTCGCAGCTCCACCAACAGAGCCGATCTCCCAGAGGACTGAAGACGAGAAGCAGCAGCTGAGACCGGTTGTGGTGTCGGAACTTTGGACATGTGGACGAAAAGAGCGTATTTTGAGAACTTCAATGAAAATGAAAGATGTGAGGAGTTTATGATTTAAGTTCAGAATATTGTTGAGTTTGTTCCATGGACACAAAACTTGTTTAGAAGTGATCCTTGTGCATTTTCAAGCCGGGTGCACCACTGACCTTTCTACAGTGCAGACAGCAACACTGCACCCGCGGCTTATGGACCGGTGCGGCTTATATATGAACTAGATCTATTTTCCTTCTTAAATTTAGTGTGTGCGGCTAATATTCCTGTGCACTCTGTAGTCTGAAGTTTACTTAAAATCTGACATGTAATTGAAGGCATACAAATATTTGATTTATCTTATGATCATTTATGCAACAATGAAGTTCCTGCTACTGTAGCATAACAAAGATGGCAACCAGTTTAAGGAGGATTAAACTGGTTGCCATCCCCCCCAGTTTAACAGTCTCGACAGCAACTCTGCTTTACTGCCATTGTTGCACCAGTTTGTAGAAATTCCCCTGTCTAGGCTGAAAGGTTAAGTTTGAAGCAAAAAAAAAATGACGGAAATGTGTGAAAATAATCAATTTACTCAAGAAAACAACATGCTTTATCCACTGATTTACTTCATGTATCTTATAAATGACCTCATACATTAAACAGTACTTCCAAAATACGTCATCAAAGTTCATATCAGACGCGTGAAGCTCACACTGCATCATGCATCTGTTTTAAATCCGTGTGAAGGCAGTAAAAACGGAATTTAATTGAAGTTTTGAAAGAAGAAAACCTCTCAAAAGCACACTCGCTCTCGCACACATAAGCAAACACTCCTCTCTCACACACTGACAATGTCCTCTGGTTGGCTAGGAATCAGACTCTGCTCCAGGAAAAATCCCTCCGCTCTCATCCTGATAGAGTCCATTGAAGGCCAGACCCCACACCAAGACTAATAGAAATGGGAATCAGCTGAAAATATGTGACATAATCACATTAGTGTCTTCCAGAACACAAAGCCACAGTCAACTTCCCTTGATCAAGGCACATCTGGTGGGGTGGGAGCGTGGGGGGGGACTCGATCCGGCCGTTCCCCTCCTGAAATGAAAACAAGCTGTTTCTCTCGGCTTCCAGGCCGAAGCAGAACAAGAACTTTGACACAGTAATGGATTGCTCCAGCAGCCACACCGCTGAATGTGAGGATGCCAGAGAGAGGGAGGGAGAGAGAGAGAAAAGGGAAGGGAAGAAGATCTTGAAAGGTTTTTAAGAATAACGCCCACTGCTTTCCCAGTGCTTTTGAACTTTGACCCCTGCGCCGGAACAATCAAAGCAGTTCGTTCTGTTGTTAAAGTGTCCACACTGGACATTATCAGTGATGTGGAACTGTTGACTCTATCATTCAGCGGCAATAAAGAACTAACCAAGATCTCATCAGATTATGTTTACGTCTCTAGTCCCAGTATCGGCTTATCGGATGCTATATTTTGCTTCTAAAATCCTGCCTGAAAAACACTGGAGCACTGGAGATGGTTGTGCTGCCATTGATGCTACCTGTGGTTCTAAACTGAACTCACTATCCTCCACTGTTGTTATTGAAAATGTTGGTCGGTATTAAAGTCCTGGCCGTCACCTTGAATGCATTGTTTATTTTGTACTGTACAGCTTAACATTTCAGTTCTTTAGAACCTGTTGAGAGTGAACGAAGAGCTAGTTGAACAATGTAGTTGCTCAGGTGCGGAGCGAGTGTTGTAATGTTTAATCGAAGGTTAACACAGTGACTAACACCACCATGTAAAATCGTGTCACGACACTTGGAAGGTAATGTTTTCCCCTCGGTCAGTTAAAACCGTTTTAGCCAAACGTTAATCAGCAACAACAAAAGTCTGTTGCCAGTTGCCAGCAACGTTAGCAATGTTAGATGTTCTAGACTAGCATCTGCTGCTAATGTACCATATAAATTTAAACTAAATATGACGCAACTCAACTTTTTCAAAGTGGAATTCTACAAGTAAAAAAACCCAAAACAACAAGAAAAAAAGACACTTTCTTGTGTTGTCGCTTTTTGTCCGTATTAGCAGCGGCTAGCCAGAACACGACTGCGAAAGGATGGACTTGTTGTTGTTGCCTCCCAGAACTATTATAACAATGATACAGCTTTGTGTATTCCTCTCCACTCAGTGACCTACACCATCATGTAAAATCGTGTCACGGCACTTGGAAGGTAATGTTTTCCCCTCGGTCAGTTGAAAATCCTTTAGCCAAAGGTAAATCAGCAACAAAAAAAGTTTGTTGCTAAATGCTAGCAACATTAGCAATGTTAGCGTCTGCCGCTAATGTACCATATAAATTTAAACTAAAGATGACGCAACTCAACTTTTTCAAAGTGGAATTCTGCAAATAAAAAACACCAAAACAACACTTTTTGTCCGTATTAGCAGCGGCGAGCCAGAACACAATAGTGAAAGGGATAAAAGCTGACATGGACTTGTTGTTGTTGCCTCCCAGAACTATTATAACAATGATGTAGCTTTGTGTATTCCTCTCCACTCAGTGACCGACACCATCATGTAAAATTGTGTTACAGCACTTGGAAGGTAATGTTTTCCCTGCGGTCAGTTGAAAATTCTTTAGCCAAAGGTAAATGAGCAACAACAATAGCTTGTTGCTAAATGCTAGCAACATTAGCAATGTTAGCGTCTGACGCTAATGTACCATATAAATTTAAACTAAAGATGAGGCAACTCAACTTTTTAAAAGTGGAATTCTGCAAATAAAAAACACCAAAACAACACTTTTTGTTCGTGTTAGCAGCGGCGAGCCAGAACATGACTGTGAAAGGGATAAAAGCTGACATGGACTTGCCTCCTAGAACTATTATAACAATGATATAGCTTTGTGTATTCCTCTCCAGTTGCATCTACACTTCATGAAGGAATGATACACACACACACCTTCCAAAGAGTTTCCAGGTGACAGACTCGTACATAAATTTGTTATAAACGGCGTTGAGCTTCGCTCCAAGTGTTCTTGAACGCCAGTTAATATTTTCCAGAAGTCCCTCCACGAACTTTTAACGTCCACTTTTTTGTCTTCCCTCTGTCCAGGGAACAAAGACTGGTTTCTGTTTCTGCTCTCAGCCTGCTGTGAGAGTGAGGGCCTGGCCAGCCCATTAACACCCACCTCAACATGTTCCATTCCAACACTGGGAGCTAATTACAAACACTGGCTGGGCTTAAAAAACCCTCTAGACAGCAAAGAAAGTCTGGCAAAAAGGAGCCAGGAGAAGGTGTTGAAGAGAGGGAGAAGGAGAGGCGCGGAGAAAGACTTGAGAAAGAAGGGGTTTGTGGGCACTAAAGAGGAGGGAGGCCCCAAAGAGGCTAATGAATCCATAGGCAAGTCCGCGGCTCGGCCGCTGCATAAATAGTTGTTCACTATATGCACAGCTACTTAGCGAAAATGGGGCTTCAAAATGTTCCTCTTTTGTCGCTGGCTAAATTCCTCAAGAGCACAGGCGCTGAAAGGTGTGGCCGTGTTTTATTCTGCTCCAGCCTCTTTTCTCTTCGGGCCTTTCAACATCTCGTCCTGTGTAGTGTGTGGAGTGTGCAGTGTGGAGAGTGGGAGTGGGGGCGGGGAGGAGGAGGCGGGGGGGCCACGCAGCACTGGCGCGGAATCGCCCCCAAATGAAGCTGTTTGGCCCTCCATTCTCTCCGCGTCTTCACTGGGTGTGTTGGGGTGACAATTCGGGAAAATATTGTACAATAGTAAACTGACAATTTTCAGGGTGAATAAATTGAAGAACCCTTGCCTTTTGCTGTGGCTCTTGTTTCGCTGCAATAGAATTGCACAGAATGTTTGAAACAAACTTCTGTAAAGGACTCAATGGCTCCTAATTTAAGGCATTAAATCAATTAAAAAAGTACCCTCAGAGATTCAAGGGGGAATACACCGCAGGAAAAGTGTTCTTCGGCTTTGCTCTGATGTCGAGCAGAAACTTAAATCTCTGCAGTTCCTCGGAGTCAGAAAGAGTCTCAGAACTAAAACATGGCAGGAAAATAAATCCCGCCAATCCGTCCTAAAGAAAAATCCCCCCTTTATCCATGTAGTTACAACTACAAAGATTTATCTCAATCCATCTTGGCAGAAGAGACATGACATACATGCGGCCGCCGCTCGCTCCAGCTTGCGGTTCAGCACAGTAGTTCCCACACGTATCTGTCTCTGATCAAGTCACGTGCTGGACGCCTGAGGCAGGCAGATCAGACGGATCTGAAAGTGTGCCATCAACCGCAAATTACAACCCTTGATTTGAGGTTAACAGAGTGCCACTCCTCCAAGAATAACAGAGACAGTCGTAATACCTAGCTAGGCGGGAATCCCTGACAGAGAGGAGACTGGCTCTCGGCTGAAAACTTTGTGAAAGCAGCCGTGAAAGGTGGGGTTTTGTTGCGTGCTGCTCTGCAGTATATGAGGAGCTGCTATTGTGTAGGGCGGCCAATTAAAGTCCTTTAAGAGTCCCATTATATACTGAGACTAGTGTGAAGGGCCGTCGAGCCAAAAGACAGAAGGACAGAGGAGAACAACCGTAACATGAATTTCAGTGTTATAAAATAGGAAAATGTATTCATGCCATGACATTCCATAGTTAAAATGTATTATTTGATATTGACATAACATTGGATTTCATTAACATCTTATTTGAAGATTCTCAATGTTCATGATGTGGAAATTAAGGGAAAAACAATGCAATATAAAAGCATTTCTTTCAAGGTATTTAAATATTAGTGAGACTTTTTAATAATTTATTTTAGAGGGTCAAAAAATACTCCTAAAACGAGTGTCACGTTTTGAAAGAATCCCATTTGAAAGAGGACAATTGAAAGGGAAAAAGCCTAAAAAAGCATTGCTGAGTTTCTATATAGCATTTTAAAAGTAGTAAATGATGAAAATCTGGCGATATCTTTTGCGGTTTTCCTGTCGCCACATCAATTACAAGCATATATATATATATATATGAAAAAGAGTTCAGATATGATAAAAAAAAATAGCCGATGGAAAAATGAAAATATCTAGAAAATACTTGATGAAAAACAAACTCATATTTGGGCATTAAAATAAGTAAAAACGTAAAAAAAACACATGATTACAACAATAAAATACAATAACATTTTTAATTCATCATTTAAGAAAAATAAAATAACAATAAAAAAAAGTACTATAATGAAGAATTTCCTATTATATACATATATGTATATATATATATATATAGGAAAAAAATAATGGAAAAAATGTATTAAAAGTATCTGTACAATCAAACAATTCATTTTTTTATTTCCCCTGGATCAAAAGTTCTATACAGGCATGACAGGGATGTATTATTAAGGTCTTGGATGCATGACAGCCTCGCGAGGGATACAAGGGTCTCCTGCCAAACACTCACTAAAGCAACCCATAAAAGTGTGCTTTAGTTCACATTGCTGTTTTAACATGTATTTTCTGGCGCGCGTATAAACACCTCGGAGTGAGAGGTAGCCTCATATGGAAAGCACAATGACATGCCGGGTGCCAGAACTCTACTATTAATGATTATTTAGCCGTCACCTTATTCAGCGTTTTTACTTTCCACATCATAAAACCGTGGCACACCATTTCTTTTTTTTTTTCTTTCTGGCACCTCAGACTCGCAGAGTACTTTTCAAGAATGCTTGAACCGGACTGTTAAGACGCAGGCTCGAGTAAAGCATTTGTCATTAGTTGGCTGTGGTGGAGTGGCGCCCCAGATGTAGCCCTTTAGCTGAGAGTGTGTGTGTGTGTGTGTGTGTGTGTGTGTCGGCTCATGTGGCTCTCCGGCAAGCGGCCAAGAGAAAGTGGCCTCCTACTGTTTAATGACAATAAATTTACTGCCCCACTCTGTATTGCTCTTGTATTTTGTAAACAAGGTTAATGCTCCTTTTAATTGAGAACCTGGTGACAGAATATGACCTTGTTCACGATGACAATTACCTGAACATCCCATCGCTGCTGACACTTTTTTTTTTTTTTTTTTCGGGACGGCGCTTAAATCTTACATCACGCTTGGCATAATGTCACTCTCCAACGATTCGGCCGAGCCGTTCTCCCACACTTTCGAGCTAAAAATTCAATTTGCCAGCGCAAAGATTTCATTTCACATCAACACCTAAAACGTAAAGAGCCCTTTATGATCAATCCAAAAGAGGGATTATGGCTAATTGAGCATTGTAGCCAGATAATTGGGGCCGAGCACCCGTCCACATGGAGAGAATAACCCTCCTCGCCTGATTCCCCAAAACAGACAAAGCCAGGGGGTGGAGTAATGTGAGTTAAGGGATTCTCACCAGCTCTTGTAAGAGCTTGTTTCGCATACACGGCTCAAAGTGGAGCTAATAACTTAACGCTAGTGTGTTTTCACTCTTGAGGGGTCTTTCTCTTCGCAACCGTGAACATTCTCCCAGATCCTTTAGTGAGGACTCTTGAGGGACTTGGTGGAGTTGCCAACATTCTTTACAAAGACCTTCCCTCTCTTTATCTGCCTGGCTCTCACACGCGTGCACACGCATGACCACGAGCTGAAGGCCCCGACGTGGAGAACCAGGGTGATAATGCGCGGTTAAAATAAAAGTGTAGAGTCATTTCATGAGAAATGTCGGAGTGTGTCTTTTCCAGCAGAAAATAGAACCAGTCGAAGAATCGGAGCCTGATATTTTGTGATGCAAGATCTTCGGTAGACAGCTATTTGGATTTTGTTTACATCCCCAAACATTCCTGTCGTCCCTTCAGGTTGGACAGACAAGTTCGGACATTTTAAAGCCCTTTGTTAAGCTCTGTGTGTTTTTGCAGTCTGGGAGGGAACCGGAGTGCCCATTGGAGGTCAGACTTCCTCCACACAGGAGGAATCCAGGTTCTGACCCAGTGATACATCAGGCTGGAATCTAACCCCAGACTTAGAGGGGAAATGTCTGTGAAGGATACTAAAGAGAAACCCGTGTGAGAGACTCATGTCTGCCATGCTGTCTTGTTACCATGTTGGATCGATTCTGACGCCCATTTATACTAAACGTTACGCAGGGAACCGGATACGGATGGAGCCTTCTGTCTGTGCTCTGCGTTCATGTCGTCTGTGTTTCTGCACGGTTCCACAAAGCTTTCGTATGTGGACCAAACAGAGCAGTACCACTGCAAACCATGTGGGGCAGTGTTGCTCTCATTACCATGTTGAAGACGTAACAATGGCGGGATTTCTCCGTCCTTCAGTCGCGATATATTATTGTCATGAACCTTTCATTGTGGACATATCCTGGTGGACATATTGGTGAACAGCAATACCATTGCAATTAACGAATGGAAGCATGTGATGACCGACAGATCTGTGGTCATAAATATTAAACATGCTAAATGGTTGTTACGATCTTTGGCTGCTTTCAGAGCCGATTATAGGGACACATTCACTCTTAGCGCTTGCCCAGCATAAGGTTTCTCTCACTGGACAATCTTATATGCGTAAGGACAATTGACTGTTCAGAATTCTCAGTCAGTAAGGAGCAAAATTGTGACAGAAACTGCACGTTTCCCGTATATTAACTATTACTAAGTTATGCTAGGCTCTGTAAATGGTATCTGTAAATATAAAACTACAAAACAAATGTCTTTTTTTTAAGGTTAGGTCCATAAGTTGATGTCCTAGCTTCAGTTCCTTCCCCAGTCTGAGGTGAAATATTTGCTCATTTACTGACAAAAGATATTGCCATCAAGCAAAACAACTTGCAGAGCTACACACAAAAATAAAGGCAATCCAACCTGTATTGCTTCTAAGTTTCTGCTCCTTTGAATTCACTTCAAAACTCATCCTTAGGTCTGAATCCTGGTTGTTTGTCTTAAACAAAGCAACAGCAACGACATCCATAGAAGGACAGAGAAGTGGTGGGGTACAGTTGTGTCCTGGAATTATTAAAAAATGGCAACAAGCCACAACTCCACCACAAAATATTGAAGAGCTTTACAAGTGTTTTATGGCAAGACACCAATTCCCCAGCCTGTGAAGCTGTTCTTTTCCAGATAGCTGGTGTAGTTTCCACACTATAGTGGGTCACTGCATCTTTTTTCCTTCAGCCAATGCCTGGTTCTGCTCCATTTTAAAGAAGAGTTGAAATAAAAAAAATAACCTTGCTCTTCTGGGTCGTGACCCCCACTTAAGACTGTCAAATTAACTTGTATATTTTAGCAGCGGTGGGAGAATGTTATCGTGTTTGTAATCATAGTCAGAAAATCACCTTGAGGTCGTACTTTAGCCCGACTGGTATCAGCCCTCGGTGTCAGAAGTTAGTGAAACTAAGTGTAAAGCCACTAATGGGGTCTCAATCTTTCTGCGGTTACCCTCGCCCTCTTCCCCTCCTCTTTCAAGAATAGACTGCTCATCTGCGCCCTTGACTCCCCCTGTGGTGCTGTAGCTGGATGCCCCCTCTCTCCAAGTGTGACCCCGAGCGGACGGCTCTCCGGCAGGAACCAAATGACTTGAGCTATAACCCCGCTCTGAGGACATGGACATCAAGTGGTCATCAGTCTGCGCCGCTCCAGTCCAGGTCCTGTTAGTGGCCCCAGAAGTCTGCTACACTCTGGCACTCTGACCTGGTTGACACTCGGCAGCAGGCTGCAAGATTTACGATGCGGTAATCTGAACGAGATTATTTTAATTTAGTTTTGGACCCAGTGTGGTGCAGATCTGCCAGTCTGACTTTCTACTTTCATTACTGTGTGGCTTTTCTGCCCGAGCTGCCCTCCAAAACATCTAGTCCCTAAATAAAGCAAGATGATGTTGCGACTATGTTATTACTTTGTTGTCTGTGGTTTATTTGTCTATTAGTTAATATTATTGTTGATTTTTATTCATTTCTTATTTTATTTTAGCTACTATAATAATAACATTATTATTATTATTATTATTATTATGTTTTGTTCATTATTGCATAATGTACCAAAGCACTTTCCTAGTTGGTGAGATCCTCACTGACCTTGGCAATAAAGTTGATTCTGATGATGATGTTTTTGCTTTAATGATGTTCACTTCCTTCACTATACTCACAATAACACAGTGACAGAGTAGGTTCGTAGTCTTGCTACATATCTGAAGCATCAACTTTTCAACGAATCTCAGTTCTGATAAATTCAAAACATAGTGCAAGAAATTAGTCCCTGAGGAAAACATGATGTGTGCGGGGCCCTTCCTTTTCATTCATGCGTCATTTTGTCGAATTGTTGAAGTTGAATGACTCGTGACGCAAGAACAAAACCTCCTGTAAGATAAGGAGCAAAAACAAAAAGACAATAAAGTACAAGGCAACTTAAGGAAAAGTAGTGAGAGGTCACAGTAGTGACCGCTCTCAGGGAGAGGACCCTTCGTCGTCCGAGAAGCTTGACTCATTGCTTCCAGGACCATGTGGTTCAAGGAAACCATACGCATAAACATGCTCTTCGTCCTCAAAAACTATTGACAAATCGGCTAAATCTTCACTGGTATTGCTCTCAACCTCCTCCGCTTCAGTGCACGCAGCCGGACTTGTTCTCACAGCCGCTTCCTCCTGCTACGTCACAGACTGGCGCTGGCCTTTGACCTAGTTAGGAGCAGCAAGCATAACTACAGTAGCTATATGCGTTTGAAAATGTGAGTATTAACAGAATGGAAACACAGGAGTCCTTCTTTCTAATTATGTCTCGGTTAATCAGATTCCTGTGGTGGTGACTGGCTGCTGATGGTTGGACAGACCTGGACAAAGACCTGGAGGCCCGCCGGTCCTCATTTGCCCATCCAAATTCATTTGAAGAATAATAACACTGTAATATCGTGTCTTACTATCTGTAGCACTTTCTTACTTTCTTTAACACAAGGATAGATAGATAGATAGATAGCGGAATATTAGCTGCATCCGCTAAATGTAAGAAGGAAAATAACCCTTGTTCATACATAAGCCATGGGTGCAGTGGTGCTGTCTGCACCGTAGAATAGTCAGTGGTGTACCCAGCTTAAAAATGCACGAGGATCAGTTCTAAACTACTATGAAAGTGCTCAAAATGTACTGTTTTTGCTTGTGTATTGGAAGTTCAGACAGCAGTGCTTCTTGTCTCTGGACCTCCACGAGATTGTCTCCTGTGGACAAAGTGCATATTGAGTGGTGTACGGTCAATAAAACACCGCTCTTTAGCCAGAAAAAACCCATGTATTGGCCGCAGGGTTCAGACCACGAGAAAGAAGTAGTGCATTATTGTCCGGAAATTACGATACTTGTTTATTTAAGGATAATACTGGAAAAGTATGCCGTTGTTTAGAGTGAACTTTTCAGTAGCCATAACATGGAAAAATCTAGTGAGTCTAAACAAGACACTCATCAATACTGATTGATAACTAGGTAATATGCTGCTAATACAGATGTGAATAAGTAGTTTATTTAGAGTAATATATGTTATGGGACGGAGAGATTCAGATAAGGGAACTAAATGTTTTGCACTTTGTATTCCACTTGGGATGCTTAGAACAAAATTAAGTTGGATATTTACACTTTAAATACTTGTATCAGTGGTGATTTAGCTTTATATGTTGGTGTGTTGTGCTCATTGGCACCAAAACGTCTGGAGCTGGCATCAAACCGACAACCTTCCAGTCACAGGGTTTGAGTTTTTACTTAAATATAGGGAAAGTAAGAGAGGAACACTTGCATTATTGTTGCTGAAAACTAACTTACTTGGCACTTTTGACTGTGTTGTTTTGAGCTGTGAAAAAAAGTCACTCACTTATAATAGAAATAAACCCACTGCCACTGTATTAATGGGCAATATATGCTTCTTTTGTTCCATTTTAAACAAGGAAATTGATGACATTTTTGCTCAGAAAACATCCAAGCTCTGATCTCCTCTCACAACTTGATATATCCCTGTAGCTCTCACTTGAAAAATGTCAAATAAGGTTCCCATAAAAGAGAGCCGTGGAAGATTTCAGGCTATTTTGATCAGATTAGACAACATCTCTCTCAGCAGTGCGTTGCAGCAGTGCAGACTGGGGCCAGTGGTAGCAGTCAGCGGTTAAACCACAGTAGCAGAAAGGTTAATACACTCAGCACATGTTCCCTCTTACAACAGGTGGTGCAGCGGGATCGTCGGCTCCCAGCATTCCAGCTTTTCCATGCTGGTGGCCCTTGGTATTCTGGGATTTACGCCGCCTCCCCTCCTTTCAACCACAGAGGCCTGACTGACAAGCTAATCGTTGGGCTGGGATCCCCTCAGCTATTGATTCCACTGCAACACAACACCTCCCAGTCAATGAAACTGCAATATAATGCTTGAGCTGCAAAGAAAAGGGGAGTATTAGCGTGTTGAGCAACTGGAAGAAATTTGCCTCTGCTGCCGCCGCTGCTCGCTGGCGTTGCAGCTGCTGGTAGGTAGACACAGAGCGGCGCAAATAAAGTCGGGAAAAATGTGTCTCAGGGGGTAGAAGCCTGAACGGGTAGGTTATTAAAAGCCACAAAGTGGAGCCCATGCTGGGCACAGAGAAATAGCCGCAGCATGGAGGAGGCACAATGGAAAAGAAGGAGGTCTGCTTTCTAAATTGTTCTAATCCTTTGAGTGTTTTATTTTTTTGGGGGGTTTTGTTGTTTAAAATTGCTGCTTTGGGGCGGTGTGTGTGCTTCGGATCACCGCCAGTCAATCAAAAGGGCAGGACAAACACAGATTAAAGAGAAATTCACCACTTTATGGAATAATTTTTTTCATCATGAAAAGAGAATTCCTGCTGATGAACACTTGATTATTACTGGCGACTACCCGAGCATAATCCCGTCATGACTGGAGGGAAAAAAAGGTGCTATATTTTGATTTAATGACTGATCTGAATTGAATAAATATAATAAAAGAATAGTGTATAACCAGATTCATTTCATGAAATAAAATCATCACAATTATATCTTTATTTATTTCATTCAATTAAAAAATAAATATTAAACTGTATATGTTTCTGAACTCAAATTTCAATTGAAGTTTTAATTATATACATAGTTATAATATGATACTAACTAGTTATGAACTAGTTATAATATAATATTCACACATACAATGTGAAATGTCATTGAATAATAATTACATTTTTGTGTTTGCTTTGTTATCTTTTATGTTGTTAAACATTTAGATAATGATGTTTAAAAGTTTAAAAAAATGTTAAAATTCAATAACTGGATTAAAAAAAAAAGTTGAAAATCATTGTTTTTTTTTCATTTTTACATTTCATTTCAGTAATCTGAAAATGTAAATGTCATCCTCATATCATGAAATCACTGAGCGATGGTCGATAAAAAAGTGCCACATCTGATGAAAGTGGTTTTTATTTCCCCCACCTCACTCGGATACAGCAGCCGTTCATCTGGGCGAGTCACTTGATGACTCTTTTAGTCTTTTAGAAATCCATACGCAGCTACTCTGAACATTGATCCGGCTCACACCGGAGCTGCAACAGTAGCCACAATTAGCCGTATTACTGTTGGTTCCAGTCATTTAGAGCGGGATCCAATTTCCACGCTGTGTGAACACTTAATTAAAACAAATGTGTTACAAATATATATCGGGGATCAGCAGCCTTCAAACAGCCTCTTGTGGTTTGGCGAGTCAATGCTACAAGGAGGAAGGCAAATCAATGGCGGTCACTTGGGCCACCAGGACTTCATGGAACAAGAATCCTGACGTAAAGGCCCGGCAGCTTTATCCAGTGATCTCAGTGAGAAAAACTTCATCAACAACTGCGGTTTATGAAGAGGACGTTTTGGAGAGAGTATCAATAGCCATGCTCACGAGTGTCCTTTTCAATATCCATGTGAGTAACAATGCGCCGCGCCAGTGTCAGTGTGACCTCTCTGATATTTGTGGCCTGTTTATATTTGGTATTAAACATGTCAAGATAATTGAGCGGATCATATTTGGATGTGGCCGGACAGAGCCGTTATTTGATTCCCGGCGTGACATGCAAATAAATTATTGGTGGCACGGTTGGAATGTGTCGCCACGGAGCGGCTGGCGAGCCGAGGTCACCGGAGTCCATGCACAACAAAAACAAAGTCGGAGAGACGACTTTGTGACACTGTGGCAGCTCCTTCCACAAATTAATCTAACGTCGCTTGACAGCTCACATTCTGGGTTGATAGTCTGAACAGATTAGTCGAAGATATTTCATGCTATAACCTGGTTTGGCTAAACATCATAATTGTCTTGTGTCAAACATGAGGGCGGTGGACCTTGACTGGCCGGATATTTCCTTAAGTGGCCCAAGTGAGTGCTTCAGAGGAAAAACTCATACATACACAGACCAAATACTCTGATGAAGATATTCTATATGAAGTCCCTCACTGTTACATCACACTGGGCTTGACTCCGCCTCCAGCACAGATCTTGAACCCGACCACCTCCTTATGAAATCCAGGCATGCTGGACACTTTTACGTTCATATGATAAAGCGATGTGTCCACCGCAGTCGTTCGTTCATCTCTAAACAACCAAGTGCGCAGACAGCACAGTGTGGCTGTTGGGAATGAGGAGGAAGTGGGGCTTCGGCTGTGAGTGATTTTGACTTAGATCAGAGTCGTTCTGTGGGGTTTAATGGAGGCAGTTGACTGCAGCTGTGAGTAGAGTGCTGATGGTTTGCTCCTGGCCAATCGTGGCAGGGGAGGATGACATTCGACTCCTCGAAACAAAGTGCTTTCGATAGGCTGGGCCCATGCACATTACTGATATGTCCAATAGGGGTCACTCTTAAGTCAGTAAATTCATTACTCTACACCTATTTGTTTGTATTCTATCCGCAATCTATTCAGAGGTATCCAAGGAAAATGTAACACCATTTAGAGGTTCAGTCATTCATGTATTTACCTCCAAGGAACTTCGACAACACAAACACCTGAATTCTGCTACAGTGAACAACCAAAACTAGCGCCAGCTGTTGATTTACCACTTTACCTTGCCCAGTCACCCAAACACAATTGCAGAGAGTTACACCACGTTCCAAGGTCAACCCCAAAACCTGATCATAACAGGTTCAAACTGAGCACATTGTTGCTTTGCTACATTAGTGTAATTGGAATGACATTACCTTTTTATTTCATTATGTTCACTCCTTGTGTCTGAGCTGCGGCGGCACAAGGCCCAGAAGTGAAGCCACCGACAATAAACATTTACTGCTTTTGGCATGAACAGCTATTTCAGTTTGTTTAGCTTCCTCACTCTTCAAATTGGTGCAGCAGATTACGAATAGCTGTGGGGTGACTGGTAGGTAATGAGCCCCTGAAAAAGCTCCCTGGCACTGAAGTATATAAATATATAAGGATAAGCATCGGCTAGATGAAATATGATGGAATGTTGTGTCCTCTGGACTGGATCACGGATTCTGCTCCTAATAAATCTTGGCCGTCCATGACACTGTTGCTAGTGTGTAGTTTTCTATGCTTGAAATGCTTTTGTTTTGACCACAATCCGCAGGATGTTTTGACGAAAAATTCTCACAGTGTTCTGGCTGTATTCTTTGTAACTTGTAAATGAGAGAAAATGATATGTTGTGTACAGAGCATGTTACGACCATAATTTACTGTGGGATTAATAAAGTTTTCTGACAGCATAGAAAACAGTCAAGAAAACCGAATTAACGCTCATTTAATTTAACACAAATATCCTGCTGGTAGCACTTGGACTGTTGTAGTGCATTATGTGGCTGGCAGGAATTGCAATGAGCATTTAAAGGGAATGAATGAAGGAGTTTTTTTGAGAAGAAACCTTCATCTTTCTGACCTAAAACTCTTAAACACAAAGCGATTTTACAACCACATATTTATTCTTGTTTCCTCAAATCTATAACACTAATCTATAGACACAGGGAGTTAGCTTTAGCCGGCCAGATGAAGGAACTAATATGACTTTTTTTGTGCTACATTTAACCCTGCTTAAATTGCCACCTCATCATTATGCCTCCTCACGTATGAAGGCGCACAAAGGACTGATGCAATCCTCGACGCCTGGAGCAACACACTTTCCTTCTGACAGAATTTATTTGGCAAACAGTGAGCTCACAACATCATACGTTACGATTTAAGCCTATTGTTAAAATAAGAAACTTGGCAAACAAATCCCTGAGGTGAAAACCGTTTTTACTGCCACTTAGGGTGAAAATATATACTGTTAAAAGAGTTCAACATCGTGTACCATTTCGGAGAAAGCTGCGTTCAGTCGCGAGGCTGGTGTAAGAAGCCAAGTGGTAATAAATTCCAAAGTGTCGGGAACAAGTCCCAAACCAAAACCAGAGTCTGCCCTCGGAACGGCCGTCTCTCACCTTAAAGCCCGGCTATAACGTGATTATTGCCGAAGTGAGTTCTGTTACTTATTGTAAACAATTTGTGAGGACAAGTGACTGAACTTGGCAGAGGCGCGAGCCATTTTCCGACGACTGCCTCATCATTTTGCTGTGTGGAGGATAATGAAGGAATCAGTGGCAGATGGTTAGTGGCCCATAAATAGCAAAGGTAATTAGGGAGCCTGTCATAATCGAAATGTGCGGTTGGTTTAGGTAAAGAAAAAAAATGTGACCGAGCCTTTGACTGATGGCCCGAGTTTTCTCCAGGGTGCCCCAGAGTCCCAGGAAGACCAGAGCAGATGATTAAATTGTCTTCGGGAGATGCGATAATATTTCATATTAACAGATGCGCGTGTTCATTTGGTGAAGGTCAGAAGTCGGAAAATTAAAAATGAGTGTGTGTGTGTGTGTTGTGTAAATGCCATGGAGGACTAACATTTAGGCAGAAATGGATCACAGAAAGGTGCAGTGAACCTGGCTGAACCTGGTCATCCTCTCCAACCTTATTGGTCCAACACTGTCTCCATTCTCTACCTTTCCAAACCATCTGACCCAAGCTTCGACTCCAAACCTCCCCATATGAGCAAATCCTCACTTCACTTATGATCTACCCAGCCGCTCCCATTGACATCAGCAGTTTCTTGAGCTGTCTCTAAACCATGCCTTCAAGGCTTAGGGTAAAAACAAGTAGTATTTCACATTTACTCACTTATATACTGCAGCGAAATTGCCACGATAAGTAGGTCAACCCTGTCATTTCATGTACAAGTAACATCCGACTTATGACCTGCTCGACTTACGTCCACCCGTACTTGCGACCACGACCAGCGGATGCTTATTTTATTTATTTATTTTTTATTCAATGTCTGGCACTGCAGCACGTAGCAGCCCGGCAGTACGTACGGAGGTTACGGCAGCACAGTGTCTCAACATCTCACTCTCACACAGCCATCTACCACTACAGTAGTAACTATAACCCTAGCATCGCGTCGGCTACTTTGAATGGCATTCGACTTACGTCCAATCCAACCGGTTGGCTGGAAAGGATTTTGGTCGTAAGTCGGGTGTTGGCACAACTCATGTGATGGCACCCCTTTCATTCTACATCGATCAATTGCGCAATCCACGTCCTTCTCCAAAGACCTTCTCCATAGTTGTGAACTATGACAGATTTGCAGCTGTCAATTCAATTCAGTGACACACTACTGCCACCATACGTGGCAAGTGCATGAAAAGAGCGTCTCGCAGCCCTCATGGCCCAAATGTGTCATTGACTTTACACCATCAACCTTCAAAATACTTCTGGTATCGACAAAAACGACAGACAGACAGACAAAAGCATGACCTCCTTAGCAAAGGCAATAATGCTACAACATATATATACGTATATATATATATATATATATATATATATATATATATATATATATATAGCTTAAATCACCTCACAGAAGTAAACTAGCTACGCTAGTACCGTGGAAATATTCAGTTGATTCTCTAACATAAACATGGATGTACCATTGTGAAACAGGTAAACCATGGAGAAAACTATCAAAAAATAAATTATGACGCAGGTGTGGTGGACGTGGTGAAGCATTACTCTCGCGTCTACTTCCCCTCACTTTGTCTTCATTAGTTTAGTGAATCTAGGTTGCGGTTTTCAGGTCGTTCTCCGGCAGTCGTAGGCCAAAATATTTTAGAGTAAAAGAGGGTCAAACTGTTTTCTGAAAATCCCCCTCAATGAGCCCCTGCTCTGCATAAACAGTATCACTCCAGGAGCATTATTCAGTCCTCAGTCATTTCTGGGGCGAGGGGGACCCCTGAGAGTTGACAGAAATATCCACAGAAGTCAGTGAAGCCTGGCTTCTCTTTTCACATGTGTTGTTTCCAGGATTAAAGAAGTCAACGTCTGAGCCTGGAAGGTTGTGGAGATAAACCTTTGGCATCTTTTCATTAGTTAAGTACGGAGCGTGTCATGGTTCATGCGTTATTGAATATAATGTACAGGTATTAAGATGATATTAGTAAAAATATTATTTTCTCATGTACGGCCTGTTCCGTCATGATGACTCTGGATAGGCAGAACAAGATCTGGACCAGTGAAATAAGTCTTCTCTGCCAGATATGGTGAAGGCCAGGGAGCGGAGCTAAGTCAGGTCTAGCCAGATGAGATCCTCTAAGCCTCTCCTGAATCTCTAACGGGGTTTGTCAAACTGGGAGGAGGCCCCAGGGCAGAGCCAGGACACGCCTCTCAGATGACCTAGGAGCACCTCAATATTTTCCAGAAGAGTTTCTGAGAAGACAGAAGTGCGACTTATTTGCCATTTTTGTTAATGATAACTGTGTCATACTCAAGGCCCAAGGGCCGAAATCCAAACAGACAGACAGACAGACAGACAGATAGATAGATAGAGAGAGAGAGAGAGAGATAGATAGATAGATAGACAGTCAGACAAACAGACAGAGATAGACAGACAGACAGATAGATAGATAGATAGATAGACAGTCAGACAAACAGACAGAGATAGACAGACAGACAGATAGATAGATAGATAGATAGATAGACAGACAGACAGACAGACAGACAGACAGAGATATACAGACAGACAGATAGATAGATAGATAGATAGACAGTCGGACAAACAGACAGAGATAGACAGACAGACAGACAGACAGACAGATAGATAGATAGACAGACAGACAGACAGACAGACAGACAGACAGACAGACAGACAATCAGACAGACAGATAGATAGACAGTCAGACAGACAGATAGATAGACAGTCAGACAAACAGACAGACAGACAGACAGATAGACAGACAGTCAGACAAACAGACAGACAGACAGATAGATAAATAGATAGATCATAGATAGACAGACAGACAGACAGACAGACAGACAGACAGACAGACAGATAGATAGATAGACAGTCAAACAAACAGATAGACAGACAGATAGATAAATAGATAGATAGATAGATAGACAGACAGATAGATAAATAGATAGATCATAGATAGACAGACAGGCAGGCAGACAGACAGAGATAGACAGACAGACAGACAGATAGATAGATAGATAGATAGATAGATAGATAGATGGATAGAGAAACAAAACTTCTGTTGGATGATGAATGAGAACAAGCGTTGAGATGTTTTCTAGGGAAACACAAGATGGGGAGTCTCTGTTCTAATCGCCTCCAGGTTTGTTCTTCTGGTTTTCTGTTGTCTCAGCGAGGAACTCGACAGAAAGACTTTAAGTCGCTGCAGGAACAGGACGTCATAAATTGTTTAAGGAGACTATGACAGGTTGATAAGCGAGGCAGACAAAGTGTGACATATCCACGATAAAAGTTAACGGGCAAACACGCTGAGACTCAAACCGTTTTGTTTTTTGCTACTGACACTTTGCTGGAGTCTCTCTTTCTCTGTAAAAGGAAAAAAAAAGCGTCCTGCAGCGTGTAACTTTGAAATGTCAAGCATTGCGCTGCAAATAATTAATTTCCTGTCTGTGTGTGCATGAGGCGGCAGGAAGTGAGAGATACATCCTCTCCTCGGGCTGAAGGGAAGGAAACGGTGTGAATGGAGAGAGGATGTCACTGACCTCTCGGGAGAGTCAAGGCTAAACCTTGAAGCCTCGCTGACGTCACACTGGAGTGAACTTGGATTTCAAAACCACGCTTCGCCCTTTCTGCGGCTTTTAGAACAGAAATGAACAGCGTGTTTGCAGCATGGAATTTGAATCTGACTTTAAATTTGATTTTGGAATATTAAAAAAAGGGTTATAAATATATAAAAAAAAAGAAACGTGTGTCTGTATGACTTGTGTTTTTGACATTTTAATTGTTCTATTGGTCTCTGTCTTGACTTGTTTTCAGGCCTCAATGTCTTGGTCTTGAACTTGATCTCTGCATGCTCTGGTCACAGACTGGACTCAGGTTTGGTGGTAGAATACATTACAGGTCATTCAGCAGACTCTTTTATCCAACGCAACTTATGGAAGTCCTTTCATGGATTTATTTAATTTAGCTCATTCACAAAGATATTTGTGATTGAGTGGTCAGTAGTGGGAGTCAGGAGGATGTGGAGGAGAAGCTGGAGAGAAGAGGAATGATGGTCTGTTAAGGCAAAACAGAAAATGTGTCTGAGTGGAGGAGGACGAGTGAAGATGAGGTAGTGAAAGCAGTTAAAGTATTTGGGGTCAATCACCCGGAGTGATGGACAGAGATAAAGGTGAGTGAAGAAGAGAGTGAAGGTGGGGTGGAAACGGAGACTGAATTGTAAACATGAGACTAGATGATGGAGAGTGGAAAGACTAGAGGGACAGTCTGAAGACAGAGTAGGTGATGGAAGAAGAGGAGCATGATCGATTTGGTTCACAGATGTGAGAAATCTGAAGATCAGGTTGAACTGTTGAAGATCACGAATGATCACGCAAGGACTGAAGAGTCGAGCTTCTTTGGGGAGCGACTCGACAGTCGCTTGTGCCCGCGCCGTGTTCACGAAGGTAGGAAACAACTTCCTGGATTTATGAGCCTCCAACATGGGATGAAACCATTTGGTCTTTATTATTCCATTTACTCTTAGCCGGACCACAAAGTGGTTCTGAGAGCCTGTTTTATGTATTCAGCTGCCTCGCTCTCAACAAGCATGTGGAGCCGCTTAAATAAACCATCAACCAGAGCACAGCTGCAACAACAACCGATCGATCGGAGGCAAGTTACTGTCTGAAGACTGCGCCGCCAGCACGCTGGCTTCAGCAGGTGGGGTGGGAGTTGTAATTTGCTGCTGAAGGGCTTTTGTGCCTGCCTGACTTCAGAAAAACTGTAACTTGTGCCTCCCTTGATAGATAAGCATGAAGGCTGATAGAGCGTGTGTGTTTGGGAGAGATTCTCCGCTGTATAAACAATCGACTCCCTACCTTCCACAACATCTGGGAACTCTCAAGTATCGAGGCAGAAACAAATAACCAGGGACTTGTTAGTTTCTGATTAGATTTTAAACAACTCATCATGGCTCATGGAGCTCCCCTCACTGCACCGGTGAGCCACTCATGCAGCAGAAGAAAGAGACAGTATCTACAGGCAAACGGCGCTTCCATGACACCTCACGAAAACACATGAAATCTTGAAGCGTTGAAGGCAGACTCTTCTGTTGTTTGGGCTACATTGTGAAACTGCTCTAAATAGGGGGCCTCGCTGGTTGGACAATGATGGCAATCTCTCCGCGGTATTTACTTTCCTGAATTCTGCGCTCTCCCGCTCCCTAATCTCCTCGTTCAAACAAACAAGCAGCGTAAGCCAGCGGATTCTTCTGCCCGCCGCTCACCTCGCTCATGTTTCCCAGCACTTCTCTGGAGGCAGCGGCTCGCGGTATCAGAGAGGATGGTAGGTGGGTCACAGACTTGTGCCGCAGAGATTCGTCTTAAACTTAATTAAACATATCATTAGATCGGTTTTGTTACACACAATATATTACTGCGACACTATACTAAGAGTCATAACTAGGATGTGTACCAAATGAAACGCACTTTTATGTTAAGAGGAAAAAATAAAAAAGAGCATTTTTATGTCAAAGGATAAATGATATTAAATTAAATTTTAGTTGTTCCATTGGTTCTTCTGCATGTTCAATTGAAAAACTAGGGTGAGATAAACAGCATGAAATGAATGAATTTCATAAAAGGTTCAATTCACAATTTCCATGAAAGTCCACTCAGAACGTTTTCATGAATGTTCTTGACAACAGGCCGGGGCTAAATTATGCATTTGCTTATCTAATTTCACTTCATTTGAAGAAGTGAAATTTGGAGCGCCAACACACAGGAGGTAGAAATGGAAAAACAGGAAGTCGCTTAAATTCATGACAATTCCTCACAACCAAGCAACAGGAAAAAACTCTGAAATTAAATATACTTTCCTGAAATGTTCAGTATTAGGACAAAGTAAAACACCTTGGGGTGTTTTTCAAACATTTGAAAGCTATAATAGATCATATTAAACGATGTGTTTTATTCTTAAGAAAACACTTTACATTGAGGAATGCGTAATAACCATTAATAAGCTAATTACTTGCTTATTTACTCATGATAATAATAATAATAATAATAATATATTAATTCAAATATAATTTGACCCTCACAAAAAATTATATATATATATATGTATATATATATATTTTTTTTGCACTAATATTTCTCTCCATTATTTCTCTCACATGACCTTCAAGATAGAAATCACCAGTGAATAACATCCAGTTATGATGAGACTCAAACATGAATCCAGTGCAGTGTATTATCTCTAATTTCTTCTGGACAGTTCGGGAGGAGAAGGAAGTGAATCGTGAGTTGTGTTTGTGACAGTGGCAGGAAATGAGTTGCGGTTGTTGCCCGTGGCGCTCTTTTGTTGTGTCTGCTCCCGCAAGTGATTATTTGTGTGTATTAATGACATAAATTGTGTGTCACAGAAGATGTGTGTGTCTGTGGAAAAGGTACAAACACACTTCGCCACACACACGCTAGAATCACATGGCCACATTTTCTCACACTTTCACACACAAAAGCAGCCATACAAGCTTAAGACACACACACACACACACACACACACACATGTTGGTCACCATTGAACTGTTGCACCGCGGCTTGCTGTAGGTTCTGCTCCTGCAAATCCGGTTGCTAGACAATCTAAGCCAATTACAGTATGAGGGCAGGCGGTTACCCTCCGTAATATACATTTCCCAGCCTCTTTCTCTGGGGTTGCTTGTCATCCCTGGAGGAGAGTTGTGCACCAGGGCCCAGTGTCCCTGGCGACTCAGTTTGAATTGGCTCAATTCATTAAGAAGGGACCTGTGCACAAGCCCGGGTTCGCACGGCGAAGACACTCGCAGCAAACAGCTGCTCCACATTCCTGATGGGAGGACCAGGCAGATGTCCAAGGAAAATCAAAGGCAGGGACAGGGGAAAGTTTATGAGGCAGTGTTTGCCAACCTCAATGAGAAACTCTCCATCCTCTCCACAAAGACAGGCTGCAGCTGGCGGAACTCTCGGCCCTTGTCCTGTTTGGGGCTTCCCTGCGTCTCCCACTCAAACCGCTGCAACCGCTCACATGACATGCTGACAATATCAATCGTCTCCTAGTTGCTCTTTGTTTGAACCACAAGCATTTTGGCAGAGGCGGACACGGCTGGGCTGGGAGGCTGGTGTCATCACACTTCATTCCCCTGAAAGAGTCACGATTTATTGTGTAGCATGAACGTGGTTTAATAGACGCTTCAGTAAGGCTGCCGTGGTTCGGGCCAAGAGCCCGGGCGCTGGATGGTTGCAGATTTCAGTCCAGCTCTGACCGCAAACCAAAGTGTGGGCTGGCAAGTTTGACTTTGAGGTTTCACCAAGGTGCTCCTGAACAAGGCGGCGTGTCCTCTCCCCCTCAGTGTGGTAGGCTTCAGCGGTCTCCTGAAATGACGTTGCATGAATATTTGTTGACCACTAATAGAGGTAAAGGAAGAAGAGGGAGACAACCAATGAGGGCATGGAGAGGAAAGGCGGGAGTATGGAGAATGGCCATTATAGGTTAAAGGTGGAGGCCAAAAACAAGGAAGACAAACTTAAGCGCTGGCCAACAATGCGACTAGGTGTGACCTAAGATTTTCAGCATTTTAACTCCATCTAATCTAAAAAAAAAAGTAGAACTAACTAAACAAAATCCTGAACGTGACTCCTACAATCCAGGCCAGTCCTTATTCTGGATCCATAGTTGGTGGCTCTTTCAATATATCATATACCATAAACTGGCCTGGTTCTCAGGTTTGCATCCAGCATCGCCAGGAGGATACTATTTTGAAGCCCCCTTCTTGACTACTGGAGCTAAAGCACTGCACGCATGTTGCTTATTTTTTAAAGGCACCTTTTTCCTAAGTCACCCCACAGGAACTGGGAGGATTCCGGGACTTCTGACAGCTTCCAGTGGTCTTCATTGTCAAATCCCAATTGGTTGGTCATGTTATCTGAGAAGGGTCCAGCTTCAGCTTGGGCGATTCTGTCACGACACTCGAAGGCCCATCGGGGGAGCAAGACAGACTGTCAAATCCCCTTTTCAGTCGTTTACTGGAGAAAAGAAAATGGTTTCCGATCAGGAAGTAGGTATAATCTTGCTTTGTGTTTGGCCCGAACCCTAACCCAACCCGGATGTTGAACTCCAGATGGGTACGTATCATGGTGTTGCCGAAATAGTCCCCGAATGTTCTCTTCAAGTTTTAGTTCCAGGAGGAAACTAAAGAAATAAAGGGCACTAAGTAAATCCATCGGGGGTCAAAGACGCGTGTCTTCTATTTGGCCCCAGAAAGTTGCTGTTTCCAGAGTCAACTGGAGAGAGACATATGGGTAAGAGAACAGTTTGCTTTGGCCACTCTCTTAGCAGCGGAGTGATTTAGTGCTAATGCCAACAACTGTGGTTTGAGGGAAACAAAGTTATCAAACTTGTTTAACCAGTTCACATATTTTACACATATAACATATAAAATCAGACGGCATCAAACACGTCAGTGTTGAACAGAAAAAAGGGCAGAATCCCGCCCAAAATGAGACCAGCCATCTTGACATTGGAAGGACGCACACAGGCCTGAAAGTATCCCACCATCAGAGACAGAGTGGGAGGAGAATGAAATGAGGAATCTGAGGCTCCCAAACAGAAAATATGAGTGAATTATTTGCTGCTTAAATCAGAGTTTTTAGTGAGGTTAAAAAATGACAGCGCATAATGGAGGTGATAGTAAGGCTACTGAATGACAAACAGAGGAGGCGCCAAAGAATACAGCCTCTCACCAAAATCATTACTCTGAAAGTGACAGTGGGTTGCTGTCTGGAATTTCGGCGGTGGGGCTTTACACTTGTAGCTCAGCGTGTCCTTTGAAGACGACTCTGAAATACCACAGAGCCCCGAGCGCTGCACTGTACTCTCATTCATCACTTCACAAACAAGGGCAGGAGCATGGTCATGCTTATACGTCTCTCTTTGTGATACTTCTTCTTTGTCCTGCGTGCCACCTCCTAACCTACTCCTGTCTCTGCAGCAGACTTCCCGCGCACCGCAGCCGCCGCTCCGCCGCACACAAACACAGCATGGGGCCGGTTGTAATCACTGTTGGACACAATTTCAGGGACAATTTTAAGACTATTTGTTATCCTGGGTCAATAAAAAAACAGGAAGCGGTGTTCTGAGGACGTTCATCAAACATATCGACAGGTTTTTAAGTAGATCGCACAGACAGCAACCTGTTGTCTTTTTGTATTACCTGCCTTTGTACTGCTAATGTGCCGTGATAAAATACTTCAGTTGCAGTTGAAATACAGAACAGGAATCGCCAACATTATTCTCCCGGATTACATTCCTCAACCAGCTGCCGTGTTTTTGAATTCAAAACACATGTCTCTTTCCCTCTTTGTTGGCCAGGAAACAATAAAAGTGCTACACTAATGGCGGATTAGATAGGTTCCGCAACCGGGCTAATTTAGAGCAGAACCACTTCATTTAAGATCTTATTTTTTATTTCAAGTTCAGTGTTTTTCTAAGCCAAATTCTGTCAATACATATTGTTCTTTTTTTTCTATTTTCCTTTTTTATGACTATTTATATGGAGGCGATAGGGTCGTCTTTTGTCCCCACCATTTTCATTACTTGCTCGGGTTTATAGTATTTTCTCTCCCTATTTGTGGGTTTCCTCCTCAAATTACTGTATATTGTTTTCGTCATGACCCATTATTCTTTTAACATTAAAAAAAAAAAAAAAAAAAAAAAAAAAATATATATATATATATATATATATATATATATATATATATATATATATATATATATATATATATATATATATATATTGTTTTGGAGCGACTTTTAAGGTTCAAATTAAGCTCAAGTATTATTATTATTAATAATAATATTAATATTAATAATAATATGTATCACATGTCAAATATTTTTAAAAGTCAGGAATAATTTTTATCAATTATTCTGCATTATCCTCCAATATTAAACATATTAGCTGTTGGATCAAAATGTCTTGGTAAGTTCAGAGCCATTCCGGAGCCTGGCTGAAATCCTTACAACTACTGAATGAAATATGAACATCAGCGAAGACCCAGCAACAAGCGGGCAGACGCCTAACCAGCGTTTAACATGGAGGCTCCTCTCTGGCTCCGAAATTGAATTGGAAGGCTGGGAGAGGTCCCGGGGGGTGAGGGAGTGATAAAACTACTGGTAAATGGTGGCGTATCGTTCCGTGGCTCCTTCAGATTAGGTGGATGGGACAAACTCGCCTCCAGGGGAAAGTTCCTCAGCAGGGCTTCAGGTAACACAAACCTCTTAATCACACATGACCTGGCAGCTAAGAGAGAGTTAAGCAGCAGCATGGGGCCTCAAACCGAGTTCCCTCCTTCTCTAGCACATCATTAGCCGCGGCACATGGCCCGCCCGCCTGCAGCCCACTGTTTACAAACAACAGTGAAAGTGCTACACTGCAGGACATTTTAAAGGTGTGCATTGGAAATCAATGTTCTGCTTTATGATGCAGAAGAAAACGCTTGTCTATATTCATTTAAGGTATTTACTGAGCGTGTTCAAAACAAGAAAAGTCACAGCTCTGGATGATGTTAAACCATAAATAATTCATGACATATTTTCAGTTATAATTCACAATAAATAGATATGAATGGTGTGTCAAACTCATGGTATGGGGACTAAATTGAGCCGACCAAGTCATTTCATGAGGCCGGCAAGAATATGAAATACATATCAATATTCATCTGGAGCTCAACAAAAACTAGGTCACTTACAGTGCATGTTGATGTGACAGCCAAAGTTACAGTGTTGAAACTCATTCTAGATGTCAACAGTAAGCCAAAGGTTGAGTTTTGAGCATCAGGTGGAAGTAGTTGCATCTCCCAGTGTAAGTGTGAGTAGAAGAAGAGGTGTTTTAGAGTAGAATTATTTGAGTAGAACTCAAGGAGTTAAGAGTCTAAAACAGTTACATTCTGAGGGACTTGGTTTATTTTGTTTTGTGGCGCATAAATGAGGCTGCGTTGAAAAAAAAAACTTTGGTTAGTTATTGAACTACATTGGTTTTTCTGCCTCACTCAATTCCTTTGTTTGTGGAAACACATTCATCAAATTCAGAAATATGATGTACTTTTGATGCTTCGATGTATGATGTTTTCTCATATTTTCACTAAATCCTTGAAGATTTAGAAGAGACAATTTTTTAGAATTTTGGAAAGCTGCTATTGAGAAAAGTTCTACAACATAAAACCAAACTACGTAGTAGATCATAATATACTAAACTGAAGAAGTTGTAGTGTAACAAATGGCTTCTACAAGAGTTAAGTAAACCCGTTGTCCAGTGGACAGAAGACGAATACTTTTGTTCTTGGGAGCAAATTTGTCACCAGGAATCTGTCAGGGGAAACGTCCTGGGGGCACTTGAAGGTTTTTATGTCATCGGCCATTAGAGCAGCAGAAGCTCAAGTTAAAGGAACAATCTGGGTGCCCTTGTGGGACGCTGACAGCCATTTGTACAGTTCCCCACTGTGGAGCTGGAATAAGACTAATATAAGACATTCGTCAATGACATTGCGCGGTGAAATCTTGAGGATTAATTGTCATTTTGACCGACTCTCACAAAGGTAAGCAACTGTAATCAATATATGATAGACAGCAGGTGTGGTGACCGTACCAAGTGAAACTTGGTCCGTTGAAAAGCAACTGGAAAAACAGCTGCTTTATGTGGTACCAGAGGTGGGATGTCAAAGTGTTCAGGAACTCTAAAGGACGTTAGGAGGATGGTCTTACCAACCATGAGGTGCATATACAGTGTCTGGAACTGGCTTTCATTCAAATAAAAACTTAATTTAGAGAGAGACATTATGGCAAATTTCATGGTTTGTTTGCGTAGCTACTCTACCGGTTACAGATTGTTGAGCTAGATTGGCGCTTTACGGGAAGCCCACCCGCAGGTTCCACACTGGAAGCAAACAGCAAGCCTTCCTCATCAAGATCCGAGCAAGGAGAAGAGAGGTCCCACCCTGGAGGAGATTTGTCCCACCCTGGACAAGACAAGTCCCACTTTGGAGAAGAGAAGTTCTACCCTGGATAAAATGAGTCCCACCCGACAGGACTCCTACCTAAGAGAAGAGAAGTCCCACCCCGGAGAAGAGAAGTTCCACCCCAGTGAGGAGGAGTTCAACCCTGGAGAAGAGGAGTGACTGCCTGGAGAATGGAAGTCCCACCTTTGAGAAAACAAATAAAAAAGGGGGTATTTTTCAAATATTTGAAAGTTACAATGCTTATTTACTGATGATAATCTATAATAATACTGTTTATAGTGAATCTTTGGTGACCAAATATAGTCTGACTGAACAAGATGCAAACCAGTACGACCAGTATATGCTGCTGCCACACTGTAGTTTATTTAAAGTACTAGATGTTCCAGAATAAAAAGGGTAACCATTCTTAGTGATTGAATTATTTGCTGAAATTAAAATATAATGTGACCCTCATTCAAACAAAATAAATAAAAATGAATAAAAATAACTTCCTGTTTGCAACCCAAATAAAGGAGACATTTCCAATTCAAGACTGATTTATATATATATATATATGTATATATATATATATATATATATATATATATATATATATATATATATATATATATATATATATATAGAGAGAGAGAGAGAGAGAGAGAGAGAGAGACAAGGCAAGAGGTATAGAAAATGCTGGTCAATTAATAAATATAAGAATAGAAAAAACACTTTAACCGATAACCACAGATAAAATTATTATTAATAATACACAATTAATAATTTTTTATGTAATATACTGGGATTCTATGGCTCATGAAGGTCTCATAATAAAGAGTGAAATAATATTTAAAATATGATGTGGGAAAAGTCACCACAATGAATTGTTCTAAAACATGACATGACTCCATGTTTTCATGTATTTCCTAAAGTACATGATATGAATGTTAATAGTGTGAACTGTAACAGAGTCGTCCTTCAGCACAGATCCTTCGCAGCTGCAGCTTATCGCGGCAACGCCACCAATAAAGCAGAAAACGTTAGGCATAATTCCTTCAAACACTGAGAGCTCAACTGAGCCGTGATTCAATTTGTAGATTTCAAACCGCGTGAATGTAGCAAAACACTTGTGCTGGGGGGCAAAGGCTAAAGGGGCGGGGGGGGGGGGTGGGGGGCTCCTTCAGACCCGGGGATGTTGATTCATCGGCTGGAATGTGGAGGCAGGCTTGTAAATGAGAGAGCTAATGAAAACTCTCTGGTGTCCGACTGGAGCCATCATCTGGTTAGAATCAACCAGTTATTCTACTAATTTCCCCGCTGAGCCCTCCACGGCTAATTCAGATGAAAAGTGTTGCATTTTACACACCTGTGGTTCAAGTCTTTGGGAGCCTGACTGCAGTAAAACTATCAAATAAAGCGATACATTTCCTTCTTGTAAATCACTCAGGGAACGTGACGAGACTGAAGCAGCGACATATGTCGCCATAACAGTGAGAGAAATACAGAATAAAGAGGGAGATCTGCCTTGTTGGCCTCTACCTTCTCCTTGGAGTTATTCAACCTTTCACCCACTGGGCCCCACAACTGTGACCTTTAGCCAGATGCCATTTGCTTAAAATCTCCCAGCCGGTTTGGACCACTGGAATCTGCAACACATTACGGGAGATGAAGGTGGCGATGGCGACTAGATTAGGGGCCTGAGTGCTTATTAGTTTGCTGACACATTTTTCCACCTCTCATTGAGACGGAAAATAAGAAAATGCATGTGACCTCATATCCATAGCCCTCACGTCCCACACCGGGAGGACTTCCTTCTATAGGATGAAAAGGAGTCCCAAGTTAGTCTGGGAACTTCTCTCCTGTTGTAAAACTCATCTAGTTGGAAGACTAATGTTGCAGCCATCTTCTGACCACCTTCAGTTGGACACCTGACCATCAATACTCCACTTGCTTCCAACATCTCGATCCTAGACAGCAGGCTGTGGTGTGCCCTAAGTTTTCTGCCTTCGGTTTTCATTTGGAAATATTCTGGACTCTGCAAACGAAAAACTGATAACAGTTTTCTACTTCATGTTGAACAGTTTGGCAGTAAAATACTGTAGGATTCACTGCATGTGTGAAGGCAATCTATGGTCCTTTGCTTTGAAAGTCACAAAAAATAAACAAGCAACAGGAAATGCACTGTAATTTCCGGACATAAACCTCAATTTTTTTTCTCACAGTCTGAGCAGCTTGTATGATGCAGTTAATATATGGATTTTAACTGGCTAAAGAGTGTCATGCTGCCAAAATATTGTGGATCGCCACATCAAACCAATGAAATCACAGGCATGTTCGAACTTCGGACACATGGGCGAAAATATTTTGAGTCCTTCAGTATAAAAATTAAAGATGTGAGGAGTTCATGATTCAAGTTCAGAACAGTGTTGAGTTTGTTTCATGAGTCAGTCTTGATGCTCGGCCCCGTTTTCTAAACTAGTTTAGAAGTGATCCTCACGCATTTTTTAAGCACCACTGACCTTTCTACGGTGCAGACAGCACCACTGCACCCACGGCTTATAGACCGGTGTGGCTTTTGACTGAAACTATTTTCCGTCTTAAATTTAGTGGGTGCGGCTAATATTCGCTCTGTAGTCAGAAATTTACTGTAATAGAGTCTAGCTTTATGGTCCATGTCATTACAAAGGTATTAAGTTAAGAAATGCTTTTAGAGTGGGCTTCCCAAAAAAAAAAAAAAAAAAAAAGAAAAAGCCGTTCTGTCAACATTATTGTGATTTCATGTAATGGACTAAGAAATTGGACTAGGTGGTCATGTTTATGCCGATATGTTCAAGGTTCAATGCAGGTTCACAATGACGAAACCAATACAGAGCCAAAGGCTTTATTCTGCAATGTTGTTATTCCACTGTTCAGAAAGTACAGTTACTAACTAGACACGCACTGTAAATCGATAACTGAAATGTTTAAATGTTTATATTCTTGAGTTTTTGAACATGCTAATGTTGGTGTCAGATTATCATCATCATCATCATAGCAGCATTTAAGCTGCTCTTCACAGCAGAATCCAATGTGGCGAAAGCTACCGGTGCGCAGGGCTGCAAAGTCTCACCAAGTCAGCATCAGATTTTGCAGAAGAAGCTTCTCTCATGCATGTACTGAACTTTTATTTTTTTACCTGCCACAGTAATATAATAAATAATAATAAATGCTTTCAATCGCAATTGCTTGTAAAACACCTAGTAAAACTATTGTATGTGTATTGGAGCAAATTACGAGTACGATGAGTCAAAGAAAATAAATATAAAATGTATATTAAATGAGGAATCTCTGCTCTGACAGATCATGATATGTTGATGATGGGGGCCATTAAACCAAGAGCACTTTCACTTCACTTTTAAGGAGTTTCACTTTACAAGCTCTTGTGCTATGGTGGCTGGGAGGTGGCTCCTGAAGAGGGGTGTCGTAAACAGCTGGTGGATCCGACGGCTTTGGCCACGTGACAAGCAACCTTGATTAACTTATTCAGCCAGTTGGGTGTCAACCAAGCGAGAGAAAGCCGGGGGGACGACTCTCTCGCCTGGTTCCGGGAGAGTGATAACAGCTAAGGATGCATGCGGAAAATGAGGGGATTGACACGTGTCACCGTGGTGCCTTCCACGATAACTAGTGGAGCTCCGCTCCCTCCAGGGGAGGAAGAAAAGTATATCATTCTATAGAGATCTTATTTCATTTTGTGCCTCGGTTTAAAAAGCACAAGCCACATCCAGTTAAAGCTGATCTATTGTCTTTGCCGATGTTCCCGCGTCCCCCGCCCCCACCCCTCCACAGCACATTATCTCAGTTAGAAAGTGTGTTTTTACCAGGGAGGACGGCAACGAGTGGAGGTGCTGATGTATTGTGCAAAGTTGCTTGTCTTTGCTGAAAGCTTTTGTTTCCTGGGGCTCTCTATTCATCACAAAGCCTTTGGTGGGAAGAGACATAAAGACAGACTCTGACCTCAGTGCGAGCCCTTTGACCTCTGTGAACCCAAGGGGACAGATTTTCAGCAACTGTGCAATCACTATTAGTTGACCGCAGGGTCTGAAGTGGAAAATGGCTGGAGCCAGACCAAGTGAATGGAGGGACACGGTGGGAAAATCTGGTCATTTAGAGAAGTTGGGAGTCTATTTCAAAAGGAGCGAGGGTGGATCAGCTGACAAGCGGGGGTCAAAGGTGATGTTTGGGCACGATTTCCAGCTTGTGTTACTGTAACATCTGCGTGTTTGGAGACGTCAGGGACAAAAGCGGTTTGACCCCCGCTGACATGATCAGGGAACTGAATGTTTACACCACTGGAGCCATTGATTTGACATAAACTCCCTCCCAATAAAGCCAAATGTTTTCAAAGCATTTCGTGACTTACCACCACAACTTTATTCTCCTCACTTTAAAGGGAAGCAAAAAAAGCCTCTCCCTCAGAATAGCCCTTGCCATGCTGCTCCTATGAGAGCGCCGGTGATGAAGTGGATGGTGGCGGCTCCGGCACTGTCATCCACAAGTGTTCATGTAAAGAAATAGTGGGAGTCCCCAGCCTGAGGGCTGGCCATTAACTAAATTGGCCTCTCTAGACCTATAGCCGTGTCACTGTCCGTGACGAGCTGCCACCTATTTGACCCAGGGATGCGAGTCCAGCGCTGACCAACAGCTGTTCAGTGCGCGGCTCTGTCCGAGCCTGGGAAGAGGTTCCTAATTAGCCTCCCACACCCATAAACGTGTCCAGTAAGGTCAGTCACTCAACAGCCATTGATCGCACTGATGTCTCGGCGCTGAGGTTTGACTTAAGCTCCTTCATCAAAATGAATGAGAGGCAGTCGGTGACAAAAGCCGTCTGTATGTGTCAATAAGAGTCTCGGAGGTAAACGTCCTCTGCTGCAACAAATGGGGAGGTTATCTGGGTCGGACTCTTAAATGGATTTACATCAGCCATCCAGATGGACGGGCCTATCAAATGAATCTGGGAGAATGGAGGAGTTGTATATTACGATACTAATGTACAGTTGGTTATTAATGGGATTGCAGCAGCGCCACCTACAGACGGAGAGGATGGCGCAGTTTGTTCAAATGAGTGATGTCTAGCCAACACTTCAGAGGCGTCAAGTGGATTTTTACATCGAAACATAAAAATCTTGCATGTTCACATTTTCCTTTTAATAAAAAAATGAGATATTTGTGCTCCCGCTCAAATGCGCTCAGAAGAAGTGTTGAGGATAGGACAAGCACACTGTCAACAACAACACAGTCATAAGAGGTGCTGTATATACCAAGTGACATTTGATATCAGGAGTGGTAGGAGAGCCACCCAATGGCTTCATTCGAAACCCAACCACGTTCCGTTTTTTTTTTGCGCACCTTAAGGGGACCACACATGTATGGATTTTCAAAATGATAAGCATTTTGTATCTGTCAGAGACCCCACTCGTGAAAATAAAGTATGAGATAATGCATCATAAAACAAAGAGGAAACACTACAACAAGCAGAAAAGCACATCTTGCAAGTGTGTCAGATATTTGTTTTTTGCCAGAAGAATCCCTAACCGTCACCTCTAACCCCTAACCTCTGACCCTAGCCCTAACCCTTACCAAACTCGTCCCATTTCTCTGTCGGATCACTTCTTCATTGCTTACAATCCGTTCCACATCACAGTTTAAGTCGGGAGAGATCGGCTCTCCCCACACAGATTAAGATTTTTGGCTGAAAATATTGTTACGTTTAAAATAACATTTACGATTTCTGAGCTGATTTTTGGGATGAATTGAATCTTAACACAGACCAGTCAAAAAGATTCTCTTATAGGATAATTTTACCAGTGTTACCAAAATAATCTGGCGTTTACCATCCATGTCCGTAAAGGAGCAAAATTGGGACAAAAACCATCATTCATTAGACCCCCTTGATACGTCAAGACACAACGCAAATGCCTGGCTTCGTCTGACTAACACTGTCATCGATATTCGCCGCCTTTGGAGTGATGAGGAGTTGGTGTAGTAGTCGCCATTTCACTGTACCAAGTGTGAAATAGGTTCACCAACACCAGTGGTCGGACGCCCAGAGGCACCTTCTGCCTATGCTTGTCCATCATTATCTAACTTCATCTTGAAGGAAATTGAGATAAAAGTTAGCAAACATGTGATGTAAGTGAGGATTTGCAATTCAGTTGACGGTACTTTTGAGTCTATTGTAAGTGATGATACCACAATAAATATAAGGGACTCACCACTGAAGGATGAAGGAACCAGAAAAAAAGAGAGCAACAAATGAAGAAAGATTTTAGATGTTATGAATAGTTCATTGTTGCCTTTATCCTATTAAATGCATTAAAAAAATATGAAAATATAGTCCATGTACAGCCCACCCTTGACAACACGAGAATCTATTAAACCATTGTGTTGACAAACAGTAGAATCCAACTGATGTCATATGTTATAAGAAAGCTCATGTTCGTGACGCCCCAGGATTCGTCTTGAACGCAAGGAAGTGGATTAATAATTAAACATGGATTATGGCGGTAATGATAACCAGATTACTCCACATACAATATAATCCCCAGCCTGTCAGACACGCACGACAAACTTGTGTCCCCGCCCTCCGCGATCATTCCTCCAGATATTCTTCCTCGTCCCTTCCTACCCTCCATCGGCTGTTTTCCTTTCATTTAGCCGGCCTCCACCAATAAAAATGCAAGCCAATTTTCCAGCGCATTAACCCGAGAGATCTTTAATACACAAGAGTTTTGCTCCAAAGGGGACGGCGAGGCCTCATGGAAAGATGGATGGGCCTGCCGACGAGGAGTGGGCAGTTTTCCCACTGCCCTGGTCTCAGCCTGGGACAAAGGCCTCATTGAGTGCGATGCTTGACATCAGCATCATAAACTAGTCATTGCTACAAAGACGCTGACACTTTAAAGTACCAGCTACTGCCACTTTCCTTTCTTGACTTGATGCGCCATTGCCCAGGCTAATCACGTCACCCACACTTCTTTCTTTTTTTAAAATTCCGCAGACGGCAACACACAAGAGTTCAAATGGAAAACACTGAGGAGGAGAAGAGGCTTTTCCTTCACCTGCAGTCCAAGTGTCTGAGCAACTTTCTGATCATTCCTCCCCACATTCCTCAAACTACGTTGAATATCGCCATGATGGGACTTTAAAATAGCTGATGCAATAATAAACTGGGGAAAAAAAGTTTCAAGAAAACTTCCAGTGCAATAACGTATTTTGGGTTATGAAGAGGCAAATATATTGGGAGTGACATTTCCGACAACTGTTTGGCTGACACGACACATGACATACTAAAACCAAAATTCGGGAACTAAATAATGGGCCTCAACACATTTAAAATGGTGTTTCATGCACTAGACTGTATGAATAGTGAGCTAAGCTACTAGCAATATATCCAAACAACAATTTGCAAGAAGCACTAACGCCATTAAAATTATTTATTTTATGTAGCAATGTGGAATTAAAGGGAAAAACAAACAAACAAAAAACATACACGATCAAGTGCAACTCATTTTTAATGGCTTTATTCAGGACAGCTACCGTTGCAACGGCCTCATGCCTATGACCTATGACTATGAGGCTTTCCCTCTCCGAAGGAGGGACAATCCTCTTCACCGCAAGTACACAATCCAATATGGCTTCCCCAAACGTAGCCAGAAAGTCCAAGTTTAACGCTTAGCGCTTACTGGTTGCTAACAAGAAAAATGCTTAGCTTTCAAATAACTTTCACGGACGTCACTATTTTCTGTTCCGACATTGACCGCGCACTGAAGTCAGCTTCTTACCAGCTCCCACTTCCTACTTCAGAGAAAACAGTACTGGAGTTACACGAGCCGAGCAATCAGCAACGCGTCTGTTGCTAGGTGCTGCATGATTAGCTTGTTCCTCATTTGTATTGAGTGTGACTGCTGTGTTCTTTGACCAAAATAAACAAAAAGCTAAACAGAAAACAGTAGCTATAAATCATGTACAACAAAGAGAAAACAGGAAATAGTACAACCTAGGATGGCTAGCGCTAACTTCCCCGCTGACTGTGTCCAGGACTTGTACGCGCTCTTATAACAGCAGAACCATCAACAATAGAGCAACAAACAGACCAGTGTAGCCGAAACAACAACAGTACAATAACCTCAAAGTCGTGGCATCAATAAGACAAGGAGATATGAGCGAGCCTTTGTCAATGAAAGCTCAAACATGATGTCAGCACAAAGCCAGCTCTCATTCTCAATGTCATGGAGGGAAAAAAAAAAAGCTCGGGTGCACTTTAATAGATTAAACACCAGAGCCAGACAAGTGCGCTGCCAGAGAGGTGCTGATGGATGCAGTCACATTTAATATGAATTCATGCTGGAATGTAAGCTAAAGTTGGAATCACATGGCAGAAAAAAATAAAATAAAAAATGCTGTAGTTTAGTATGTTGACCTTGGAGGGGCTTGGGTTAGCTGTAGCGCTGAACATTGAACAAGTATGCAACACGCATGTATGGTAAAGACAGAAGATATTAGTACAATTAAATCTATTACTTTTTCTTGTTTGGTTTTGTATTGGTTAAAAAATGTTGCAAAAAATATGCAAAGCAACTTCTTTGTGTCATTATTATTTCCAGAAAAATCTCCCAGCCTCCAAGTCGCTGCACATTCAATGCAAGTTTGGTTAGATTTGTTGGTTTTGGTATGTACCAAATCAATAGCCCATATCAATGGTGGATGTGTCGGAGTGAGAAATGGATAGCTTCTAAATACAGCATGCACACGCAGGATTATATATCTGGTCCACAGACTGCATGTGATTGAAGCTTGAAGAGACACAAGCAGACGTAACGTAACGTAACGTAACGTAACGTAACGTAACGTAACATAACGTAACGTAACGTAACATAGCTGAATGGGGATTATCGAGGCGCTACGGAGTCATGAAAATAACTGTAATCGCATCAAAATTTGGGCAAATTTACGTGTGCAAAATGGTTTGCTCATGCCAAACTTAAACAGTTGTCAAGATGACCCAGTCCTTTCATGACCCATTTTCCTAAGAGAAGAAAATGAAAATTTATTTCCCAAACTGCAACACAAAACTAAGGTGGATTGATACACCACAGGAACAAGGAAACACAGCCTTCAACACTTGGATTGTAGACACTGTCTCAGTAAATCTTTCCACCTTTAGCTATTTAGTATGTGCTAATAGAGATCTTAGTAAATCCGCACCAATGTGTTCATGTACCTTCAGAATCTGCGGGAAAAAAGGATAGAATTTGGTTACACTTTAGATTGAGGAACACATATCAAGCAATAAAGTAATTCCTTGCTTATTTACTGTTAATAATCCGTAATAACAGTGTTGTTATGAATGAACTTCCAGGATTCAATCGTCACACTTAACAAGATGCTAATCCGTACATTATTATGGATAATATCTAGCTAATATGTGGCTAATATAAATTGGAATACATAGTGTATTTAAAGTAGTATATGCTCCCTAACCTAAAATTAGGGATTTTTCTCATTATTGCAGTATAATCTGGGGCTAAATGTATGAAAAATCCATGTACAAATGCTCCAAATTCCATGTACAATGCAGATTATGAATGTAGAAACTTTGGAAAGAGATATGGTTTCTACTTTTACTGCAGATTCTAACCAAAAAAGTCTGTGGCCCCCGGCTATGGAATGGCCTCCCTCCCCATGTTAGACAGGCACCATCACTGTCCACTTTTAAAACACTTCTTAAAACGCATTTTTACTCTTTGTCTTTTACGCAGCTGCGCTGCTGATCTTTTTTTAGTGTATCTGGCCTGTTATAATTTCATATATTTATTGTTTTTAATGTCTGTTTTATCCAGCTTTTACAGTTGTACAGCACTTATTGACAATCTTGTATTGCTTTTAAAGTGCTTTATTAATAAATATGGTATGGTAAAATATTTCCCTTACGTTGGAATGTCTTGTGCAAAAAAAAAGGCAGGGGACATTTCTGACTCCTAAAGGTTGTGAAATATAAGCTTATTCAAAATGCAAATGTATGGCGCTGATGAATGGATTTCCCACCTTCTAATGAACTCGATTAATTTCTTTGAGCAATACAATCATTATATGGAGAATATGGTGCGCGCGTTCATCATAAGGCCGTAACAACATACACTGCAAGAGCCTCTCTGTCTAATTAACTTGTTTACATGTAACGACCTTGTCTCCCTCCATCAAGTCATCATCATTTGACTTGAAGCAATAATTGCTCTCAGGGGCCAAAGCTGCCATGCATTAGGAAAGAGGAAGCGTTCCACGATGCAATGAGAGCGACAGAAACACTGCAGTTTAAAAAACAAAACAAATCTATATTTATTTGTCCGTAGCTGTTTGTGTGAAAGAGAAAGTGAGAAGAGCTGAGGGTGGGGGGGTCGGGGGGTGTCGCTGTGCAGTGGACTCATATACCGGGAAACAGCTGCTTCACATTGCTAACCCCTGCAACAATGCGAGGAGAGTATGTTTAGACAGGTTCGGGCAAGAAAGGAGGTCATCAAACCTTTAGGGGAGATGTCAGTCGTAGCTGTCAGCCACTGGAAACACCGTGAAATAACATTACTGATTGCTGGCATCTACCGCAGTGCAGCTCCAGTCCCGCAGGGGCGACGCGCCGAGAAGCTGAAAATGAATCTTAAACACCATCTCTGACGGACTTGAATCCACAATAACAAACCACCTGTTACCGACGGTGGAGACGGGGTCGGCGCACCCTCCAGAAAGCAGTGTGACTCTTTTTTTTTTTTCGTGACGTGGTCCGTAAGGGCAAAGTGCCCCGCTGTGTTTTGGTCACCTATTTACTCAGGCGTGTGTAATTGATCCTTCATGTGTTTGGGAGGAAAGGAAGGATACTGCAAGGTTTCTGGATTATCACGCCCGCCATCTGGCGCGCAGGCGTCGGTCAGATGACATTGAGAACATCGTGAAATGCGGTGACAAAAAATGTATTTTCTGTCACTGCTGCAGTACTTTTTGGGGATTTGAAGTGTGAGCTTAGCCTTGACTAGCCCATGATACTGAGACTTCGGAATTGAATACCACCATAGTGACTTGAGTAACCTTTTAGGTCAAGGATTCTTTCACTCAAGATGCTCCGAATTCAGTTCATCTCAGCTGCGTGGATGACCGCAAATGTGTTGCAGCTGTACTTGACCATGGTCTTGGATTACCTGTCAGTCACGTCGACAAAAACACCACGAATATGTTGTTAATTTATCAGCACAACAAGGGATAAATACACAGCACGTTGGCTTGGAATCTTTGGCGCTTTAAAGCGTCTTCAAACTGACCTTATGAGGAGCACCTTTGTGGATACCCCTCAGCCTCAGTCTCCCCAGCAGCTGCCAAATAACTTGAGCTTGAGAACGTTGTTATAAACTGGCAGAGGTTGACATTATGACTCATATTTCTGATGTATAGTATTTATTAAACTACCTAGGGCACTGGATGCTGTAAAGTGATGAAGAAAAGCAAGTGAATAATAGCGCCACCTAGCCATGTTGAGGTCTATTTTTAGCCCTTGAATTTGTGGTTTACTTTTCTGATGAGAACTGATCTGAGGTGATGTGCGTCACGCCGCTGTCCCCTCGATGGCTGTGGCATTACTCTGCTAATAGTTATCTGTCCTCAAGTCCTTGACCTCCTTGAATTGTAAACAGGTTTTTTACACCACTCTCAGCACTCTTTGACCAAGGGAGTTGTGTTGACAGTGGGGCCCACAGATAAGCGAGCAGGGGGCTGAACCTGTTCCGGCCTGCACTGCCCTCTGCAGCACCTCTGCTCCACACTCAGTCAAATTTCTTCCAGCGTCGCCGGATCACACGGGTTAATCTCTCCTGACCTCCACTCTTCAAAAGCACAAGCTTGGCTCTTTTGGAGCGAGTGGCTGAGCGAGTGCTACACAGTGGCATGGAAATAGAGCCCACACACATCCCCCTGCTCGCTGGCACCCGACTTCAGAAAAGGGAAGATAAGGGACAAGAATGTCAGGAAGTCAGACACCGATGAGCGCCGTGGTAAACAAACAGTTGCAGACGTCTGCCCGTATCCCCTACCTCTTTATGAACTGCAGTTACACCCTTTTAAATGTCGAGCCGTGAAATATGATTCTCTGGCTGCGATGCCGGTCGAACAAATCGCACAGTGTTTAAAGGGAAAGTGCAGGAACACAAACAAACTACTTCACTCTCAGCGCGATGAAATAAAGTACGTAAACATTTAGAACTGCAACTGCCAGCTGCTGCTATGTCTTACCCTTATTTATTTTCAAGAGAATAATTTGCAACAGATTAGGACGAAAAAAGAACATACTAAGTGGATTTAAAAAAAAAAGTTACATTTATAATCATGTTTTCTAGCCATATATTTTTGGCTTAAAAATCCAAGCTAGATAAATATATATATATATTATAGTATTAATAATCGTGCAATACATGCAATACATAGAAATCTAACTGAACAGTTATTAGGAGAAATGGAAAACCATCTCTAAATACATAATAAGACGTTTTTAATATTCTTATATTAACATATTTCTAGGTTATCATCATCACCATCAATGTTACAATCATATTTTATCGTAATTTAAGTGGATGAGTTATAATTCAATTGCATATTCTAGTAGAAAAGTCATTGGTTTCTTTTATTTAATTTATTTATTCATGTTTTACGCCACTCCTCTTTTCATTATTGACAGTTTAATGATAACATAGTGGCGGGAAACATTTAGCCAATTGAATAAACAAATCACTCCAATACATGAATTATTTTTATTTCATAAAATCTCCCAACACATTTCCATTATGCTCTTAGATGTGGAGTTGTGAGGGATTTGTGTTGCATCTGCTGGGGGCTTTTTGTGCGTCACCTTGTCATCCTGTTTTTGTCATCAAAAATCTATTGGTCACTTGCCCATTTCATATTTAAATAAAGGTAGAATCACAAGGTTTGTCTGAGTTATGTTTTTGATTCCTGGCACTGGAAGCCTGTATGACAGATTACAGTGTGAGCGATATTTTCTTTTTCATTCGCTGTTAGAAATATCAGTGAGAGATCGTGAAGAAGCAGTGACAAATGCAAAATGGCAGCCAACAATTAAAAGCGAACGACCATGCAAGTATGTGAAATCCCTGTGCAGCCACTTGCCAAAGCGGTTCAGTAAATATCACACGATATTGTGTTTGACATGTCCACTGGGGTTTTAGGTTGACGATTATATATGCGGAGACGCTGAAAGAGCAGAGCCGGGGCTTCTACAGGGAGACGGATATCGTCCGCTGGATGGGCTCGGCGTGGTGAAGCAGAGCCAGCCAATCACTCGGAACAGCGTGGAAGTTAACAGAGCGCGGCCTGGTATTTAGCTTTATGTTTATCTGTCTTATTAATGTGGGCACGGGGCGCGCGGCCTGTCACTGCGGGTCAGATTGGCAGCTGCTGAGCAGTTTGGGCGCCATGATTTCATAGCCACTTTGCGCTCCGCTTCAGGTGAGGGAAATGATCCCTGCTTTAATGGGGGCCCCAGTGGAGGATGGAGAGCCTCCGAAACTGTGCTGCTTTAGCCTTTAACAAAGCAAATAAACCGGTGGGCTCATTTAAAAATAAAAAAAAAGACTTGGTTCGCAGCGCGGCGATTCAGATGAAGACGATACAGAGGGTCTCTGACTAACCATCCGGTGAGCAGGATGCATGTCGCTGCCAGAGCTGACAAATGGAACTATTGTAATGCAATGACAGTCTTTGATCACTCCGGTGTTCAGCCCGATATCTTCATCAGAAGTGGCCCTTGTTGAAGCTGTCGCAGGCTGGCGGGCAGAAATGTTTCAACATATTAGATTCCACTGACCGTCAATTTGTAATAGTGAGGTGCGACATGCGGGCACGCCCAGGATTAGGTGTCAGTGAGGAGGGGCACATGACAGGGCTGCCGTCCCTACACGGCTCTGAAAGATTAGACCCGCACTCTTTAAGAAATATTATTGATGAGACGAATCTAGAAATACGGTTATATGGTTAGAAAAACTTCGTCAGGTCGCAGGGGCAGCAGCTGAACTGAAGAGATCCGGGCACATATCACCTCATGGTCTAGTTCCGACGTCAGGTCAGTGGAGACATAACTTCTCCAGTTTGTCCTGGGACGTTCAAGTGCCGCAACAAAAAGACGGCTTCTCTTTATGTAGAGAAGCAGTGGTTCTAATCTGAGTCTTTCCTGGATGATCGACCTTGTTACTCTATGCAAGAGTCCAGACATTTCAAAGAAATATGAGGAATTAAATTGTTTTAAAAAATGAACTTTAGTAGCTGTGTTTATTATTATTATTATTTATTTATTTTGATTTTGTCTTAACAGGAATACGTTTCAACTTCACAGACTTTATTGACTTTTGCGGTTTCAAATAAACATATTTGAGGTGAGAAAACAGCTGCCAAACAAATTAAAACAAATCCTTTATGGACATTATCTTGAATGTATTGAAACTATGATTCTTAATACAAAATGAAAACACAAATTCCATTGGAAGAAGTAAAAAAAAGTGATTATTGATCACTCTTTGTTTTATATTCCAGGGTGTTTTACGCAACTATCAGGCTATTTATTTTGTAATTTTTTGTCATTTATTTGCTGAAAACTAACTGTGCTTGGCGTAAACAAAACACACTAAGTAGCCGTAGCTAAAACACATGTAATATCGATCCATATTCTTGCCATCTCTGAGTGAGAAATGATGGTACCACCAAACTTATTGACCTGTGCGAGGCGAAACTTGCTAAAGCAGATGCCCATCTGTATGGTTCCACTGAATATGCATGGACCCAAGTGTGGCCATCAATAATCTTGTCATTACACCGGTGACTTTTTAGGGTGTTGGTCTTCAAACCCACTTTGCTGAGACGACAGCATGAGCAGAGCTGTTGATTCAAAAGTTTTTCAAAAAGCTGTTTATCGCTCGTAAACGACACAAAGAAAGTGTGTTTGCAGAAACTTAGCGATGCATAACTACGAGTGTGTGAGCGTCCAAGTGGGAGCTGCCCTGGTGAGCAACGATCAGCAGCGAGAAAGCAGGGGGTAAGAAGACTGACACAAGGTAGCATTTGCAATTGGGAGGTTTTGGTTTCAGGCTCTCCAGTCATCAATCATCCCGGGCCTATTCTGTTCTTTGACAGCTCACTACAAGGCTTGACATTTAACACTCACAACCCCGGACCAGGCTTTGCTTTAAGACCAGGGACCTCAGAAACACAAAAATGGAATGGAGTGACACTTTTCCCCCGCTTCGCTAAGTGGTAGAAGTGAGGAAAAGCAGATACAAATTAATAATTCCCATCTGCAATGCGCTTCCCTCCAGTGAAATTACTGCTTCAGGGCCCGTGTTCCCCCTTTGCCCCTGACGCTGACATACACAAAAGAGCTAAATGAGAAAGTCAAGAGGCCTCTGGGCCTATTAGACTAAATGCTAGTATGTGTTTTATGTGAGGATGGACTCTGTGAACCTTGTGAGAGGGAGCTAGGAAAGTTGCACAACTCAACAAAAACTCATGAGAGGACTGCAAACGTACATCCCAAGCCTCAATAACTAACAGGAGTTGAATGGCACTACACATTGTAAGCCAGTGAAACATGCAAGCGAAAAGGAAGTTTATTTTAAAAGTGCTTTTTAGTGTGTTTCCATGCAAATCATGACACAGAATTGCTGAATCTTAACCTTCAGCGAGGCCCCTGGTTGTCCCTCTGTTTTATTATTGTATTATTATTATTGTTTTTACTCAACTACCTGTAAATCAAAGCATGGAAATCGGTTGTGTTAGATCATTTGTGGAAATGAGTGACTCGGAATTGAATTCGGTTGGAAGACCGGTTGGAAACGCTCATCTCTAAGTGATAAGTTTATAGAGGCATAGCTTCATGTTTTGAAGGGTTAGTCACTGTTTAAAAGCTGACTATATGCAGAGTGGCTGCTCAGTAGCACTGCTGCCACCTACTGGCCGAATGAGCTCACTGCGTTCAATGAGATTTCAAATACGAAAAAATTGAGTGCAGCATAAAATTATAATCAGGGTTAAAAACAAAAAAGACGGTGGCAGAGGTCAGTGCTGTCAACCCATCCTCACTCCCATGGCGTCATATATCGATGTTGGGACAGCGGACAATTGCTTCGAACATTGACGCCAAAGGCAGAATTTTCCTTCCTGTCTACTCCCCAAGCAGAGGGTAGCACGAAGTGTGGGTGAGACGTTCGGAATGGATGGCAGTTTCTGTTTATAAGCCCACCTATGTGACTAGATGAACAACACAAGCATTTTGAAATGGTTTGTAACTTGCATCCGTTCATGACAGTTGTCACAAATGCCGCTCTAAGTTCAGGTGCAAATGTCGTGTTTGCCTTTTTCACAAGTGGATTTTACAAAGTGATGTGTATCTTAGCATGGTACTGGCTCCTTACACTGGCTGTACCCTGTCTTTCACACAGTTTCCAAGTTTTGTTTCTATTCGAAATGCTACCACACAAGGACTTTATAGTGGCGATATGTTCACGATATTCCCTAACTGCCTGCCACAGGTCCCAAATAGGTGTTTGGATTATGCAGCCTGCAGGAATCTTGCATGAAATGTCATGCTTTTTACACCAATATTTAATTTATTTAGCTGTCCCTCGCCCAAAGGCTCACTCACACTAACCCTCCACCTGTACTCCTGGTAGCATGGCAACAGCCCTTGCATTTTTTAAGGCAGAAACCTGTAGATAACCACACTACAGAAACTAGCCCAGATATTTCTGATGTCAGAAAAGTATGAAACCCCTCGCAAATTACTCATAACTTGTTCATATATTCCACTTCCATTTTGAGGCTTAAAAAAAAGAGATCCCATTTCAAGTTTCATCAAATAATGTTGGGTCCCTGGCCCAAAGCTGCAGATGATATTATATTCCCTCACAGTACTGAGAGGGGATGAGCTTATGTTTAGTGACCACATTTGGTTGTGCAGCCTTTTTAGGTCAGTGGGTCGCTATAAACAGAGTCATAATATTGAGGGAAAACAAAATCCTACACTGACATTAAGTGACACGACCTGACATCCCCTGGATAACCAACCAGGGCTTATTGAACACCAGATTTACCAAATTTAAACTGTTTTTTTTCCTCCTCGATGAGCACAGCTGCAGGGTGACCTCTTCTGAGCGGCAAAACTGGTTCAGCGGCATTATATAACAAACCTCATGCCCCGCTCACTCGCGCGCTCTCCCTCTCTCTCAAGCACACACACGTCTGTGACCCGTGTTCACGTGACAAAGTGCATACTTCTCCTTCACTCTCTTCTCTCTTAAGCCATACAACCCTGAAGCTCGCTGTCTTGCTCCCATTGTGGGCGTAGAGTGTTGGTGGCGATAGCATCTCCAGAACATCAGCCGTATCCATTCACCGGTATGTCAGGGAATTGATAGCTTCTTTTGGACGGTGTGAGCCACAGAAGATCTCTTCCATCTTTGTGTGTGCGCGATACGCTCTGCTTGCCGCATACTAAACATGTTGCCAGACAACTGGTCATGTCTTAACTGTGCAACTGGCAACTATTGTTCATTGGTCTTTTGAACGGGCCTCTGACGACGCCAGGGGCAACCTTTCATCTCGCTTAAGCTTCGGCGGCGTTTAAGGCATTTCTCCAAAAGCCGTCAGTGATGAAGCAAACAGTGAGTTGGAGAAATATAGAACAATTGAAGTTGCACTTTTACGCCTTTGTTTTTCCATTCCTCTGCAATTGGGTCAGCCTCGCAGTAGGGCCGCTCAATTTATCGCATTTTTATCAGGATTACGATTATATATTCCTACGATATAAAAACGTGATGATCGTCATGAAACGATAATTTAGCCCCCGTCTCCCCAGCTTCTCTCATTATGTCCCAATGCAACCAAACGCTGCACCACGTTTCGTCCCTATGAAAATTGTTGGTTACTCACGTAACCCAGGTTCTATGAATATGTGCGTAGCCCTCTAACTGGCTGCCCACCAGGCCTACTTCCGCTGAGTTCCAAAAGGAGCAGAGCGGCGCGAGTGGGGGAGTTTTATATGTGGTGGGAGGTGCCTTCCTGGGTGGAGAGCCCAGCAGTGGAAGCTCCGCCTGTCAGCGGGAGAGCTCGAGCCTCCATTTACACGGAGTGGGGGACGCTAAATATTAGCCACCGTTAGCTACCGACCCGTTCGCCTCTACTACGATGGCATGTTATTCAGAACCTCCGAGGAGCAGACGCTTATCCAGCGTTCTGAGTTCAATGCTAGCTAGCTCAAAAAAACTGCGATTTTTTTTTGGAAGTGGATAAATGCAAAAGAACTATCGCTTGCGCTGAACCTGAAATGGGGTGATAAAATCAAGCGCACCTGGTCATTCATCACACTGCAGGGATGGAGGTGGAAGTGCGCTCGAATATATTAGTAAGTTTTAGAATCAAAGGAGGACTTCTTCTATCACGAACAAATGAATAAAACACTTGGAATATGACATCACAGCTTACAAACCAGAACCTCAGAAACATCTTTGCGTCCCAGCCAAGTGTCTGCTCAGCTGTCTCCACTGTTCTCTGAAGCCTGACCATACAGATTGGTGTTTCTAGAGAGAAACATTTAACCTACATGAAGTTGTTCAGTAATCCTTGCGATAAATCGTTCGATACGAATAAAAAAAATTTGATCGCCGGGCCCTAGCCCGCGGCGCGTGTCTCTGGAGGGCTCCTGTCAACCTTCCAAATGTGTCACTTCTAATGTCACATACATGCACGACACAAGAAACAGCCGCGCAGATTGTTCTCTAGTCCACTGCCTGTGATGTCATCATAGAAACCCTCTTTTCTGAGAAAGATTCATCAGATTATGACCGACGCAAAGCCTTTTTTTTTTTTTTTTTTTTTTTTTGCAACACTCCACTAGCTGCACCATATGGTTGGCTCCTAAAGCTTCGGGTGGAGGGTTTAATGACGGAGCGGATGTGCCGCGCACATGCCGAGGGATGTCGGGGGGATGGGCTTAAAAAAACACTCATCAAGTCTGTGGCCTGGAAAGGCTGCACAAGGTCAGCTGAGCGGCGGCGAGGGGGTCGAGTGGGGGGAGCCAGACGCACGTCTGCAACAAAAGGCAGGTGACTGAGGCTTAACTTTGTACATGAGACGATACACTGGTCGTGCTGTTAAACACAATCCCCGCTGACCTATTTAGTGATTAAGGACGACCGCCCTCCCCTTCAAGGCGCCGCAATATAGGCATATCACTGAAATATAGCCACATGGAGGTTCAATCCGCTCAGTAAATATGCACAGCTGCCCGCGCGGCCGTCGGGACGAGTACACAGAGATGGACTCATAATTAATGTTTGCCAAGGCTGATGCAAGTGCATGACATTTCAACTGCGCCGCGACTTGTCCACTGACCACACATGCTCCGGATGAGCACTTGGACATGACTTTTTCGGGGACGACAACAGTTTAGCTGAGATTCAGATTCCCTCGTGGATCGCTGGGGATGAAGACGGAAATTGCTGTCAATTTACTGTGAAAGTGTTTTCGACCAAAGGTTGTGAAACTACATGAAGTCTCTGCGGAAAGTCGGGATTTTAAAATACAAACATGTAATGACTCGGCACTCGGAGGTTGGGTGTCAGTTCCGCTAAAGGGTTAAGCAGTGATGACGGTCGATCACTGTTTTCTGATTTTACATATACAGATTTATTGCCTTTTTTTTTTACCTCTACCAAGTGTTCAGGTGTCAAACTCAAGGCCCGGGGCGAAATCCAGCCACCAAGTCATTTGATGTGGCCCATAAAGCATTTTGGTATCATGGTTCTCAGAGATTATATGTTGAGTTTATATTTGGCTCTCGACAGGAGGAGTTTGATGTCTTTGTTACTTTAACACTAACCAGATGCTCTGAGCTATCACACTGTTTAGTCTTGTTTTTCCTCATAAAGAAGCGGCGGTAAGAACTAAAAATAATGGACAAGTCTTGCCTGGAATTTGGGCCTAGTCCACATGAACAGGTTGCCTGTCAGTTCAGCACATGTTCGGTGTCGAGTCAGTCCACAGGAATCCAGTGTTGTTTTTGGAACATTGTAGTGGATAAATGTGAAACCATCAGGTTTGCATTACCGTCTGCGCAGTCCAGCAACTTGAAAACAAAAACATCATCGCCTCATCATCTCTCTGGTCTTTCATTTGGAAGTCATGACGTCACAACAGCAAGTATGGCGGACTACAGAGTAGCTCAGCAAGAGCTTATTGCAAATATAACACAACAGCATATGCTAGTATTACATTGAAATGAGCAGCAACCAACCAATTGCGAATAACACAGTCAACACGTGATGGAGGCTACAGTCGAATGTTTGACGCAAATGTTTATTACCTCAAAATGTATAGAAATTTGTTGCTGATGAGCACTTTGGTATGTGGAAGCATGAGTACGCAATGTGCACTACACCACCATTTTCAGTAGTTCATGTGGACTCCATTTTAAAACAGCAAGGAAAAAGATCGGATAGAACAAGATGTGTTTGTGTGTTTATCCTAAAGCATCGATTCAGATCCAATAACGCGTCGAAGACTGCGCTAAACTCAGGAAGTCTGACTTCAGAACTTTTCCGATTGAATTTCTGCCCGTTTTGTTTTATTGTGAAGGGATTATTTGACGCGCACTGGTGGAAACATAATTCAGCCCCGACCATCCCAGCGGTGGTGATGTTTGACACAGGGAAGTAATGATTGATGGACCCGTGTTCGGTCCATAAAGGTCCGTGAAGAGTTCCTGGAGATAATCAGACAGAGGGTGTCGACGGTCCTCATAACACCCCAGTTCCGCACACAAACAAACGCACACCCACACGAGCACACAGAGACAAGACACGGAATTATGAAGCGCACAGAAGCTCTGGTGATGAAATTCTGAAGGTCGAGCGTAACAAGAAGAACCTCGCAAGGTTCACAACCTCTTCCTCACTGGGTGTTTTGTTCTTTGTACCCTCCTCACAACATCACCTTCCCACCTTTGTGTTCACTGGGGGGGGGGGCAGGTGAGTGAGGGGAGGGGGTGTTACATCCCTGTTTATCTGTTCATGACCTCTAGCCGGCAATTCTGCACTTGATAAGAGGAGGGCTCGCCTCATAATGCGCACGGCAGCTGATATCAGCCCTGTATCCTTGTGAAATTGATTACCGAGGCCCAGGGAGCGTGCAGAATATAATAAATAGAGATGACACATACAGCACACATGGACTTGTAGGCTGATGGGTAACACCGCCTCAGCAATTACCTGCTACCCACTTAAAACTGGGGTCGCGCAGGTCAGCGTGGCAGTGGAAGGAGTTATGGTTATTTCTTCTTTTCTCCGTTTGATCTTTGTCAAAGCGCTCCCTCTCTGTCTCTTGAGTCCGTGCGCTCAATGTGGGCTGAAGTTGCAGCCTTCAAATGGTGTCGAACCAAAACCAAAACATTTAAAATTGTATCTCAAGCTTTGTTTGTAGAATGTAAATATCATTAGAGCTTTGACTGTTGCAGTGCATTATGGAATGTATAGTCACATTAATATTTAGTTATAGTTTTAGTAGTTAGTTATTTATTAGTGTTGAATCTGCATTTTCTTGCACATTGTTTTTAAGTTCTTTTATATATATAATATTATTTCTTTTTTAATTTATTGTGATACGTTGCGAACAGAGCATGTTACGAACAGCATTAATAAAGTCTTCTGATGATTTGTTAAATTAATATTAATATGACGGCGGATGTTTTTGTTGTTAGTAACAGCAGTAGTTTAACTGTTGAATAGTATTTAAGTGGATCAACACCTTGTATGTTCTGAACACCAAACCACGCGACTGCAGACGCCGCCGCAGCTGTGTAGTCGTCCTCACCATTTCCAGTGGAAGTATCGCAGCATGAATTGCTCACTTTAATTCATCTTAGCCCGACATCATCTTCACCGTGATTGACATCAACATCATTAGCAGAGATGAACCATCATCAAGTCAGCAAAGTCATGATCATCACTGTAATGACTTCCAGCGTGACAATATCATCCCATAACATTTGCAGTCAAGACATTTTCCCTCATCTGTTTAATCTGCGCGGCCTTTATGAGTCCAGCCGCCGACTCCAGGGGATTCCCAAGTTTACATTGAGATCGCGATCACTTTGGTCGGACGGGAACGTGCGATGGAAATTTTTCGTCATCGAGATACGCAGTTACTTCACAGAGGCACCGATAAGGGAAGATCTGTAGAGTGAAGTGATTTCAGATGCTTCATTTCCAAACATTCTGACAGTTTATTTTAATGCTTGTTATGTTGTGTATTTAGCGTGAGAGTGATGGAGCCATTGAAAAACAACTCAGTGTCAGCAGGAAATGTAGTCACTCATAGCCTGTTTAAAACCATTCAGTCGTAAATGTTGGTTTTCTGACGATACATAGTAAAAGCCAGTAACATTCTTGTCTAATTTAATTAAGTAAATGGTAGCTGTTTCCTTGTTGGGACTTTAAAAATGGATTTTAGCAAATCATTTTGATGGAATTAATTCATCGTGTGACACAGCTATAGACTTGATCCTCAGTGATAGCAGCCCAGTTGGCTTGTGGGACGAAGCTACAGTTAGTGTGAGTGGTGACCGGCCCATAGGTGGCGCTTTGGCATAGCCCCACACTTCATAGTACCTGTATGCTGCATTTATTTATTTTATGAATCGTCATCATTAGTCAGTACTGTTTATAGTAAGAGGGTGTTCCACAATGTCATGTCACCTATATAATAAGAAACAGCTTCCTTTTCAGTACATATTGTTTGTGTGGCCGCTAGAAAACATGGCCCTTGCACAGATCCATTGCAGACATGGTCACGTGGCTGCAGAAATTCATCCATTCAACACCCTAGAATCCATTGCACTTTTCTAAAGAGCCCCTGTTTTGAAGGGAAGTAAGAAGTAAGAGTTTCCTTTTATTCCAGTAACTGTAGCACTGTCTTAAATATGTAATGTTTAACAGAACACAGCTTTTCTTTGTTAAATTAAATTATATTATACAGTGGTATCTCGGTTCTCGACCACAATCCGTTCCAGGTGGCCGTTCGAGAAGCGATTTGTTCAAAATCTAAATCGATTTTTCCCATTACAATGAATGGAAAAAGAAATAATGCGTTCCAAGCCTTAGAAGAGGCTTTTGTAGGAGTGAATGTAGAGTGTCTGCTGCAGGTGCGCTGTTCCTCTATGTGTGTGGCCGCTGCATGTGGGAGGGGTTGCCGAGTGAGTGACGTCTCTCCAGAAGTGAAGAGGTGCCCGGTGCGTGTCCAGCTCTGAATGTGCGCTTCTGTGCAGTTTGGCTGTGACAAAGTCATAAACCAAGTCACGCTCTGTCCCAGACTCGCCTCATCCCTGTCCCAGCTCCAGCCCACAACAGGACATCAAACCCTGGAGTGTGGAGAGCGAGCACCTCCCCTGTGACACTCTACCACGGTCCAGTGTGGAGACAGGAAAGGTTTTACACCTCAATGAAGAAAAAACAGTCAGTAAATGTAGCTAACGGGACACGTCTGCATACAGAGGCTGCGTTATACACAATAACAAAGCGCGTCGTGGGTCAGCTGATCAGTCCGCGCACGTTATGTTTTTTCCTTCTTTTTTTCGGGTGCGTTCAAGTTCTGGATTTTCGTTCGAAATCCAAAGCAAAAAAAATATTGAAATTTTTGTTCGAACTCCGATTTGTTCCAATTCCATGATGTTCGAAAACTGAGGTACCACTGTACTCAGTATAAATTACACATGCATTGTTATTATAATGCAAAACTGGTGTTACTCATTTAGTGTCTCCGGACTCTTCCTCTATGAGGGCCGACCTGAATATTTGGCCACGTTATGGTTATTTCACAGGCCATGTCAGCCACTCACACACACCTGCACACAATGGTGGGAGGAAAGCAGAGCGCTTATGAGGGTTTCATGCGACGTTGCCTTGCGACTTTGTCCTTGTCTTAAGTGTTAAGATTTACTAGCTACTAGCTTGAGTGATATTTTGGACATCGCTTTTGCACACAGTTTAGTCCTTAAAACAGCACCTTTGTTCCCATCACACCTTTGTTCAGAACCACATTAAAAAGTGGGGGAGGAATTGAGACAGAAACATGGCAACAGATGATAATCTTGAACTACCAGTTTGTGCTTTCTCCTCTCTCATTTAAGCACAACACTGAGCCCCACGACAGCCAGTCCAGCGGTTCACTCTTGGAGGCCCGGCCGCGCAGGTTTGGTGCTCGCCATTTCAATGAAGAAATCTGAATGGCTGTAAGCTGCCAGGCAAACCTTTATATCTATTTGTTCCACTTGTCTGGCTCTCAATGAGTTTAATCAGCTGAGAAGAAGCCGTGAGGGGGGTGTTGCCTTACCCGCCCATACATTAGTGGGCCCCCCCCCCCGCCTCTACACCGCACACTCAAATACACACAACCCCTCAGCCCCATTCTCTGTGCATCGATGTGAGAGTTGAGGGTCTCCCTCTCCCCTGTTGCCTTACGGATTATCAAGTACACTTCAATTACTGCCGATCGATACACTTCTGGCTGCAAAAGGGAGTGTGAGGGAAATTAGACAGACTTTGGGTATGGCCGTGACTACAAAGCAATGGATTAACACTGATATGCATCTCTTCATTTACATCAGGAATGGGCCCATTCTCCATCAGCATACTGCACTCTCCTCTCAGCGGACGCACATTCACACGGGCTTGCAGGGGACTTTTTGAAAGATTGCTTCTTTAAGTGGTGGGCAAGGTGAGGGCAAACCTGTCATAGACTGCGGGAGGATTAAAACTGGCCGGGGAAGAGCCACTGTAACTAGGCTTTTAAAAGTGAGTCCAAGAAACCAGGTCCGGCGCACAGCCGTCATGTCATCGTGATAGCGCGAGCGTCTTTGTGCGTCCGTCTTGTAGGTACATGTGTGTATTGTGCTCCGAATGGGACCGGACTCATTAAACGGCCAAAAGACACGCTAATCCACCAGTGCCGGAGATTTATAGTCCACTCAGGTTCAAATATTTGCTGTAAAAAGAGAAGAAAGGAACATTTCCAGTCTCAGTGTGTCAGCAGATAATACAATGGCCTGCTTTGGTCGGAAATAATGCTCGTCCCGCTCGACTGGGAGGAAAGGGAAATGAAAGCAGGACTGTGGAAGAGGATAAAAAAGAAGTAAAAGTGTAGGAAGAGATAAGCAGTGGCTGTATCCCCCCGAGGCGGGCTGTGGAGGTCTCTCAAGCACAGCCCCTGCCTCTGAACCCCCTCCAGGTCATCTGCCCTTGCTCTCCCACCCTTCCTCTCTACAGAGGCAGTAAAAACACTGCAACACCTGCGTTCTTCCTCTGTTCTGAGCGAGCTGCGTGCAACGCACCTCCAACCATATTTTTCATCTGTGCTCCAGCAGATCCGCTCGGACACAAAAGGAGAAGGATGGAGCTGAAAAACACAATTGAGGCTGCTCTAAGACTGAAGCAAAATTGGGTCTAATACGAAAACAGAAGGCGATAAATGATGCTTCACTGATGCTTAGTTTCGCATAGAAGCCAGGAACTAGTGCAGAATCAGTCAAATTGAAACATAATATCAGGAGAATTGAGCCAGTAAATGTAAGCCACACCCACTAAATTTAAGAAGAAAATAGATTTTGTACAAAGAGGCTGTAGAAACTTCGGTCAATGAACTCCTTGTATTGACCTAGAAAAAGAATCTCGGCGCAAACCTCGAAATGGGGTCAAGATATCGAGACCGATGATGAAATAACCGATGTTCTACGCGCATTGTGCTGCCAATATAACTCGACTCGTCCCATCACACTTGAGAAATTACAATTTACCCAGGTATATTCCCAGAACATTCCTTCAGCTCCCAGCTGCAGCTGAGAATGGCTGTGGAGGAGGAGCTCCAGGGACAAGAATACACACAGGTGTAAACAGCCCATTTTGAGAGACTTAATGTCAATAAAATGCCTGTAATTTCAATGGTCTGATGTGACTAGGCTCAATATCTTGACTCCAAATAGGATGTTTGCCCTAAGTAATAGCTTATAGGTAGATTTAAAGGTTTAGATCTGAAGTGCCTTCATATTTTATGAGTCGGAATACAGATAGAAGTTGGCATGTTAGCATGGGTAGCTACCACGTAGCACTGAGTCGTTGGCTTTCACTTCTGGCTGACATTGCGACTTATTTCAAGCCAGTCGGAGCCAAATTGTCATTCCATCACAGCTGCAGTGATATAATCGGCACATACAGCTTCCTCTCAAGAGCCATTGATTCATAACTCTTAAATCACGCGCATTACCGAGTCGTCACTTTAAAATGTGTATCATTAGGACCTCCGGCCCCTTGTTCGTGCTTCCGCCCAATAGAACTCCGGCACATGATGCATGGCCTGTTTCATTTGGAAATTGTGTTGTTGCCATGTTGATAGGAAAGTGTTACGGTGAAAACAAGGACTGACCTGATTATCTTCTCTAATATGACACGGTGATCTGACACATTTCCATGACTGATCGAGTCATTAAAATTAAATTGTCCATCATCATATCGAGGTTGCGGTCATTGGTGTGACAAGTGCCTTGTTGTTTCAGCGGCACACATGACTTTTTTGAGGTCACTGAACGGGGAAAAGAAAAGTGAGGTAGAGGCATCTGGAACAACTTCCTTCTGTTCCTCTTTCTTTCTTCCCTGCGCTACATTAATGTGTTGAAAGGCAAACAAACATCTATTTCTTCTTTGTCTTTCTTCATTTCCCTTCAGCAAGTTTCTTAGCCTCTCGCCACATCCTCCCGCGCGACACCTATCCTTTTCATTCCCTCACTCACCACAGTAATGATCCCCATTGGTTGTCTTCCTCTTCCCGCTGGTACCTCCAATTTCAGAGGTAAATGAAGGGTGAAGACGCCGTACACCAAGCAAGCTACTCCATTCCTGGGCTTTGAATAATAACGTTACGATTGCTACCAATGGTGGTACGACTGGTATAACTGAAAAGTAGCAAAGAAGAATCAGCGTAACAAACAGAATCTAAAGCAACCCCAACCCTGGGCGCTACATCTACTGTACATTGGTGGAGGGGGAGTCCAGCTAACACTTTTATTGGAGAGAAAGTCAAATTTCAGTTAGTCGGACGACACGACCTGGATAACTCAACTATGGCTGCTTGTAGCTCGGCTGCATTCTCACTGGGAAATGTGCGCAAGCAAGTAAACAAACTGCTCTTCTGATGTGAAGATGGTCTCATACCATTATATTCAAAATAGAGAGGTGAGGTGATGCAGCAGACCTCAGTCTTCATCAAGTCAAGCCTGATGTCGGATATCAGTTGCCACTCGTGATGATGCTGATCTGCAGATGCGTAGATTTGTCTTCAACCACCTTCACTCAGGTCATTTTTTATCATTCGTTCCCTGATGAACGACGTGGTTGGTTGGCTTAAGGACACAACATTACCATCATAACCGTTAGCATGGATGCTAAGAATATACAACATAACAGTTGCTTTGTTGTGTTCTCACTCTACTGACAGTTGAATTAAAGAGCTAGCGGCGCCACCCCTTGTCACGGAGGTGACATTACTCAATAGCTCGGTTCTGTCTCCACAACATATGAACCAGGAGAACCTGTTGCTATCAAACTTAGTAGCTTATGGAGCTATTGTTCTTGGTGTTTTTATAAGTTCATCTAAACCCAAGTTGATCTGAATCTAAGCAATTGATTTTGCAGAATCCTGGCAACCTAAAGACAACACAAAACACACCCGCATCACAAGGTCACGTTACACCCTCCAGCCCAAAGTGGGAGTTAAGTTTGTGCCGAAAATGGCCTCCTTCTCCAAATAAAGATGCTTCTCTCCTGAAAGCTCCTCACTCCGGCGTCGGCTCGGTCCCCCTCCTCTCTTTTCCTCCCTCTACAATCCGCTCTGCCAGCTCCCACGGTTCGTCTTTGGAAGTGATCCGTCCCTGAGCGTTGAGCAGAGCCACTTCATGTTCACATCGGCCCCAGAGGCATTTCTGCCGGCCCACTACTCTTGCTTTCTTTTGTCAGCCAAATGGATACCAATTAAATCAACTGTTCTCCAATTAGAATTTGGAAGAATCCATCTTGTTCAGTGTTCTAAATCCCACTGCTTGACTTCTTTCTCTCATGTAGCTCCTTTCCTGGAATCAGTTTCAGAGAAAATGAGACTCGTTATTTCCTGCAATCGGATACTCCTGGGTTCCTTTGGGTTTTTTTGTAGCTGTTTGTTGGAAATGTTAATAGTGCATTTAGTCAAAAGTTTATGTGCTGTCCATCCGGGACGCCGTAAAGGCGCAGGTAATTCCTTCTGTAATTTACACGGCACTGAAAAAACAGCACACGCACGAAGGAGCAGTCGAAGATAAAAGTGATCAAACACTTTCTTTGGAAGTTAAATAAAGAGTTGAAATAATGCTAAAAAAATATGGCAAAACTATAGGCGAAATATTTTTGTCAATATTGACTCAAGTATGTAATAATAATAATAATAGTAATAATAAGAAGAAGAAGAAGAAGAATGAGAAGAACACACAAAATTATAGGAGAATATCTATAGTTTTTGTAAAAGTAATGATGCTAATACATTTTTGATTTAAGGAACAAGCTAGTAGTAGTCAGGAAAATGAATAAATCTAACTTGAATGAATTTTTTTTTTTCTTTAATGAAAAATGAGAAAGAGATTTCCCACTGTCAGTTAGAATGAAAACTAATAAGAATTCCATCAATATTCTTGAATCGACGTGAACTTTTGCCAATAAGAGGCTGAAACAATTGTTCATGAATTTATTATCACAACAGCGAGGACGATCAAAAACAACCTTGATATTCCGATGACAGGACAAGTCATAAATAAGCACTTAGAGCTTTAAATCACGTGTCAGTGGCAGTAAAAACGCCCAGAGTGGAGCCGAAAGGGGTTAAACTCGCTCCTGTAACAACACATGGAAGCAGGGAAACGCCGGCGCCGGCCATTCCCACCGCTTCTCCTGCGCTGTAGCAGTTCAATTAAAATGCAGAATGTGGTAATTTTCTGAAGGCTGCAATAAAAACACAGCTTTAGGCCCAGAGAAAGGACAATTAAGGGGAATGTACTCATGCACGGCCCTCACAAGAAGGCCAATATTTGATTAATACAAGGAGGGGCCGATTTTAATCTGCAGACATGGACAGCAAATGGTTTGGACTTGAGCCATGTCATTATTGCCTAATAGTGGTGTTCAGAAAGTATGTCCCATTGTGTTTCACATAACCAGGCAACACCCCCTCCTGCCACTCGAAATCACATCCAGCTAAACAAACCAGCCGGCTGGCTTCCTGTGGAGCGGCGACTCACATCCCAGGCAATAGAGGAGAGCTCTGCAGCCGTCCACATGTGGAGCCCTCTCGCCCCCTCTGTGCCCGCCGCCGCCACTGCCGCCTCGCCGCCCTCTTTGCTGCCCAGTAAGTAAGGTTCCAGCTAAAGAGCTTCATCAGCCGCCGTTGTTTACATCACTTGTTAGCTTTAGAATAAAAGTTTAGTAATCAGGCCCCTGCGGCGCCGCGCTCAGGGAACATCAAGGCAAATGTAAAGACTATTAAGATGCTTGCAATGAGTTCTCCCTGATTTGCGTTTGATTTATCAACGCTTAATGGATCCTGACGCGCCACTCGCAAAGTTGCGACGTCACGAAAGCCCTCGAGGAGCGACGTGGAAATGTTGACAGACCATTTCGACCAGAGTAACGTCTTCAGCTAATCCTCGCATGAGAATGGCTGGTATGTAAATAGTGGAGCCGGGACACTTCTAGTTTTAGATGTTTGACGGCCCCCTACTTTTACTTTGTTATGCTTATCTGCCCTCAGAATGGAGGCGCATTGTGTGCGAACAATAGAAGCCATTTCATGTCCATCATTGAACAAAGATGGAAACTGACATGGGGCAGCAACGGCGGGCTCTGTCAGGACCGATGATCTATCTATCCAACTATAAACACATGTGGAATACACGTCTATCTCAGTGGCGATTTGGAAGATTCTGTTTTATAGAAGCTTAAGTGATAAGTAGAGAATTTATATCAAGGCATTTTAACTAGCTAAGTTAGCTCTTAAAAACCAGTGAAGTTAATGTTCTATTCATTTCTGTCTTTTAAGGTGCTGTGATGTTATGTATTCCAGATGTTTTTTGTTAGACCACTCCATCACTTTAATAGTTTTTATTTGGCTAAAAGAAAGTGAAGTGGGTGATTGAGAGACCTGCTTTTTACAGTGGAGCGCAGGTGTATTTACACCATCTGTAATCTGTAAAATGCACTTTTTTTTTTCGTCTCAAATTCATGAGTCGCACCAAACACGGTCGCCTTTACTGCATGTGGATATCACACAGACAGAGCAGTGTTTAAGCTTTGCCCCTCGACAGGCTGCTTCCGATGGAGATGACAAATGTCAACCTCTAAACATCGAATAATTGATGCAGATGGACAGGAGTTCGCAACAAGTGGAGGAGTGCATGTTGCTTTACGCTACATTGAGAAAGCCAAAGTTGAACGTGAGCGTTGTGATGAGGGGCACTTCCGCCATTTTGAAATGAACAGCAGAGATGCTAAAATTAGCTCTCAGGGATTAAAAAGGGAGGCGTGCGAAAGAAGGCCAATAAACAATAACCTTTGAATTTTGTGATTTCTTGTGAGTTTAGGTTTTATTCCACTGATCTACTGTTAACATTGTCTATATATATATATATATATGTATATATATATACATATATATATATGTATGTATATATATATATACAAGATAAAACAAGATTTCTATTTGCAAATCAACATTTTATTCAGTCAAGTTTTAGCACGAAACAGTTTTATCTGATGCCATCTGCATATATTATGTTGGCTTAACACATAGTGAACAACATGTTGATAGAGTTAAATCATGGTCAACCAGGTTCATCTTTTATTCCATTGTGTTTTGTGCTTGCTTCTTTATAGACTTGTGATGAAATTGAACAAAAATTCCAAGTCGATCACATCCAATTTTTGGTCCAGCTCTACCCAAAATTCTCAGTTGTGCCTTCAAACTAGCATCAACAAGCTCGTACCAGAGGAAATCTGTACGTTAGCTCAAGCTACGTAAATTCAATAACAGCCAAACCATCCACATGAATGAACAGACAGATCCACATGGCCACCAAACTGCCGTATATCATGACCCCGCTCATATAACCAGCGATGCTAACGTGACAAACCACAACCCTCGCAGCTCTTCCTCCTGCGGTTCTCAACCCTGAACCCTGAAGTTGAACCTCCAATTCCCCTCGGTCAGGAAACCATTTGAGCGCGCTCCTAATGAACATCCAAATACAGCCCTTGTTATTCCAGCTGCCGTTACAGTCAAGTTGCAGAGTACATAAACAAGAGCGAGGACACGACTTGCGTTGTTCAGAGTAGCTTGATTTATAACGCACAACGCACAGTTAATATGCATAATTTGATGCACATGGAGAGAGAGTGTGTGCAGTCGCCGCTGCCCGCTTTTTAATCTTTCCTCCTCTGAAAGTAAATAAGGGACAATCCATTTTCCCCCGACTGACCAATTCCGAGAGAGAGAGAGAGAAAGAAAAAAAACAAGAAAAACAATTAAAAGTCCCTTCCCTTTTCCCATCCAGGCCATTCCCACACATTTCTTGGCAGAGCTCTGCCGATGATCTCCAGAGGCTTTGCTTCTCGAGGAACTTGTCAGGAAAAGATCTACATTTCCCAGGGATGAGTGCGGGTGAAAGTGAGAAGGAAACTAGGAGACGGAGCAGAAGTTTGACTACAGGCCAAAAAGTGAGAATTAAAAGTGAAAAGAAGAGTTCATGTATTGACAAGGGGGTTAAGAATTTGAGGAGCGGGCTCAGAGCGCGGGGGATTTGTTAGATCCACAAAGAAAGGGAAGAAAAGGATGATGTGAATGGAAGCGGCACCTATCTGTCAGCGGCGTGGAGCTGACTTGTGCGTGTTAAAAGACGGGATGGCATTAAGGAACTCGGGGAGAAATGTAGATCCTTTAATATGACTTTTGTTCTTCAGCCTGTGACCTGCGCAACACAAGTGCATTGCTAATCAGTTTAACCCTGCGATGGCATTTCAACTCTGCACTTTCACATGATGAGCGGCTGACAGAAGTGCCAGGCCCACTCCAGAGCCGGCGTGGCCCGGAGTCCCGGCCCGGGGCAAAAGCCTCGACCTCGGCGGCATACTGACCCGCCGAGGGGACGGCTCCGCTGGCATCTTGACATCAGGTTCACAGACAATGGAAACCTTTCCAGCGAGTCCTCAACCTGCCACTATTATGATATTATCCCTATTCAAATGAGCCTTCATTTCTTTTGTTTTTTGATTTGTCTTCAGTGACATTTTGGTGATGGGTTGGGTCAGTTCTGTGAGTGGTGGGTCACAAGCTGACAAAAATGTCAAAACTGTTTTCTCTTGACTTCACGATCCCCCCCCACACCCACACACACTCTCTCTCCAGGAGAATCTGCTCGGAGAGCTGACGAAAAACAGGCGGGTGACTGATAGAAGCGGATGAGTGAGCTGATGTTTGCCGATCAGAGAAATATGGATTTACTTCAGCAAACAAACGGAAGTCAGTGAACGCGTCAGCCTTCGGAGGTTTACTATCACGACGTGTTTATCTCATGGTCGCTTCCACTTCACAAACACAACAGGAAGTCACACCCATAAAGCCAATAAGCACGAGTGAGAGGCCTCAGCTCTCAGTCGTGTACACACTTGAACGACACATTACTGGCTGTTTTTCAAGTCATTCTGGTTTCTTTTATGCTACTTGTCAAGTTTTGATATGTGTCCTGTCTTTCATTGTTGTGACCAATTAATGTTGTCGACTGTCTTACAAGACATGACTTTATAGGAGTCCCAATGGGGAACCTGAAAAAATGAGAGAAAGGAAAAAATATACTTTCAGTGTCAGTTTTTTTATAACGTGAACATCTCTGAAATAAATTTCAAATTCCAGATTTCATTTAACCAATGAAATTTTTGTCTGAATTCATCATAATAAGCTTCCCTCTATTTATAAAGCCAAAAAATATTTGTTCTTGGCATGAAAAACCTAAAATAAAATTGTTATTTAACATTTAAATACTGTTAACTTTAACTTTAATGCACCATATTTTGGGGTTAATTTTACACACGCTTCCTTGTGATGTCACAATATGTTGATAAAACATGATAAATCCATCAGTATATTGTCAATTCAAAATTAAATTTATTTATTTATTATTAAACACATGTTCCTCAGACTTTATGTGAGAAAATTTGATTTACTGGTCATGAAACATTATTATTTTGGAACGTTTTTCTGTCTGTTATTAAAATATTATTGATCAAAAATATAGTTGAAGACACCCCATTGTTTTCACTTTGTTTTTCACAGAGGGAATTGTCATATTAGATCATCGACCTCCGTGACACACAGCGTCGCTCTATATTCTCATGACTTGTCGAGCAACTTTCTTTGTACCATCTTGTTTTTTCAAATAGCATTATTATTTGAGCAATAATTTGAACTGTTCACCCCTTTTAAAGGCAATATCTCCATTATTCGACGGCCATTTCATCCAGAATTCATAATTCAAGCGGTTCGTTCTTGAGCGTTAACGCCAGAGAAGTGAAGGCGGTTTGGAACAATGGAGCCTGTTCTTGTTGCTCGGGCTCCGGGGGAGCTCAGAGGCGAGAGGGCGTCAGTTTGTCTTTATTAAGCTACAAGCAAGTTGAATCAATGTTGTGGAAACTGTACAGTTTCTTCTCTCTAATGTGCCATTAGGAGCCATTCAGAGTGAGTGAACAGTTGTCACAGAAAGCAGAGAAACACTGGCTAATCAATGCTAGTTACGAAGCGTAATTTATCACCGTGCCACCGCTGAGCGTCTGCAGAATGAACCTGCTCGCGGGAGAGAATGACTTGGAGGGGGAGCTCAGGTGATCCGCTGGTGGCAACAGAGGTCAGGGCCCAATTACTCTTCATCTACTCCTCCTCATCACCACTGGCAGAAGCACCGTTCAATTGCTGCATTATCTAAGCATATCGACGGAGCGGAATTAAAAGTCATCGATTATTTTTGGCTCGCTTCCCCCACCCCACATTTTAGGGAAGGTTTGTTGCCGAGAGTGTGGCGAAGAGGTAGATGATTAAATGTTTAAAACTTTTGTTTTCCGAAAGAAGTATACAGGAAATAATGTTGTCTATGTTGTTTACATGAGTGGGGTCCAGAAGGCGACCTGCTGCCCCACTGAGCTCATTGCTACACTCTGAATTGTCTTTTGCAAACGGTCCATATTCATAGCAAAGTGTCTGTACAACTTCACTAAATAAAAGGCAGCAGTGTGATTTGTCTAAGGTTCCGTCAGTGGTTTGCCGTGTATTCAATGAGAATAAGTGTCTTAAAAAGGTTAAATACATTTTTTCTAAATCACAATTTGTGTCAGAATGAGAGGCGGAGAATGATTGATGATTTTTGTACCGCATGGGACAATGTGATGTCATAAGTAAAACATATTTAAGTGTTGAAACTTGGGGAAAGTTGCGCAAAAAATGCTGTTCTGTGCACTTTATCCAGTGAAGAGTTCACTCTGCTTCCACCCCGATGTTAGAATCAACTTGGATCATTCCGATGTCAATTCGAAAAAGTGTCCTTTTTTAATCTACTCTCACCCATAATAAAACTCTCACCCATAATAAAACTCTATACATGATCTAGAGTTCAGTTCAATCCGATCAATGTATTAATAGGTTGTAGTGTTTACAATGAGGGAAATTTTGCAAGCAGCAGCTGAGACCAGCTGTGGTGTCGGAACCTCAGACACACGAGTGAAAACAGCACATTTTTAGCGCTTTAATGTGAAGAAAAGATGTGAGGAGTTCATGAACTTGTTTCATGAGTCAGTCTCGACGCTGAACTTCGCAAAACTTCTGGAGAAGTGATCCTCATGCATTTTTAAGCCTGGTGCACCACTGACCTTTCTACAGTGCAGACAACACCTACGACTCATGGATGAACAAGATCTATGTTCTTTCTTAAATTTAGTGGGTGTTTGACTTATAAATGTTTGCGGAAAGAAAAATAATAGAAGCTAAAACTGTTGCACTTTAAAGTCAACACTTTAAAGGCCACCATCGGGTGAAGAAGCCAACGCACTGTCCAGGGTGTTACCGATGTCAGTCTTTATAAAAGTCTGGACCACCAGCTGCAGGTCTGGCCCGGTCAAAGCTGGAGCTGCAGGAAGCTAGTTTTCACCAGTTTATCAAGATCGACATCATATGGCGCTCACATTTCTTTCTAGTGGCATGAAAAGGAAGCAAACAGAAATACAAAAAATACAGCTCTTAACTGTATAGTAAAGACGGCTTCATGGTTTTATTGGCAGCAAACATCCGCGCAACAATTTAAATAGTGATTCACTCATTCCTGAGAGTGTTTGGCTCCAGTCCACTCCAGAGTCTGGACCTCTCTTGGAAAAGGACCCAATAGGTTCCAATATATATATATATATAAAGCCCGGGATTGAAGAATCCATCACGGTGTGCATGAGTGGCCTGAATGACCGCAGCCTTTCAAAGTAGTAAAAATGAAAAAAAGAGAAAAATTTCAATTTCAAGAGCATTATTATTTTCATTAATCATACGGCGCCCGCCATCAACCGATCCTTATGCCTTAGTGAGGGATCTATTATACGCTCCATTTAGCCGCGGCCATATTACCTCATATGTTTTCCTGGCTGACCAAATAGGACTTAAGAGATAAAACAATTTACTGTTCATTATGAGCCATGTCACAGGAATCGATCTATTAAGCTGCGTTAACAGGCCGAGCTGGAGGAGCCTCACCTGCCGCAGCCAGAGGAAAGACAATGGATATTTATGTTTGGGATGTCCGGGGCCATAAAACGAGCGGGCGTTTAATTTGCCCGCTCCAACTCAGTGGACGGCTCTATTTTTCCACGGGCGCAGGCCGACCCCTCCTCGCCTTTAAGCAGCCCCTGACCTGTGAAAGATTCTAACAAATTAGCTTCTATTGTGAAGCCAAAGGTGCCATCAATGAGGAGATGCTCGGCTGCGCCTCAAGTATGATGGCGAAGGCAAGCAACAGAGCAGGGCACCTCGACATGATTGAATTAACCCTTTGTAGGGAGTCTGATGATCGGGACTGTGGTGTGAGGCGGGATCGAGGCCTCCATTGTTTGACTGGGAGCAGGTGCCACGTCCCAAACATCGCTCAGGTCCGGTAATTAATTGCTGTTTCGGCAACTTTTTCTGCCGTACTCTAGCAGCCATCTTTGCAATCGACAAACAGAAGGGGATCTTTAAGGTTGAAGGGTTTACTGAGGGCATGTGGAGTTTTCACCTTTTATCCACAACACCTCTTCGGTTCTGATCCTGGAGCCTTGCATTAACCTGCTACTGTGATGAAACAAGCATCAAATTTAAAGTCGAGTCTTCTGTTGGCGTTCATTTTGTCTGTATTTATGTTCCTTTCCACAAAGCGTACAAGAGCCGTGCCATTGGAAACCATGTTGGGGCAGTGTTGCTGCTACAACCCGAGACGTAGCTCTAATGAGAGACGAAGAACAATGGCGAAAATTCTCCGCCCCCCAGTTGCGATATATTTAACAGCCTCACCGATGACCTCCCTCTTTTGTATTTCTCCTTCAGTTCCCATGTTTGTTTTAGAGTTTATGTTGTCATAAGATTTTGACTCTGGGCTGCTCCCCCTGGTGGATATATTGGTGAACAGCAATACCAACAGACGCATGGAGGCATGTGATCTGTGACGGTACGATTGAAACAGACGGGTACAATTTCGTTTGTAAAGAGAGAATAAAGACAGAGTGATAAAAAAGGAACATCATAGATCATAGATCTCAAGTGATCGGATGAGATGAAACTAGAAACTAAGAACATTGCAACACATCACGCACCATGGAAGTGCAGACAGATGAAGACTGTCTTAGGTCTCATTTTCATGATGGCAATTCACAAAGAGAGAAATTTAACATTATGACTACAACATTATGACTAAATGACAGGAACACAATGGGATGAAAGCGAAAGTCACGCCCCCCGGACACCTGAGGGTGTGGCCCTGCCAAAGAAAGCAGCATTAAAACTTTATTTTGTTGCTTCTCAGTTGGCTCAACTCAAGTTCAAGTCAGGAGTGATCGGCTCTCCCCTCACACAAAGATTTTAGATGGTAAATTGAACTGTTTAACATTTACACTGGTCGTCCCCAAGTGTTTTTTTTGTATGTTTGCTGGTTACTTCCTGTATTATTTTGATAGCATTCAGCACTTCCTCTTGGCTCCTGGTCGGTCTTGACTCGTCACCAATTGTCACCTCGCCATTGTCTGCACTTGTGTTCTTGCTTCTTTCCCCGTATCAGGAGCCGCGTGTCTTCGAGTATGAGTCAAGTTGAGTGTAAAGTCTGTGTATTCGCGATTTGATTCCTTCCTAGTGAAGCGCTTTTTGTTTGTGGGTGTTTGTATTTTGCACCGCCCTGTTCTGGTGGTGCTCTTTTTGTTGATCTTATTTGGATTATATCCTTAGTTAATTTCTGAGCTGTCGCCTGCATGTATGAACGTAACCTCAGGTATAGGTGTTTGCCTTCCCCTGTCAGGAAGGGGGAATATCAGGGAACAAAACAGCTGGATTATCATTTGTATTCAGAAGCTCTAACTGGAACAATGCTATTTCAAATGACACTGCGGGTGGAAGCCAGCTACCTGCCCAAGATCTCTCTCTGAGTGTTTTTCCAGTGCCTTTCTGTAATATTTTTGAATTTCAAATATTATTCAATATAATATTCAATATTAGTTAGTCATTTGTACCCACAAATTTTTGTTCAATTTATCCTAAGGAAATACTATGGAGTGACCAATGACTGGTGGATGGAGAGATAAGGTGAGATCTTACTCCACTGCAGGGATCAGAAATGCCTGGGGGTTGGGAGAAATTCCAGGGCACAAACTAGGGTTTAAACTCAACATATGATTGCAGTATGTTCTCACTTTATTCATTCCAAAAAGAGAAGAGCATAATAATGAATTCACTGTTCCTCGTCTTTCAAAGGCAAGAGTGAAATATTTGTCATTTTTCTGTGGTCCAACAATTCCATATGAGCACATTGACATTATCATATTTTTAATCAAATTTCGGCACCTATGACACTTACCATGGCGGCAGAGGAGCGCAGCGCTATAAATATATGTTTGGATAGAAAATGAAGTTCATAGGTCAGGAGCATGATATGAAGGCTAACAGGGGCTGAAATCTGCTTATTTGTTTTTGGGGTCCAGACAGATTTCATTAAGACTGGAAAGGTCAGCGCGACATGGGGAGGAGATTCAGAATCGCCAATGACACCAGCAAAGAGGGTGGTTTACACACAGCTATCATTTCATATTTATATCTGAAGTCATGGCAAAAGAGAAAGAATACAAGGAAAGTATGTTGTTTTTTCTGCGCTGTGTCTCCACCCTGCTGGTTATTAGACCATCCCAGTCGGTAAACATCATTTAAAGTCAGAGCGCAGAGCCGTCCCTGGATCTCAATGTCTGATAGTTTACCTAAGGAAATAAATGCTCGAGCAGGAGCAGCCGCAAAGGCGAGAATAAATAAAAAGGAGAGGATTCGGTACCTGCTGTTGCCTTCAGGGGACCCGGCAGCGCGAGGAGGACAATGGGGTCAAAGGAACTTGATTTGTATCTACTGTCCTGCGGGAGAAGAGAATATACCAGTCAAATCCAAGTTAGCTGCCCTTTGGCTACCCCCTTTGCCCCTGGACAATAAGCTGGGATAATACTCGACATGGACCGTAGAGGTGAAGGGAAGGAAGGGGGGAAACGTCGGGAGCAAAGGAGACGGAAGATACAGAGAAGGGTTCATCGATATAGGAAGTCTTATCTTTGGTGAGAGAGACGTTAAAATGAAGTTTCAAGAAGAAGGAAACAATTCACTTCATTGCCGGATCTTGGATCTTCACAATGATGTTGAGTACTGCTGTAAGAAAATATACATTTTTGATGGATATTTTCACAGAAATATCGCAATACTTGATTGTGTGATCTTGTCTTGGTATTTTAAGTTGGCTAAATTAATATTTAATACACAGACACTTGTATATGCTGCTGCATTTGTGAGGTGTTTAATACTAATGTTTTCTTTTCATTCCTTCGTTGGAGTGGGAATTTACCTGGAGTAACGTCATAGCAATTAACTCGCTTTCATGCTCATGATATTGGACTGCATTATCTGATTTCCTCCCTAAAATGATGGCTTTTATTACGGTACATTGGTGAACTTACAGTATTGCAATATATTGCATCGCCACTCCTATATTGGGACGCGTGTTGTGTCGCAAGATATCTGTCAATACACAGCCATAATTGTGAGCATCTATAACAGACCTGCGCAAAGTACGGTCAGGGGGCCACATGTGGCACTTTGCCTGTATTTTTGTGACCCTCATGAGGTCTGACCATAAAACTAAAAATATTATTGGTTTTAAGACGAAGATTTCTCTATTTTCTTCTTTTCATTTACCATTTTTTGTGAATATATTGTTCCTAAAAATACATTGGAACACAATTGGAAACACACAGTTGGAAATATATTTTGAAATAAATTACCTTTTTATCTTTCTTGGATGTTTGGTCCACAGTTCTATTGTCATTTCAATGGAAAGTATTTTGTGGGTTCATATCATTGCTTACATTGAATCTTTTGAAGTCCTATAACCTCGATTACATAAGCGAGAACATGGCAGGAAGAGAAGAGACTGACTCTTCTCCCACTGCTTCCCGAGTCTGTAAACTATGGCAGCTTACTTTTCACTCTTGCTACTTGTCTTCTGCCACAGATCACCAATGCCCTGCCTGCACTCTCTTCTTCGCCTCCTCTGACCTCAGTCCATTACTCTCAACAATTGACCTGGAATATTTCATTTCATCTGCTGTACCAGTCAATATGTCAAAGTCTATTGGGGCATCTGGAGAACTGAAATCATGAAGACACATACGCAACGGAACAGACGATGGACATTTAAACATAATGGGGACATCAATTTTCAACACGGAAACACCACCCTGATTTGATCCATAAGCTCCTTTAAGCATCGGAAATATATGTGCTAATATCTCAACCATCCGTGTTTTGCTGACCCTCGACAACCGAGCCACGTCCCACGTCTTTCATTCATTTCACACATGAACTGGGCGACATTTGGGCGTCAGCTGATGAACTGAAATATCGCTCTACTTTGGGAAATCAGGCATCAGGATGAACGGATTAAATGATAAACATCCATCAAGTAAGTCTGAAAACATTAATATCTTCTCTGGAAAAGTGATTTTACAAATGTGTGTGAAGGCTACATCCTTCTATTTTTTCAGTGATAATGTCATTGAAATCGCAATAGGAGTAGTGATAGTAGAAACCGACATTTCAGTAAGCAAACTTACTGTATATTTTGGAATATATATATATATATTGAAAATTGATGTCCCCATTATGTTTAAATGTCCATCATCTGTTACGTTGCATATGTGTCTTCATGATTTCAGTTCTCCAGATGCCCCAATAGACTTTTACATATTGACTGGTACAGCAGATGAAATGAAATATTCCAGGTCAATTGTTGAGAGTAATGAACTGAGGTCAGAGGAGGCGAAGAAGAGAGTGCAGGCAGGGCATTGGTGATCTGTGGCAGAAGACAAGCAAGCGTGAAGCAAGAGTGAAAAGTAAGCTGCCATATATATATATATATATATGTGTGTGTGTGAATATTTCACTTGTGATATATTACTAATATTAGTATTAGTAGTAGAAGTAGTAGTTATAGTATATATCAGAATATAATCGATGGTAACTAATCAATTATATTATATTATATTATATTATATTATATTATATTATATTATATTATATTATATTATATTATATTATATTATATTATATTATATTAATAATAAGTGCCATAAAAATCAGATTTATTGTTTATTTTTATTGCTATATATAACTTATATTAACTAATGTTTTTTTTGCATTATAAATGTATTACTTGTTTTGTGTTTTCCTCCTCTTATTTCTCTTTTTTCTTTTTTTAAAACTGAAATAGTGTTGTCATTATTGCTTTAGATTCACCTCGAACTAATCAATCTTGCACATCATCGATTCTTCTAAATTCCTGAGGAAGAGTTTTCCAACCAAACTAATAGCATGTTTGGGAAGCGTCTCCCCGCTTCCATTGGCGCGTCTCTCTGCCGACTTCCCTCCAAACGGTCATTGCGCGGCTGCCTTTCTATTTTTTGCCTGGGTTTATTCCAAAGCAAATGAGCAGGGCAGTAACCAAGGCCGGACTCACCTATTTGTGTGTTTAATTGGCCATGTTGGCGCTGGAGTTAATTGGTTCTGCGAGTCCAGGTAGTTACTAAATGTTTGGCGGCATTAGACGCTCAGCACTTTTCCATTAATGGCGCGTGAAATGAAATGTTTGATACTGCAAATAAAATCAGTGATATTCAAGGATGTTATGGTTGGTAATGTGTTGAAAGTGCCATTTAATGGGTCCGGGAAGATTGGGGTAGTGTCAGCCGGAACCGCCCGGGCCCTTTCCTGACATCGCTAGTTGCCTCTCCATTCCCGTAACGACTGTCTACACTGATTACACAGACCCCCCGAAAGCTAAAAGCTGGGGAAAGTGTCTCGATTAGCCGTCCAATTAGAGGCATTAGCATTCCCTGCTTCCTTCTGATCTGCAGTGATTATGCTGCACAAAATATCAACCTCACAGTCATTGAAAAGGTGCAGTAACGTTTCTCCGCAGTCAGTCGCCGGAATACGGCAGGATATGACCGGATTAGCTGCAATGTTGGGAGACCGCTCATCCAAGATGGAGAGGAGCCGCCGATTTTCAGAATCAGAAACTCGGAAAGTGCCTTGGAATAAGGTGCAATAATGAACAAATATAAATAAACAATAAGAATAGAAGCTCCGAAAATAAACAACAAGGGCTGTTCACGAATTCAACAGTAGAGACGGCCGATGGGAAGATGCTGCTCCTGTGACGGGAGGTTCTGGTCTGGATGGACCGTAGCCTCCTGCCAGAGGGAAGAGGAACAAACAGTCCATGACCAGGGTGAGAAGGGTCGGCTCTGATCCGACCTGCACGTCTCTGGGTCCTGGAGACACACAGGTCCTGAAGAGGTGGCAGGCTGCTCCCGATCACCTTCTCAGCAGAATGCACAATGCGCTGCAGTCTGCTCTTGTCCCTGGAGGTGGCGCTGCTGTGCCATAAGGAACTCCACCACTATCTTCGTCAGCAGTCGTAGTTTTCGTAGCTGCTGCTTCAAGAAGAACATTGTCTGCTGGGCCTTCATGAGGGACCTGATGGTTGGCTCCCATTTGAGGTCCTCATGATGGTGGTTCCCAGGAAGTAGACGGAGTCCACAATGGAAATGGGCGTCTCAGCCAGAGGGGATGGAGAAGCTGTGATTCTCCTGAAGTCCACGATCATATTCCGCATTTCAGTCTACAGCAGGTATGTGAGATGTTTCTGAGCCAGAGAGGATGATGTGATAATCAAACCGCATAGTGGAGCAGCGGTTGACGCTGCAGCCTCACAGCAAGATGCTGTCTACTGAAGCAAGGCCATGGAAACTGTGGATATTGATCCGCAATCGGACAAGTAAAGCAGCCCTGACAAAGAGACCAGGATTTCCTCCTGACTCTGTTAACCCTCTGATCTCACAACCAACCTCCACACCAAGAGAATCAAGTTATTTATGTCTCATATATATTCAATGAAAATTAAGTTCCATTTACATCATGATTTGGATCTTGGTTTGGCAATGAGGCCTTTAACAGCGGCACAGTTCTGGTTCTGGAACCAGTAATGTGATGGATTCTCAGAACCTTGGTGGCTTCTATCAAACCATTCCGTGTTCCTGCAAAGTTAACCAGAACTAAAGTGGGAGGAGACACGGAACATCTAGTGCGTAACTATGTTTTTGTAAACACAGAACACGACATGCTCACGAATGACATCATGGTTTGAGAGTTTGGGCCTATTTTCGTAGGTTCCAACTGTTCAGGTTCTGTACCAGTTTTTCACCATCATGCCGACCAGTTCAAAATTATTTTCAGGAACGGGACGGAAACTCCTCAAACAGGGGTGATCGTGGGTCCCAAGCCAGACCAGGTGAGAAGCACTGTCCTTGTTCCTTTGGTCCCAACCAATAGAGGGTGACCATTGGTGACGGTTGGAGCATGGACCCTATGGTAACTCTTTGCCAATACGATACAAATACAAACCAATACACAACCACCTGAGTTGACCAAGTCCATCTCTGACTCCTTCTGTCCCTCCCTCACCATGTGATACTGAAACCCTCTAATCTGAGAAAGGACAGCGTCAAGCTAACCACCGCTGCGCTAGCTTAAGCTAAATGAAGGACAAGGCCACCTCGCCTGCTTTCTGAACCATGTTTTAATTTATGACTTAGAAAAAATAAAAACTCTTTCCAGAACATCCGTTCATAAATATAAAATGCAGGCATTGATTCAACGCGAAGTGCGTCAGCAACGAGGCTGGGAAAGGCGTGGATGTGGGCAGCTGTAATTGTCATGAAAACTCTGACATTGATAAATGGTGGGAATAGCGGCGGTGTGTTTGTGTGAGAGAAGGATGACAGACAGGTTTTAATGAGCACAGAGGTGCGACGGTATCAGGTGAGAATGGAAATGAGGCCTCAATCTTTCCCCGCAAAGGTTACGTCCCCATTTCATAAGAACATGCAACCAGGCAGTCTTTAGCGCCGTAATTGATTTCCTATGTTTGAAAACAGAGAAGGCGAGGATCCAGTAGGAGTTTAAAATAAATCTAGGACTTTAATGTAATGCCATTATTTCAACATTTTTTTTTGACACATATCTCCGGAATAAATCAGGAATATCACTCGGGGAGCACCAAACTGGTCAAAAGATCACGGCAGCTGTGAAACACAGCAATCAATTGATACTGTAGATTTTATGATTTATTACTGCTGAATCACCCCCAAACTCAGTGATCAATATTATTGATAAGGTTAATGGGATATAAGTCACTCAGTGAAAGTCCATAAATTAGTCTGGACAAATGCCGTCTTCACTCTTCTTCCCAGGTTCAGGTCTTGATATCTAAAACACATGAATGGTTTGGGGAAATATTCAGAATAAACAATGATACTTTAATGCTTGCAAATATATAAAATTGAAGAGATTCATAATGCAGTTAAATATATATTTTGTCACAACAGTAATAGGGGGTTATTCCTTTATTTCTCAGTAACTAATTACCCAGCCTCAATGCTCAGATTATTTTTTCAGCCTGATAATTTAAAAAAAAAAGAAGAAAAATGTACGACGCTATATAAGACATTAATGTGGTTTTACACTTCAAATTCCTTCATTATGTTTAACTACATTATTCTTGTCATAGTTGTTATCTCATAGTTGTTGTTTTATGCACTGGATTAAGGCTCAAAGTTAAAGTATATAAGGTTTTTAATGGGTGCTTTTTTTGTTCTGTTTCAATATTGCACATCTAAATGGCACCATCCTTAAAATATCAGTGCAATATATCTATGCAATACAGAAGCAAAAATAAATCAATAGTTTCCACCCAGTTTGAGGTTGTGTCTCGAAAAGTGAGAGATAAGAATCAATAAACATTCAAAACCGACACATAAAAATGGATACTTCTCTGTTTTTTTCCATCACATTGTCCCATCTGGCCGGGATGCCCTGGACGGGTCACCAGTCTATAAGAGGGCAGGAACTGCTGCTCACACCAACTCACACCAATAGCCAACTGTGGGAGGAAATTGGAGTACCTGCGGGAAACCTGCTTCATCTTCTCGCTGTGAGGTTGCAACACTAACCGCTTCCCACAATGCAACACCTGAGAAAAATCACCTCAACCAAGCACTGCAACTCCCATAATGCACTGCAGCAGCTGAACATGAGGGCCCACCCCAGACACCTTGGCCACATAGGCTGCGACACACTGATAATACAGCCATTGCGAAACTCAAACACAAATCCTTTTCTCCGATGCGTATGAAAATGGCAACCCCACAGCCGTATCTAACTGTGCTGACTCAGCATCTTCAACAGGGATGAATAAATGAACACCTTCAGCCGTAAACATGTAGGCATTAACGCCGACATGCTCCCGCCACAAGCCACGGTCATTATTTCTTAAGACAACAGAGGCGGAACTGCTGTTCAGTCTGGTAAACATGCAGACAGGAACACAAGTCTGTTCAACGCGATAAATATTCAGCCGCTGATGACTGGATGAGATAACCGGCGTGTCTTCAGGGGTTATCGGGCGGCCTGCCACATTTGGATATATTTTATCAGAGTTTATCTGTTATCTGTTTAGCTAGTGGCGACCGCGCGAATCACAACGGGGGGGAGATTTAAAAAAAAAAAGAAAGATCCTACTTAGTGAAAATCGATGCGTCTCTTAACCTAACCTTTTTTGTGTAAAGCGCCGACTATTAAACGGCAACTTTTTCCTGCCCTTAAATGTTAATAGCGCACTTTACGGACGTGGTCATCTGGCGAAAATGTCTGGCTTTTTGGAACGAAAGAAATGTCAAGTGCGCCATTTTACATCGTATCACCATTACAGGTGCATTGAATGGTACGTTGCTAAAACAGGGAACAGAAAGGTTGGAGAAAACAGGTATTAGATTAGGGGTATTCATCAGTTTTACTTCCACAGCTCATGATGTAAAGTTTGTCTATACATGGTGAGAGAATATCTAATAAAACATCTCTGATCTATTTTAGACCTTTTTGCCAATTAGGGCATTGAAGGTGGGACCTTTTTTTTTTGAAAGAGGCTTTTAGATTAATCATATTATCTGCAGGTTCTGAAACAACACCGGTTCCTGACCTGCTCTTCCATAAGAATCCATTATCTTAAACTATGGCGCTAATCCTGGCTTTGGGTGGGGAGAGACGGAAGCCCGAATCCAGCCTAATAGATAGCAAATAAGATTAATCTATGATCTAAGTGCCGATTACACTTGGACCTGCCCTTGAACACTCAGGTGTAACCTTGAGATCTGCATCCACTCCTGACCAGCAATTGGATTGAAAGTCCCTTAAGGGGCTCGGGCGGAGGAGGAGGAGGGGGGCACTTTGCCAGGACCTTACTCCTCCGGGAGCAAAGGCCAAGCAGCTTAACCCTGGCGAAACCAAAGGTGTTAACTATCGTAGTTAATGGCTACTTATAACAAATATCTTCCCTGCCCCCTGCAAGAATTATTAAGCGGAATATTTAAAGAAGGATCCGCTCTGCTGGCGCTCGCAGGGCGTCGCGCTCTGAAATTCGGGCGCAGGAACCTGTTCAAATGTGCAGTGCCATCGTCATTTAAGGGAAATACGTAGTGTCTTTAATGTCCACGCATATTAATGAAGGTAATTTAAAAGGATTTTGAATTGGATTTAAATAATAAGAAATGAAAGATGATCAGTATTCTAGAGATTGATAGGGAATATGTAAAAAAAATCATAAACAACAAATTAAAATGAATAAAATATAGATGTGGAAGTGAGAGGTTTCAAAGCGGATGCCCTCATTCAGCAACCTTTTTTTAACAAAAGCTAACTCATTGTACAGGAAAGGGGAAGCTCAATAAATACCTAGCTTAAGGACAAAACTCAGCATTACCGCTCTTCATTCCTTCTACTGAATTTAAACCATCACTTTCCACATCAGTGCAGCAGCCATTTGTGACACATGAGTCGCTGTAGCAACAAGAAAACTCACCTGGTTTCAAACAACCAGCTATGAAACTAGCAACTGAAGCATCAGCCTTACTAGTATGGTTCAAAACACTTGGTAACATGGAATTCATTGTACGTATTAAGTCATTACATATATTGTCCAGCACAGGTAGTTCACTGAAGATGTTTGCCACCTTAGCATGTTAGCAACAACTTAAACAATGACTTTAAGTCAGAAAATGCCTCATGAACAAGGAAAAAGCGTATATAAGATGCATTTTTGCGAGGAATTTAAGGAAGTTCCTTCCCCTAAATTCATTTGTACTCATCCTTTCTGCAAACATATAGATAATCTCAAATACCTTTGGTACCACTTTCACCTTCAGGATATCTGACTAGAGAAACATTTATGATATATTAATACATATCTTTAAATCATTTTATGCAACACCAATGTGCTTAAAAATAGTTGGACGTTGACGTTATTCAAATTACCCTAATGCTAATGCTAAAAGCAGCACTTCACTCTAGTTGGCAAAACACACAAAACTGACTTAGGAGTCAGTGCAACACTGTTAATGAGTAAGTCTGAATTACTATTTATGACAAGGTTTGACTGGATATATTTGAAGAGCCCAGGTCACTGACTGACTGGACTGTTTGATTTTGTCAGTCACCAGAATCCATTTACTCGTGTCACGTAGCAGCAACATTGATCAAACCTCTCATAACGTTGGTCTATAAACATTTAGCCTCACGAATAAATGTTATTTGTAGCGAGCAGCTGCGCAATGGTATATCAATATGTGTTGGATTGTTTGCCAGACAGATCCCGGCAAGCCGTGTCAGCGCCGACAGACAAATAAATTACATTCACTTTCCATCGATGAGCTGACCTGTGCAGCTCGGTCGCTGACCCGGGGCTATTCTCACGGTCACATCGCTAACACGGCTCTGCTAGCTCTCATGTTGTGAACCTCACACCTCGGTGTGGTCGCTGTCGCTGAGCGCAACCAGACTGTCACGCTATTGAGGAAGTAGTCTTGAAAACATAAGGGCATGAAACACCTGGAGAATTATGTCTGCTTTCAATACACTCCAGTAGAGAAGCTAACATCAAGCTAGCTCTCACAAAAGCTGTTATCCCAAGGGAACAAAATAATAAATTAATAATAAAAATAATAATAAATATTTATTGTAAAATGTGTTTATTTGGAATAATTTCAAATGTATTATGTCATCAGCATATTTGTAAGCACATTTAAAATTATAATAATAACAATAAAAACAAATTAAATTAAATAAAAATCACTTACTTTATTGGGTTATTTGTCCAATAATACAGTTAATAATAATAGTACTAGTCATAATGCTAGTGATAATAATAATAATAATAATAATAATAGTGATAATAATTATAATCATAATAATAATAGCTAACAATATTTTCTGAAGATTTTTTTAGGAAAAATTAAGACTCCTGAGATGAAAATGTAGATTTAAGGATAATATATAAATATTGAATATTTTAATATTTCTAAGCACTTTTAAAATTATAATAATAACAATAAAAACAAATTAAACCAAATAAGAATAACTTACTTTATTGGGTTATTTGTCTAATAAGCAAATAATAATAATAATAATAATAATAATAATAATAATAATAAAAAACAGCTAACAATATCTTATAATTTCTCCTCCTGAGATGAAAATGTAGATTTAAGAATAATAGATTAATATTGAATGATTAAGTAAAAAGCAAAACATTAAAAGCACGGTGAGAACTAAATATAATAAAGAATAAAGCTGCTCATAAATAAGAAGTAACTTAGAGGAAAAGAGTAACACGTATATGGGAGTATTTTTTTCCCCTATTTCTTTAAATAATACAACTAAACCAAATATAATATATTTGATCTTTTACACACTGCTGCCGCATATTTTAAAGCCAGTGAGTGAAAGAAAAAGCACATACGGCAGGTTGAAATTTTGTCGGTACTTTGAATAATTGTTTTATGATAGAAAGCTGTGATTAACATGCTCGGATCAATAGGAACAAATTTCTCTCAAGGTCCAGATCCGCCACGCCGGCCATCCTCTGACAAACATGGAGCGGGCCGATCGATGCTCCCCTCGCTTTGACTCTGAAGCCGACGATTTGATTAATCTCCTCTGGCAGCCGGGGAAGAGGGAGCCGGCTACAACAGCTGATAGTTTCATGCCATTAGGACGGCGAGAGTAATGAAATTTCATTTAATTTGTCAGGAAGAGAGTGCTAATGTTCAAAAGCTTTTGGGTAATAAAAAAGTCTTGAGAGATGTGAAGGAAAGCCTTAAGTAATTACTCTGTGTATCTTGGGTCCTCATGATGGAATATTTACATTACTGTCATGGAGGTCCTAAGAGTAATTAAATTAGCCAGGTGGGTAAGCTCTTTATTCCCACATTTTTCTACCCTTTCCTGAAAGAAAAGACTAATATGAGCACAAAGCCACTTTTTTCCCCGCCGTGATGGAATTGCTTTGCTGTTGAAGACACAGCGCGCGCAGGCTCAGTGAATATCGGTTGGTTTATAGCATATTAAGTGCATCCCACCTTTGGCCCCGTGAACCCGCCGCCGCTCAATATCTTGATGGGGCGAAATATCCTGTCAGGTTGCTTACCGGAGACTTTGCACTACTTTCATTTATCGACTTCGACTTGTCTTGGTGTGCGAGGCGTCATGGGTGGGATTGGGCAACGTCAGGTTGGTTGATTACCTAACCACATAGAAGACGTGTTTCTGACCAGGAGGAGGGATGATTCCAAAGTTTTATCTAGAGATTTGATGAGAGAACATTCGTAAGGATGACTGTTCGACTCGTTTTATTCATTTATTTATGTCTTCAAGTACAACAAAAAAATTTAGGAGACCACAAGAGACATTATGAATACGTGATGAAAAAAACTTTTCACAATTCTCTCTCCTAAAATGGTTGTTATTCATTGCCTTATTGAAAATGTATATTCTTAATACATACATGACCATTGTAGAATTTGTTGATGGTCCCTAACTGATGCCAGGTTGGAGCATTAGCGCTGCCTGTGAGAGTGTGTCCGCGATCAGGGACGCAGAAGAGGATGCCGCCACCAATACCGGAACAGAGATCCATCGGATATCAGACTATTTTCACCACAATGTTTCTCTGAGGCGCCAGCAACCTGCATGTGTTGATATGAACCAAGGCAGACGACCGCATCAGAGAACCTATGAGGACCACTCCATCTAATAAAATAAACACAGATCCAGAGACTCAGTCGACCGATGTCGTTATCAAAGGTTCCCTGTATTAAAAATAAGTTTAAAACCTCGATCATGAACCAAAGTCCACCACACTCTCCAAAACTCTCACACCCACCGGTGTTGCGTGTTTATCGAATTCATCGTGAGATGCAGATTTGTCATCGAGGAGATTGTTTTTTTGCGGTATATCGCGTACGATAAGTTATCGCCCATCTGGACTGTAGGAGGAAACCCGAGTGCTTTTCAGTGTGTTTTTCAGTGTCCCCCACGCCACGAAGAGAATCAGTCGGAAGTAACAAGAGAGTCAAAGTCTCTCAAGGATTAAAGTCAAGGATGAAACGCTAACAGTATAACATAGCTAATATCAGTATATCATGATAAGTGCAATATTATGGGGTTTTCTTAGCAACTTCTCCTCTGGTGGGCTGTTTGACTCAGACCGCTGTTAACTAGTTAGCACGATGGGCTGGCGCTCAGATTGTGTGTTTCATGGTTTGACGCTAAGTAAAGCAGAAACAAAGCAGCACAAGAAACAGTTCCGCCATATAAGGCCCTAAAAACTGAAAGGTCCTGACAGCTGAAAGAGGATTATTGAACAGAGATTAAACAGTAGTCCTGACTCCTTGTTGCCTGCGCAATCCTGACTGACCACACGTGGACCACCCTGGCTCGCGGATCGTGGATCGCTTCTCGATCAGCTACAACCTTCCTCCTTGTCTTCTCCTGCTCTGTCTTACTTTCACTGGTGCTGAAATCCAAACGCATGGGTGTCAAACCTCAGAACCCAAGACTTCATTTTTATTGAACTGAATCTGAAAATGGCATTCTTAAACAAGAGAGTTGAGGGCTAATTTTAGCCTTGTCCTCCTTTAGCACTGACACGCACTGGAGGGTCGGGTTGTCTTGTTAAAACACAAGCAATGTCTTTGTCTACCTTTCCATCTTTCATTAAAAACCCCTTTTCCTGCATCATTTTTTCAGGTTTCTACTCTCTAAAAGGCGAGGCTTTCACGCTACACTTTGTTGGCCATTTCAGTGAGTGTTTGTAGTGCTTGAGGGCCACTCACTGGGATTTTTCAGGCCGAATCAGGTCTCCAGACCTCGGGTTTGACACCCAAGCCAAACTATTTGGCTACAAAGAAAACCTCAACATCCAACCACGCCCCCATTTTATTTTCCTGTCTCCAAAGCACGAGGATGAGTGGGGCCCGACAGCAGGCTGAGTGTGACAGCGGCAGATGTTAATAAAACGTATCGCACGCCGAAATAATGAATGATACATTTAAGAGCGGGACCAAGGTTAAGCGCAATGCTATTGCAGTTTACATTCCAAGGGTACAGGCTTCATGATGGTGTTAAAAAAGGTCTTGAGAAGAAAATAACCATAAATCCAGCACGCTGTGTGTTGCCTCTGACGGCTCTATCAGGCCAGATCAGCATCCCTCCTCACTCCATTCCAGTCTCACCAAGACAGATGTGTGAAAGGGCCTAGAAATGTATCTGACCGCTGGCTTACTCTAATGAATAACTTCCACTTTAGCTCCTGCAATGTAAGCAGAAAACCCACCTTGTGGACGCGGCGGCCCCCGACATGAATCTAACCCGACAGCCGACATAATATAAAGGCGACAACACTTGTATGACTTCCATTTTCTTTGCTTTCTATTGATTTTCAGTTAATAATGGAGGGAAATACTAAACGTCGGTGCTGAGTACCTAATAAATCCTGTCTGAGCTTTTTTTATTGAGGCGAATTTAATAAAAGCGCCGGGCTGTAGGCGCGGGGATTTGTCTCAGGGTGCGCAGACAAAAAAAAAAAAAAAAAAAAGAAAAAAACAGGGATGAGTGGGGAAGGGCAAATCCACACTCTAAACACTGGAAGCTGATAACCATGGCAATTTATCCATCCGTTTTACGAGTGCACCACGTCTTCTGATATTTAACTAAACGTGTGCATGTCTAATACCGCGCTCTAATCCTCGCATGGATCATTATTTCAATGACACTGAGTGGGTATTTCAGATCAAGGCCGTGACCTAATTGCCACAAATCTAATGGCTTGAGTGAAAATAATAAATAACATCTCCCTGAGGCTGAAGTGAAGCCGCTAAAGCATCATTTGTCCTTCCCGTTCTTATAATACACACGAAAACATTCAATTAACTGAACTAAATGAGTGTTTAAAATGAAAAAAAAGGATGTGTATTTGGTTCGAGTCAAGGATGTGAAACTATACGTTTCCCCCTGAAGGGACTGTGTGAATGGCTGGGTTGTATTCAACCCAAGGTCTGCACGAGAGCGCATTCTGTAGCCTCAAGGTTCCACACAAAGTAAAGCTTTGACATGAAAAAAAAAAAAAAAAAAAGTCGAGGTTGACGTTATTTGCGGTTTCATCGTGACACACTCATGTCAATGTCAAACGCTTGAACATTTCATTAATATCTTTTATGACTGAAATGAGATCTCCAACGTTGAAATTGAGATGGAAGGAATGTTTTTGAATAATAATGTAAAAGAAAAACAGTGCTTTATAGTGAAAAAATACTTCACCAAGTACTTGGTAAAGAATTCCCACCCTTCAAACGCGAGTACCGACCTGCTATATCGATGTCACTGCCTGCCGCCGAACTGGACTTTCTTCCTGACTCCGGTCTTCCCTGCGCTTTAATTCCTTTTGTTTGAATGTGAAAAAAGCCAAGCAGGTCAAACCATTAAGGCACCGACGCGGCGACAGCTACATTTTCTCACAATTGAAAGCAACGGCCAGAGATTAAGAGACAATTGATGTCGGGAAGAGGGAGAGCAGGTATCCAGAAGTGATAACCTGCTGGGGTCAAGTATCAACAGCAGTGACAGGTAGAAATATTGGCAATTACAACCCTCTGCTGAGAGTTGGACAAAAAAAGCCCAAATGTGTTTAGACTGGAGCTAAACAATACGGCGTTTTGTTCCCTGACGTATTTATCTGAACTCTTTCAAGCCCAGAGATAACATTGTCTGCAACGGTCGCCGGCGACAGAAGTGGGCTGTGCTTATGATCAGGTGACTTACTGTACAGTATGTGTGAGATAAGTTTGATTCCACTAGCTTACACTGACACAAACGTCTTGGTGATAGGCGTTATACTATCATGCAGTATCTGTACCTGAGGTACTATAATTGTGATTCATCAATCATTTTAGTGGAGTTGTGTTGAGGTCATGACCTGTCAGGTAGCCTAGGTCGGGGCACGGGGGCAGCATCCGGAACAAAGAAGCCCAGTCCTTCCTCTCCACTGGAACCTTCTAGGCTTCTTCAGGGGAAGTACTGAGGAGTTCCCAGGTCAAGTGACCTTGGATCGCCATGCAGGACACGTTTGTTGTATCGTAGGGTTTGTTCCATTCTGTATCAATGAAGAAAGACATTTTGAACACTACTCATGAAGTTTGATTTAAGGGATCCTACTCTATTTTCCATGTTGTTTGAGTTACCAAAAGATGAAATGTCATCTTTATATACATGGAAGAATGATGTTTATCTGTTTCCGAGTTTAAAAAAAAATCCTCTTGCCTACAGGAACTGATGACATGACGTGAACTGGAGTTCATTCATGTAAGCTGGGAAACAAACGTTTAAAATTTTGCTTTGATGTGAAGTTTGTCTTTCTGCATGTGAGATTTGACTTCTGAGGAAAAGACAATAGAACAATAGGGCCCCTTTCTTCGTCAGTATGTTGACTATATTGTTCATTCAGTCAACAAATGCAGCTAGCTTCAGGATAAATAACAAAAACAAAACCTAATATAATCATAGTAACAATTAATTAAATAAATAAAAAATATTTAATTAATAGTCACTAAAGAATGAAAAATACTTTTGAAAAATTATTAAGTACAAATTTGCCAATAAATCATAAATAATTATAAGTAGAAATAGCAATTGATATCAACCGTATTGCCGTAACATATGAAATTACAATTTGAAAAGGTTGAAAAATGAACCTAAAAACATATATACAACAAACATTTCAATTCAACATGGAGAAATGTGAAGCGTAGATGTGAACTACAAAGGCGCCAGGTTTGGAAGCAGTTTCAAGCTCTATTATTACCATGTTATTAACATTGTTTTGGACAAGTGGAGAATTGAACCATGGATTGTAGAGTGGAGGCATGAGGGAGACGACCAAAGAGGATCAGGGATGTGGTGAATGAAGACGCTCGGTTTAATCTAGATAAATGAAGGTAGAGGTTGCTGTACCTCTACCACCGTTTCCACCAGCCCCATAATGCACTGCAACAGTTCAACATCAAGTGATCACATGCTCCCCCTGCAGGCTCTTTCCCTCTTCTCTCCCGGGGAAACGCCTTCTTCCACACAGGGGGTTTCTAACCGGCCATCAATGAACTCACGGGTGTGAGACTGGAACGGAGTGTGTGTTCACTTTTAACAAGGCGAGCGCCAGTTTCCTGTGTTTGAGTCGGTGCGAACGCTCTGCATCCAGCTCGCCGCTATTATTCTGTCAAGAGCTTCTGTGTTTTCCCCAGAAAAGGAAGTCATTTCATTTCCACCTTTTGTCTGCGCCTGAATGCGAGCGACGCTCTCTCAGCAATATTCGCTTGATTTGACTCCGCTCGCCGTCCTAAACAAAATATACAACGTTTACACCACCAATAACGTTTGGCAGTCGGAGAAGAATAGGAGTTTCCTCAATTGATTTACCGTGTTGCTCCAGAATTCAGGCTTTCCCTCCAAAAAAAAGACGCACACACACACACACACACACACACACTGGAGGGGTATTGATCATGGACTGTGGCAGCATGTATTCTCCGTCTTATATAACAGACAGGCTGCGTGTTGGCCCTGGTTTGTGGAGCACCGCGTGACCTGCGCGAGCAACAAAACCCTATTAGACGGTTCAAAGTCTCGCGATGTGCCAAGGAAGATCCCTCAGAGTAATAATTTAAGTCATGGACGTCCTTCATATCCCAGCACTCCTGTTATTGTTGCTGTCTGACCCAGATGGCCTCTTCAAAAATCACTGTGCTGTCTAGGATTGTGTTTAATCCTGTAAGAGAGCGATACGCCGATCCATCTGCTGCTGTATAACCTCCAATAAAAATGCAATGAATACTGCACTTAAAGTCGACCTGGAGCTGAAGCATCACACTGTGTCTGAATGGTGACGTCAGCAGGATCAGCGTGAGCTGGGAAGCTGAAGCGAGACGTCGGGGATTGATTCCCGGGAAGCTCTGGCTTTAAATGGGAAATGGCTTGGCAGCCTGTGATGAGGGAATAGATAAATAAACACGTGTCACTTTTTAACATTTGGGCTTTTGTTTGTGCTCAGACGTTACTACTGTGGTAAGCAAAACAGTCAGGCTTTTTATGCCCGCATGCTTTTGAAATGCCTGTGAAACACTCACAAAACAAACAATAGCACTGTGCACTGAAACAGGGACTGTGACTGTTAGAAAACTACCTCTGTGGTTCAGTAAGTATTGTTTGAGAAATATACATTTTTTGTGCATAATTTTTTATTTGTTTATTATTCAAGTTCAATATTAAGCAATTACTAATTCACTTTATAATTACTTATTAAATATTATATTTACTGCACATAAATATACATTTTTTGTGCATATTTTTTTATTTGTTTATTATTCAAGTTCAATATTAAGCAATTAATAATTCACTTTATAATTACTTATTAAATATTATATTTACTGCACATTAATATATTAGGTACTTTTCTCAGAAACATATTTCCAATATTGTCACTTCATTATCTATTAAAAAAATATTTTTACATCATAAAGTTTTTAGCTCTTTGTATATTGTATATTATGTAATATTAAAAATACAGATTTAAATGATAATAAAAAATGATGAAACATATTTCAATTTATTTTATTTTATTTTATTTTATTTTATCCAGCCTTTTTTCTTATTAAAAAAAAAAAAACAAATCTGCTGAATCCTAGCTGCTCATCTTGCCCACTTCATTTTTTCCCCACCGGTGTTTCAAATATATGACCTGTCCTCCTGCTGGGAGGAGCAGACACATTAGCAGCAATGAAGCTAATGATATCAAAGCACTCAGCGGAGCACATCAGCGCGCTGTGACGACAAACCTGTCAGGAGGCATAATTTAAGCGCGCCAAACATCCTCAGAAAATTGTCCTCTCTTTTCACCCCCTTCATTTATTCACCAGCCGAGGACTGTGTGACTTGATCTGGCTCGTATCAATGGGCCGTGGCCGTTTAAGATAAGCAGCAGTATGTAGCTGTAGGAGGTCGAAGAGAGACTTCTTTAAAAGCACCTGTGCACAGGAATAATGTAGGTGGGTGAATACAAACTGACCATGAACAAACAAACCACTGTTCGCAGTTATGGTTCTGTGTAACGTTCTGTGTAAATATAGCCACGTGTAACAAGACTGAAATTACCCCTTATAATATTAATGTACAGCGGATAAAGTGACGTAATACCAGTAGTCACCCCAGCTAGCTGGGATCAAACCCAGCCCCCGTGACCTTGTGAAGGTGATATGTGGAGGAAAATGAGTGAAAATATTTCATAGTTTTTGGCTGGAATGGAGTGGAAGGATGAGGCTCTTGTTCCCACCACATTGTTTGCATCCTTCAACGTGTATTGCTGGAAAGTATGACACTATAATAATAATAATAATAACAATTATAATAAAGGGGAAAATGCAGTTAGACAATTATAAATCAGATATAGAAAATAATAAATAAACACTTAAATAATAATATTTGAAATAAATAAATATATGGAAATGTTTTATTCCTTTTTTAAATGTATTTATTAAATTATTTGGACTATGCAGTGGTTAACTGAATATGTATGTATGTATTTATTACTTTATTACAGCATATATTTATTGTCCTTTTTTGTCCCGCAGTTCAGACCTTTACAATCGTATCTGACGCCAAACTTAACATGACTGATTTATTTATGAACTACTACTGAAGATCCGATTGAAATCCTTCAAGTAATAAACGTAAATTATGGGCTCAAATGTATAAAACTTAAAATAAAACTGTGGATTTTTTAAAATGTAAAGTCTTAATTTGATCACCAATTTGAGCCTGTTTTACGTCACTTGGTGATAGTGTTGTGCCAAGCGTCTGGCGACTGAGAGAGTTAGACACCTTTTAAGAATCCAAAAACAATGTTTTCTTCAATGTGATAAAACTGATGCTCAAGTCACAGTCTCAGCCCCAAGACCATCTTCCATCATGAAAATAGTTGATCAGGAAATTACGTGTGATAACAAAAGAAAATATTGAATCCAAAACTAGATTTCTGGAGAGTAAAGATGGAGTCACATGGGACACCACGCGGTGTGAATTTGAATGCAAGGTCGCGGTAAGAAACCACTTTTTTTCCTGCTCTTCACATCAGACCATTGGCAGAGGTGGTCACTATCTCATCAGGTTATAGACTGGCTCCATGCTGATGGCCGAGACAGGACGTGAGCAGTCAATCATATATCGAGCCGTCTCATTGAGCTCATGTCAAACAGTGGTCAATAGAGTCATCCATCACCGCCCTGATCAACCTCCGTGTGAACGACTCCACTCCGATGACAGACACACACTTACATGACGCCAAAAGATTTCACGTCCAGAACAGGACTATGAATTGCGTGATAACTGATGCCGCACCACTTAAAGCCTCCACTAGCTGGAGCAGAACTCCTTGTTTGTCGAAATGTGTCAAGACAAGATGTATGCATCTGGATCAGCAGAAAGCAAAGGGATGTTTCATCTCAGCAAGAGGAGTGTCAGAGATAATAGAAAAGATTGGTGAATAGCTCGGAATCCTGAAGCGGCCCCCGTGTTAATCCCGCTCCAGATTGCTGTGCTGAGACTGCTTGTATTTACATATGCAGAGGATCCTGCTGTTTTGAGCACACCATCGACAAGACAGAGCAATTAATCATCCCCAAACGCTCCTGCCGCGCAACAGACGCCCGACCCGAGCCACAGCGCTCTGCTACTGAAGGGTGTGCAGGTGTGAATCAAGACGCGGGGAGAAGAGTCAGCGCCAGCCTCTTCTTCAATCCAGCTTGTTTGTCACAATGAGCTTTACGCGCCACAGAAATCATATATCTTACTCCCACGCCGCGGCCTGAAGTTGCGGGGAGAGAAGTGTGATGTCTTAGCTTACCGTCACGCAAAGTACAAGAGTTGGTGTTGTTACTCAGCGCTCAGCTGAGGCTGATGTCTTATGAGAACAATGCAGAGAAGAGATCAACACTTGTCCCTGGTTGTGCTGTGGGTAAGACCGTGTTGAGACCACAGCAAACAGAGAGCAAGACCAATGTGGAGGGCGAGAGCAAGAACAAACTCAGCACTGAAAGCGTTCCAGTTCTTGAAAAAAAAAAAAAAAAGAAAGAGTGCAATTTATTTGGCTGTTTGAAATGAAAGCATGTTTATGGCTAACAGGCTTGTGCTTCAGTATTCAGTCTTCAGTTTGGTCTTGGTCTCGCCTCCTAACCCCATTGGTCTTGCTCTCAGTATGTTCTGGTTTTGATACAGTCTTGACTACAATACTAGTGCCTGACCTTTAATATAGTGAATAAAGTCTTCTTAAAAAACAAACTTTTTTTGTTTTATTGTGTTCTCCTTAATTCCACTGAAAATAATTAAAAAAAAATTTGATTCTGATTCTGATAAAAACAGCTGCTTATGAAAAAATGAATGTTTACGTTGAGTGCAGTTACGAACAGAGCGCAGTCTGACTGAGGCAATAGCTTGAGTCTGACTGCTTCAAGTTCTCTCAGTTTACATGCAGTGCACACATTGCGTAGTTACCAGTCAACCATCATCATATCTACACCCTGATATTGTGTAATGTACATAACACCCCACTCCACATTGCGCAGCAATATTGTATATTTGTATATGTATAAATATGTTATGATGAATACCTGTTTGCACTAACCATTTACTTGTTTGCAACAACAACAACAACTTATGAGCACACATAACGGTACATTGAGATAAATAAAGTCTATATTATCTTATCTTATGTGCGTTGAATTGAAGAAGAGAAACTAAGTGACAGTGGAGCGACTAAGGCAGCGTACGTGAAAGATTTGTAGGAAGGGCGTTGCGCCAAGGACGTCATAAGCTCGAGAAATAGCTAAGAAACCGTTTATTACAGTACAATCATGTTATTCAATGAAAAACATCACACACAATAATAATAATAATAATGTTTGTTATTAGTTTGTTTTGATGGTTGACATAAATGTATGACATATATATATATATATATATATATATATATATATATATATATATATATATATATATATATATATATATATATATATATATATATATATATATATATATATATATATATATACATATACAGGATTTCCAGGATTTCCTCCATCTTTGTTATGTTGCAGGAGCTGGAACAAGCTTTGTTGAGTCGATAAACGCCCTACAATGATGAGTCTCCACATACACTGCTCAAATGTGCATCTGTGATCTATGTGAGTCAATAAAATGGGCTTCTTTTGTGGGTCTAAAATGCAAACAGTTAAAGCTTAAAGTCAAGTGACTGGTGCAAAGCACAACTGCTAACAATAGCTAGCAGTTAAGAAACTGATAAACAAAAAAACTAAACTATTATATAAATAATAGCTAATAATATGTTTTCATACAAGGTCCAAAACATATTTTATCCTCATCCTTCTTTATTTGTTGCTCCTATATTACGCATACACTAATCTGAACATATAAAAAATAAAAAAAACAGCCAGAGAGCGTAATTGTCTTTTTATTCAATTCATTAAAAGGCTGTTGGATTTAATTTCAATATGAAAAAGAATGGTGCCAAAGTGGAAGCGTCTTAATTGGACTTGGATTGTTTTCCGTTCAGGCACTTCATTACTAACTGAAGCAGAGTTATGCATTTATTTATTTATTTTTGCCGCCACAAATGGAAAACAGCTTTGTTTAGTTAAAATAAAGACCCAATTCTCTAAGCTAATAAAGACCGACGGCGTCATGATGAAAAATAAGGTGTGAAATAATGAGCTCCATCATGGAGGTCCTCGTAAGAGTAATTGCCGTCTGATCAGTGAGCGATTCATGTCCAAACAAAACTCTGACAAGTGGCCAACAGAGAGAGGAACTGCTTTGATCCTCGGCAGCGACTGCAGTGCCGACGTCACCGCTGTGGTCGCAGGTACACAACAATACACCTTCCATAGATTGAAAGAAGGAGCAGGACAGGGAGAGGAGCGCGTGTACGACTCTCAGCCTCCACCTACTGTGTTGTCTCGTGTTATATCAAGAGGCTTCCTCTCCCAACAGCTCTCAAACCCCTGGAGCAAGAGGAGCTCATTTGCTACCATCTGTTTGTTCAGAAGGGACGAGTTCATGCCGGAGAGTAAACTCTCAGGATAGCTGGAGTCGGCTTCTCCAGCTCTTGCCTTGAACGGCACTTCAAGCGCTCGCTCTTAGGAGACGTGGAAACAGTGCTTAAGTATCAGAGGCATCCAACTGGTTCACCAGAGAGTTTGCTCCACGTCTATAACCTTCAAGGTATCCGCCATGAGCTGCGCTTTCCCAGCTGAAACACTTGACAGAAGTTTAGACAGACGCTTATTGTTACCTGTTGTGAAGACTTTCGTACTCTGGAATCGAGAGTAATACTGACAAGACAGACAGTGTTGTGCGTATTCAGATTGTCGCACGGTGTGTTTCGTCACCTGCCACACAAATACAAGACCTGGAGGCCGGCAAGAGTTGGATACACGTTAGGTTGAAATAAAACAAACGCTAGTCTTTAGCATGAGTTGCTGGAGCCTCACGGCAACAGGGTCAGTGGTTCAAATCCAGCTAAGGGCAAATGAGTTTGGAGCAAACCTGTGTCATATTTATTTTTTTTTTTTTTCTTTTCGTCTCTAAACCAGTTGCAACCAAGCAGGAATTTTGGTTGCAATCTCACACTACACTTCCACTCAACAAACCCACCTGCCTCAAGTAATGTTTCATGGAATTTATTTATTTATTTTACATTTTGGAAATACTTTTGCATCATCTAAACAATTTTTTATATATAAAAATGAAAAACAAAAAGAAAACCAACATATACAACATGTAGATGAGGAATTTAAAGATAAATAAAAACAAACTTAATGCTGGGTTTTACAGTAAATCAAATGCAAATCAGAAACAGAAAAGTGCCGTGCCTGCAGGCCTCAACTACTTTCTACTTTTTTCTTTTGATAATTTGGAGAGAAATATGTTTTCCAAACCTTGATGGAAATATGTCTTTTATTTCCTCTGTGCAGGCGCTTCAGCCATTTTCTCCTAAACTCATGCAACAGATGAGTTGATCGGTTGTAGTAAAGCATGTTGCAGCGCAGCATAACCATTTTGTGCATTTCAAAATAAAACAAGTATAAACTCATGAGACTCTACCATTCAAAACGTGGCCCATTTTCCAACAAAATGAACAAAGAACCCAGTCGCAAAGCAAAAATATGACCTCATATTTTATCTTGCTCTTAAATTTTAAACTAGCACCATATTTTATTTTGAAACTGACTTTCCTTTTGGTTACCACTGCTCTAAACCAGACATCATGGCAGCTCTCGCCGCTGACCTTGAAACCATCCCGTTCACTCTTGCTGCTACTTTGAGGAACCATCCTCACACCGTGGCGTAATATAGTGACATTGGCAAAGTGGACTGCCCTCGGTGTCTGAAGTGTCGACAAGCCTTTGGCTTTTCGATGGAGTCAAAAAACGTTCCAGTTCCAGTGTAGCGCTCCAGGTGCGAGGAGTGGATCATGCGTTGCGCACGCATGGTGGGGAACGCGAGGAGAACTGGATGTCACTTGCTATTTATAACCAGTAAACGGTAATTTTATTTTATTTTATTAAGATTATTATTATTATTATGTTTTTGACTTCACGTTATTCCAAAGCACTTTTTCTAGTTGGTGGGATCCGCACTGACCATGGCAATAAAAGCTGATTCTGATGTACTTAAACTGAAAACCTAATGTGTCATGTGTCAGTGTAGGACGCAAAAATCCACGTTTCCATCGTCAATATTACACCATGGGACTGAGAATGGGTCATCTTTGACGTGGCAGTCGTCTCCACTTGTTCCACCTGCACTCACGTCTTCACCTACACCTCAGAACGATTTAGAGTCATCCATTAACCTCGATTGTTGAAACCAATGTAATGACGGTGAGACCATAGAGTTGTGTCAAGCTGGAGACACTGTTTCTTGCACAGTGTCAGCAGCAAAAGGCCCATAAATCCAAACCCAAAATAAAAATGTACAGCCGGTATAAGACAAATAATTTCAATCCTTTTGAAAGATATTGACTGTTATCAGTCATGTATTGGAGCTACCACGCAGCTTTCAATAACTAACATCAAGTTTACTTCAAATAAAAGGCATTTTAAAGAACATTAAAATGAAAATGAGGTCTGTCTTTTCCAGCAACTTGACACAAAGGTGCTATTGAAGTTTTCTAGTTCGGCGTCCTTGATTCGGCACTATGTTCAGTTGAGGTCGTTCGGTGAAAAGAACACACCTATTTCATTCTGCAGCCAAGGGCGATTCGTCGCATAGAACATAATGCCACCAGTTGTATGGACATCTGCTCCCTGGGTGTTTGATTTCCGAGGCAGACGCTAATCCCCAGCTGCTATCAAACCATGATTTGTATGTCTGAGGAGGGAACTCCTGTTTGTTAATCTGGTTTGGCTCGGATCTTGTCATATCTTTTAAGACCCGCACCAGATAGAATCTAGAGGAAGCTCAACAACTGGTCTTGCTGGTGAAGCTCCGAGTTATGTCATCCTCTAAGCAAGTGGTATTAGCAAGCGTGTCACTGAATTTGTCGGTATCCTTTTCCGAAACGCTGAGTACGAATACACGTTTGACTTAGGAGAAATATTTGTCCCCGAAGACTCGCGCGGTTTCGGTTTTCCTTTTGGGGTCTTGCTCTGCTGTGATCCAGGACGAATGTGGGTTTCTATTGAGTTCATGGGGCCAAAGGTTTGAAGTTGCTTGGGATATAAAATATGGTTTTGTTAAAAGTGATAGCGCCCCTCGTTGTTGGCCAAGTGTACTGCTGTCCATGAAGCTTCCAGGCAGTGGACTGCATTGGGGAAACAAAGGACTTCATTCACATACGCCAGTACAGAAGCTACGTGATTCTCTTAGAAGAGGCGGGGACTCGAGTCTGAAACTTGGATTCGAGTCATATTAAGTCGCACCATCGATGACTTGGACTCAAGGGCATAAGACTCGAGACTTGACTTGGACTCACGACTAAAAACTTGACACTTTGTGACTAACTTAAAACAGAAGGGTTTGCGAGACGGAATGTAGTAAGTGAACATGTAGTGTATTGCACCATTGGCGAAATTTATGTGGATTTTTTTTTTTGCCTATATTGCCTATCCCTAGTTTCCATTATAGGTTGTTCTGGGTGGGGGCTTCATAACCCTGACGAAATCCCTGTCATGAAAGATGTTCAAAACCTGCTGCGTTTCTGTATCAATTATGTCCTTTATTTTTTACATACCACAGTGGAGAAATTCAAAGTGCCACAGACAACAACGCAACAAAGACACCAAAGATGCACAAGACATTAAAGACGCACGACAAATATAAAAGACAAAACTGAGCAAAAAGAAAAAGAAAAAAGAAACTCAAGCTATTAAACAACACGACAATAAATAAATAAAAACTCATAATATATAAACAAAAATAATCACAAAAATACATTAAATAATAACTGTCAGTACTACAAACAATAGTTCAAAAGCAAAGGTCATGTGTAAGGGATTTCAGTTGTAGGATCACTACAAAGTCCTGTGATGTGCAGCTGTTTGTTTAGAACATTTCCATCGTTTCCCAGTCGCTCCCAAACTGTTCTGACTTTGCTACATCATCAGAAGTGCTCGACCCGGTGAACATGCTTTCAGCTGTAGACTGAACGGAACGTTGGTGTTTTGTCCAAGCGTATTGGGGACTGCTCTTTTGATCGAACAATGACTGACGGCGGAGGTTTCATTATGATCGGAGCATATTGTTGTTGACTCTTGAGCTTCCTGGCCAAACGATTTTGTACAGCGACTGCTCCATAGTGGCCTATTCCCTGAGCAACACACTTTTTCATCCGTGTGCTTTTGTGAGGTGCGGAAAGTGGGATAGCAAGCTTTGCTCAGAGAGAAGTTAATAAGTCCATCGCTGGCGTCATACCTTGGAACGGAGTTCAATAGAAATCATAGAGAGGAATCCGCCTTGGACCTCTGTTCCTTCCCATCTCATGTCGTATGTATAACTTCAAGTGCTTTCATGACATTGTGCGCTCTGCAGGGACCACATTCATCTGTTTGAGTCGGAACATCATCACATATGCAGCCTTCACTTTCCCTTCCACCTGAAACAACGCTGATCTTTTAGTCCATTTAATCGCTGTCATGTCAGATCGTGCTCAGAAAAGTGTTTTCAAGGTGCTCAACTTTTTCCCAAGAACGTACTTGGGAATAAAGAGTCCATCTTTTTTGTGCTGAGATGAATTAGTACGGTTGCTCTTGGAGGCAAAGAGCACGTATTAAATGGGTTGGAAAAATAAGACATCGAAGAGAATCAATATATTCTTTGGAACATGCCGAACAATGGCCAGGAAAACAGGGCGATCACCGGAGCCCCGGCAGCTGTGAAGCAAGTTGACCTAACTTGGGCCTGACTTTTACGACGACGTGTAGTAAAAATCTCATTTGCAATATGCGGCAGGATCTCCGAGGTGAACAAAGGCAACATGGTCGGAAGAGAATAGCCGGACATCAATCACGGAGCACAGTTTTGTTTCAACCTTGGCTGGGGTGAGAGATGAAGAGGCGATTTGTATGTTAATGTTGTGATGGATAGACTGATTGGGTCGGATGGAGAGTTCTCGCAGAGGTTGTGCTGAAGGTGGCGATTCTTGATCAATGTGAATACACCTGAGCGACGTGAATAGTCGGCTGCCGTCCGTCCTACGGTGTTACGAGCAACAATGCAAGCGCAGCCTATAAAAAGTGACCCTTTGGCTAACCTTCAGAAGGCAGCGTTGAATACGGCTGTTTGAATGAAAATGCTTGACAGTAAAAGACTGGTTTATATTGTGAAACCAGGCAATTAGAGCGCAGTGAACGCGCGTCATGTTTATTAACCTTGATTTAGAAAACACTCGGGCCAGTGTTTGCTTTAATTCAGTGGCTGCATTGGTGACGAATGCCCACAGTGGCTTCATGTCGGAGGCTCTTTTGTCAAGGTCCACCGCGCCGGTTCCTCAATGATTCTGGATCTGAGCGAGCTCATGTTTTTCGGCGACTCTGACTTTGACTTCTTTAAAGTTTGGGTGGTCTCACAACGCTGTCACTGAATCTTTGATGTCAAGCGCCACGCTGAGATTTAGCAGTTCTGGAGTGGCAACCAGGACACACACCAGCGGCTGTGGCTCAGTGCCGCACCACAAGCAGTGACTCACACTCACAAGTGGTTTGCGCCTCATCACTTCGCGGAAATACACAAGATTTGCGACGCAGCGATATCGATGAAGAGCCCCAAACAAGGGAAGCCATACAATATATGGTGTTTACTGCGGGTCAAATAAACACAAAGACCACTCAGTTACATGACGTGAGCGGATTAAACACAACAGAGAAAGTGTTTAATCTACATTTATTCTGAATTACCACAGACTCACAATACGTTTGTTTTGTATCCAACTGACAGTGATTCACTACTATCTGTGAGCGCTCTGCGTGAGGGTGAGCGTCGCTCACTCTTCGCTTCAACGTACTTCACGGGATCCATGTTGAATAATAGAGGAAATACATGACATGTGTTTAGTTTAAAGTCTTGATACTGTGCCAACTAGAAAATCGTGTTGATCTGTTGATGGTCCAGGTCTGAAGACACCGACCCTCATCGCCACTGAATGCATGGCGGGAGGCCGTGGTGACGTGCGCCGTGACTTACTTTGTGCAGTGCCTTGTTTCAAAATTTCGCTGGACGTACTTTTAATTTCCTGTATGAACAATCTGCTCAACTACGACTTGACCAAAGACCAGGCTGCAATATGTAGAACTCAATCCAATGTCAACCGGCGTGGAGAATGGTGACCTGACAAACACTTTTGGAGTGAGATAGTCACAGTTTTCTTGTTTGTGTGAGTAAAAAATATAGCTTCTTTTTTCACACATACACCTCAGATGTAACTTAGTTTCATTTAAAAAATGGGAGTAATCGTTTCATAGTTTTAGAATGTAAAATGTGTATATTACGTCAAACGTGGCACTCTTAAGAATATACAACACAACATTATGCTTACAGTACCAAAACGAAGTCCAACACAAAATGAAAGTTGACTGAAGTTTGGAGTTGCTCAGTAGCTGCCCCCGTCAGCACCTCATAATAGACTTGTGTTCAGCCAACCAAATGCCGACGGAACACACCGCACTAATGTTGCACACAGTGACACACACAGGTTGGAATGTCTTTTCTTTCCTTGTTTACAATCACAATAACAAAATGTATCATGTGTATCATATCGTCACGCCTGTATCGATATAAGTATCGTATCACCAGATTCCGTCCAGTACGCAGCCCAAGTTTTGAACTAATCTCTAGTCCTTTGATAAAGACCTTTAACAAATAAACGTTTCCAAATCCTTCCAATTCCATCGTAACGTCAGGTACTTTAACAACTTTGCTCGTAAATATTAGATGTGGTTGAGATCAGGATTGTTTCCTGGCCATTCCAACACATTCAAACGTTCCATTGACCTGGAAGTCCCATCTCATCTTTGGTGAAAAGTTGCACACAAGGTAGTAGTTTTCAGTTACGTTCTGTGGCAGTTGACCTGTTGAGGCTGTTATCCACTTTCCTTTCTTTGATAAAGAGAAATCTATTCAGCGTTAAAATATAATTAAAAAAAAAGTTTATATTAAACATGTAGGGCTTCGATTGAGATCTAAACGGAACTATATCAAATATAGTATTGTGTAGCATCTGGCCTCTTTCATCTTCTTGATTCACTAGCTTTATTTTTTATTTCACCATAATACAATCCATTGCTTCGAATCGCAAACCCTAAAAACATTTGAAGCAGCAGAAGTCAACTCTCAGTTATTTCAGCAAACTCTTGACCTCGTGTCTGAGGGCTTGTTTTGAAAAGATGATCTTGTCTTATTCCAACTTTGATGAAAAGCTAATGGTATCTTCCATTATCAGCATTCAACGTGATCAGGAAAACTCTCACTAAAGTTTCCAATGAAAAGCACTTCAGGTGAATAGCTGCGTCCGCCCCCAGCTGCGCGCCGCCGGTGTCATCGCACGTGACACAGCAGGCAGCAAGAGAAAAGATAACCCAAAAAAAAGATTAATCCCACACCTGACCCGCAGAATAAAACCGCATTGTCGTGGAGAAAAAGAAGCATGTCAGAGGCGCGCAGGTCTTAAGTGACCCTGCACCTCCCCACTTTTGTCGAAGGCTTTAAATTCTCCCCTCCCAAGTTCAGAGTCGATTTGTTATCAAATCAAGCGTCGAGCTTCTGATTCATTGCTATTCAGCACTGCGCCTGATTTATATGCAGAATGTAAAACAGATGCCTTATGCGATACATATTTATGGTGAGCCCTGCTCTCACAAGATTTATTATAGGTTCTTTCATCGGGGTGTGCATGAGCTGAGCTATGATGACTTGTATTTCCTCTCAGCTGCCAATGCCAAACTCATTAAAAAGAGGTGTGACTATTAATATACATTGTAACACTGACAGCGCCTAATTTATAACCAGGGAGCATGTTTGGGGTGTCTTCCTGCTTTCTCCTCTCCATGTTGGGGTGCGGAGGGGGGGCGTCGTGTCTGTGTTGTGTCTTCATATACGCGAACACGAGTGCGTAAGGTTCACCAGCGGAGGAGCAATTTTTCATTCGCAGGCTTGTTTTATGGACAATACTGATGATATTAGCTGACACTTTGTCTGCAGGGCAATAAAAGATGAATATTATTTTAACACGGTTTGATGGAATTCCGTGATGTCGTCCTTACTCTGAGTTTTTTTATGACTGTTTTTGATTTAATGTTGTAAAACTTTTGTCACATAACTTAACTCTGAAGTGGATTTTAAGCATGTTTTTTCCCGTATTTTTCTTGGCGTGAAAAAAAAAAAGATTCATTTAGATTTATGTAGTTGTTGACTTTGTGTCTTCATCATGACCGAATATATTTAGAAAAGCTGAGTGAATTGATGTTTTGTTTTTGGTAACATTTTAGTTTGGGAAACATATAATAACTATTAATAAACTAATTGCTTACTTACAGTTAATACTTGGTCATTACGGTGTTGTTTTGAGTGAATATGACTATTGCAGGGTAAAATCTGGTCAGTCGTAACAAGAAACTAATACTTTATAAGGATTAATTTCTGGCTACTATGCTGCAAACACACTTATGAATAAGTTGTTTAGTTCGGGTAATAAATGTTCCATCATCTAAAGTGTGAGCTTGTTGTTTGTTCTGAAGAGAAGAGGAATGAAAGCCAGTTAAGATCCGAAACAAGAGGCAGTGAAAACACATGAGGTCAAGTCCAGAGCAATGGACAGAGATCAAAGGAAGTGAAGAAGAGAGTGCAGGCACGGTGGGGAAACGGGTGTGCTGGGCTGTGAGAGTAATGAAAGGGAAGCTCTTTAGGACGGTAGTGAAAGCTACCAGAGGGACTTGAGGAGAGGTTTGGAGACAAAGTTGGGGAGGTCACATGGTCTGGACTTGAGGAGAGGAGAGTGAATCCTGAAGAATAGTTTCAATACAGGACAAAAATAACATTGATGACTTTTTTTTGTAAGCTACAACTGTTCCATCTCAAGTCTAAAAGTGCTTTTACTGTTGTCTTCCATGTAATAATCGAGTAATATGGAATGATGAAGAAAGAAGTTTGACTCCTCATCTTCTTAAAAGCTCCTCTCTTCAATCTTAAAACATGAAAGGTGACCACCTTCAAGTGTGAAAATTCACTGCACAGTGATATTGTTGAAGTAATGAAAATATGATATATGCTACAGAAAACAACATACGTTGGCATGTAAAGCAGCAGCAAACATCAGAGGAGAGCAAAGGCTCTCTGAGATGAGATGAAGATTAGGCTCGCCATGTCCACTGGAAGAGTTGAGGGGCTCAAAGCTCGAAACTGAAGTGTCCTAAAGTCATATTCAAAGCTCCTCCCTCTCTTAGATCTCAATACTGAGCCCAGTTTAAGCACTGAGATTCATAAGTGAGAAAGTTTGTTGTGTCACTACTAACTGGTTCCACCTAACATGGTATGTGCAGCGCCATCTACTGACGGAACCCATCGTCGAAGCCACATTGATCTCTGTCATTGGCTGTTATAACTGTCGCTATATCTGGATGGAAAACAATTTTCCTGAACGAGTGAAGTTAGTAATGGTGAGTCTGGTTCTCTTGAGGTCTCTGTTGTTGTTTGGCATGTGGTCGGAAACATACCCCGTGTTCAGGTTCAGATTTAATGGTTTAAGATACAGATTTTGGTGGCATAAAAGAGCAAAGGAAGGCCGTGAACTATGAATGAGAGATCACATTAATAAATAATAATAATAAAGATAGAGCTTTATTTTCTTCATTTTTTTACAACACTGTTCACAAACTGCGTAACAGCGAAGAAAACTCAGATTTGCCCGACCATGAAGGTCTCAGTGAAGTAGAACGAAGCACAAGTTTGGAGGATATTACATCAAAGCAATTCAATAAGTGACTTTTCAGCAGAGTTACAAAGGTGCAAGTTATGTTTCCTCTGGCAGACTGTTCCGGCGCGGAGGAGCCCTGACAAAAAAGGCTCTGTCACCTCTAGATTTAAGTTTCCAGCCACAAAGTGGACGCAAATGTGGGAAATACAATAATAAAAAAATAATGAAACATAGAAAATCATAAATAAATATATGCTTAAATATAAAAAATGCATGCATAAATACAGAAATATAAAAAATATGGTAATGATCATAATAATTCATTTATGTTTTTATTTCTACATTTATTGATCAATGTCATTATTGAACGCATTCATTCAGTGTCACTTATCATTGTTGGCATTAAACTAGTTGGTGACAGGATAGACAACAAACAGAAGCTAATATTCCATTCAATTATTAAACTACTCAAACTTGGTTTGTCAGGAAACGTGTTGCTAACGCTGAGACTATCCATTAATTTATAAACATCTTATAATTATGTTTCATTTTTTTTCCAAAAGCAAAAAGCCATGATGAAAACACTTATGTTCTTTTTAATAATCTGACCTCGGCTGGGCTCACACTTGTGGGGCTTTCATGTTGCAGCGGCACTTCACTCCAGTCCAGGGGGAGCCCCTGAGAGAGAGAGAGAGCCCCCTGAAAAAAAATCCATTGACCAGATGTAAGATGTTATATGGTCAAACTAGCAAACACAAAAGGTCTAAAACAAAAGCGAGGAATTAAGAGCGAGGCTTTCAACGGTGTGTTTTCAAAACAGCCCAGCTGAGCGCTCAGATGCCTCTCCTCCCTCTCGGTCACTCCTCCGCTCAGCCCCGTATCTCCTCTCTTCCCCCCTGTTCTCCCGCTCCTCTTATTCTTCTCGCCACCCCCTGAGACTAAGTGCTCGAAAAAAAAGACAAGAAAGGACACCATTTTTGCTAATTAGCTGAAAACTTAACAGGCGCAGGATCGGCGGCCTTGGTTTTTCATCTGCTGTCCACGGGCTGTCGGCCGGCGTGTGAAGTTGAGCCTGTGTGGCTAAAAGTGGAAGAAAGGGGAAGGCGAGACGCGCACAAATGCCTCAGTGGAGATCCTGAACAGGCGTCCAGTGGGGGTTGCGCTCCAAATGGGGGCCAATCATGAGTATTTAACATTTGGGAATAAAGAAGCCTTAAATTAGAAGTGTAAATGGCTCTTTGCCCCTCCTCCGTCTTTAGAAATCCTCACGGGCGTTTCTTTTAAATCTGCACTTGTTTTTGAAGTATGAGTGGAGCTGGGGTGGTAACACTAAACTCAAGTGAAGGGGGAGAACCTGCTCTCAGGAGGAGAAAAAAAAGTGCTTATGATTTGCAAACTCACTCTGACTCGGATGTGCTGACTGAATCGCACAGTATTAATAAAGAATAGAAAACCTATTTTGAAGTATTGGAAGTTGACTATGTCGCGACTGAATCTTCTAACTTGTGCAAAGCTGTGCGAGCAAATCATTCCTGGCCCAAAGGATTACAAACTAGCCGTCACATGCTTTTGTTTACTTGCTTACTTTGCTGTTTATCATAAGTACTTCAATGAGAAAAGCACTCAGACAGCGCAAACCTCCACTGTTTATTGCCATTCATTTCGTTTATTTGTATAATTCAAAATCTTTTTTCAGGATTTGAAGTATCATTGATAGCAATGACCTGAATGGGACAGCAGGTGGCAGTAGTGTACAAGACCATAGAAGAAGAAGGCAACTTCAAAAGATTCTTGGATCAAGTTGGTATTTCAGGATCACCACCTTTGATCTTCCTTGTACCTTTCCTTTTTTCACTACAAATGGTGGAGTCATTGAAAATATTCCAATAAACAAGTCGGCCACAAACAATGCCTCGGCGGGAGCAGGCGCCAAGTTTGTTACTTAACCTTCATACTAATTATTAAGTATTACTATTTGGATTTCTTTCAAACTGTTGAACATTTAAATCTAAAGTTGACAGAGAATGAACACAATGATGAAAGTAGTTCAATCCAAGATGGCGGACTGTTTCGTTCGCACAGAGATTCAGTCAAAGATGTGAATAAATCTGTTGTGAAAATCTGCATTTTGTTTTCCATTAAAAGAAAGTATTATTTATAACGCTGCATCTTCATGAACTTTTGCTTAAAATTGTATTGTTTATTGGTTTCAGCAAAATGATCATCTAAGCTCTAAGGATGTGTTTTAAATGTAACAATTGAACCGGCACCTTTTAGACTCCAGTTATTTTCTCACATTGTATTTTGAGTATTTCGTCAAAGAGGGGAAGGAAGCCGACGCGATAAACCCGGGCCGCCGACGTTTACGGGAGATAAAGTGGACAATTAACAGCTCGGAAACTTAATAAACTGTTATTCCACTGCAGAAAAAACTTGGACAAATCCCTCAGGAAGGGAAAGGCCAAGAGCAGAGGACTGGCGGTGAGACTGAGCAGAGTCCTCCTCTGTGTGAAGACAGGAAGTCAGGGGTGAGGAGAGGGACTCTCAAAGTCAGAGTTCAGCAATCACCATTAAAGCAGGGCAGCGTCTCTGGCGTGGAACAGCCTTTCAGCGCTTCTGCCTCCGAGTGACGGCCCGAGGACGACACTTTCCCTGATAACTGAGTCAGGTGAAGCAGAGGTCAGCGCCGCCGCCGCCGCTGCTGTTCCCTGAAATCCTTAAATTTCAAAAACAAAGAGGATAAAACTGCTCCGGAAGCCTCTGCTACTATGTCGGAATGGGTGTATTTATCAGAGGTATAAGACACACATCCTATTAAACCAAGGGCAGCGGAGAAATCCCTCACATGATCACCACAGCCCCATAACTGTCCAGGACCAAAATGGAGGCTGCGCCGTATGTCAGTTATATGGAGCAATAACCAACTTAAGGAAGTGTGGTAATAGAGCCATTTACCAGATCCTGAAAAATGAGAAAACACTCTCTTACGCGCACATATATAACCACACACACACACACTTATGGCTGCTGAAATAGAATAACACACATCAAGCAACGGGATTATTCTTACAGATCTATACGCTACAAGACCCGACACACGCGAACAGGATTGGCGACGCGCTTTACAGTGACTGAAAGAGCAATGGGGACGGCGGCGTTTGATTGGTGGCCTCACTCCATTGCTCCGAAATAAAGACTCCATTTGTGACGTGAGAGAGTGACCAAGCGTTGTGTTTTTGGCAGGAATATAATCCTTCATAATTAAAAAGTTCAATCTATCCATTGAGTAAAAATGAATGGACATAGTTTGATTTTAAAAAACGCCCGTTTTGCCCACAATATAAAGCAATTAAGGTTGCACAAAAGACAGTAAAGCCGCATTCATTCATGGAAATTAAAAGGATCAGCAAACAATTTGGATGTCAACATATAATGTTTTAGTGTTGTTGGATGATGTTTTAATTCTGTTCGGTTACAATTAGAATTAAAACTAGGAATGAAACACAAAGTAAAGTTGCAAATGCTAAATTTAACTAAAAAAATTAAGACTGTTTCATGAAGCAGAATGATGCTTTATCGAAAGGAACACATATACAATTGAACAATGAGAAAGACAAAATGAAATACTGTTAAATACTGCTACTTCAAAACTAATAATTTAACTTGCCACATATATTAAATTAAGACCTCGCTATATATAAATCTTTAACAATCATAAAACAAAAATATATGCAGTATTAAAGCAATTTTCTGTCTTAAAAACATACGTTCATCTGTATTTTATTCATATATTTTTCCCCTGACAAAGTGCAAATGTAATGCTGGACTCATCTAGTGATTATTACTTCTTGGTTGACTGAGTTTGTGTCCTCCTCCTGTGACATGCCTGACATGATGTGATGCCAGTGGCGGAGTAAACCTCGCGCTTCCGTCCCTCACATAAACATGTAGAAATGGTTAAACGTAGCTGATGCAGGGCGATGTAAACATGCATTTTTATGGTCTCCCTGGAAGTGCTGAGTAATGTGACGGATGTAAACATCTCAGCAGATCCTGTGGATAATGGAGCCGGGAGCCACCGGGGAGACTGTTTTCATATTCCGCTGGACTAACAGTGTCGGGACAGGACGTTTTAAAAACAATTAGTCAGCGTGGTGTAATACAGTATGAGAGTCGTGTCATCTGTGCGAGCGAGCATGTTGCTCAGGAGTCAGGAGGGATTAAGCTTGAAAATCCTCTGGAACAGGAGCAGCGGGGGCCACTTGTGCAGGGGCCACGGTGTGAATCTGCAGCCAGACTCCAGATGAAATATGCTTATTTATTTAATCAGGCAAGAAATATCCATTTCCAGTGCTTGTGGAAGCGTCTTAACAGGGAGAGGGCTCTCCTGTCTGCCAGTAGAGCATGGAACTAGCAGTGTTACTGCTCCCCCTGGTGTGCTGAGGCCCGCATTGCCTGGGAGAAGAAAGTGAAGTGTGATTAGTATGCGCCCTCAGGTCAGCGGTGGAAGCGCGTTTCTCACATGACGCTCCTCCTTGCTAAACTCTCCTTCACCCCTGTCTCGCCGCTGGACCATCCAAGACAACAAAACCAATTTCTCTTTCTTTTATTTTTTAATATTTCTTCTTCAAATGGGAGCTCGGAGTGGCGCGGCTCATGATTCGGTAAAGCCGTAAATCACAGCAGGTTAATGCTCCACCAAACCCTGTCGCCGTCCCTTCGCCGCTAAATCACGAGGCCAGTGTGTGTGGGGGGCGGAGACAGGAAAAAAAGGGGCAAAGAGCAAACGTGATGAAGGCGCACTTTTGCCAGAGTGGGAGCGTGGAGTTGGAGGCCCTTCAGACAAATATGTTGCCATGCGAGGGATTAGAGGTCTGCGAAGCACCAGGTCTTGACCTGCAAGCCTCGGAGCCTGGCTGTAACCCGACCCGGTACCAGGTGTATGCCTGTGGGTCAAAGGGTTGGAAACGCACGCAACAAAAGACAGCGCCTCAATAAAACCCTCACTCTTCCAATTAACCGTTTTCAACCCGCGCATGTGTGTGTGTGTGTGTGGAGAAGCCTCATATTCCCTCAATTGTGGAAGCCCACACAAACGTCGGCTAAATGAAATGTGCCGCGTGTGTTTCCTAATAGAGAGAATGTTAATGGTCTGCTTACTCCCCTGCAGCCGCCCGCCTTTGCTTTTACTTTCAAAATAATTTACTGCCCCTTTAAAGCGGCCCGTCATCTGCAGCCAGAGACCCATAACTGTCATGTGAGTCGATCATTTACCCGGCGATCTCCTAAGTGTTAGGTGTTAATGGGTGGAAGCCGCGGAAAACATCGGGAAATAACTAACACCTACAGAACCAACAGATCATCTCTCCGGTGAGGAGGGCTGTATCATTTCATAACACGTTCACGGCGGCGGCGGCTAAATCAAGCCACCTGCCAAGAGCAGCGCCATATCTCAGGAGCGTGTCAGAGCTCATATGGAACTGAATAACTGGGTGGGATTCCTCTGTCATTTGCATTAGCTGCTGACACCGGGGAACGGCCAGCCGTATATTTCACCACGGCAAGGTTAATGCAAGGGAATGCAATGTTTGTGGCGGAGTGTCGTCATGGCCGTTTCCAAGCTGCACCCCAATGCGCCAAACAACCGAGTGATCATCGCGCTGATTATTTCAATATTTACAAGTCGTCCGGGGTCACGCTGACCCGATGGTTGGAATTGACTTACACTTGAGCAGCTCCGCGGACTGGCCGGCCTGGCGGGGTTATTAATTGCTCCAGCATGGCCTTGCACAATGTGTTTGGATAGGTGTTTCTTGGAGCCGACAGAAAAGCCTTTGTGCTGCTTCACTTCGGTCTGTGACTCAATTAGGGAAGGAAATGAGAGTAAATACAAAAAGCTATTGTCTTTTTCAGCGTCAACTGGAACCGGAGGGTTACGTAACCTGACAGCGTATTGTCCCGGATACGTGTTGAAGGCTTCTGCCGTACTGCGAAGTGAATGCGAAGTACAGTTGGCTGCAGTTAAAGTGAAGGACTCAGGAGGCTGGAGATGCATTTGTCATCACTCGGCTCATGATCTGGTCCAAAGACATCAACACAAACTCACAGTTTTGCCTCAAAACACCTGACTGATGTCCGGACTGTTCTTCTGATAACATCAAATTTAGCAATATTGCCTTGAGTTTAAAAAAAAATGCCCAGTAGAAGCAGCTATGCAATCATACCGTCTAAAAACACACACCTTTCCAGGCAATTACGGCGGAAAAAAATCTGCATTTTTTTGTGTGTGTGTGTGTGTAAAGTGCAACTGATGGCACTTACTTGAAAGTGGATCTTTGTTAAAATTTAAATAATCAGATTGAATTATTTAGATGGAGCAGAGTGGTGGTGTGGCTCCAGGCAAGAAGGTTTCCACACCCAGGGACGGGAGCAAGGTAGCGCGCAGACAGGGTGAAGGGTTTGCGTGGGTTGAGGTGAACTCCAGTGTGTCACGAGGCTGAGTTTGTTACAATAAAAATTTCAGGAAATTTTGGTGATGGACTTTAGACTTTGATAAGCAGAAGAAAATAGACTCTCGCTACAAGAGAGGCCAACTGGGTTCTAGTTTCTGACCATGAGTGGACGAACAGAACTGTGAGTTGCTTATGCGAAAGAATTGTTGCTACGTTGGTCACAAAGTGCTGCAGTTAAAGTGTGATTTTCAAGCCCGAATAAGGCTCATATCAGCCTCTATGTTTGAAAAAAATCACCCAGCCAGGTGTTGTGAAAACGATATTATTTATTTGCTGTTATTACCTTGACTGGCTCTATTGTCTCTTTCACCTCCGTCCCCTCCCTCCATCCGTCACTGCTCAGCGACTCCCGTTTCCTCGGCCAGCCCTGTAAAGTCGTTTGCTAGTGAGGCGAACTCCAGCGTGCACCCGCCAAGTGACCCATGACCGCGGACCAAGGTCACCAGTCCTGACTCGTGCAGCCATTTCTGACTCCCTGTGAGTCTGTGTGTCTCCCCGCCTGAAATAGCGTGTCAGATAGCGTCGTAATGAAACGTGCAGGAGTGTGAGGCTCAGGACAAACCCGCTGCTCCGATGCCCTCCAGGCTCAAGCTGACAAAAACATCAAGACAATGACAGCCAAGTATGAGGCCGGAGCAAAAGCCCAAAGGATGTTAGTAAGAGAGAGCAGCGGAAGGTGACAGAGCATAGAATCTGCGGGATGAATTCAAGCGCAATTTAGGACCTTTGCAGGGCTTCGGTGGGCGGGTTTACCTGAGAGACGTACAGTAGAGCCAATATAAACATGGTTAGCATGCACTGTTTTCGGCACTTTACTACACTAGTCGCACATATAAGTGTATGATAACTATGACATTTTACTGTTGGTTTTTAGGTTTTGGGGAATATTTCATGACTATATCTGGATCTCACCTATAAAAAAACTAGCTTCGAATTACGCTAATAAAGACCTGAACTCTGCAAAGATTCTGGGCTACTACATTATGAACTGTGCTGCTGCGAAGGACCCTCATGCCAAAAGACAGAAGGACGGCAGACAGACTCTGCTTTTGTTTTTTGTCCTTAAAAATGTGCTGCTTCAATTGCATAAAACAAGGAGGAAATGGGGAAACACTGTAGTTATACTGTGACTCATAATATGCTAATACATTGTGTAGCATTTTTTTTGAGGACCTCAAATGGGTCCATCCATTTGAGGTCAGGTCCCTCATCTGGAAGGCCCAGCAGAGAATGTTCTTCCTGAGGCAGCTACGAAAACTACGACTGCCGATGAAGTTGCTGGTGGAGCTCTACACGGCCATCATCCAGTCCATCCTCACCACCTCCATCACTATCTGGTAAAACAGCTCCACCTCCAGGGACAAGAGCAGACTGCAGCGCATCATACGTTCTGCTGAGAAGGTGATAGGTTGCAGCCTGCCACCTCTTCAGGACCTGTGTGTCTCCAGGACCCAGAGACCTGCAGGTCGGATCAGAGCTGACCCTTCTCTTCCTGGACTGGTTTGTTCGTCTTCCCTCTGGCAGGCTACGGCTTTATTTTATTTTATTTTATTTTATTTTATTTTTTCTGTCTGCACTTTATTCCAAAACACTTTCCAAGTTGGTGGGATCCCCACTGACCATGGCAATACATTTGATTCTGATTCTGATTCTGAAATATTAAGGCGGTCAATAGAATAAAAGTTTAATCTTGTTTAATCGCAAGAGTTAACTCGTGATTAATCACAAATTAGTCACACTTTTTTCTGTTCCAAATGTAACGTAAAGGTAGATTTTGTCAACACAAGAGTTTTATTTGTGATGACTGAATAAGTTAACTTGTTTAAAAAATCATTATTGACAGCAAATATTGCGGTCACATAACTAAGGGTAGAACATGTAAATATAAGACGAAAACCCACTCGTTTTTGTTTGTTTTGCTCTGACATCATAAGAGAGGCAAACAGCCCCAGGCAGCACTTTTCTGTTCTATAGGATATGATTTCATACTGTAGAAGACTGGGTTGAAAAATGATCAAATACATCATCGATTTAAGTCTTTTCAGCAGAAGATTTGGTGTGTCTTCGAATAAAGCTATGAAAGAGCCACAGGAATTAAGAAGCACCGAAAGCAGTATTATCGCCAGCCGTCCGCTGCAGGTACTGGTTGCCGTCTGTGTGTGTGTGTGTTCCATGTTTTGAGAGGAATGCGCTCCTGATCCCCCGCCGTGCTCCCCCTGTCAGAGGGATCATAATAAACTATCATCTGCGTAGCCGAGGGCTGAAGCACCACGCTGGTGACCACATGAAGACTGAAACACTAACTCATGCTTCGCTTAAGAGTGTTTCTGCCCCGAGACATGTGTGAAGGCGTCTTCCGATCAGAAGTCAAAGCAAGATCACACACTCGTGCGCACATGGTGTTGCACGTCATGTGACAACACTGTTGGCTCAATGAAGCCTTAAACATTGTCTTCCGCTATGACACTGCAGCTCCAGATGGAGACGTGCAGTCGTGATAAATTCGCAATATTAAAATGATAACAATTTACATAATTCATACACATATGACCCTTGACTGTTATGAACTAGAACACTCGATGTTAGTGTTAAATTTTATTGTCATAATATTTATTAACATAATAATAACATTTATATTGTCATTAAAATAGAATGAATATAACAGTCGCAAAAGCCCAAATGATATATATATATATATATATATATATATATTCTTTGTTTTGGTTGCTATGGTGCCTGACAGCGGTTGATCTCCAGCACGAAGGCAGAGAGCCGTACTAGCTTCGTGTACATACAAATGAGGGCGGTATCTTGTAGTTTTGATGTGCAGGTTCAGCTGATCTGCTGACATCCAAGCGGTATATACATTTACAATACACTTGTAGTAATATAGCATAAAAACCCATATTCATAACTCTAGCATAACAGCATAACAGCAGTTGACAGTTGTCTATATATATATATATATATATATATATATATATATATATATATATATATATATAGAGAGAGAGAGAGAGAGAGAGAGAGAGAGATTTTTCTAATTTTTTTTTGTTCTTTGAGCTCATTCCTTGGTGGAGATTGTCCACCCTGGGACACAGTCTGGTGCAGTGGCTCTCTGATGGAATGTGACCCACCTGGTGGATGGTCTTGAACGTCCCAGCCAGTGGACTTCACCTGCACATCCAGATCTGACTTTTTACAGGACCCATTCCACGACATGGCTTCCACACACCTTCTAAAATCTGGGCGATGCACCTGTGAAAGAGTGAGTGGTCAGAGTTAGGGCTTAACATGCAACGTAGCTTTCTACCAACATAACTTCGGGAATCATGTGATTCAGTAGCTTAAATGAGAACAGTCCTTCAAAACTGGGCATGAATTCAAAATAATAAGTAATATTCATTTTGGGCTCGTGATGAGTTAACTCAGTTTCCCTGGTCTGTTGTTGTTGTGTTGTTATTTTTGGGACCCCAGCGTTGCAGCGTGCGAGCAAATGATGAAATAAAACCATGTGTCTTTGAGTCAGATACTCGAGTACTTTTGTCATTTGCCAGTACATTTAAACATGTGCTACAGTTCCTACATGAGCATGGAGGTGTCACACAACTACACACAAAAAGTAAGTTCTCTTTCGGTCCCAGTGCATTTCTTTGCATTGCATAAATGATCATCAGAAATATAATCTTAATAAATACAAATATGGAATCAGTATATAATGGTACGCCTTTAAATACATGGCAGATTTACTGCAAACTCCAGACTGTAGTGCAAACCCCACACCCACTAAATTTAAGAAGGAAATAGATCTTGTTCATACATAAGCCGCACTGGTTTATAAGCCGCGGGTGCAGTGGTGCTGTCTGCACCGTAGAAAGGTCAGTGGTGCACCCAGCTTAACAATGCATGAGAATTACTTCTAAACTAGTTCTGAAAATGGGCTCCACCATGGAGACTGACTCATGAAACAAACTGGGCAAAGTTCTGAACTTGAATCATGAGCTCCTCACATCTTTTATTGACATTAAAGCACTCAAAATTCACTGTTCTCACCGCGTGTCCGAAGCTCCGACACCACAGCAGGTCTCAGCTGCTGCTTCCCGTCTCTGGTCCTCCAGGAGATCAGCTCTGTTGGCTGAGCTGCAGACATATGGGCAAAAACAGTGCATTTTGAGAACTTTGAGGTAAAAAATAAATGCCAGTGATTTCATTGGTTTGATGTGACAAGGCTCGATGTTGAGCTTTATACTCTTGAAATCACGGTTAGGGGTGAGAAGAGGTACGTTTTTTTGTGGCATCTCCATTTAGTGAGGACGAGATGAGGAACATGTAGTAGCAGTATTGGATGAGGAAAGTCCCCGTGATCAGGTGACATGAAAGAACAGTTTGAATGAGAGCGTTGAGAGCAGCAGCCACCAGAACAAGCGTGTTCATGTGCTACATCTGATGATGCATTAATGAAGTGCCCCTCACCAGACAGAAACATTCCCTAATTATGTCCTGGCTGCTTATCACATGTTTCTGTGGGAACATGATTGCAATCCGATGATTATAAGTATACGGTAATTCCCGTACGGTAATGGCACCGAAAGGTCGACAAAAACATCCCGCAGAGGTTTCCAAACATTGTCTGTCATTTAGAGAGGCAGATCCACTCACTAGTTTGAACAAACCAACAACAACAACAACCTGGCATGTCTGCAGCCTGGGAGGCCGACTGTTCGTGCTCCGCCACGGCGGCGGTGCGAGGAATTCTCCACCGACCAGCTCCCAATTTCATGGCGAATTTGCAGCGTGGACTACATGTGTTTGGGGAATGTAAAGTGGAGCAGCGGGGGCAGCTCTCCAGGATTAAGCCCGCTCATCAGTTTATCATTTATCAAACAGTACTTTCAGCACAGGGACGGGTAAAAAAAGAGGACTCCATAATATTCCACAGCCGTGCCGTCCTTTGTACTTGAGGATTAACGACAGGCCGGAGAGATGAGTTTAAAGCTTCAGAGGAGCGGAGGGTGAAAGAAAGCCAGATCAGAATGGAGATACCATTAGAGAATGTCATAAATCAACAGCCCTTGTGGTGGGGGAACACCGTCTTCAAGACCATCTGGACTTCCCAACCTTACTGCTTACTTTGGGACTCCTCCATCTGAAGAGGTGCTTTTAAGGATGTGAGTTTTATTTTAGTGCAGAGACTTTCTAGTGACACGCCCCATTCAGCAACCGGCAGTAACACAAAAACGGTTGATTCTCGAGTAGTCACCACATACATGTACTTACTTTTGAAGGCAATATCCTGTTTATCCTTAAATTTACAAATATAACAGGACAAAAACATGATTTATAAGATGCGTTTAAGTTCGTCTTGTGGCTAAATTGTAGTAAATTATGGCGGTTGTTAAATAAACAGCAGAATAATCGTTAAAAATTTTAAATAATCTCTTGAGGCCAAAACTATGATTTGGGGTGTGTTTTTTTATTGCGTCTGACTGTCTGGGATAATAAGGAAATAAGATGCTTATTACCATATTATTACTATTATACTCTTTTTTTTTACTACTCAAACTTTGATGCCTAAAATGACAAGTGACATTATTATTGTTCACGCATGGACTGGTTTCTTTATGCAAGTTTTTTTTTTTGTTTTCCTGATATTCCTGTGGACTTGTTTTCCACCAAAGTGGGAATAATGTTTTAATATCATAACCAGCAACAATATGGTGCAGGTAGAGCCTCTAAATATGGGAAGCAGGTCACAGTTTGAATTATTAAAAATAAAGTATCATGGTGCTGAAAGGCAAAAATGTCCACTTGTGAGGTCACTCCGCTGTTTGAGCTGGTGGGGTGGGTTTCAGATTCGGGTCATCACCAAGTGATTTTTAAACAATGTTATGAGGTGAAGTTACAGGGTGCAGAGATAAAGAAGGTGGGGGATTTGAAGTACTGAGGCTTAACTGTCCAGGGCCATGGAGAGTGTGAGAAAGAGGTGAAGAAGCGGGTGCAGACAGGGTGGAATCATTGGACAAAAGTGTCAGGTGTGATGTGTGACAAAAGGGAGGTGAGGCCAGCAATGTTGTATGGTTTGGAAACAGTGGCACTGAGGAAAAGACAGGAGGCAGAGCTGGAGGTAGCAGAGATGAAGATGCTGAGCTTCTCTCTGGGAGTGAGCAGGATGGATAGGATCAGGAAGCAGTACGTCAGAGGGACAGCACATAAGACAGACAAAGTCAGAGAGGCTAGATGGAGATGGTTTGGACATGTACAGAGGAGAGAGAGCCAGTACATTGGTAGATGAAGATGTTGAGGTTGGAACTGCCAGGCAGAAGGAGGAGAGGAAGGCCAAAGAGGAGATTGATGGAGGTGCTGAAGTATGAAGTAGGTTTGAGAGAAGAGGAAGCAGAGGACATGGAGGAGATGGAGCAAGATGATCCGCTGTGGTGACCCTGAAGGGGGAAGCAGAAAGAAAAAGAAGAAGAAGTAATGCAACACATTCTCACACCGCATCAAATGTTGGACGCCACCTGATGGCTAAACCCAAACTCTGTCTTTCATTTTTATAACATGCTGCCCATGACATCAGGATTTGACACATGCTTCAATTGAAAGACTTAGGCAGGAAGTTTACTATGAAAAAGTACTGTAGCAAATAGTTTCTATTAGAGGCATTAGCAGTGAGAATATGTTGCGCCATGTCATCACATTCAGCAAGTTAAGTCGTAGAGGGAACTTTGCAAAGGGGATGCTCAAGTCTGGACAAGGTTTTTGATTTAGATTTCCATCTGAGCCACTTGGCTTCACCAGGTAGGGCGGTCCAACTCTCACCAGAACGGAGAGTTACTTCTCATTCATGCATACAAACATGAGAGCTGACAGCAAAAATCGCAAGTACAATAAGGTGAAAAGGAGTTTGCGATATCTTCACACAAACCAGGGCACAAAAATAGTTTAAAGCAAAAGCAAAAAAACGAAAATATGAGGCAACATACAAGCAGGATGTGGACAGAGACTTTGCCCGAAAACCAGTATGGTGCCCATGATCATAAATCCAGAGGGTCCACGCAGACATGAAAATTTGAGAATACGGAAGTAACACCTTTTCTTGGGAACCAGTACGATGGCACTACACCGGCACCACTGACCGGAAATTCAGGGTGTTTTGTTGAAAAAAACATGGTGTCCAATATCTGGTGTTTTTCAGTTTAGTGTGTCCCCATGATGCCCAGACGCCATTTGAGCAGGAAGACTGACAAACACAGGAAAGTAAACAAAATGAAAGAAAAATGTGTATTTGAACATCGACATGTGTCAATGCTAAGGTTGTTCTCAATGGGAAGTTGAACACCTCAACAAACTGAGTATCTCGGGATTGTGCAGTCACATCTTAAGTCTCAACACTAATGTTTAGGATGTCTCCCTGTAACACGAGACGAGGACAGACGGACCGCGACCTCACACCCCACCCTCACTAACAACTGCTACGACTTTCGCGCGTCCGTGGATGACGCGTCTGCGATTCTGAAAATGCACAGCGGTTGTGTCGTGTGAGGTCGACACCAGGGCTGACGGACACTGGGACATGGCGGCGACTCACAACGTGACAACACCCGTTCTGCTTTGGTTCACGTCAGGTTCGGGGTGACACCCGGGCTTCTCCGAAAGATAAGTGCAAGTCTCCCTCGGGACTTCACAGACCTGCCAACTTCCCGCAGACACCTCTTCCTTTTTGCACTTCCTGATGTTATCAAATTCCGGGATCCAGAGTGGACCTTTGTGGCTCATGGCCTCGTCTTCCGCTAGCACACGTGTGCGTCACATTATCTGCTGAGAGGCCAGACTTTGCATCCTGTCAGGTGGGGGAGGGGTTGTACAGCAATGTCAGAAACAGGAAAAGGAAGTGGACACAACCAGGATTAGGTGAGAGAATGGAAGGAACAGAGTACAATATCTATCTCCCCTCTCCCTTCAATCATTTTATAAACAACCCCGGCATATTTTCTAAACTGTTTGTCAGCAGGCTCCGCACCTTCTATTGGGACTGACCGAAGCGCGGATTCAGCACTTTTTGACCTGTGATGGAGCCTAGTAGTTACTCAAACCTAGGTGGAGTGGTTCAAAAAGGGAAAGTCTCTCTATGTGGCAGGAACCAGGAGTGAAAGTCAAGGCATGATCTGACTCTGCACTCTTTGAGCTCTCATTTCAATAGATCCCTAAGTAGAGTTTGACTTTGAAGGCTTTGATCCAGAGGCAATGCTATGGCATTTGACTTCTAGCTAAAAAAAAAAGCAGTGTGTCAGACCTCTGGGGTCACTGGGATCACTTATCGCGGCTGAAAATAACCAGTGGCAAGCCACGATTTGGGGAATCTAAAAGAGGGCTGACATTAGCAGGTGCCCCGAGGTGGAATGGAGACAGATACAGAGCAGGTCATTGACCTCAGACCACAGAGAATGTCTTTTTCTTTTCCACATTTTTTCCTCTTTAAACCGGAGGGCCTGGTTTCACTTAGCTGAACAATACCGATTCACCATATGTACTATGTCGTTTTAAAACATCTTTCTGTGTCTTGTTCTGCTCAAGGTTTTAGCTTCAACTATAAGTTTGCTTTTGTGTTCAAGAAACAATTTCAAAGTACATTTACAAAAAAAAAAATACAAACAGCTAGCATTAGCAACAATAGCTCTCAGTAGTAGCTTGCCTATCGTTGACGTAAATAAATGAAAGTACGTTTCAGCCTGACTAAAAGCTAAAATTAGCCTCTGACCCAATAGCCTGCGCGGCTATGAGATCATGCGTGTCAAACTCAAGGCCTGTGGGCCACATCTGGCCTACGCTATAATATTAGACACAGCCAGAGGCTTCATATCATTTATTAATGGCCGGCCAGTTAAGAGCACTCTCACCACTCAAACTGAAAGTCCCATGATGCACTGCAACAGTGGAAGCTCGTATAATAGAGACAAATATTGAAATCAAATTTGAGCCCTTGTTCGTCAGCTTAAGAAAACACACTTGTTGTTATTCCTGTTTGAAGAATACATGCAAACCTTTTTGCTTATGGAAATGATTTGCATAGACGCAGAATTTAGGACGGATCTCGGGATTGTGCAGTCACATCTTAAGTCTCAACACTAATGTTTAGGATGTCTCCCTGTAACACGAGAAGATGACAGACGGACCGCGACCTCACACCCCACCCTCGCTAACAACTGCTACGACTTTCGCGCGTCCGTGGATGACGCGTCTGCGATTCTGAAAATGCACAGCGGTTGTGTCGTGTGAGGTCGACACCAGGGCTGACGGACACTGGGACATGGCGGCGACTCACAACGTGACAACACCTAAAACTAACGAATTTAGGACGGAGGAAAAATTTGAGACAATATTGGGTGACCAAATGGTGAAACATCATCACACTCAAAGTGCCAGGTGCACAATTGCGCGTGCCACCGTGACAAATGTCACAGTGAGAATGGCTGACTGGCAAAAAATTGCACTTTTCAGGATGGTAGTTAAATATTATTATTGGCTGCTAAGTTGTTTGGATGCTAAGCTAATTCAGAAGTTAAAGTATGAAATAAGATTTGGCTAAGTGGACAACCCATCCTCACTCCCATGGCTTCATATATTGAGGTCAGGAAAGTGGACTTTTGCGTCCTATACTGACGCCAAAGGCAGCCTAGCACGTTGTATGTTGACACATAAGGTTTTCAATTGAAGCACATGTTCCACCTTCCTCTGCATTTCCTGACACCATGGGCTGTGCGTCACGTGAAAGAAAATGGGAGTTGGAAGGAAGAAGTACGAATTGCTATTGAAAGTCCCTCAAACGTTGTGTGCTTTCAGTCATGGTGACTTCCTGACAGCACCATGAATAAGCCGGAGAGGCTGTATATGTGATGTAGTTCAGCGACTACAGCTTCCAAACGTCTCCCTTGCAACACCCTGCTCTTGGTGTGTGATCCACACCCTCGCATGGGGTGGAAAATGTTTTCACCACATTGAAGCGCTGATGTGTTGCGCAACCTGGGAAGCGCCTTTGGCGTCATTGTAGGACGCAAAAGTCCACTATCCCAACGTCACTCTATTACACCATGGGAGTGAGAATGTGTTGAATCAGATGGAAACGTGTAGCTACAGTGAAAGACTAGCGCTAGTTTTGTCGACTCTTATTAAAAAATACAATTAAAAAAATTATATAAAGCAAAAATCGCCTCGTAAATATCTCGTAAACATGGCCGCAACTGTTTTGTGTTGCCTTCAGTTTAACGATTTTCGCCCTCTTGTCCCGCACACGGTGTCATGAAGTTAAGCCGCATTAGTGCGATGAGTTAAATTTAAGACGGTGGGATGACTCACCAACACAGAAACATGCTTTCTGCTCACCTTAAAACCACATCAACAGCCACTGACAACTTGGGTTTCGTGTCAAAGAATAGCGACACTGGTGGTCTCGGGGATATATTATGTCACAGGGATCATATGGCATGACTGAAGTGACTCAAACAGGCCAACAGCAGAAATGCCCCGAGTGACACCAGCAGGTGCTCTTTATGACTGGGCCTTTAGTCCTCAATCTCCAGAAGAACTACTGAGAGATTGCGGTTTAACGGTCACTGACAGCCAGCCATTGTTTCTCCTTTATTAAAAAGCAAATGCTCGCCTTCCTTCTCCTTAATTGAGTATGATGGAGGGAGTGATACGAAAACAGCTGGACGGAAAATGTCTCGTGAAAGGATGAGGTTCGGGCGAAGGATTTTTAGCATGTTTTTTAAGTGTGTTTTTAAGCTATTGTATTGTATTAGGACACATATTTGTGTAAACGTACAAAGATGAGGGTTCAATAGTGAAGGTGACGTTTGCTTGAGGTGGAAATAACCAAGTAACCAGAGACGTTTCTATACAGTGATCCACAGTGGAGTGTATCAGTGATACAATTTCATATTTATAGAGGTGGTAATAGATCGCAGTGATGGAGCTAATCCACCATATCACCAAACAGATTAATGCTAATGCTAATGCTGGTGAGTCAAAAGCTTAAACTAGGGACAATCACAAGATAATAAGATATAAGACATAATGAAAAAATAAATAACATAATAAAGATTAAAAAATGAATAATCAGGAAACACAAAGCACAAAATAAATATCATAAAACACGAATCAAGGAAAAAAAACATATTTTTACATATTTTGTTTTGCAAAATTTGGAAGAAAAAATAAACAGAAAAGAAAAAGAGCAAATAGAAAATCAAAATAAAATATAGTCTAAGGTAAAACTTTTGAAATCACATTGCAAAAGGAAGCATCAAAAATTGGCCACATTTTTTTTTTAAACTTTCAAATCAGACCTAAAATTATAAATGAAGAAATACATACTACAGGAAAAAATGCATTGCATTTAAACGAAAAAAAGATGTAAAAATAAAAGTTACTTTTAAGTTTTAAAATACTATTTTAGCAACAAAACAGCAATGTGAAAAAGACTTGAGAAAAAAATATAATAATTAATATATAATATAATCTAAATGTAAGTGATAAGAAAATGTAAATGACCTGTGTGAATAATATTAAATTTCACATAAAGTAATCAGATAAATTCATTTTAACAACAATGAGGCAGTGAAATAAAAACCTCAACACTACAACAACTGAAGCGCATCACTTAGCACTAATGCTCCGCCGCACATTTGCGCCGGCATTCAAAGGTCACTCTGAACATTTTGGCACAAATGTGAAACAAGCAAACTGTTGTTCAGCCTGCCTGCGTGCTCTTCATGGTCCCCCGTTGTTACACGGCGGGAGGAGGAAAAAAAAATCAATGTAGGTAGAAAACTGTGTTTACAGGTTCACAGGAGGACACGGAGGATTAACCCGTAGACACAGCTGCGAGGATTTAAACAGCTGTTGTCTTGTTTTGCAATGGGAAGTACGTCAATCACAAAATGCATTTCTGATTATTATCATCATTTGCTCAGTCAGGAAAATGATTGAAATGTATTTAGAAACGTGACCTTTTTTTTGGATTATATTATAGATGTTCAGTATTTTTTTACATAGCTCTCAGTAAACCCTGAGGAATGAACAAAGTTCTCGTACATTCGCGAGACTTTCTCCGCGTTTTTAAGAGGCTCAGCCATCAAGGAGAAGCTCCTCCCAAACTCTGGTGAGGTGCTGGTAACCAAGAGCTCAAAGCGAAGCCTGGGCCTCTTCACTTTAACTGCTGCCTCTGCAACCCAACCTCAAATAAGGAGGAGGAAAACTGATGGATAGGTGACTCATAAGACCCTAGCAAATATACTTCTCCCATAAGCATGAAGTTTGTTTGCGTACGTCTCCCACAATCACAAGGATCACAGTACAGAATATTTAAAATTTCTTCAAGTCAAAGGGGCGACATGGTCGCAGCGAAGGCAGGTCTCAAAGCGCGCTGGCTGCAGGAGACACAGAGGGGAAAGCGATGTGGCATGTGAAGGAGCAGAGTGCAGGAGGCGGAGCAGGAGAGCAGAAACGGATCAATACCAGTCAGGAAATAAGGGAGAAAAGGTTATTTACTTGACATTGATCTGTTGTAGCAGCGCTGGAGCCTGCCCTGTTTCTCTTTTGTTAACCTTTCAGCCCGAGTATACTCACAAATGACGTGGGAGTCTACTAACAGGTGTAAATTATGGATCGAAGGAGGTCACTGAGCCTCTGTCACTGGCTGGCGTCTCAACAGTCGCAGCCGGGCAAAACATCATATTGCAGAGGAGATAAAAAAGAATAAAGACGCTGCCTCGATATGAAAACCATATTTTCAGGTATGCATGAAAATATTTACTCTCATGACAAATACAACTTTATTTAAATAAATAAATGGAATTGTTACAAGCACAAACTTCACAGTTTGAGACTCATATTTATTTCAACATTTGTATCGTATTTTTTCATTTTAAATTGACTCATGTTCCATAGATATAGTTGTCTTTTCTTCCCTTTCATACTGTGGGAAATTGTCAGAGTTCAATTCCTTATTTATTTTATTAGGATTACATTTATTGCTGAAAAAAAATCCTCAAAATTTACAGCACTATTCCTTTTCTAATGCAGCTATAATATTAATTAATGTATATATTTTTATATAATTTTATATATTTATATTTCATTTTATTTTTAATCTCATCCTTCACATTGTAAAGTACATAAATATTTTAAATCAGAACACTGTTAGAATCTTGAATTTTATGTGTCACATCTCATTCTATAAGAAAAAAAATCACACTTTAAATCAAATTTATTTTATTATTATTTTATTACAAATCACGCAAAACCTTTGTTTATTGAAAAAAATGTGAGTTTTCCATATTTTTCTTTGCATATTACAGTTACAATACTCAATTCAAATAAATAATAGTTTAGATTTTTTCATTAATACCACAACCTTTGGCTCCTATTTTAATTTCTAGTTAATGTAACAATTTAGCCCAACTCTTCCTGTTTTGTTTAGGTTGTGTGAGTCATGACCATTGACAGACCATTAGATGATCATAATTCCGTAAGTGCACACAAAAATCATTCTATCCTCAGAGCTAACACTCATTTCTGACCCTGTTTCTGGCATGGTGAGGTCCAGGTGGCCACATCGAGCTCAGGTCTACCTGGAATAAGTCGGGGGACACCTTGGATGGGTTGCCAGACCCAGTCGGGAACACACAGACAGATGACCGGACAAACTAGAGCTATCCATTAACCTTGGTGTCAGTGTGTTACGACATTACAACGTCTCTATCTATTGTTATCATTCGGAAAACAAAACAGATTCGAGACTTGGATCCGCATTCAAACTCCAAATGAAGCCAAGTGTGTTTTGCTAGCAAACAGCTCTGTGGTTGCATTCCTGGCCCTGACTCAGTTCGAACTTCCACGCATCCATCATGTCTCTTTTTAGTGGGTGTCGATGGCGCAGACCTGATGCGCTGAATGAGGAACTATTTGTTGATCCATATGCCAGGACTTGTAATCGCTTTCCCGGGTTCCTGCCAATTGTGGCCTTTGCCAACAAGGGCCACATGTTCCCACAAAGGGAAGTCTGGCAAATGGATGGTTCCGTTGTTCGGCTTCAGCGGAGGAATAAATCCTGGTCCACGGCGGCTCGAGGTTACGTTCTTATAGCACCGCCGCGTCGCGTTGAATGTATTTTTATCAGCTAAAATCCTGCACTTTTACCGTCTTTACCTCTTTCAATTTCCTTGCCTGGCTTTCAGAAAAACCCACACACATTCAGGTGCTTTGTGTCAACGTTGACATCGGCAACCTCGCACCTCTCTCTGCTTTTACCGTTCAGGCCTCGTCGTTGCAAGAAATTGGATTTTTTTTTTTTCCCCGCCGGCCACGCCAAATGACTGAAACTTATCCATTCTCACATAGTTGGCAGTTGCTGCTAAATAAACATGCATTGGTTGCTCCGGTTCACAACCTCTCCACGCAGCTCAACCATGTGCTCTAATGGAAACATTCAATGTTTTTGGTTTTTTTTTTTTTCTTTTTCAGCTACACAATGAATTACATTAACAAGGCAAAATGTCTGTGTACAGAAATCACATGCTAAAACTATGAATACTTGAGTAAATACATGCTTTCTCTTGTCTCCAGGGTCAGGCAACCCTTTAGAGAAACGTATATAATTTAATGTCTTGATACATGAGCGTGCGATGGCTGCTTTCAGAAACAAGTCCATTGTGTATTCTGGTGACTCATTTTCAGGCAGGAAGGAGGCCCATGGGGTGAGTTGACCCCAAAAGAGCCAGGAAATTTGTTTTTTTTCCACCTGAACTTGGCTATATCTCACTTTCTGGAGGTGGCTGTCTCACTCACTCACTCTCAAGGACCAAGCCAATCTCCCTTTGTAAATAGAACGATGTTTTATAATTCCCCCTCTCTCTCAGATGACCGTATCAATAATGCAGAGGCACCACATCTGTCCGGAGCCATGAGATTATTTCTCTGATTTGGCCCGACAGTTATGGTAATAGTTTGCCAAACAATCTACTCGAGCAACAATGACCGCAGATTACAGCTGTTTTCAGATCGGAGACGCTGCAGAGAGACCCATGATTGATTGTTCGCCGCCAGACGGAGTCAGCCGGTTCACACCCCCTCGTCCCACTTTTGGCTGTTGCATCTGATAACGGAAACATTTCTTTATGTCTTATCTGTCTTGAGTTTCGCTTTGGTGAAGCGATCATTCAGGGCCGTTCGAGTTGGACAACAGGTGAACTTCTGTGTTGCGACTAGCTTCCGCCCTTCCTCTGTCAAAAGTAAAAATCTGTGACAAACCATCGTAATATTACACACTCAGTACCCTGAGACTTGAACGGTCGACATGCCACACTGACAAGCACATGTCAGACTGGCGTTCCTCTTCTCCTCCACTTGAGAATAGTCGATATTTGACGCTTTAGGAGCGAGTTCATTGGTGTGGATCGCGCATCATGTGTCCTCCTTACTGAGGGTAAGTGATGGACCCAAACATACATTTAAACTACAAAATATTGTTTATTTTTGCATCAGTTTGACAATAGCACAATAAATCACGATGGTGGCTATATTCCAGTTTTTATATCACCTTATTGAAACTAAAGCGCTTTTAATGTCTTGAAAATATTTGGATAAGAATTTCAATTTTATAGGAATTTCAAGTACATTCAGAGTAGCGGAAACCCTGGCCATAGTGTAGTGGCAAAAGCAATCAGATGCTTTTGTTTGCTTTTGTTCAGGGATTCCTCCATGTTTGTTGTTGTTGTTATCATCCTTGCTGCCACGTGCATCAGTGTGATCAGTGGACCAGGAACTCCTGCACTTACAAAGGCTCCCTGTTGTCTGGGGAGCACTATTAAACTACTATTATTAAACTGCTACTAACAATTAAATTAAATTAAATTAAATTAAATTAAATTCTTATATATTTTAATGTGTTTTTTGTTGTTGTAATGAACTTGTTAAAGTCCCACCACTAATATTAACATTCATAGAACAAGATTTATTCTGATAAATGCTGATACATTTTTGTTTCAGTGGCAATAATTTGAGACTATATGATGCGTCGTGTTAGGATTCTCTAGATCTCATTATAACTTATTTTCAGAATAAGTTAGGGTCTAAAATTTTGGCTGTTTCACAAAGCTATTTGTGTCATTGCATTTCTTTCCCCATGACATCAAAGGTTTCCAGGAAAAACTCAACATGAAATGCCGACGTGACAGTGAGAGTATTCTGATGTAAACACACGTCACCGTTGCATCAACGTGATCGAAAGACGCTCATAATTTATTAATGACACAAACACCATTTGGCTAATACACATTTGCATAGTTATTAAAAGGGAGACATTTATGATTAATGGCATCCAACGGTGTCAAAAGTGGAGGAGCGGAGAACAACTGTTTGTTGGCAAGCGACAGCACATGCAGAAGTCCAGCTGAATTTACTGGGATAAATGAAGCCCTTAGAATGGAAAGGTGAGGCAACACGCTCCGTATCGCGTCATCTCAACGCGCTGAACAATAAAATACAGGACGGAAGCACTAGCTTGCCTCCTCTTCATTCCAATGCAACCTATAAAAAGGGGACAAATCAAAAAGAGAATAAAAGGGCAGTCTAAGAGCTATTTAGAGTGACGGTAAATGGCCTTTTTACCATTTCTCCTCCCCTCCCCCTGTTCAGGGATGGCATTAGAGACTGCAGACTGACATACATTTTTTATAGCTTCATAAAGTCGTCCACTGACCAGGTCAGCCTTCTCATAACTAGGGAGCAGAACGCTTGAAAAAAGCCATTCATCACCATGAAAGGGCCTGCTTGTCCAAGCGCCTTCAAACATGCGCGCGGTCTGGCAAGAGACGCGCGGCACAAATGCTAACGTACTTCTGCCACTAATGCCAGATGACCTTCTCACATCTATTAGCGGGCTGGCTGACGCAGGGGGCAGACACCAGCCCCTCTTGTCTCCGCCAACCGTTTCAATGACAAGCTACGGAACAACAAAAAAAAATCATGCATGATAATGTCCGCCGCCGTCGACAACAGCGGCGGCTGGGTTTCTTTAAACAATAGCAGGTAATGGCAGGTGAGTGACGCCGACGGCGCAATTTTGTCGACGGATTCCGCACCGGTGTAGCGCGACGTGCTTTTTTTCAAATGTGTCCCTTTTGATTTGGGACGGAAGGCGGACCCCCAGTGCAGAATTAGAGCGCCCCTCGCTGACAAACCGTCATACCACCAAACCCCATTAGTGGGCAATTAGTGACAGCTGGTGGGCTGTCAGCTTGGTAATGGCCTCCCAAGCAGCACCAGCGGAATACAGAAATGATACCCGCTCTTTAATGCCGCAGATAAAACACCTTGCACTCTGTCTATATTTTATTTTTTTTAATCCAATCCCCAGTAAAGGAGTGCATTCTGAACGCGGTTACACGCCCATAAAGGGGTGACACAGGGCACCTTGATGTCCTCAGTGGAACAATGTTAGGAAACACTAGTTGGGACTCGGAATGACAAGTTGGTGAAGTTGAATGACAGGGCGGCGAAAAAGGAGTAGCCAACTTCACGTGTGAGGTACTGTCATTGTACTGTGGGACATGATGTCACATGAATGGCCAAAGCCCGCAGGGTAAGAACTGTGTCTGAAACCACCATAAGATATCACTGGCGGCCCAAAAACATGGCGTCAAAAGGGCCCAAAAATGGTCTTCTGAGTGGTATATAAATGTACAGGTTTCAAATACAGTTCAATACCATGCTTCACCAGCACAAAAATCTGATGTGAAATATGTTGGACACAGATCTAGGTCAATTCGGATTCCATTACAAGTACCAGGAGTAATTTCCCCAGACAACAGTACAGTCTTTTTGTGTAGTGTACTCTCAAGTCCTCTCATCATAGCAGGTAACCAACACAGAGTGGCATCATCAGAAGTAGTGGACGTCACTGGCAAGAGAGCTGCGCCACACTGATGCCTTCAGAGGACACTTGGAAACAGATGTACTCACACTGGCAACTGCTACATGAGTTTATGACTCACAGAGAATTAACGTTTCAGGCTGTGGGAGAGCAACAAGTATTTCATCTACCCACAAGAGAAACCTTAATTTATATGATCATTTTTTTAAATGTAAGTAAAAAAAAGATGCGACATTCAGGGTAAACTATTTTTAAAACAGCATCTGTAAATGTATCGGAATGTCAGGAGAAAAGCAGGACAACAACAAGTGTCAAGCCTGAGGCTTGGGGGCCAAATATGGCCGACCAAATCACGTCCTGTGGCTTGAAATAAATATTACTGGTAAATTCAATGCAAAATAATGATACTCTAATTACTAGATCACTGCCAGAGCTTTAACACCACAAGTTAGTTGCCGCGCCTTGTTTTCACTGATAGCAGCAGTTCATTATGAGACCTCTGAAAACAAGACCCAGACTGACAGAGAAGAGTTTAGTCCTAGTCTGTCCTTATTTGTCCTTCAAAGAGGGAGCACTAGAGTGTCCTCTGGTTCCAGTTAGACAGGGTTGTACGGTTGTATATGCAGTATCACAAACACATTATGTTGCAGTCAAAGTATGTAGTGCAGTGTAAAGTATGTACGCGGACACTGAGCTAATGGGTATTGCCAAATAACCGCATGTTCCACTGTACTCGCAATGGGGGCCTTTGCCTGCATTCATGTGCCCTCAAAGTCAGATCAAAGCCACTAAAAAAGTACTTTTTTTAAATCACTGTTATTTGAATTCCAAAAATGAATAATTTGTGTGTAGTTTTCCTTCCCGATATATATATATATAGTGCTACACTGCGTCCGTGACCTTGTTGCTGAGTGACAACACCACGACTCACAAGCTGAGATCTTGCCGGGGTCAAAGTATCATAGAAAAGTTAAAAATATTTCATGTTTATGTTGCAGTCGATGTATTATGTACGTGAATACTGGGTATTGCCCCAAGAACTGCATGCTGCACTGGACTCATACAATGGGGGTCACATGTGTCCCTTCGCCTGCATTCATGGGGCCCTCAAAGTCAGATCAAAACCACAAAAAAAAGTATTTGTTTGTAATCATTGTTATTTGAATTCCAAAAATAAATCATTTGTGTCTAGTTTTCCTTCCCAATAGCTAGTAACAGTTATTGCAAAGTAACAAAAATGTGAAAAAATACCTTGTAAAAAGTGTTTTTATGATTTATTTGGAGAATCTTTATACAAAATGATATATATATATTATACAAAAAAAAAAAAAAAATATATATATATATATATATATATATACAAACAAATAATATTTTCTAAGCATACATTATAGTGTAATTACACGTTTTCATCTTTCCTGGTCACATAGAAGTTAAATTTGATTTTTTTTTTCTTCTTCTGTCCTTAGGCTCCACGACCCCCACAAGAGTCACATTATGTACTGTGGCCCTTAAGGAAACTGAACCCCTGGTTTATACTGTGCTACACTGCGTCCGTGACCTTGTTGCTGAGTGACAACACCACGACTCGCAAACTGAGTTGTTAATATTTGAACATTTTTCAGACCTGCTTAGTCGCTCAATGACAAGTAAATCCACAAATAACTTTTCAGGTTTTTATCAAACCGTAAAGTGTATCATCGTTTTTTTGCTGTCATCAGAGCAACACAAAACGTTTATGTAGCTAATCTTGCCGGGGTCAAAGTTGTTCTATTTTCGGGCTGGGCCCGTTCCTCCTCTTGTTGGCCTTTCATTTCCAAAGCAAAGGCTAAGCCACGAGAGGCAGCCGGGGTGGACAGACGGGCAGGCAGAAGAAGGCGGAGGGCTGGGTTAAAACTAGTTTAATAATTTATTTAAGAGGGAAAGAAGGCAGCCAAGGGGAACAAATAGTGTTTCTCCCAGAACCAAGCCCCTCTGACCCCCAGCCCTGCGTACCTGCAGCCCGAGCCCCATCGCATTAGTGAAATTCTTATTTGATGGCATTTTAAT